>NC_139148.1:77987777-79187777 GCF_964270905.1 Leucopleurus acutus
TCTTATTGTTAGTAAGAATTAAAACAAAAATAATGCTCTAGACATGTATACCCTTTTATAATATTACACGTTCACCAGTATAAATAGGAAAAAAGAGGGACAGAAAGTCTTGAAAATGTTTTTAAAAACTTACTGATGGAAACTACTGTTGAGCAATGGAAGCTGAAAAAAGCAGGAGGGTCAGAAGAAGTTCACAGACTGTCCAAACTACAAAATTATTTTACTTATTTTTTAGAGGCTGTAGGGGGAGACATTATAGATAATTATTTTTTGCATAAGTTACTCTTTATTCTAGCTCAAGGAGAACCTGTATATGCACATGAGGAAATTCTTCTCCTCATTGACCCAGAGTGAAAAATGTCTGTTACTACTTATGTGCACAGATGAGTAATTATGATCAGGAACCAAGAAGTTCCTGGAGACAAAGTTATGCAGAGCATGCTTTTGTCATGGTAAATTACCTTTCATTCATCATGGTACTTTCTATAACTTATGCATTCCTGAAACAAAAAGAAATAATATTTTTGTTGTCACTGTTCCTATTTAGCAATACATGAAACTGAGACATAAAGACATTATGAGAATCTCTACTGCAAATATTCTGAAGGAAAATGAACAAGTTACTTAGAATATTTTCAGACTGTACATACACATTCTACTAAATGGAACTAATGTGTATGGATCAAAATCCTACCTATAAGTGATGTATATACAAGGCAGTATTTTAGACCTGAAAAATCATCACATATGCAATCTAAATAGTCCATTCAGATAGCAAAAGAGCAAGAGGTGTGATTAAACTAATTTTTCAGTCTGTTGCCTAACTAAGCTTTCTCAACTACTGTCAGAATAGTTCTATGGCCTTAATTAAAGTTCTAGTTTTGCCAGATACTCAGGAAATTCAGATAAAGGTCTTTTTAAGTGTAGCTGCCCTTAAAATAATGTCCATAATTAAAAACAAATTTTAGCTACCTAGTTTTCCCTTCACTACTATACATGCTCACTTCATATAGTTTTCTATTTCATAATTAGTTCTGAAATGTATCTAGTAATATTCTTTCAAATGAAAGTCAAGATATTTGAACGTATTTTTTTTTTTTTTTTTTTTTGCGGTACATGGGCCTTTCACTGTTGTGGCCTCTCCCATTGCAGAGCACAGGCTCCGGACATGTAGGTCCAGTGGCCATGGTTCACGGACCCAGCCGCTCCATGGCATGTGGGATCTTCCTGGACCGGGGCAGGAACCCACATCCCCTGCATCGGCAGGCGGACTCCCAACCACTGCGCCACAGGGAAGGCCTAAACATATCTTTTTAACATAAAACTACAGATCAATTCCTCTTATTAATGTATGACATGGTGAGACAACCCATATCAACACAGTACAGACAGTAGTTAATACCTTAATATTGATGCCTGATTTGAACATTTTCCCACCTTTATTCTTCATTGTCTACATGCAAACTCTGTGTGCTGGTTATTTATCTGTGGTGTCTCATTTCCACGCCCTCGCTTCTGTGTTCTGTTCTACCCTGCTGAACGTGGGATAAATTCTCAAACTATATTGATTTTGCCAGTAGGAGGCACTGATGGACAAGCAAAAGTTAAGAAAAGAAAAAGCTTCCTACTTTTTGGCTCTCAACAGACAAGAGAGTCTCTGGTGGAGCAGTGACAGAAAGGGGTCAACTTCAGATTCAAGAATCCTGTGCAGAGACAGCACACTTGGGCAATGTGCGTTCCAACTGCCGGGACTGCTAAGAGCTGGCAGAGCTTGAAGCAGGACAACAGCAGATGCAGGCACATAGACACCTGTCTAAGGGTTTTACTAATTTTGTGACCTCCGGGTATTACCCCTTCTCCTTTCTTGTTTCTTCAGAAACATTCTTTTTCCTTTTGTCCTGCGAGCCCTTTCAATATTTTTGTAACCATTGTCTAAATAGAATCCCTTACATTTGAAATCACTAACCAATTATCTGTTTTCCTTGCCACATCCTGGCTGATACCTTGTATTTATTCAATTCAATAAAAAATACTGGTTGAATTTAGTAAAATGTTAGGGTTAGTTTTTTTTTTTTCCAGTAATATTCTTGCACTCTTAGAAGCTAGCCACCCAAAATTCTTCACGGATCAGGAAGGTAAAATAAACATCTATTCTGTGAACATAATAGAGTGTTGAAGACCATGACAAAGACAGAGAATACAAGTCAAACCCATCCATATTAAAAGTATTCAGTCTGTTGACTCCTGGTGTCATAATTTTGCACTAAATATCATTGGTCAAATTGGTTAATGGACTGTGTTCTTTAAGAAAAATGCTTTGGAAAAGTTAATCTCTTTTATGAAGGTATGAATACTTAGTTATGCTGAGCAGCACCAATTCAACTCTACCAGTATTCAATTCACATTAGCAAAAATGCTTGTTTATGTTCAAATGAATTATACCCTTAATTGGCAACTCTAGCATTATATGAGGGAGACATTGAGGTGTTTCTCCAAGAAATAAGAAAATGCATTTGTTCTCAGAGAATCTTGAAAAACTCATAATTGAAAGCATAGCAGAGGTTAGTAGTTACCCTAATAAGACTGAATAGTCTCTAAATCAGAATTTAAATGTAACTTTATGAGAAGAAATATCATATGATAGGAATAATGTATCAATTAGACGAGTCTTGCCAGTCACAGAAAATAGGAAAAGATTAGCAGAACCTATGCAAGCACAGCCAGGAGGAAAGACAGTTTTCTCAGATATATGCACAAATTTGATGTCTTCAAGTACAGTAGATTCTTAGCCATCAAGTTTACTGAAATTCTTTCAATGGTCCGAGTTGAAGTTAATCACATAAACCTCCAGCTCACATACATCCACCCATGCAGATTTATCTACAAGAGGAGAATGTAAAACCTGAGGGACAAGAATATTGTGTATGCTTTATACTTTTATTTCTTAGAATGCTTTGGACCAGCATTTTGGTTTTGTGAATTTCGTTGGCAAAAGTCAGTTTTTGAGAAACTCAACAAATTTGTTATTTAGATGTATAAATAATAAATTCTCTGCTCTTAAAGCTGAAGATCCATATTCTGAAATGATCTGTTAGAAGTGGGAAAGCTGTAGCATAAAAAGATCGGTAATTATTATTAAATCACTTTAATAGTAGAAATGATGGTTATAAAAAAAGGTAGATGTTTAACCTTGAAATAAATGTCATATAGCAATAAAAAAAAATTTAATGAGAAAGGAAAAAAATCTCAGTTTATTACCACAACTTGAAAAGTAGAGGGAGGGGCAAAAAGGGAGATAAAAGGAAGCTTAAATGAATTAATTTTCAAAACAGGAAGACTATTGATGATGATTTATTTTGTAAATTGATAAATAATTTTAAAAGAACTGTAAATATTTTATTTAAAGGCATTATAATAGCAACTCAAATAACCAAAACATGGTATAAACTTACAAAATTATAAAAAATAAATAAATAAAAAGGGGAAACGGAAGACCACATAGCAAGTTTGAAAATATGGACACAACAAAATACTGCCTAAAACAGAGACATTATGAAATTTGATTACACATTAAAGCCCAAAGACATCTACTTCAAAAGAAAATAAATAATATAAATTATAATTTAAATATATTATGTCTATAAACCCCTCCAAGTATACACATTCACTCACATAAGAATTAAAAGTTATTGTCGGATCAAAAAATATACAACAAAGAAGGTAAAATTATTACTGGGTAAAATTATTACTATACGTAATTTAGAATGACTAATTTCCTTTATATCCTAAAAGCTGATATAAATGAGTAATAAAAATATATATATATATATATATATTTATTTTAAATTTTGTTTTGCGGTACACGGGCCTCTCACTGTTGTGGCCTCTCCCATTGCGGAGCACAGGCTCTGGACGCACAGGCTCAGTGGCCATGGCTCACAGGCCCAGCCGCTCCACGGCATGTGGGATCTTCCCGGACCAGGGCACGAACCCATGTCCCCTGCATCAGCAGGCGGACTCTCAACCACTGCACCACCAGGGAAGCCCTATTTTTAAATATTTTAAACATGATAAATGGTAAAGGTTGTTAAGAGTTAAGGGGAAAATACATACAGATGTTGAAAAATGTTGGAAATTTATTAAACCTCCCTCATGACAGAAATACAATCAATAATAGGATATCTTATATTTTATCTCTTATATTACAAAAGACTTAAAAGTTTGATACTGCTAAATATTGACAGGGTTATAAAGAAATAGGCACTCACATTTGGGAGGGTTAACATTGGTACATTCTCTCTGAAATGCATTTGGACAGTATCTATCAAAATTTTAGATTCATGTTACATTGTGGCACCCTGGAACTTTCCAAAAATCTCTGCCACAGTTGCTCCTAATGGATATATATATATATATATATATATATATATATATATATATATATATATATATATAATAATTATAGAAAAATAAATGAGTAATAAGGAACTGTTAACCATGATTACTTCTGGAAACAAGGATTTAATGTAAGGGTATCAGTAGGTGGAATGGAAGACTTTCCTTTCTACATCTACATCCTTCTATTTTATTATTTATTATTTTATTATTTCTGCTATAGATATATACTATTTACTTTTTGAAAGATAACAACAACCAAAATCTTAAGTTACCTTTCACTACCTCCTGATTAGTATTAGTTTTGCTCTTACCTACAACTACAAAACGGGTTATGAACCTGAAGAGGTAATTACAAGGGAGTGTGATGAGGGATACAACAGGGACAAGAACCAGGTGTTAAAGGCACTTTCAGAAGGAGCACCTCACAGATTTGGAGGGTCAAAAATAGTATCCTATTGAGATCAAGCAAAAGATTTGGGAATAAATGAACAAAATTAAGATATAATGTTCCAGACACCTATGAGGGCTTTAAAGGCCCATGGAGTGAAAAGTCTCAGAAACTTGAAATCTCAAAGTCCATTTATCTGATGAAGACTTGGCCTTAAGCATCTCCTCAAAACAATACAATCTGAACCCTTGCTACACAGTGTGTGTTCAGTGGAACTCATCATGAGTATCACCTGTTAACTTCTTAGTAGGGCAGTACTTCAGGTCTCAACCCAGATCTACTAAGTCAGAGAATCTGTTTTAACCAAAATCCTCTGGTTATTTTTGAGCACATTAAAGTTTTAAAGCAACTAAACAAGTCACTGCCATGTAGGTATTGAATGCTATATTTTATATATAACCTGTTAATTTTTAAACTCATTGACTAGAAACCAGATCACAAATTTTGGCCACCACTTTCTTGACTTCTTTCTAAGCCCAGAATTTCATTTATTAACTATGAAACAGCAACTCAGAATAAATAAATCTTCTCACAGCTTGTTATAGTAAATATACATAGACAAGATCTGGTGTTTGTAGACCTAGTATTTTGGTAAGAAAGAAAAAAGTAATATATTTTCTCAAGGTATTAAAGTATACCAATGAAGTAATAGAAAATAAAAAAGATCTGGAGAAAAAATATTAGTAAAAGACACTTTGAAAGTAATCATGTGAGTTCACTTTTTGTTGGAATGTAAAGAGTGAATACAACATAAAAATACTTGCTCTTATAATAAAATAATGCAAATATAGTGTTATCTATGTACAATATTGAACTTACACAGATTATATGGGATTATTTTTCGTTAGTTATCTAAAAATTTTATATAAAAACTTGTTTTAAAACTCAGGATAAGGATGAAGTAATTTTCTTAACTGCTATGTAATGACTTTTGTGCTGTGTTTTTATATAAAAAGCTGTGCTTTTATTGTTCTTACCAAATTCAAAGATGAAAATAACAGGGGGTCAAATACTTTTCTCACCAATCAACACTATTGAAATATATCAATAAGCTTTGGTTTTCCATGACAACACAATTTACGTACTACAAGCATTAAGCAAGTACAGAAGTATATCTCAAAATACTACTTGAATAAAAGTAGAATGCAAAACTAAGTTATTGTGGAAAAACTGGGACTAAAGTACATACTTGAAATTTCTTTCTGCTTGTTTTTGGATTTATTTTTTTCAGCAGTTCATTCCAGTTAATGGAAGGAAAACACAATTTAAAACTTTTTGTCTCATATAATTAGGAACAGTCCTTCTTTGTGAAAACTGAATCTGCTAACTGGATGTAAATACATTTTATTAAATATTTATGTAAACCAAACAAATTAAAATGCTATTTAAATTATCCCAAATCTTAAAGTATATTCTAAAACTCCTTTAAAATTATTTTATAAAGATAAAAATCACCTTGGTGGCATTCTTTCTAGAATTTCACTCTAGTAATGTTCAGATTCATTCAGCCCTTCAATGAAAAACTAAAATAGTAAGGCCTTGAACTTTATGGTATATCAAGTAATTCTTATTATTCCTTCAGTAAAAGTTTTTAGTTGTGAAATGTGTAAGTGGGATGGAGGACTTTCATTTCTACATCTACATATTTAATAAGTACATGAAACAGAAATGTACAGCTTAATGATGAAAAATCATGAAGTAATCACCTGTGTACTCACCATCTGCATCAAGAAATAGAACAGTGCTAAATACACAGAAGCCCTTCTCTGTCTCACTTTACCTGCCTAATCTCAACCACTTATAATCCCAATAGACATAACACTTAGAATGATTTTATGTTGATCACTTCCATTTATATACCCCTAATATTTATTTTTTTAATCTGTGTGTGTATATATATATATAGTGTTAGTTTTATCTATATATTGATACCTAAAAGTGAGAATTGCTAAATTATAGGGTATGCATATCTTCAATTCTACTAGACACCCTGTTATTGAAAGCAGTTATAACAATTGACACCACAATAAGAAGAGTATGAGAGTTCATGTTGTTCCAAGATCTTGCCAACATCATTAATTTTTGCCAATCTGGTGGGTACATAGTGGCATCTCACTGTGGTTTTAATTTGCATTTCCTTGATTACTAATGAGATTGAAAACCTTTATGTATATTTTAACTTTTTAGATTTACACTGTATGAAATACATCTTCAACTGTTCTGTCCATTTTTTAGAATTGGTTGTCTATCTTTTTTCTTTCTGATTCTTAGGAGCTCTTCATATATTCTGGATAAAAAACCTTTGTGGGTATACATGCTGTACATGTATTCTTCTATCCTGGGTTTTTCTTTTCATACTCTTTTTTTTTTTTTTTTTTTTTTTAGTTTGTTTTTTTTTTTTGCAGTATGCGGGCCTTTCACTGCTGCGGCCTCTCCCATTGCGGAGCACAGGCTCCGGATGCACAGGCTCAGCGGCCATGGCTCACAGGCCCAGCCTCTCCACGGCATGTGGGATCTTCCCGGACCGGGGCACGAACCCGTGTCCCCTGCATCGGCAGGTGGACTCTCAACCACTGCGCCACCAGGGAAACCCTCTTTTCATACTCTTAATAATATATTTTGATAAATAGAAGTTCATAGTTTTAATGTATTATACTTATCTATTTATTTTTATTTATTGTATCTTGATTATGAATTATGAATTATCATATGAATTATGATATTATATCCTATGAGTTATGAACTGTCATAATTATGAATTATGATTATCTTCTAAAGCTTTCTCTTTCTCAGTTTCTCTCTCTTTGTTTCTCCCTCTCTCGCTCTCCATCGTTCTGTCTCCCTCTCAGTTTATTTCATGTCTTTTACATTTAGATCAATAATCCATCTGGAATTGATTTTTGTGAATGACGTCAAGGTCCAATTTAATTTTCATCTATTTTTACAAATGGATAACCAATTGTCCTAGAATGTTTAAAAATAAACTTTATATTTTAGAATAATATTAGATTTATAGAAAAATTGTGAATTTAATACAAAGGATTCCCATATATCCTTCGGTCATTTTACCCTAATGTTAACATCTTACATAATCATGAAACTTTTGCTAAAACTAAGAAATTAACATTGATACAGTATTATTAACTAAAATATAGACACTACTTAGATTTCACTACATCTCTACAAATGCCTTTTTTTAATTTTCTATAATTAAATCCAGGATATCATATTGCTTTTAGAAAAGTATTTTTTCCATATAGTAACCTATAATTAAAAATAGGAACTTTTAGAACACAAGTTCAATAATCATGCAGCATACATTTCAAGTCTCAAGAATTAAACAACCATCTTAGTTCTGTAAGATTTTTCTCTTTCTTTAAAGGGTTATGTAGCTAACCAGGTCACTTGCAGTCAAGCAGATTTTAATCATCCTGTTCCACATATTTGGAGCTTTTCTCGAAGTGAGCCTCACTTGGTTTTGGATTCTGAAGTGGGTGACTTGGAGTTGCTCAGAGCAAGCCCCTCTGATTATAGAAACTCTTTGGCTTGTTCTCATCCCTCAATTTTTCCTTGCCCTGACATGTTGAAAATAGGGCTAGCTAATATTACCTTTTAGACTTAACAAGATCTTGATTGATTACAGATTGCCATCTAAACCAAGTGTTGGCATCATTGACTAAGAAGAGATTGAACAAAAGAAATCAGGAATGGGGTGAAAGCCTGTTATCTTCTCTGCTATGGAATGTACATCTGCCTCTGACATCTTTCCCCTTTACTCACATAGGACACTTGACTTCCTATAAAATGTGAACTGTCCCCAAAGATGTATACAACCTCTCAAAGATCCCACTTTGAGAAAAATGAGTCTTCTTTTTCCTTTCAAGTCATATCTTCCATTTGTGCCATTTGGAAGTGATCATCTTTCATTCTGGTAAGATATGAATTACATAATGTTGACCATTTTAACCATTCTTAAGTGCACGGTTCTGTGATTTTAATTCACATTGTTGTGCAACCATCATCACCGTCCTTCTCCAGAACATTTCTTTAACTTCCCAAAATGAAACTCTGTGCCCATTATACAGTAATTTCCCATTCTCTCCTTCCCCAGCCTATGGCAACCACCACCCTACTTTGTGTCTTTATGAATTTGATTACAAAGGGAATCCTTATAGTATTTGTCCTTTTGTGACTAGCTTATTCCATGTAGGCTAACATCTTCAAGGTTCAGCCATGTTGTAGCATGTGTCAAAATTACATCTCATTTTAAGACTAAATAATATTCTATTGTATGTATACACCACATTTCATTTGTTGATTTAACCTTCACTGGATACTTGGGTGGCTCCCACATTTGGCTAATGTGAATAATGCTGCTATGAACATAGATATATAACTACCTGTTTAAGTCCATGCTTTCAGTTACTTTGAGTATATACTCAGAAGTAGAATTGCTGAATCATATAGTAAATTTATTTTTAATATTTTGAGGAAATGCCATACCATTTTCCATAGTGGTTGCACCGTTTTACATTCCCACTAGCAATGCACAAGGGTTTCAATTTCTCCACATCCTTGCCAACTTTTTTTTTTTAATAATAGCCATCCTAATGGACCTGAAACATTGTCTCGTAGTGGTTGTAATTTGCATTTCCCTCAGGATTACTGATGTTAAGCATTGTTTCATGTGATTAGTGGTCATTTGTATATCTTCTCTAGAGTATGTATGTTCAAGTCCTTTGCCCATTTCTTTTTCTTTTTACCTTTTGACACTCTTCACCTCTTTCTCCCACCCCCTTCCCACCTCTGGCAACCACCAATCTGTTCTCTGTATCTATGAGCTTGTGGGTTTTTTTCTTTGTTTGTATAGGTTTTTATTTCAATTCCACCTATAAGAGAGATCATATGGCATTTGTCTTTCTCTAGCTGACTTATTTCACTTAGCATAATGCCCTTGAGGACAATTCATACTATTGCAAATGGCAAGATTTTATTTTATATGGCCAAATGATATTCCATGATATATCACAGTTTCTTTATCCATCCATTGATGGGCACTTATGTTGTTGCCATATCTCGGCTATTGTAAATAATGCTGCAATGAACATGGGGGTGCATATATATTTTCAAGTTAGTGTTTTCTTTGGATAAACACCCAGAAACTAAATTGATGGACCATACAGTAGTTCTGTTTTCAATTTTTTTGAGAATCCTCCATACTGTTTTCCATAATGCCTGTACCAATTTACATTTCTAGCCTTTTACTTAGGTTTTCTATATTTTTGTTGCTGAGTTGTAGGAGTTCTTTATAAGTTCCTGATATTAATCCTTTATCAGATACATGATTTGCAAATATTTTCTTCAATTCTGTATGTTGCATTTTCACTCTGTTGATAGTGTCCTTTGTTGAACAAAAGATTTAATCATGATAAAGTGCAATTTGTTAATTTTCATCATGAAATCATTGACAAATACAATGTCTTGAAGATTTTTGCTTATATCTTCTCCTACAAGTTTTATACTTTTAGCTCTTAAATTTAAATATTTGATCAATTTTGAGTTAATTTTTTATATGATGTAAGGTAAGAGTCCAACTTCATTTTTTTGTAGATGTATATCAATTCTTTCATCACCATTTGTTGAAGAAACTTTCCCCATTGAATGGTTCTGTCTAAAATAATTTGTCTGTATATGCAAGAATTTATTAGTAGTTTCTCTATTCTATTTCATTCATCTACATGTCTGTTTGTGTGTCTGTATAACACTGTTCTGATTACCATAGCTCTGTAGTAAGTTCTGAAATCAAGAATTGTCAAAACTTCAAGTTTGTTATTCTTTTTCAAGATTATTTTTTCTATTCAGTCTCTTGAGAATCCACGTGAACTTGAAATGGGTAATCCTATTTCTATAAAAAACCTCATTGGGACTTCAACAAAGTTTACATTGAATCTGTAAATCATTTTGGGTAATATTAACAACAATATTAAGTCTTCCATTCCATGAACACAGGTTGTGTTTTCATTTATTTATGTCATCTGTAATTTTTGAACAATAATTGTTTTTGTTTGGAGTATACAAGTCTCTTGCCTCTTTGGTTAAGTTTATTCCTAATTGTTTTATTCTTTTTGAAGCTATTGTAAATGGGATTGTTTTGTTAATTTTTATTTCTCATAATTTGATGTTAGTGTGTAGAAGTGCAATTGATTTCTGCATGTTGACTTTGTATCCTGCAACTTTGCTGAATTTGTTTATTCTAACTATTTTTTGGTGGAATCTTTTAAGTTTTGTACATATAAGATTATGTCGTCTATGAAAAGAGATAATTTTACTTTTTGTATCCAATTTGAATGCTTTTATTTCTTTTACTTCCTGTTTGCTCTGGTTAGAATTTCCAGGACTATGTTGAATATAAGTGGCAAAAGTGGACATTCTTTTCTTGGTCCTGATCTTACAGGAAAAGCTCTGTCAGTCTTTCACCATAAAGTATGATGTTAACTCTTGGCATTTTTTGGGGGGGGGTAGGATGAATTGAGAGATTGGGATTAACATATAAACACTATTGGTACTGTGTATAAAATAGATAACTAATGAGAACCTACTGTATAGCACAGGGAACTCTACTCAATGCTCTGGGTTGACTTAAATAGGAAGGAAATCAAAAAAAGAGGGGATATATGTATACATATAGCTGATTCACTTTGCTGTACAGTAGAAATTAACACAATATTGTAAAGCAACTATACTCCAATTAAAAAAAAAACTCTTGGCTTTTAACATGTGACTTTATGTTGAGTTAGTTTCCTTCTATTCCTAGTTTGTTGAGTGTTTTTATCATGATGGAGTATTAAATCTTGTCAAATGCTTTTCTGCACCTATTGAGATGCTCAAATGATTTTTACCCTTTTTATACTATGTTCTGTTAATGTGGCATATTACATTGTTTGGTTTTCTTATGCTGAACTATCCATACATTCCAGGCATAAATCCGACTTAGTAATAGTATATAATTATTTTAATGTGCTTTTTTTTTTTTTTTTTTTTTTTGCGGTACACGGGCCTCTCACTGTTGTGGCCTCTCCCGTTGCGGAGCACAGGCTCCAGACGCACAGGCTCAGCGGCCATGGCTTACGGGCCCAGCCACTCCGCAGCATGTGGGATCTTCCCGGACCGGGGCACGAACTCGTGTCCCCTGCATCGGCAGGTGGACTCTCAACCACTGCGCCACCAGGGAAGCCCTTAATGTGCTTTTGAATTTTGTGTTTTTCTGGCATTTTGTTGAACATTTTTATGTCAATATTGATCAGGGATATTGGTATGTGACTTTATTCTTGTGTAATGTCTTTGTTGGCTTTGGTATAGGGGTAAATAAAGGCCTCATTGAATGACTTTAGAAGTGTTTGCTCTTTTTCAATTTTTGAGAAAAATTTGAGGAAGATTGATGTTAATTCTTTAAATGTTTAGTAGAATCTGCCAGTGAAGCTATCAGATCTTAGAATTTTTCGTGTTCATTTTTTTAAAAATCAGGTTTTGATTACTGATTCAATCTCCTTACTTGTTATAGATCTGTACAGATTTTCTATTACTTTGTGATTAAGTCTTAGTAGAGTCTGTGTTTCTAGGAGTTTGTCCATTTCCTTTAGATTATACAATTTAGAATATACAATCTAAATCTTAGTACTTTCTTACGTATTTTTACTTCTGTGAAATTGGTAGTAAGTTTGCCTCTTTCATTTCTGATTTTAGTTATTTGTGTCTTCTCTCCTTTTCCTTAGTCAAACTAGCTAAAGTTTGTCAAGTATGTTGATCTTTATGAAGAATCAACTGTTGATTTCACTTATTTTCTCTATTGTGTTTCTATTACATATTTTATTTATTTCTCCTCTAATACTCACTATTTTCTTCCTTCTGTTAGCTTTGGGTTTAAGTTGTTCTTCTTCAGTTGCTTAAAGTGTAAAGTCAAGTTGTTGACTTGAGACCTTTCTTCTTTTGTAATACACGTACTCACAGCTACAAAGTTTCCTCTCAGCACTGATTTCACTGAGTGTCATACATTTTGATATGTGGTGTTTCCATATATTTGTCTCAAGATATTTTAAAATTTCACTTTAATTTCCACATGTTTATTAATTCCTAGTTTTCCTTTTGCTGTTGATTTAAAGTTTATTCATTTGTAATTATCAAAGATACTTTGTAGGAATTTATTATTTTTAAATTTATTAAGACTTGTTTTGTAGTCTAGTAGATTGTCTATACTTGAGAATGATCAATGTACACTTTAGAAAAATGTGTATTCTGCTATTACTGAATGGAGTATTCTGTATATAAATGTTAGGTTCAATTGGTCTATAGTGTTTTTCAAGTACACTTTTTCTATATTGATCTACTGTATGTTTTTCTATCCATTATTGAAACTGAAGTATTGAAGTCTCCTACTATTATTGTAGAACTGTGTATTTCCCCTTTTAGTTCTGTCAGAATTATTTAAAGTCTTTTTGAGCTCTGAAGTATGACATATATGTATAATTGTTATATCTTACTTGTGATTTGGCTCTTTTATCATTATATAATGTCTTTATCTCCTGAATAGTTTTTTTATTTTATTTTTTACATAAAGTCTATATTAGTGTATTCACCATATTATCTTTTCATTACTATTTGCATGGAATAACTTTTGCCATCTTTTTACTTTCAACCTATGCATGTCCATAGATCTAAAGTGAGTCTCTTATAGACAGCCTATAGTTCAATCTTTTTTAAATCCAGTCTGTATTTTGATATTAAAATATGGACTATTTACATTTAGGGTAAATACTGTTAGGAAGTATGTACTTTTGACACTTTGTTTTCTTTATGTCCTATAGATGTTTTGTCCTTCGTTTCTGTGTTCTGTTGATATTTTTCATGACAAGTTTTGATTCCCTTACTTCATTTTGTATATATTTCATATTTTCTTTTTGATTGCCATAGAGGCTACATGTAACATCTTAAAATTATGAAAATCTATCTTAAATTGATATCAGCATAACTTTGGTGATGTACAAAATCTGTATTCCTTTTATAGCTAGCCCCCACCCCCAGTTTATGCTACTGATGTCACATATTATATATTTGTATATGGTGTAAATATTAAAAATAGATTTATAATTAATGCATTTGTATATTTGTAAATAAAAGTAGAGTTACAAGAAAAAAATTATAATAATGATTTTTTAACATTTGTCCATGTGTTTGACTTTACTAGAGAAGTTTATATGGTAGCTTGAAGAGTTTAAGTCTAGCATTCTTTATTTCAGCTTTATTTCAACTTGAAGTGTTCTCTTTAGCATCTCCTGTAAGGAAGGTCTAGTGGTAATAAACTCCCTCAGCTTCTGTTTGTGTGAGAATTTCATAATTTACCTCTCAGTTTTGAAAGACAGTTTTGCCATGTATAGAATGTTTGGTTAACAGATTTTTTTTTCTTTCAGCACTTTGAATACATCATGCCAGTGCCTTCTGTCCTGCAAGGTTTCTGCTGAGAAAGTTATTGATAGTCTTATTAGGGATAACTTATATGTGATGGATTGCTTTTCTCTTGCTCCTTCAAGATTTTGACTTTCACTGCTTTAATTAACATGTACCTCAGTGAGGGTTTCTTTGATTTTTTTTCTTACTTTCAGTTGGGTGAGTTTCTTGTACTTATATGTACATGACTTTCTCTCAATTTTGGAATTTTTCAACCATTAGTTCCTCAGATGATCTTTTTTGCCATTTTCTTCTTTTCTTCTCTTCTCCTGCCAGATTCCTATAATGTGTATCTTATACACATTATAAGTTTATGAACTCCCCTATGTCCCTTAGGCTTTGTTCTCCTTCATTCATTTTTTTCTTCTTGCTTCTCAGACTTAATAATTTCAAAGACCTGTGTTTGAGTTTCCTAATTCCTTCTTTTGCCTGAGTCTGCTGTTGAAGCTCTCTAGTGATTTTTTTGACTGAGTTATTCCATTTTTCAGCTCCAGAATTTCTACCTGGTTTCTTTTTATACTTTCTCTTTGTAGATATTCTTCACATATTGTTTTTCTGATTTTCTTTAGTTCTTTTTCTATATTTTCCCTTAGCTCTTTGAGCATATTAAGATAGTTGTTTAAATTCTTTGTTTGGTAATTCTGCCTTTTTTAGGCATTGTTTCTGTAGATTTATTTTGATCCTTTGAATGGGTCATGTTTCCCCATTTCTTTGTATGTCTGTTATCCTTTGTTTGAAATTTAGTATTTGAAAAATCACCTACCTTGCCACATCTTTGTAGACTGGTGTGGAAGTTCATCACTAAATTATTAGTCTCAGGATAAGCTTTGGGTGAAGGCTTGTCCTTGTAGTTCTTTTCTTGGCATGTATCCTGTCTAAGCATGTGCATATACACTTTTCTTTTCTGTCCTTATTTCATTTTTATACATGGCTGCTTCTGACTTACTGTATTCGTGGTCTCCTTTCCACAGGCTGCAGGGTTGTAGTTTCTCTTGCTTCTGTTGTTGGCCCCCTGGTGGATGAGGTTGGTCCAGGAGCTTGTGTAGGTTTCCTAGTGTGAGGGACTGGTGCCTGCCTTTTGGTGGATGGAGCTGAGTTTTTCCCTCTGATGGGCAAGGCTGCATCAAATGGTGTGTTTTGGGGTGCCTGTGAGCTTAGTATGACTTTAGGCAGCTGTCTGCTGATGGGTGGAGCTGTGTTCCTGTCTTTCTGGTTGTTTGGTGTGAGGTGTCCAGCACTGGAGCCTACAGGCAGTTGGGTGGAGCCAGGTTTTAGTGTTGAGATGGATACCTCCAAGAGAGCACAAGCCAAGTAATATTCCCTGAAGCCAGGAATTCTCTGGTGGTACAGCATCCTGGACTTGGTGCTCCCACTCCAGAGGCCCAGGCCACATCCCTGGCCAGGTAAAAAGAAAGAAAGAAAAGGAAAAGAAAACAAAACCCAAGACAAATAGCAAAAACAAAACCAAACAGCAACAAAAACAATACAAAAAAAAAGAAGAAAAGGGCTTCCCTGGTGGCACAGAGGTTGGGAGTCCACCTGCCGATGCGGGGGACACGGGTTCGTGCCCAGTCTGGGAGGATCCCACATGCTGCGGAGCGGCTGGGCCCATGAGCCATGGCCGCTGAGCCTGCGTGTCCAGAGCCTGTGCTCCACAGTGGGAGAGGCTGCAGCAGTGAGAGGCCCACGTACTGAAAAAATAATAAAAAAAAAGAAGAAAGAAAACAGACAAACCAAACCCAAGACAAATGATAAAAACAAACTCAACCAAACAGAAACAAAGAAACAGACAAAAACAAAAAAACCCATAAAACTAAAAACAAAAAAAAACCAAAGAACAAAAAGAAGAAAAAAAATGTAAAGTAAAAATAGAAAAATAAAAAAATATTAAAAAATAATAAATAAATCAAGCAATAACAACTGAACAAAACAAAACAAAGGAAAAAGAATAATAGTAAAAAGAATATTTTCCTGGGGTGTCTGCTGTCAGTGTCCTTGCCCCCACAGTGAGCCACAGCCAAACTCTGCCTCCCCAGGAGGCCTTCCAATACCTCTAGGTAGGTCTCTGGACCTGCTGTGGGCACTGTGGGGCCACCTCAGACTCTGATCTGGCCCAACTACTGTGTGTACTTGCCACCGAAGTCCACTGCCAATAAAGCTAGACCTGTCTCAGTTATGGGAGCACTCATTGTCCATTCAGATATTCCACAGACACAGGGTTTACCAAGTCAATTGTTGAGATTTAATCCATGGCTTATGCAGCTTCACGGAGAGATTTCCATTTTTCTTCCTTAGTTACACCATACCTGGGCCTCAGCGTTGGCTTTGGCCCCACCTCTGCATGTGTGCCACCCTCAGGTGTCTGCTCACCCAGGTGAGAGGGAGCAAAAGCAGTGGCTGATTGGGGCACACTTACTCACTCAGGCCAGGGAGGAGCATGGCGGCCACAACTGGGGTGTGAGTGAAGTCCCTGTGGTAGCAGAGACAGGCAGGTAGTTACAACAGACTAGGTAAGCTCACTCTGGTAGGAGTCCCTCCCAGTATCCACTGAGGCAGGAGCTGGTGTGTGGGAGTGGTGGCAGCCCCACCCCTTGCACACCACTCAACAATATCACCTCATTTTCTAGGCAGACCACAGGTTCTCTAGGGGCATTCCAGCTGCGGAGCCCCTCATTCCCATACCCTCTGTTACATCCATGCAGCCAACAGTTGTCCCCTTCCCAGATCCACTCTTTTAACCCCATGCTTTAGCATTCAGCCCCTGCCAGCTTTGGTGGATTCCCGTCTTAAGAAGTGGTGACCAGGGCTGATTCACCCATGGCTGCTTCTAAATGTCTTAATTTTCCAGAAAGTCTCACCAAAACCTCTCTGTGGAGACTTGGATATTCTATTATATTTCTCTGCCTATAATATCTTGCCCACAGGCATTTGTGGATTTTCAGTCTTCTTTCAGTTTTCATATGCTGTGACATCTGCTACTGCCTTTCATGGCTCTGCCAAACTGAGATATACTGTATGCCACTGTCTCCCATTTGAGCTCCAAAGAAAATGAGACAGAAAACAATTCCTCAGGTAGTGTACAGATGGGTCAAAATGTTTCAAACAAATTCTACTCTGCTCCTTCTGCCTGACCAAGGGAACCAGAAACTGGCCTATTTTCCCCTGCACACATCATGCTATGTTGGGTGAGATGGGAGTGGGGCAACAGTGAGTAAAAATGACACAGAGAAAGGTTCCTAACATTTGACTCTTTCTTGATTGGGCATTTACATGATTCTTATAGATATTTGACTGGTTTCAAGAGCTCCTATACAATTATTCAAGTCAGTCTATATTTATTTATTTAATGTTTCCATGTGGGGAAAATGTCTTGGAACTTCTTTGTCCACCATCTTGCTGTTATCACTCTTAAGAGGCATATTTTATGAACTAAAAAAGTGCTTGGCATGACTTTCACTTTTCCATATAGACTGGATATATTAATCAATGACAAAAAGAAAATAACATACAAGAGAGAAAAGCTTGTCAAAAAGGAAGGAAGGAGAAGATGAGGCAATTTTAAAGGAAATTACCATTTCACAGGCATCTGAACTAAGAAATAGGGAATTGCATGTTTCTGTGAAGGGCAAATAATTTTCTCTCATTTTACTTTTCTACCTTCTTGTTCAGGGGTAACCACTACCAAACAGAAAATGTCATGCCATAATAAAATAAAGACCAGGATATATGATAATATTGTAGAATTGTAAGGTATGACTGGATAAAAAATCAGCTCTAGACTAAAGAAAGACATTATGCAACCTAGAGGTCAGTGGTTCTCAAATGGGGTAGAATTTTCTATCCAGGGGACATTTGACAATGTCTGGAGACATTTTTGGTTGTCACAACTAGTGGAGGGGGTTGCTTTTGGCATTTAGTGGGTAAAGGGCAATGATTCTACTGTTGTTTTCTGCAATCAACAGTGGTTTTCCTCAAAAAAGATAACTATCAGACACAAAATTTTAATAGTGGTAAGTTTGAGAAACCATTTTCTAATGCTAAGTTATAGCCAGTCTGTAAACCTCTTGAGCAGAGAAACTGGGTATATACTTTTCTAAGCCCCAGTAGCTAGTACAATACTGGGCACATAGCAGGCTCAAGTTAAATGATTCAATCCCAGTTGCTCCATTTTGATTAAACCTCAGATCCTGCTCTTAATGTTCATGAACGTTTCTTTCCCAGATTTTGTTAACATTAATTTTCTTTAGACAGACTCTTCTGTATACATAGATCTTGGGGATTTTTATTAGTTTATTATTAATATACAAATTGAGCTTCCCTGGTGGCGCAGTGGTTGGGAGTCCACCTGCCGATGCGGGGGACACGGGTTTGTGCCCCAGTCTGGGAGGATCCCACATGCCATGGAGCAGCTGTGCCCGTGAGCCATGGCCACTGGGCCTGCGCATCCAGAGCCTGTGCTCTGCAATGGGAGAGGCCACGGCAGTGAGAGGCCTACATACCTCAAACATAAAAATAAATAAGATACAAATCATATGCCATAAATTCACCATTTTAAAGTTGACAATTTAGTGATTGTTAGTATATCACAACATTGTGCAACCAGCAATATATTTCTTGCTATAATATTTTAATCACCCCCAAAAGATATCCTATACTTGTAAGCAATCATTCACAGTTCCCCCTATTCCTAGCCCTTGGCAATCACTAAGGTTATTTCTTCCTCCATGAAATTGCTTGGTCCGAATATTTCATAAAAATTAAATCATGTAATCTATGTACTTTTGTCCCTGGCTTTTTTTGTTCACTTAATTGTTTTCAAGATTCATCTATGTTGTAGCATGTGTCATTACGTGCATCAATGAAAAAATCCACTATATGGATATAACACATATTTGTTATCCATTCATCAGTTGATAGACATTTGGATTGTTTCCACTTTAGGCTATTATGAATAATGGTGCTATGAAGATTCATGTACAAGTTTTTGTGTGGTCACATATCTTCAACTCTCTTCGGTATACCACTAGAAGTGGAATTTCTGGAGCATGTGGTAACTATATTTAAGTTTTTGAGGAACCACCAGACTGTTTTCTAAAGCAGTTGCATCATTTTATAATCACATCAACAATGTTTGAAATTTCCCATTTCTCTGTAAGCCAATACTTATTATATGTCTTTTTGATTATGCCCATCTCACTGGGTATGGGGTGGTATCTCATTGTGGTTTGGATTTGCATTTCCCTTGTGGGTAGTGATGTTAAGCAACTTTTCTTGTGTTTATTGGCCTATATGCATATTTTCTTTGGAGAACTGTCTAGTCAAATCCTTTGCCCATTTTTTAGTTGGTTTATTTGTCTTTTAGAGTGGTAAAAGTTTTTCATATACCTTGGATATAAGTCCCCTATCAGATATATGAGTGGAAAAAAAATTCTCTTATTGTTTGCATGGTTCTTTTACTTTTTAATGGAATCCTTGGAACCCAAAAGTTTTCATCATGATAAGCTAAAATTTATATAATTGTTGTTGTTGTTGATGATGATTTTGGTGTCATATCTAAGAAATCATTGCCAAATGCAAAATATGAAGATTTACCCCTATGTTTTCTTCTAAAAGTTTTATAGCTTTAACTCTTATACTTAGGTCATTGATACACTTTAGTTAATTTTGTATGTTTTTAGAGAAGTGTCCAGGACATTCTTTTGCGTATATCTGTACAGTTTTCCCTGTGCCATTTTTTAAAACGACTATTTTTTCCCATTGTGTAGTTGACCATAGATATATGGGTTTATTTTTGGACTCTCAATTCTGTTTCTATTAATCTGTACCATTATTACATTGTATTGATTACCACTGTTTTGTCATAAGATTTAAAATCAGGAAATGGAAATTTTTGTAGTTTTTTTCTGTTTGTTTTTCTTTTTAAAGATATTTTTTGGCTCTTCTGGGTTCCTTGCATCTCCTTATGAATTTTAGAATCAACTTCACAATTTTCATAAAGAAGACATCTGAGATTCTGATAGGGATTGTGTTGTATGCATAGGTTTGTTTGGGTAAAATTTCCATCTTAACAATATTGAGTCTTCTGAGCCATAAACTTGGGATGTGTTTCCAATTATTTAGGTATTCTTTTATTTCAACATTGTTTTGTCATTTACAAAGTATAGTTTTGCACTTCTTTTTTTTAAAAAAGTCATCCTAAATATTTTATTTATTTTTGATATTATAAATGAAATTGTTTCATAATTTTATTTTCAGATTGATCATTGCTAATGTTTAGAAATAAAAGTAATTTTGAATGTTGATTTCATATCTTGTAAACATGCTGAACTAATTTATTAGCTTTATTTAAAAAAAATTTTTTGCATGGACCCCATAGGGTTTTATATATACAAGATCATGTCATCTGCATGTAGAGATAGTTTAAATTCTTCCTTTATGATCTGGATGTCTTTGATTTCTAATTGCTAGGGCCAGACCCTCCAGTACAGTATTACAATAAAGAACCTCCATTATAATGTTACACTATTTATACATATATAAGAGAGAGAGAGAGAAAGAGAGGGAGAGATTTTCTTAAAGGAATACGGAGGTGCAAGTTCAAAATCTGCAAGGAAGCCTGTCAGCCTGGAGAACCAAGAAGAGTTGCAATTTGAATCAAAAGGTAGTTTACTGGCAGAATTCCTTCTTGCTCAGGGAAGGTCAGTTTTTGTGTTATTAAGACCTTCAACTGATTACATGAGGCTCACCCACATTATGGAAGATAATGTGCTTTACTCAAAATCCATCAATTTGAATGTTAATCTCATCTAAAAAACACCTTTCTAGAAACATCCAGAATAATATTTAATCAAGTAGCTGGACACTGTTGCCCAGTCAGGTTAACATATAAAATAAATTATCACATGTACATTTCTTTTTATTTCTGCAATATTGGCAATAATTTCCCTTCTTTAATCCCTGATTTGAAGTAGTTTGATTTCCCCCTTTTTATTCCTGTTCAGTTTATTTAAAGGTTTCTCAATTGTATGGATCTTTTCAAAGAATCGCCTTTTGGTTTTGTTGAGTTTTTCTGTTTTTCTATTCTCTATTTTATTTATTTCCACTCTAATCTTATTACTTACTTCCTTCTCTTTGCTTGTGTTTAATTTGCTCTTCTTTTAATAGTTTCTTAAGAGAATAAGTTAGGTTATTGATTTAAGATTATCATTCTTTTTAAATTTATGTTTGTGCAGCTATAAATTTCCCTCTTATCATTGCTTTACCTGCTTCTCATATGTTTTGCAATGTTCTGATCTTATTTTCACTCAACTCAAGTGATTTCTTCTGTGGGACTTTTGTTACTTAGGAGTGTCTACTTAATTTCTATTTATTTGTGAATTCCCAAATATTTTTTGTGTCCTTGATTTCTAATATCATTCCATGTGGTCAAATAATATACTTTGTATAATTTTAATCTTTTTAAATTTGTTGAGAATTGTTTTATGGTCTGATATATGGTCTAACTTGCAATAGGTTTCATGTGCACTTTTGAAGAACATATACTCTGCTGCTTTTGGTGGAATATTGTTTAGATATCTGTTAGGTATACTTGGTTTATACTGTTTTCCAAGTTTTTCCTTGATAATCTTCTTCTAGCTTTTGTATCATCATTGAAAGTAGGCTTTTTAAATATCTAACTATTATTGTTTACCTGTTTATTTCTCATCTCAGTTCTTACATCATGATTTTATGTTCTGTTGTTACGGCATATATGTTTATTAATGCTATACCTTCTTAATGAATTGACTTTTTAATTCTTATAAAATATCCTTAATTGCCTCTGACATAAATTTTCCTCATATTAGTATAGATGCTTAAGCACTCTTTTGATAACCATGTATGGTATATCGTTTTCCATCTTGTTATTTTCAAACCCTTTATGTCATTATCTCTAAAGTTTGTCTCTTGTACACTGCATAGATTTTATTTATATTTTAAAATATCCATTCAGCCAGTTTCTGACTTTTGATTGGATTTTTTCAACCACTTATATTTAGTGTAATTACTGACAATGTACAATTTATATATGCCATTTTGCTAATCAATTTCTATATGTCTTATGCTTTTTTGTTCATTAATCCATTGCTAACATTTTGTGCTAAATAGATATAAACAGATGTTTTATAGTTTACCAATCCAATTCCCCTTTAATTATTTATTTTACAATAATTTTGAAGTTACTTTCTTAGTGGTTTCCATTGGAATTCAATTTAATACCTCATATTATAACAATCTACTTTGCATTATATTAACTTAATTTCAATATTATATAGAAATAATTCATATATTTTTGTTCCTTCCTCCTAGTTTGTGTTGTTATTTCAGTATAATTTATATACTTGTTGATAGTGTGCCCATTTATACCAATTTATAGTTATTGTTTATATAGTTATTTTAAGTCAGAAAAGAGGTAAAAATGTTGATAAAAAATATGTTTATTGTGGCTTTTACATTTGTCTATGTAGTTATCTTAATTTTTATTTCTTCATCTGGATTTGAGTTGTTCTTTAGTGATTTTTTTTTCATTTCAACTGGAAGGACTTCCTTTAGTGTTATTTTTATGTCAGTTCTGCTAGCAGTAAATGTTCTCAGTTTCTGTTTGTCTGAGAATATCTTAATTTCCCCTTAATTTTTGATAGATAGTTTTGCTGGATATAGAATGCTTGCTCATTTTCTTTTCATTTAGCACTTAGAATATGTCATCCCATTGCCTCTCACTTCTATGTTTTTTTGTTTTTTGTTTTTGCAGTACGTGGGCCTCTCACTGTTGTGGCCTCTCCCATTGCAGAGCACAGGCTCTGGATGTGCAGGCTCAGCATCCATGGCTCATGGGCCCAGCCACTCCACGGCATGTGGAATCTTCCCGGACTGGGGCATGAACCCGTGTCCCCTGCATCGGCAGGCGGACTCTCAACCACTGCGCCACCAGGGAAGCCCACTTCTATGGTTTTTAATGAGAAATAAGCTGTCAGTTTTATTGAGGATCCCTTCTATGTGATGAGTCACTTCTTTATTGCTGCTTTAAGGAATCTAATTTTTGAGAGTCTGACTATGATGTGTCTAGGTGTGGATATCTCTGACTGTATCCTACATGGAATTTACTGAGCTACTTGGATGTGTAAATTGTTTTCAGCAAATTTGGTAATTTTGAGGCCATTTTTTCTTAAATTACTTATTTTGCCTCTTTATCTGTATATGTTTTTGTGTTTGTTTGTTTTGTTTTGTTTTGTTTTTCTGTATGCGGGCCTCTCACTGTTGTGGCCTCTCCCATTGAAGAGCACAGGCTCCGGATGCGCAGGCTCAGTGGCCATGGCCCACGGGCCCAGCCACTCCGTGGCATGTGGGATCTTCCCAGACTGGGGCATGAACCCGTGTCCCCTGCATCGGCAGGCGGACTCTCAACCACTGCGCCACCAGGGAAGCCCTGTATATGTATTTTTGAGTCTCTATTTTTATGTATTATTTTTTTCTTTCTCTTTTTTTCTTTCTCTTCTCAATTACCTTTGACTATTTTCCACAAATGCTCCTATGGAAAAGGCTCCTGACATAAGGCAAATTCCAAGTCAAGTCTAATAAAATCAAGCCCTGTAAGTAGAATTTTCCAGAGAACTTCCAGACATGTCAGATAATAAAATTTTCTGAAAATAGGGCTTTCTGGAGATCTCCAATCCAAATCTTTCCACTCTAGTGGCTGCTAGGCTGTTGGTTTTCACCATACTTGCAGGGCTGTTGGTATATAAGGCTATGATAGAGTCAAGGAAAGAGACGTAAATAGGGTAATTTGTTACCAATATTCAGCTATTTATCTTGAATAAACACTCCCCAGGTTGTTTCAAATTTGGGTAATTCTAAGAGTTCCAAAAAAGTTGATTTGACTACTTTTGCCAGTGTTTTTTATTGTTTTTAATGAAGAAAGGATTTTAGGAGTTCCCTACTCTATCATTCCTACTAACGTAATCTCTTTTCTTGCATTTTTTCCTAGAAAGAAATCTTTCCTTAATGCTTTGTAGTGTCAACCACTGTCGTAATTCATGTGTATATATGGATTAGCCTCTTTCTGAACTCTCTATTCTTTTCCAGTCACTTATATTTTTCTATATCATATACACCTCAATGCCTTAATTTTATCATAAGCTTTGATACGTTATTGAACTGGTTCTTCTTCCTTCTTTTTTCTTCAGACTGCATTTTCTACAATTGAAGTTTTGTATTCACATAAAAAATTGAATTTAAATCATCTAATCAAATTCCACAAAAAAGGTTTAATTTTTATTTAGAATTCACACACACACACATATATATATAATATTAACCTCATTACAATATTAAGCCTTTCAAACCTTGTTTGTCTTGTTTAAATGTCTCTCCAAAAACCATCATAAAGTCCTCCTCAGAATTCTTGCACTTCTAAATGTATTTTTAGATAGTTGATATTCTTCATGGAAATGAAATTGGTATTTTTTAAAATGGTTTTCCAACTACTTTTTGCTTATTAGTTAAGTAAAATTGTTTTCATTGTTAAATTATGTCAAGTAATTTTCAATCATTTTATTCAATCAGGAAGCAAAATCTCACTTATTTTTAAAATCTATTTCCCTTTGTTCAATCTTTTTTAGTGTCTTCTAATCAAATTTGTTCTCAACTTGGTATTTGTCATATTAAAATAATTTTAGAGATACTACAATATGAGATAAACATACCATAAATATGTTATTAAATCAGATCTTGAGTCAAGTACCAGTTCATTGGAACAATTATACAGTCAAACTAGTTTACTGCTTCTTTCCTCTTTATATTAATCTGTGATTTTATGATGTTTCCTTACCTATTCAGAAATTGACAATACCAGCAGGTAGATGGATTTTATTTAACTTGTTTATAATTGATTTTTTAAAATTTTAAATAAGTGGGCAACAATTATTTTTGGATGTTCTGCATAAAATAAGAATTATTTTTTTTAAGAATGTTCCATAGCTATAGTTAGCTGAAGCTAAGTAGTGGCTACTTTTTCCCCCATCATTCCATACTGTGATCTTTATTGCTTCTCCAACACCAAGGTACAATGTCATTTGTTAACTGTCATTGGGTTTCCACTACAATTTATCTTATAATAAGAGATAAAATGAAATATTTCTTTTACCCCAAACTCTCATATTCATAGTAGGAGAATAAAAATTGGAAGAATCTGCAAAATGGTTGCCTCTGTGTTAAATAGGATGCATATCTGTAAGGTATGGGTTATATCCTGAAATAATCCATCATCTACATTATTCTCTTTTCAAGATGTTTTGTCTAGCAGTGATATACAAAGTTAGAAATAAGAGTACTAACGACTCTTGCTTTGTTACTTATCAACTATGAAGAAGTATTTCAATATTATATCTACTTCCTCCTGTACTGAGTAGATGAGTTGATGTCGGGGAAAAAAAGAAGACATTTTTAATGTGAAGTTCTCTAATAGAGATATTATCTACCAGTTTTCTGTTCTATTCTCTAATTAAAACTAATTTGCCAAAAAAATCATTATCTTTTTCTCCTATATTTGTGGACTCAATGTTGTATGTTTTTAGAATTATTTTTTTTTAGTAGTTTAAAAGAAAACTTCTTTTTCTTTCTGGAAATAAATATGTAGAGTTTATTCTCAATAAGAACACCGAAACTCAGGTTCTTCGAAATTCTCTAAGTGGGGGTAGTAAATGATTATTTGTCTCTTTTCTTGAATATTGCAGTTTCTTCCATCAAAATTTATTTCTATTACTCTATTTTTGAGTCTGTTGATGTGACATATCAATTTTTCTCAGGTTAACATTATTTTCTCTTATTTGTTAAATTTTGAGTTTCTGCTGAAGAATATATGTGTAATTTTGCTACTTTGGTTAAATTAATTCCAATTACAGTGATTTGAACTCCCTTTAGTCACCAACAGTGAAAGGAGGATTCTTTGAAATTGATGAATATGGGCCTGGTTAGCATCCATGAAACCCATATTTTAAATAAATAGAATTTTAATTTATTCTTAAGCACTTGACCTCTCCTGAGACTCAAGCAAAAAAATCTAGATCTATTAGAAACACAAACTTTAGTAGATATATAAAACTTTTTGTTAAAGACACAGTGAGATTTTCCTTCAGAAGAAGGATATACTCAAACAATACTGATGTTCAACACAGAAAGCCATAACTTGTCATATATAAAGTCATCTTATTCAATCAATCTTGTTTTTAAATTCCATTCTAAAAAAAAAGTGTAAAACAAAAATCACAAAGGTAAAACACAAAGCCAGTCCAGCATTATGCCAATTGGGTTATGATTTTTCCAAAAAAATATATGAGTTTATGTTTACCAGCCTGTCACCCCCCCAAAAACAAAAACTAAATAAAGTGTAATATTCATAAATAATCTTGAACAGGTATGTTTCCTGTTTGGTATCTTTATTTTGATGGTCATAAAAAATTATGATCCATCCTTTTGAAGTTTTCTATTTTATTTTTAATTTTTTATTTTATACTGGAGTATAGTTTATTAAGAATGTTGTATTAGTTTCAGGTGTACAGCAAAGTGATTCATTTATACATATACATGCATCTATTCTTTTTCAAATTCTTTTCCCATTCAGGTTATTACAGAATATTGAGCAGAGTTCCCTGTGCTATACAGTAGTTCCTTGTTGGTTATGTTTTTTTTTTTTTTTGGCTGTGCTGCACATCTTACAGGATCTTAGTTCACCAATGAGGTATTGAACCCAGGCCCTCAGCAGTGAAAGCATGGAGTCCTAACCACTGGACTGCCATGGAATTCCCTGGTTATCTATTTTAAATATAGTAGTTTGTCATAAGAAATTATGATCCATCTTTTGAAGTTTTCTACTAAGAAAATAATTCAGGGGCTTCCCTGGTGGTGCAGTGGTTGAGAGTCTGCCTGCCAATGCAGGGGACATGGGTTTGTACCCTGGTGTGGGAAGATCCCACATGCCGTGGAGCTGCTGGTCCCGTGAGCTATGGCTGCTGAGCCTGCACATCCGGAGTCTGCGTGTCTGGAGCCTGTGCTCCACAACGGGAGAGGCCACAACAGTGAGAGGCCCATGTACCACAAAAAATAATTAAATAAATAAATAATTAAAAAAATAATAATTCAACCTTAGTGTTGTATCCCCAAATATATTTTGTTTCATAATCTTATTTATTGTTGGAAACATAATTTCATATATTTAGATAAAATGACGTTTCTGAAGACAATTGTAATATTTAAAATAAGATAGTAGTATACTTAGATTGAAATGAACACATTAACTAATATTTCAATTTTAGTAATTTATGTAATTTACCAACATGAATTATAATCAAGGGTGTTATTTGTATAGAGGATTATATAGTAAAATTTTCCTTTTCATTATTGGTTCACTTATTTTCTGATGAATAATATAATAATTTTATTTGTATATTATTTAACTGAAAACTAAATTCAAACAATTTCTTATAAAATATTCAAACACTGTTATCACATTGAATATATTTTGACAATCATTTACTACCCCAAAAATAATATTGGTAAAATCTCATTAATCATTTAATATGTTACTCTTAATATAATTGTTATTCAGAATAATATCCAAACATTTATTAAAATATTAACTACCTTTAACATTTTAATCAAAATGTTATGGTGAAAACTACATTTTATCTTAGGTTTTAATTGCTGGTATATTAGTCTTTAAGATAGCCAATATTTAAGCTTAAATTATCTCCAAAAAAGAAAAGAAGAAAGGAAAGAATCCGGGAAGGAAGTAGATAAAATTCAACTTCTAAATTCATAGATTAAGCTTGTAATGTAGACAATAGAGAGGAATACAATCTCTAGACAAAGCTGATGCCATCCATCCGAAGACCCTCTTCGGATGGATGGCATCAGCTTTCCTGAAAACGTTCAGGCAAATGTGTGTGCATGTATGTGTCTGTGTGTGTGTGTTTCAGTGTGTGTATGAGAGAAAGAGAGAGAGAGAGATTGAGAAACAGAGATAGCTAGTTGGTGCTGTATTTGGTTTGTATTTGGTAAGGCATTGTGATTGTTAACTATTATCATAAGTAAGTCCTTAGCCAAATATTCTTACTGGAATATGGTAATAGAAATTCATAGAAAATACGAACTCTCTAGTTTTACAAGATAATATTATGGATCATTTACTTAGTAGCAGTTATTGCTAGAATACAGGTTTCCTACTGTTTAATCTTGACTTCCCAATTACTCATTTATTGCTTTCTTTTCATTTTCTAATCCTTAATCATGTATCTTTTAAAATTAAAAAATATTGGTGCAACCAGGAAGCACTGAGTTTAAGGCATATTGTATTGTTTGCACTCACCAATATTGAATTTCCAAAGGAAATAATACTGGTGGCATATGGTGGTATCTCAGTGGTGTTGTTTCTGTGATACTTTACTTAGTTGAAGACAACTAAAATAATATAATTCCCCTAAATTAAAATGACTAAACAACTCAAGTTAAATATTGAATAGACTTCTTTTTGAAAAACTGGTTATATATATATGATTTTCTCATATTATATGATCTAAATATATATATATATATATATATATATTTTTTTTTTTTTTGCAGTACGTGGGCCTCTCACTGTTGTGGCCTCTCCCGTTGTGGAGCACAGGCTCCGGACACGCAGGCTCAGCGGCCATGGCTCATGGGCCCAGCCACTCCACGGCATGTGGAATCTTCCCGGACCGGGGCACGAACCCATGTTCCCCGCATCGGCAGGCAGACTCTCAACCACTGTGCCACCAGGGAAGCCCTGGAACTCAGTTTACATAGCAATTATTGACAATTTAAAATTGCAAAACCAAATTAGTTGTATTATTCATAATATATATGTCACATTTTCCCCCCTGGCTATTGGCAGTGCTTGTCAGTCATAGCCCTATGATCTTACTGTATGCATATCTAATACAAAATATAGGTGGCAGTGCTGGTGGAGGTGGTGGTGGAATACTGCTGCTACTGTTCCTTACTTGAGGTTTCAAATACATTGCCTTTTGTTCTCAAAATATCTTCCATGTTCTATATCACTTATTTTGCTTTAATTTCTTAAAAATATTTAAGTTTTACTAATTACCTAGCAAGATAGGCAGTTTGACCTATCTTACTAAATTTCTATAAGCTGATTTATCAAGAATATGTATGCTGTGAAAATGCTAAGAACAGCTTAAAACATGTGATTTCTTTGGTTGAAGCCAAGACTGCAATGTGTCAATTTTCTGTGGAATGAAATGTGTGTGTGTGTGTGTGTGTGTGTGTGTGTGTGTGTGTGTAGGAGCAATCTCTTTAAAATGCCTCTTTCCTTTCAACTACTTTTATGTGCAAATTTTTATTGGAGAGAGCAATCCCAGTTTCCTGTGATTTCAAAAGAATAATAGTCCAATATTCAGATATAAACGCTAGAAAAAAAGCCATTCTACAACCCAAAATATAATTCAACGAGCTGCTGTATGATTGGTTAACATTTCAAACATAAGAGCTTTCTATGCCTTGATTCCTCCACATTCCTTGCAATAATTTATCCAGTTTGCCTGATTGATTGACTCTTTGAATTACAAGACACATTTAGTTGGATGAAGTACCTACATCATCAAATCAATATAGAGTTGTGTTCCTGTATTAAGTGCCAGTTTAGAAAGTGTGATTGAATTTCCATAGAAATGAATTGATGTGATAAATTTCTTTGCTATTTGGATTAGACATAGAAAATAAGAAACAAGGGAATATAAGTTTGCTTTTTTTATTATAAGAATAGATTCTGCTCTACTTTGAGCATGTTTGCCCTTAAATTTGATATTAGGTGGTTTTAAAAAGTGTAGTATATAAGTAATGGATATTAATTCCTAGTATTTTGCATCAAATAGATCCAAAATTACATAGGCTGCATTCACTGACACTGCCATGAATTTGGATATTTTTAATATGAACCACAGGGATAACACTAAATAGATATAGCTCCTAGAAAAATACATAATTGACTAAAAACATTCATTTGAAAAAAACAAATCCAAACATTTATAAAATGGCATTTTGAAAATTCCTTTCAGACAAGTAATTATAAATTATACTATGCCACAAATTGTATTAAGGTTATAGCTCTAAGATGCCAAAACAACTGCTGATTTCAGGGGAAGAAAAATTTTAAATGATATTGGTATTTGTATCAGTCAGGGTTCTCCAGAAAAACAGAACCAATAGGATATATCTATTTATATTTATATCCTATGTATCTATATCTGTATCTATGTTATCTATATCTATATATCAGAGAGAGAGAGAGAGATTTTAAAGTATGGCTCATGTGATTGTGGGGACTCGCAAGTCTGAAATCCATAAGACAGGCAGCAGGCTAGCAAGCTGGGAACCCAGGCAAGATTTCTACATTGGTCTTGAGGTGAATTCCTTCTCCAGGAAACGTCAGGTTTTGCTCTTAAGGCTTTCGACTGATTGTATGAAGCCTATCCATATTATCTAGGTTAATCGCCTTTACTTAAAGTCAACTAATTGTAAATGTTAATCACATCTACAAAATAACCTCACAGCAACATCTAGACCAATGTTTGACCTTGGTCATACTTATTTTCATAGAAGAAATAAATATGTTCCTTTACTTCCTACAGTATCCCCTTAGTTGAGGGAACATTAGCCTAGCCAAGATGACATATAAAATTAATAATCACAGCATGTGTACATAAATAGATCATTCTTTGCCTTTCCCTTTTTTAAGTCAATTATTTGTTATTGGTACATTGTGTAGGTGCAGTCTGAATTATATGCTTATAATCAATATATAAGAAAAAGAGCTCATTAGAGAAATTGACTAGTATCAGGCTAAGTTATTACATTCTAGAGTGTTTAGTAACTAACCTGTAAATAGAAGCTATTGATGGTAGATCACTACAACCTCCTTTTTAGAGTCAAAATGAACACAATTTTCCCCATAATCTCTTTCAGTCATAGATAATGACGCTGGGTTATAAAATTATATAAAATTATTCTATTTTTGACCAAATTCCCTACCCAACCTATCTGTAGCCCATATGTTTTACTATAATGAAATTGAAATTTATTCAGAGGTCTATAAAATATTGCATTTGATAGGTTTCCAAGTTCTTAAATTGCTAATATGAATTATTAATTAGAAGAATATTATTTTTCTAAAAGATCAACAAGTAAAAGGTAATAAGTATTGTGCAGATATTTACTTGATATTGTCGAGTATACACTGTAAAGGAACAATTTTTTTGAGTCAAAATTATAGTTATAGGGTAGTGTTATAATTCTTGATATTTCTAAAAGAGATTAGTTTTGATAAAAGGATTCTTACAATTCTTAAATATCTATTTTGAGACATTACAGTTGATGGCAGAATTTTTTCTTTCTAAAGTCTGGGACATTTTCAACACACTATTTTTAAAAATAATGTCTTCCCAGTTAAATTAAGAATGCTTTGAATTTAGCTACTTGATCAGTAATTATGAAAGTGACATTCATTTCAATGATATCCTTACCTACTCTCTTGGTTTCCCAAGATAGCTATTTCCCCCAAAATAAGGAGATATTGTAGGAAACAAAGGAACATATTTCTTCCATGAAAATAAGTTTTACCAAGGCATCTTTAATGATACTGTCATATTAGGATTTTACTAAATGAGATTAGCTCATAATTCTGGGAAAGATATTCTGTTGAACAGATATTAGTAGACTAATTTTGGTTCTGTGTTAAAGGTATTTTTTTTCTGAGGGTTTTAAGAAATAAATTATAATTAATGATGAATAAGCCATACAATGCTACAGAGCTTTAGTGATCACAATAAAGTTTTAATTCCTATCAAAATTAGTAAGATAATCATCGATTTAGTAATTTTTACTTTTAAAAAAGCCTCTTAAATGCTTGAGTTTCTTCTTGTTTTTGAACAGGAATGTACAGGTGGATTTTCTAAGTGCATTTTTTTTTAAAATTATATCATGAAAGAACATTTTTAGGAAATGAAATTCTAAATATCTTTATTCCTTAGAATCTGGAAAAAATATCATAATCTCTTCTTGTTCTTTCATAGCTGAGGATTAATAATCCTTTTTATTAGAGATAGATAAAATGAAAAGATTACACCTGCCTTCATCGGTTTTGTTGGAGAGAAGATTAGCATCTGGAAAAAAATATCAGGCTGCCTACAGAGATTTTGATCTTAGTCTTTTGACTTATTTATCGTTGTTCCACATATGACCTTAGTGTTGGGTAAAATCACGTTTTCTTTTATGTATTCCTGTAACAATTCTCCCTATTTTGCTTTCAGTCTTTAAAAATCATTGTTGCTCTTTCCACATACAATTCAATTAGTCCAGTGATTCTCAATCTTTTGCATGCATCCAAATCACCTGAAGGTCTTGTTAAAACACAGATTACTGTGCCTGGCTCTAGAGATTCTGATATATTAGCTCTAGTACGGGGACCCCAAAATTTGCATTTCTAACAAGTTGTCCTATTATATTGACATTGTTGATCTGGAAAACATTCTTTGAGAAGCCTTGATTTAGCCTTCTTGTTTCTTACTTGGACTTCACATTTTATATTTCCAAGATAGAGAACAGCTGAGAACCCTAAGGAGAAGCTTGAAGGGGAAAGATTTTTTTCTAGATCAGCAGGTCTCAAAATTAGCCACACATTTATAACACTAAAATAGTTTTAAAGTGGGGGAGGTATAAATTGGAGATTGGGATTGACATACACACATTACTATACATAAAATAGGTAACTAATAAGAACCTACTGTATAACACAGGGAACTCTACTCAATACTCTGTAATGACCTATATGGGAATAGAATCTCAAAAAGAGTAGATATATGTATATGTATAATTGATTCACTTTGCTGTGCAGTAGAAACTAACACAACATTGTAAATCAACTATACTCAAATAAAAATTAATTAAAAACAGGGCTTCCCTGGTGGGGCAGGGGTTGAGAGTCCGCCTGCCGATGCAGGGGACACGGGTTTGTGCTCCGGTCCAGGAAGATCCCACATGCCGTGGAGCGGCTGGGCCCATGAGCCATGGCCACTGAGCCTGTGGGTCCGGAGCCTGTGCTCCACAATGGGAGAGGCCACAACACTGAGGGGCCCGCGTACTGCAAAAAAACAAAAAAAACTAAAGATGCCTAGATCTCTCCTTCAGAGATTTTGAGTTAATTGTTCTGGATATTACCTTGGGCACTGGAATTTTTAAAGTTTCTTGGGTGATTCTGATATGCAGCCAAGATTTAGAAAAACTATTCTAGAAGGATAGAAGTTACAATCAACTACCCTTAATATTAGAGAACAATGACAGTTAGATTAAACACCATTTTCCCCAGAGACACCCCTTTCTAGAAATATTCACATTATCCTCAATGTGCACACCCTCTAAAAATATTCAACCAAATGATTAGACATTAATCATTTAAGTCAGAAAAAGTCTTCAGTCTTTATTTCCATGCAATGAGTTTTTGAGATCTTCAGATTTTCAGGTTCTGTAGTAGAAACAGAAGATCTGGAAAATAAAGATAATGCCAACAATGTTGGCAATAAGATAAGACCTGAAACTTGTATCAGAATACTCTAACTTCAATCATCCTAGTTGGAACTTATAACTTTAGTTTCTATCTTCAAAGGAAAAAGCAGAATTTCCAGGTCCTGGTAGAAGTTACTATTAACTAGGAATTTAAGAAGAGAGAAAGATTATTATAAAGAACAACTTCAAACTATGTTTGAGAATGTTGGAATGGACTAAGTAAGTGGTTCTCCATCAAGGACAATTTGGTCCCTGAGAGGACAATTGGCAATGTCTGTAAAGATTTTTGGTTGTCACATCTGACTAGGTGAGGGGGCAAGGATGGAAATGGACAGATTCTACTGGTTTCTGGTGTGTAGAAGCCAGGGATGCTGCTAAATGTCCTACAATGCATAGGACAACCCTCCACAATTATTATTCAATCCAAAATGTCAATATTGCTGAAGTTAAAAAATTCTGGTCAAAGTCATCTAACTCAATAAACTGTTGTCTGCTTTATCTATAAGAATCTTGAATAATTACAGCTTTTAAAGAATATGTTGCTTTTTGATATAGAGAATCACTGGAGAATAAAACATTAGATCAATTAAAAATTAATTTAAAATAAAATCTGGAAAAATATTAGTATTCTTTATTGTACGTAAAACAATGACGTGCTCTAATGACTGCTATTATTGTTGCTATTATTATTTTAGAATTGGAAGTAGCACTATAAGGAAGTGAGTGACATAACTTTTTTGCCACAATAATTAAAAATGAGAGGCATTAATCATTTGCATAATTCTATAATCTGAATGTTGGCACAACATTCTCCAGTAACACAATGAGGTTTCAAGAGAAGTCATGTAAAGGGAAGTCATTCAACTTCTCATTTCTCTAAGGATATTCTTTTTACTTTTTTTTTTTTTTTTTTGCAGTACGCGGGCCTCTCACTGCTGTGGCCTCTCCCACTGCAGAGAACAGGCTCCGGACGCGCAGGCCCAGCGGCCATGGCTCACGGACCCAGACACTCCGCGGCATGTGGGATCCTCCCGGACCGGGGCACGAACCCGCGTCTCCTGCATCGGCAGGCGGACTCACAACCACTGCACCACCAGGGAAACCCTCTAAGGATATTCTTATAGAAATCTCTTATCATTCTTGAAGTTTTTCTTTTATTTGGCAACATTGGGTAAAAGCACAAATTCTTCCTTCTTACTGTTTGTTCACAAATCATCATCCTGCAGAAATTTTTAAGGCTTTTGGAAAGGGAAACAATGTGGAAAGACATTTCTCTGTGCAAGGAATTTGCTATTTATGAAACAGACTTTCAATCCGTGTATATAAGAATGCATTTAACAGGTATGTTCTCTTCTCCACTGTCTTCCTACTTTATCCAATTATCTGATTTGTAATTTTTAAGTAGAAAATTGTCAGAAAAAGTTTTCACCTAGAATGACTTTTTGCAAGCAAGTTATAAATTCCTGAAATTAAAAGTTTATCATGGGAAGGCAGAAGATGGCAGAAGAGTAAGACGCGGAGATCACCTTCCTCCCCACAGATACACCAGAAATACATATACACGTGGAACAACTCCTACAGAACACCTACTGAAGGTTGGCAGAAGACCTCAGACCTCCCAAAAGGCAAGAAACTCCCCACGTACATGGGTAGGGCAAAAGAAAAAACAGAGACAAAAGAATAGGGACGGCACCAGCACCAGTGGGAGGGAGCTATGAAGGAGGAAAAGTTACCACACACTAGGAAGCCCCTTCGCGGGCGGAGACTGCGGGAGGCGGAGGGGGGAGCTTCGAAGCTGCGGAGGAGTGCACAGCAACGGGTGCGGAGGGCAAAGCGGGGAGATTCCCGCACAGAGGATCGGTGCCGACCGGCACTCACCAGCCCGAGAGGCTTGTCTGCTCACCCGCCGGGGCGAGCAGGGCTGGAAGCTGAGGCTCGGGCTTCCGTCGGAGCGCAGGGAGAGGACTGGGGTTGGCGGCTTGAACATAGCCTGAAGGGGTTAGTGCACCACAGCTAGCCGGGAGGGAGTCCGGGGAAAAAGCCTGCACCTGCCGAAGAGGCAGGAGACTTTTCCTTCCCTCTTTGTTTCCTGGGGCGTGAGGAGAGGGGTTTAAGAACGCTGCTTAAAGGAACTCCAGAGACGGGCGCGAGCCGCAGCTGAAAGCGCGGACCCCAGAGACGGGCGCGAGCCGCGGCTGAAAGCGCGGAATCCAGAGACGGGCGCGAGCCGTGGCTGAAAGCGCGGAATCCAGAGACGGGCGCGAGCCGCGGCTGAAAGCGCGGAATCCAGAGACGGGCGCAAGCCGCGGCTAAAAGCGCGGACCCCAGAGGCGGGCGGGAGACGTTAAGGCTGCTGCTGCCGCCATCGAGGGGCCTGTGTGCGAGCACAGGTCACTCTCCACACCCCTCTTCCGCGGAGCCTGTGCAGCCCGCCACTGCCAGGTTCCCGGGATCCAGGGACAACTTCCCCGGGGCAGCGCACAGCGCACCTCAGGCTGGCGCAAAGTCACGCCGGCCTTTGCCACTGCAGGCCCGCCCCGCACTCTGTGCCCCTCCGTTCCCGCCGGCCTGAGTGCGCCAGACCCCCCAATCAGCGGCTCTTTTAACCCCATCCTGTCTGAGCAAAAAACAGACGCCCTCCAGCGATCTACACGCAGTGGCAGGGCCAAATCCAAAGCTTAGCCCTGGGAGCTGTGAGAACAAAGAAGAGAAAGGGAAATCTCTCCCAGCAGCCTCAGAAGCAGCGGATTAAAGCTCCACAATCAACTTGATGTACCTGCATCTGTGGAATACCTGAAGAGACAACCAATCATCCCAAGTTAAGGAAGTGGACTTTAGGAGCAAGATCTATGATTTTTTCCCCTTTCCTCTTTTTGTAAATGTGTATGTGTATGCTTCTGTGTGAGATCTTGTCTGTATAGTCTTGCTTCCACCATTTGTCCTAGGGTTCTATCCGTCCATGTTTTTTTTAAATTTTTTTTTCTTAATAATTAATTTTAATAACAATATTATACTTTACCTTCGTTCTTTCTTTCTTTCTTTCCGTCCTTCCTTCCCTCCTTTAGACAACGAATCATCCCAAATTGAGGAGGTGGTCTCTGACAGCAAGATTTAGGATTTTTCCCCATTTACCTCTTTTAGTGAGGGTGTATGTGTATGCTTCTGTGTAAGATTTTGTCTGTATAGCTTTGCTGCCAACATTTGTCCTAAGGTTCTTTCCGTCCCCCCCTTTTTTTTTCTAAATAAGAATTTTTTAATTCAATAACTTTATTATACTTTATTTTATTTTTACTGTATTTTCTTTCTTTCTGTCTTTTTTCCTTCTTTCCCTCCTTTCTTCCTCCCTCCCTCCCTCCCTCCCTCCCTCCTTTCTTTCCTTCTTGCCTTCTTTCCTTCTTTGCTTCTTTCTTTCTTTCTTCCTTCCTTCCTACCCTCCTTTCCTTCTTTCTTTCCTCATACTTCTACTAATTCCCTCTACTTTTTCTCCCTTTTATCCTGAGCCGTGTGGATGAAAAGCTTTTGGTGCTCCAGCCAGGAGGCAGGGCTCTGCCTCTGAGGTAGGAGAGCCAACTTCAGGACACTGATCAACAAGAGACCTCCCAGCTCCACATAATATCAAACGGCGAAAATCTCCCAGAGACCTCCATCTTAACACCAGCACCCAGCTTCACTCAACGACCAGCAAGCCACAGTGCTGGCAAACCTATGCCAAACAACTAGCAAAACAGGAACACAACCTCACCCATTAGCAGAGAGGCTGCCTAAAATCACAATAAGGCCACAGACACCCCCAAACACACCACCAGACGTGAACCTGCCCACTAGAGAGACAAGATCCAGCCTCATCCACCACAACACAGGCACTAGTCCCCTCCACCAGGAAGCCTACACAACCCACTGAACCAACCTTAGCCACTGGAGACAGACATCAAAAACAGGAGGAACTACGAACCTGCAGCCTGCAAAAAGGAGACCCCAAACACAGTAAGATAAGCAAAATGAGAAGACAGACAAACACACAGCAGATAAAGGAGCAAGATAAAAATGCACCAGACCTAACAAATGAAGAGGAAATAGGCAGTCTACCTGAAAGAGAATTCAGAATAATGATAGTAAGGTTGATCCGAAATCTTGGAGATAGAATGGACAATAGATTGGACAAAATGCAAGAATCAGTTAACAAGGACCTAGAAGAACTAAAGATGAAACATGCAACGATGAACAACACAATAAATGAAATTAAAAGTACTCTAGATGGGATCAATAGCAGAATAACTGAGGCAGAAGAACGGATAAGTGACCTGGAAGATAAAATAGTGGAAATAACTACTGCAGAGCAGAATAAAGAAAAAAGAATGAAAAGAACTGAGGACAGTCTCAGAGACCTCTGGGACAACATTAAACGCACCAACATTCGAATTATAGGGGTTCCAGAAGAAGAAGAGAAAAAGAAAGGGACTGAGAAAATATTTGAAGAGATTATAGTTGAAAACTTCCCTAACATGGGAAAAGAAATAGTTAATCAAGTCCAGGAAGCACAGAGAGTCCCATACAAGATAAATACAAGGAGAAATACGCCAAGACACATATTAATCAAACTGTCAAAAATTAAATACAAAGAAAACATATTAAAAGCAGCAAGGGAAAAACAACAAATAACACACAAGGGAATCCCCATAAGGTTAACAGCTGATCTCTCAGCAGAAACCCTACAAGCCAGAAGGGAGTGGCAGGACATACTGAAAGTGATGAAGGAGAAAAACATGCAGCCAAGACTACTCTACCCAGCAAGGATCTCATTCAGATTTGATGGAGAAATTAAAAACTTTACAGACAAGCAAAAGCTGAGAGAGTTCAGCACCACCAAACCAGCTTTACAACAAATGCTAAAGGATCTTTTCTAGGCAAGAAACACAAGAGAAGGAAAAGACCTATAATAACGAACCCAAAACAATTTAGAAAATGGGAATAGGAACATACATATCGATAATTACCTTAAATGTAAATGGACTAAATGCTCCCACCAAAAGACACAGATTAGCTGAATGGATACAAAAACAAGACCCTTATATATGCTGTCTACAAGAGACCCACTTCAGACCTAGAGACACATACAGACTGAAAGTAAGGGGATGGAAAAAGATATTCCATGCAAATGGAAGCCAAAAGAAAGCTGGAGTAGCAATTCTCATATCAGACAAAATGGACTTTAAAATAAGGACTATTAAAAGAGACAAAGAAGGACACTACATAATGATCAAGGGATCGATCCAAGAAGAAGATATAACAATTGTAAATATTTATGCACCCAACATAGGAGCACCTCAATACATAAGGCAAATACTAACAGCCATAAAAGGGGAAATCGACAGTAACACATTCATAGTAGGGGACTTAAACACCCCACTTTCACCCATGGACAGATCATCCAAAATGAAAATAAATAAGGAAACACAAGCTTTAAATGATACATTAAACAAGATGGACTTAATTGATATTTATAGGACACTCCATCCAAAAACAACAGAATACACATTTTTCTCGAGTGCTCATGGAACATTCTCCAGGATAGATCATATCTTAGGTCACAAATCAAGCCTTGGTAAATTTAAGAAAATTGAAATTGTATCAAGTATCTTTTCTGACCACAACGCCATGAGACTAGATATCAATTACAGGAAAAGATCTGTAAAAAATACAAACACATGGAGGCTAAACAATACACTACTTAATAATGAAGATATCACTGAAGAAATCAAAGAGGAAATCAAAAAATACCTAGAAACAAATGACAATGGAGACACAACGACCCAAAACCTGTGGGATGCAGCAAAAGCAGTTCTAAGGGGGAAGTTTATAGCAATACAAGCCCACCTTAAGAAGCAGGAAACATCTCGAATAAACAACCTAACCTTGCACCTCAAGCAATTAGAGAAATAAGAACAAAAAAACCCTAAAGCTACCAGAAGGAAAGAAATCATAAAAATCAGATCAGAAATAAATGAAAAAGAAATGAAGGAAACAATAGCAAAGATCAATAAAACTAAAAGCTGGTTCTTTGAGAAGATAAACAAAATAGATAAACCACTAGCCAGACTCATCAAGAAAAAAAGGGAGAAGACTCAAATCAATAGAATTAGAAATGAAAAAGGAGAGGTAACAACTGACACTGCAGAGATAAAAGAGATCATGAGAGATTACTACAAGCAACTCTATGCCAATAAAATGGACAATCTGGAAGAAATGGACAAATTCTTAGAAATGCACAACCTGCCAAGACTGAATCAGGAAGAAATAGAAAATATGAACAGACCAATCACAAGCACTGAAATTGAAACTGTGATTAAAAACCTTCCAACAAAGAAAAGCCCAGGACCAGATGGCTTTACAGGCGAATTCTATCAAACATTTAGAGAAGAGCTAACACCTATCCTTCTCAAACTCTTCCAAAATATAGCAGAGGGAGGACCACTCCCAAACTCCTTCTACGAGGCCACCATCACCTTGATACCAAAACCAGACAAGGATGTCACAAAGAAAGAAAACTACAGGCCAATATCACTGATGAACATAGATGCAAAAATCCTCAACAAAATACTAGCAAACAGAATCCAACAGCACATTAAAAGGATCATACACCATGATCAAGTGGGGTTTATTCCAGGAATGCAAGGATTCTTCAATATACGCAAATCTATCAATGTGATAAACCATATTAACAAATTGAAGGAGAAAAACCATATGATCATCTCAATAGATGCAGAGAAAGCTTTTGACAAAATTCAACACCCATTTATGATAAAAACCCTGCAGAAAGTAGGCATAGAGGGAACTTTCCTCAACATAATAAAGGCCATATATGACAAGCCCACAGCAAACATCATCCTCAATGGTGAAAAACTGAAAGCATTTCCACTAAGATCAGGAACAAGACAAGGTTGCCCACTCTCACCACTATTATTCAACATTGTTTTGGAAATTTTAGCCACAGCAATCAGAGAAGAAAAGGAAATAAAAGGAATCCAAATCGGAAAAGAAGAAGTAAAGCTGTCACTGTTTGCAGACGACATGATCCTATACATAGAGAACCCTAAAGATGCTACCAGAAAACTACTAGAGCTAATCAATGAATTTGGTAAAGTGGCAGGATACAAAATTAATGCACAGAAATCTCTGGCATTCCTATATACTAATGATGAAAAATCTGAAAGTGAAATCAAGAAAACACTCCCATTTACCATTGCAACAAAAAGAATAAAATATCTAGGAATAAACCTACCTAAGGAGACAAAAGACCTGTATGCAGAAAATTATAAGACACTGATGAAAGAAATTAAAGATGATACAAAGAGATGGAGAGATATACCATGTTCTTGGATTGGAAGAATCAACATTGTGAAAATGACTCTACTACCCAAAGCAATCTATAGATTCAATGCAATCCCTATCAAACTACCACTGGCATTTTTCACAGAACGAGAACAAAAAATTTCACAATTTGTATGGAAACACAAAAGACCCCGAATAGCCAAAGCAATCTTGAGAACGAAAGAAGGAACTGGAGGAATCAGGCTCCCTGACTTCAGACTATACTACAAAGCTACAGTTATCAAGACGGTATGGTACTGGCACAAAAACAGAAAGATAGATCAATGGAACAGGATAGAAAGCCCAGAGATAAACCCATGCACATATGGACACCTTATCTTTGATAAAGGTGGCAGTAATGTACAATGGAGAAAGGACAGCCTCTTCAATAAGTGGTGCTGGGAAAACGGGACAGGTACATGTAAAAGTATGAGATTAGATCACTCCCTAACACCATACACAAAAATAAGCTCAAAATGGATTAAAGACCTAAATGTAAGGCCAGAAACTATCAAACTCTTAGAGGAAAACATAGGCAGAACACTCTATGACATAAATCACAGCAAGATCCTTTCTGACCCACCTCCTAGAGTAATGGAAATAAAAACAAAAATAAACAAATGGGACCTAATGAAACTTCAAAGCTTTTGCACAGCAAAGGAAACCATAAACAGGACCAAAAGACAACCCTCAGAATGGGAGAAAATATTTGCAAATGAAGCAACCGACAAAGGATTAATCTCCAAAATTTACAAGCAGCTCATGCAGCTCAATAACAAGAAAACAAACAACCCAATCCAAAAATGGGCAGAAGACCTAAATAGACATTTCTCCAAAGAAGATATACAGACTGCCAACAAACACATGAAAGAATGCTCAACATCATTAATCATTAGAGAAATGCAAATCAAAACTACAATGAGATATCATCTCACACCAGTCAGAATGGCCATCATCAAAAAATCTAGAAACAATAAATGCTGGAGAGGGTGTGGAGAAAAGGGAACACTCTTGCACTGCTGGTGGGAATGTGAATTGGTTCAGCCACTATGGAGAACAGTATGGAGGTTCCTTAAAAAACTACAAATAGAACTACCATATGACCCAGCAATCCCACTACTGGGCATATACCCTGAGAAAACCATAATTCAAAAAGAGTCATGTACCAAAATGTTCATTGCAGCTCTATTTACAATAGCCCGGAGATGGAAACAACCTAAGTGCCCGTCATCGGATGAATGGATAAAGAAGATGTGGCACATATATACAATGGAATATTACTCAGCCATAAAAAGAAACGAAATTGAGCTATTTGTAATGAGGTGGATAGACCTAGAGTCTGTCATACAGAGTGAAGTAAGTCAGAAAGAAAAAGACAAATACCGTATGCTAACACATATATATGGAATTTAAGAAAAAAAATGTCATGAAGAACCTAGGGGTAAAGCAGGAATAAAGACGCAGACCTCCTAGAGAACGGACTTGAGGTTATGGGGAGGGGGAAGGGTGAGCTGTGACAGGGCGAGAGAGAGTCATGGGCATATACACACTAACAAACGTAGTAAGGTAGATAGCTAGTGGGAAGCAGCCACATGGCACAGAGATATTGGCTCGGTGCTTTGTGACAGCCTGGAGGGGTGGGATAGGGAGGGTGGGAGGGAGGGAGACGCAACAGGGAAGACATATGGGAACATATGTTTATGTATGACTGATTCACTTTGTTATAAAGCAGAAACTAACACACCATTGTAAAGCAATTATACCCCAATAAAGATGTTAAAAAAAAAAAGTTTATCATGGAAATGCTGACACAGCCTTAACTTTAGTAATTGAAGAGCACCACTATAATACATCAGTCACTTGTCTTCTGTATCTGTCACAAGTTCTATAAATCAAAATCTTAGAATGTAAGTCACATTTTATAAGATTTTTTTTCATAAATCTGTCCTGCACATCAATACTGGTAATAATATTTTTTCAGTAAATAATACTGTTCATGGACATACTCTTGTGCCAGTTCATTGAGTTAATTTAAAAACAGTAAAAAATATATTTTGGGAAGATTTGAAAATATATACTCTGAATATATTGCTAATAATACTATTTTAATTTGGAGAAATTGGGAGAAAAGAACTGAACATATAAGTTAGAAAGTTACTTGACAGTTTCTTTATTACATTAGGTGCACAGAACTTCTCACTCCAGGTATAAATATGTCGTGTATCAAATAACTGACTCAATATATTAAAAAAAAATTATAGCCACTCATCAAACAAAAATGTAAAGAGAGGGCTTCCCTGGTGGCTCAGCGGTTGAGAGTCCACCTGCCGATGCAGGGGACATGGATTCGTGCCCCGGTCTGGGAAGATCCCACATGCCATGGAGTGGCTGGGCCCATGAGCCACGGCCACTGAGCCTGTGCGTCCGGAGCCTGTGCTCTGCAACAGGAGAGGCCACAACAGTGAGAGGCCCGCTTACTGCAAAAAAAAAAAAAAAAAGTAAAGAGAATAAATGACGTCTCTGTAGATCATCCACCAAAATACAAGGTAATTTTATACTTGTAATCAACAAATTTATTTTTTCAGAATACGTTATAAGTGAGACAATTTACAAGGTTTCCAAATGTCAAGAGGAAGTTATTGCACCTATTTTATTTCTTAATTGAGTTTTTCTCATTATAAACAATTCAAAAAGTATGTATTTATATAGCCTAAAAATGGAAAATCCCCTATCACTCATTCTAATCATCATCCTCTGCATTGTTAATGATGGCTCATGGTTTGGTGTGAATAATTTAAGAAAATTTATTAGTTTTACACACCCACACACAAACAAAATACATATTCACATTCTCATGTGAGTATCCAGTGCATGTGTGTACTTATTTGTATACAAGCATTTAATTTGGTGTTTGTTTTCTATCATTTGATTCATATTTGTATGGCAACTAGCTTTTTATTTCTTTTCTACATAACACCAACACTTGGAGATCTTTCTGTTTCAGTACATGCAATTCTACCTCATTTTTTAAAAACAATTTGTAATATGTCACATTTTTAACCATTTTTCTATGGATAGACATTTATGAGTTTTCCCCCCATCTTTTCAGTGTTAAAAATGTACTACAATAAATGGATTTGTGTTTGGTGTTCTGGGTACATGTACGAATATTTCTCTTCAACAGATAGATCCTTATGACAGAATTTTTAATTGAGATGCATACATATTTGAATTTGTTTTACATTTTAACCAAATTCCCCAACAATATCTGTACTTATTTATACTACCACTCATTGTGTACATACGTAAGCATTATATTCACATGCACATCAGCACTACCTTTTGTCAACCTTCCCAAGATGGGCAATATAAATTGAGGAACAAGTGTATGTGTGCATGAGTGTGGGGTGGGAAAGGGATGCACTATTAAAATGAGTTGCTTTAAATATCTCTAGGAGGAAGTTCTGGATGGAAGGACTTAGTTGAAAATGGAGAAATAGCTTTGTATTTGAAATCTTAGAAGCAGATATGTTTACAAGGATTTCATGCCAAATGGGTTATAGCTTCATGATGTTTCAATGAATTACTATATTCATATAATTTTATATAAGAATATATTGCTTAAAGGGACTGTATTGCTATATTCTTGTATTAATTTGGGCTCCCTTGAAAGAAGACCTTGAGATAATACTTGGAGGCAGATAGTTTTGTGGGGAGGCAATTTGAGAAGCCAAATTGAGGAGGCAGGAAAGTGAGAAAGGGAAGAAAGGAAACTCAATATATAGGAACATGTTTAAGTTGCTTACCACTGTGGCAAACTGGAATCTAATCCTGCTGGATACTCTCTGAGGGAGCATGGAGAATGCACCTTGCACCTCATAATTGTCACCCCACACTGTCATCCCTTTTTGGCTTGAGAGTTTACCCTCTTGAATGTTAACACACACAGATAAGTACACACCCATTCCTCTGGACCGTACACACCCACACCCCCTACACACACACACACACACACACACGCACGCATACATTTCTGAGCTGTATTTGCTTGTAGGTTGAGCTCACAAGCTTTTGGCTTTAGAAAAATTCCTGAGGCAGAAAAAAGCAGGAAGACAACATTGAGACACTTGTACAAAACTTTACTATGCTTTTCATGGAAAACATTAACCAGAGCTGCATAAGAGGTAACCTAAGAAGATGTCTCTGCCACAGTTCTTATCCTATACTTTCAGCAAATTCCCTCACAAAGATGTAAAAGACCTCATAGCTCTTGCCCCATGATTGTCACCTTTGTTTGCAGATTTCAGGTTACTCAGTAAAAATTTGCTAAGTTCTACTGAGCTCTGAGATTTATAGAATGTGCAATCAAAAGCATAGAATAAGTCGAACTGAAAATAATAAATAACGAACAATAAACCTAATGGAACATGTGCCTCATTGAAGATGCCAAATACCTAAGTTAATGACATAATTCTTAACTGTTTATCTTCCACATAGAGCAATTGTTTTTAAGATATTAGACACATTAGAGATTATACACAGAAATTTTCCATAGAGGCTCCATCCTTGCTAACCATAAAACAAGAAGTAAAACAGCAAAGAAAAGACAATTGAAAGGTTTAACAAAATGTACACAGAATATTAATGTGCTACCATCACTTTTTTATGTGCAGCAAATTGGCCACAGCTTGGTGTGTGAAATGACTGTTTTATGAAGAGGTATACTCTTCAGCAAGTATTATTTTACTCCTTGTTGTGGGAAAATATTAATTCAATAAATCTCCTGTAAGGTTTAGCAATTTTGGAGGCTTAACTGAGTTATGTCCATACTTTGAAATTTACCTTTTCTTTCCTGCTGTGGTTTCCTCAAGATATATTTGGCTTTATTTTTTCTTCCTTATGTCATGTGAATAATGCTCTCTACAGAGACCATTTGTTTTTTACATAAATGTTTAATTTGTAACATATCTCTGAAGAAAGCTACTCATCTTTCTCTTTAATTTCCTTCAGAGCAAGTAGAATCTGAGGCACATTCTGCCTTTACCATAGACTGTATGTGTAAAGTGAGATTAGAAGAAACAGTAAAACAATAAGAGGTTCATCACATCTCCCTTGGAAACTTTTTGTTCTAACACGGTGTATAAAGCAATGTTAGAGACAATTGTAACACTTTGTTATTATAATTTCAAGAAGTTTAGGATAAAAGAGTAATTACATCCAAATCAGAAATCTCATGGTACATCTTGAGGACTGCTTTTTCTTATTGTTTTTAACCCACCAACACTTCTCCCTTCTCAAACATATATAATTCCTTCCATCCTTCTTCTACAAAGTCTTACTAGACAGATAGAAGTAAAGAAGTAATTGCTTCCTATATTCACATCTGATTTACTGGAAATAAAACTTACACAATCCAGTTTTCTTCATATCTTAGAAAAAGATATGAAATATTTGCAAACAAATTCACTCCTCATAGCCATTCCATGGCTGTCCAGCTGGACGAATAATTAAATACAGCAAAGCAAAGTGGGGTTTACATCAAGAATTCAAGGTTAACATTTGAATGTCAATCAATTTAGTTCACCATATTAAAAGGATAAAAGAGAAATATCATTTATTCTTCTCCAAACATTCAGAAAAACCATTTTAAAAATCCATTATCTATTCATACTAAATCAAAAATATGCCAGAAAACTAGGAATATAAGATAATATCATCAACCTAAAAGTCATATATAAAAAATAGAATCTAGGTATAACATTATACTAACTTGTGAAAGACTGAATACTTTTCCCTTACAATCTGAAACAACAAGAAATGCATAGCCATTTATACCATTTCTATTCGACATTGTACTGGAAGTCTTAGCCAATGCAACAAGACAATAAAAAACATAAGTCGATACAGATTGGATAAAAAGAAATAAAACTTTGTTAATGTGTGAATGGTAGTATACATGGAAAAATCCCAGGATATCTAAAAAACAGGTAATGAAAACAGTAAGTGAATTTAGCAAAGTCACAGAATACAAGGCCAATATCCAGATAAATGTCTTAAATAAATGCCCATGTAATAGCAATGAAAATTAGATAATGAAATATAATATGTATATGCTCAAGAAAAATGAGTACATGTATACCCCAGGCCATGTAAAAGAATGTTCTAATATATGAAAGCCTCTTCCCCAAGATAAAATATAAATATTTTATAGTATATTCTTATAATTGAATATTACACAACAATAAAATAAGCTACTGATATATACAACTTGATTTACTTTCAAAGACAATATGTTGAGTGAAAAAAGTCAGACACAAAAGTGTACCTACTGAATGATTCCATTTATTTTAAGTTCAAGAACCAGCAAAACTAATTTATCACAATAGAGATTAGAAGAATGGATACCACTTTGCAGGGAGGGCTATTGACTGGAAAGTATAAAAAACAACATTTCTAGGGTACTGGAAATATTCTATACTATGATCTGGATGGTGGTATCATGAGTAAAATATCATCAAGCTGTAGAGAAGAGATGAGCTGTCATTCTGTTCCTGACTTTGTATAATTTTATCTTATTAAATAGAAAACTAAACTTATTCTCTGTCCCACTTGACTCTCCTTTCCCTGACTTGCCCTCTCTAGAGATAATTACTGATAATTTTCATGTATACATTTCCAGAGATAGCCTATGTTTTTGGAAGGATATATGTATGCATACATATGAATTAAGGATTTTTTTAAAACTTTATTATCATATTAATATTAATGAGGATTCATAATCTAACATAATCAATATTAGAATTTTTATTAGTTAACTTTAGTAATTATGTTTGCCACTTTTATTAAAAATAGTGCTGCAAGTTCTAGCCAGAACAATCAGGCAAGAAGAAATAAAGGGCACCCACACTGGAAAAGAAGAAGTAATATTAGCTGTGCTTGCAGATGGTATGATCTTATATGTAAAAAACTAACGATTCCACACACACACACACACACACACACACACACACACAAATGTTACAACTAATAAATGAATTCAGCAAAGTAGCAGGATATAAAGTGGTGTAAGGGGCAACAACAGGCATCCTTGCCTTGTTCCAGTCACTCATCATTAAGTGTGATGTTACCTGCGGGTTTTTCATAGGTGGATTTTATTATTTTGAGGTAGCTTCCTTTTATTCCTTTTTTATTGAGTATTTTTATCATGAAACAGTGTTGAATTTTGTTAGTTGCTTTTTCTGAATTGATATGATCATGTGGTTTTCCCCCATCATTTTGTTAATGTGGTGTATTTCATTGATCAATTTTCATTATGTTGAACCATTCTTGCATTCCAGGAAGAAATCCCACTTGGTCATGATGTGTGGTCCTTTTAATATGCTGCTGAATTTGGCTTGCCAGCATTTTGTTGACCCATGCATTTTTATATGTAGTTTTTATTTCCATTTAGTCTAAAGTTTTTTATAATTCTCCATGTTATTTTTCCTTTGATCTAAAGGTTTGTAGAAATGTGTTGTTTACTCTCCAAATACTTGATGATCTTTCAGATATCTCTGTTTTTTTGTTTGTTTATTTTTTGCTAATTTGACTAATGGTAAGAGATCATACTCTGCATGATTTCAGTCCTTTCACATATGTTGAGCTACATTTTATGGCCCAGTTTATGGTCTGACTTCATGAATACTCCACATATGCTTTGAAGGAATATGTAGTTATTGTTGTTGAATGGTGTGTCCTATAAATGTCAATTAGTTTGTCTTGGTTGATAATGTTATTCAACTTATTTATGTTCTTACTGATTTTTCTATGTAATTGTCCCTACGCCTTACTGAGAGACTACAGTTACAATTTCCAACTACAGTAGTGGGTTTGTCTTTTTATCATTCAGTTAAGTCAGGCTTTATTTCAGGTATTTTGAAACTGTGCATTGTGCATAAAAATTAAGATTGCAATTAATTCTTGGTTAATTGACCCTTTTATTATTATGAAATGTCCCTGTTTATCACTGTTATTATTCCTTATTCTGAAGTTGACTTTTTCTCATATTTATATAATCACTACAGCATTCTTATGCTTAGTATTTGCCTTTTATATATTTTCATCATTTTTTTAACAATCTATGTCTTTATATTTAAAGTGATTTTCTTGTAAACAACCATCTGTTCTGCATCCATGGACTGAACTAACCAAAGATGGAAAATATTTTTTAAAATTCCAAGTTTCCAAAAACCAAAACTTGAATTTACCACACCCTGGCAACTATTTACATAGCATTTACATTGTATTTAAAACTATTTACATAGCCTTTACATTTTATTAGGTATCATAAGTAATCTAGAGATGATTTAAAGTGTACAAGAAGATGTGTGTAGGTTATATGCAAATACTATGCCATTTAATATAAGGGACTTGAGCATCCATGGATTTTGGTTTCAATGGGATGGGGTCCTGGAACCAATCCCCTTCAGATACTGAGATATAACTGTAGAGTCAAGTTTACTTTTTAAAACAATGTGTCATTCCTGACATTTTATTGGTATATTAATACCATGTACATTTTATATACTTACTGATATGGTCAGGTTTCAGTTAACCATTTTTTAATCTGTTTTCTATTAATTTTGTTTGTTCTTTGTTAATTTTTTTCTTTTTTTCCTGCTTTCTTTTGAATTGAGTATTTATTTTTAGCTTTTTTCATTTTATCCCCATTAATTGCCTGCTGTTTGTTTGATTTTAGTGGCCACTCATGTATTTATAACATGCATGTTTAACTTATCATAGTCAACCTTCAAGTAATATTTTACACTTTATATATAATGTCTGATTCTTCAACAGTTTACTTCCATTTGCTCTCTTCTGAACATTGTACTATTATTGTCATACAATTTTCTCCTACATATGCTATAAACTCCACAATACATTATTAAAATTTTGTGCTTTTAAATTTTATAATATTTATCAATAAGTAAACACTATCTTTTATATTTACTCACATGTTTACCCTTTTCAGCACTCTTTATTCTTTAGCATAGATACACATTCCATCTGGTGTCATTTTACTTCTTCCTGAAGAACTTCCTTTAATAGTTTTTGTATCACATGTCTGCTGCTGCTGAATTTAATCTGGCCTCAGTTTGGCTTTACTCCTAAGGTCATGTATTTGGAAAGGTCTCTCTGGGTTGGATATTGAGAATTTAAACTGTTCTCAGTCCTGTGTGAATTTGGGAATTGTTCATCTTAAAATTTTGTGGTATTTATTCTTTCCTGAGAATTTTATTTTTTTCCTTTATTTTCCTTTTTTTTTTAACCTTGTAGAATTTGGTCCTAAACATTGCACAGATTGGCATACAGCAAAGACACTTATGCAGGTTTCTAGAGCTCTTTCTCCTCACATGTCTCTCCTTACAGGACTCCACCCCTTAAATTCTAGCCACCTTTGCCTCTCCAAACTCCACTGTCTGCTTGCTTAGCTAATGTAGATTGTGAGACTTTTTTGGCTTCCTCCTCTTTTCTCTGCAGTCCAAAGATTACTCCCATCACCATTTTTTTATAAGACCGTCTATACCCTCCTTTGAATGCCATAGCATTTCTGTAGTAAAAGTGTAGTATAAAGTGTAGTATTTAGATACATGTGGCTCTGCTCCAGGACTCTATTCTGTCTTATTGGTTTATTTGTCTATAATCTGTGACAATAAGTTACTGCCTTCATTACTTTAGCTTTATATTAAGTCTTGAAATCTTATAGTGCAATCCTCCACATTTTCTCTTCCTTAGGGATATTGTAGCTATTGCAAGTCCTTTGCATTTCTGTATAAATTTTAGATTCAATTTGTTTTATTCCTCAAAAATATGTCTGGGAATTTATTTTATAACTTTTCATCTTTTAAGTTTACCATGATATAATTCATAGACAGTGAAATGTACAGATTTTAAATGTGAAGTTCTTTTAATTTTGATAAATGAATGTATATATGTTACTCATACTCTTATCAAGAGATAGAGAATTCCCATACTCTAAGAAAATTCCTTTGAATTTCTTCCCAGGGAATCCCCCACCCCAAGCTACTTCATATTTGATTTCTATATTATGTTTTTTATAGAATTTCATAATAATGGAATCATACAGTATGTTTGCTTTGTGTCAAGCTTCTTTTACTCAACAGAAAGTTTCTGAGACTCATCCATATTGCTGCCTATATCAATAGTTTATTTACTTTTGTTGCTAAATAAACCAGTTTGTCTTTTCATTCTACGCTTGATGGACACCCGGATAATTGTCACTTTTTAGCTATTATGAATAAAAATGCCTTGAACACTTTTATTCAAGGTGTTTTGTGGCCCTGTATTTTAATTTCTCTCAGATAAACTCCTGAGTGGGAATATTGCATCATAACTTTTAAAGAAATTGCCAAATAGTTTTCCAAAGAAATTGTAGCCCTTTACATGAGAGTTTTGCTTGCTCCAAATTCTCTCCTAAACTTGGAATAATAAATCTTTCCCTTTCTTTCTTTCTTTTCTTTCTTTCTTTCTTTCTTTCTTTCTTTCTTTCTTTCTTTCTTTCTTTCTTTCTTTCTTTCTTTCTTTCTTTCTTTCTTTCATTAAGACATTCCAGTAGGTATATTTGTTTTCATTTGCATTTTATATAACTAATGGTATTGAATAGATTTTCATGTGTTTATTTGCCATTACTTTATCTTCTTTTGTGAAGTGGCTGTTTAGATCTCTCGTCTATTGGGCAGAGTGCAGAGGGAAAGGAAGATTTTGTAATTTTACCATGGATTAGAGGAATTCTTTATATATCCTCAAGGCCAGTGATTGTTTAAAGTTCACTAATTAAATCTAATTGTTTCTTCTCTTTGACTTTTTCCCACATGTCTTTTATGCTCTGTCCTGTTTTCTCTTTTTTTTTTTTTTTTACCTTTTAGGTTAATGGGAATATTTTCTTTTGACTAACCATTAAGTTCACTAATCCTAGCTTATGCTATGTCCAGTATTCAGCATTTTTAATATCAGATAATGCTTTTTAGAAGTCTATAATATATATTTTATACTTTTTCATGGATTCCAATGTCTTATTGACATTCTCTGTCCCTTCATTGACTTTGCCTATATTATTTTCTACTTTCTTTAACATATTTATAATAGCTACTTTAAAGTGTTCTTTGCTAACTTCAACATCTGAACCATTTATCAGCCTGTTTCTATTGCTTGTCCTCTTTCTTGGTTTTTGGTTATCTTTTCCTGCCTCTTTGCATGTTTTGTACATTTTTTTGTATGTCAGACACTTGTACAAAAGGGCTGTGGAGACTAAAGTTAATAACATTTTCCTACAGTCAGTGAGGACCTGGTAATTTCAATCCAAGCAGGAAGTGAGCTGAGTTAGAGCTTGTTTTCAGTTTTAGCTAGACTCAGGCTACCTCTGGTTTTAAATTTCTTGAAAGTAAAGTTTATGAGACTGTTGTAGGTCCTAGTACAACATAGTCTTCCCTACATTGTACCGCAGGGGAATATTTCATTCAACTTTTGCAGGCCAGGACCTCTGCTATCCATACTTTCCCATTACTCAGCAAATGTTCTGTGGGGAAAACCTACTTTTTATTTAGGGATACTCTTTTTTAAAAGTTTATTTTATTGAAGTGTAGTTGATTTACAATGTTGTGTTAATTTCTACTGTACAGGAAAGTGATTCAGTTATATAGATAAATAAATATATATATACACACACACATATATATACATATATATACACACATATCTATACACACATATATATAGATAGATAGATAGATATTGAATATAATTACCTGTGCTATATCATAAGACCTTACTGTTTACTCATTTTACAGGTAATAGTTTGCATTTTCTAATTTTATTTGGGGATACTCTTGATTAGAATTTGGCATGTTAGTCCTGTAATCATCAAAAGTTTCACTGGTTTCTCTTCCTTATGATCTAGTTCCTTGTCTATGGCAAGCCCAAAACTCAGACAATGCCTAGAACCTGAAAATATGTCAAAGGAATAAAATATTTGGCAATCTGATCTCACCCTGGAGGGTCTCTTCCTCTTGAGAATTTCAGTTCATCTAGTAGTTTTGGTTTTATGGTTCTTATAGCCTTAAAAAAAGACTTTATTAATGGATCTTTTTTGTTGTGTTGAGTCAGGAGCTAGCATTTACCAATACCAACTAGTCATTGGCAGAAAGAGAAGATGAAATTTAACATTCACTCTCTATCTTTTTATACTTCTGCAATTTGTACTTTTTATAATTTTGGAAATTTATATAATTTGTCATTCACCTCAGGAAATTGGGGTAGGTGGTGCATATAATATACCAGAATTTTGAGAAGGAAAACAAATATAAAGCCTTAGCCTCTGGTGTAATAAATGTTGATGATTTCCAAATAATAATTGGAATTCTGAATATATAACAGTGGAAATTGTGTAACTATACAAAATAATTAATATAAAATAAATAATACTCTTAAACAACATTAAATTTTTCTTTTCCTATGTGCATATTTGGCTTTGTGCCTTGATTTAGCATTTGTTTATTTTACCACCAAGTTTCCCTATGACCAGCACAGAGCTTTTAAGAATACTAAGAATTTAACAAATATCTTTGAAATAAATAAAAAAGAGATTAGGAAATAAGAGGATAATTTACTTGCTCTGTAGTGTCCTGTAACGGTCATTAATTGGAGACTGAGGAATTGCTGGGCAGATGGAGAAAAAGAGTACCTGATACCTCAAATATGTCAATAACTGTCTTAGGAATGACTGGACCAGTAAGCAACTAGTTCAAGAATTACAGTAAACTGAGAGGTCGACAGCAAAGGCAATGCATTTATATAAGCATTCATGTTTTGCAATTCAACAAATGATAGCCACCAAGCAGGCAACTGACAAGAAGAGGCCCTATTGTATATTAGTATCCCATATCTGTGAAAATAGATCAGCCATGTTTGGAAATAAATATCTGGTCAGTATTCAAGCTTAGAAACCTAAAACTGCTTTTATTGTGTGTGTGTGTGTGTGTGTGTGTGTGTGTGTGTGTATGTGTGCTAGTAGTTTATGATTTTTAACAACTTTATGGAGGTGTAATTGATACACAAAAAAATTGAAAACAGTATCTCAAATAGATATCTGCACCCTTATGTTCAATGCAGCATTATTCACAATAACTAAGATAAGGAAACAACCTAAGTGTTCATCAATGGATGAGTGGATAAGGAAAATGTGATATATGCACATGATGGAATATTATTCAGCCTTAAAGAAGAAAATCTTATCATATGAGACAACATAGTTTTATTTTTTCCCTTGCATTATTTTTGGTATTTTCTATGAAACTTTTGTGTAAGTTTATTTGGATACTAACAAGCTTAACATTTTTAAAGGATATTTTGTACTTCTCTCTTTGTTGTGGCTATTCCTGAAAAGAAGCAGAAGTTTGATTAATCAAGGTTGCCAAACACAGGAGAACTTTACATAGTGGCAAATCTTTCAAAATATAAACTCATGGTCCCTAGATCTCAAGAAGGGTTCTAATCTGTTAGATTCAAATTGTATACAGTAACACAATATGAGATGTATATTATCTCATTTAAAAAAAATTATCAGAGTATAGTTGATTTACAATGTTTTGTTAGTTTCAGGTGTACAGCAAAGTGAATCGGCTTTATATATACATATATATATGTATATATATATATTCATATCCATTCTTTTTAAGATTATTTTTCCATATAGGTTATTACAGAATATTGAGTAGAATTCCTTGTGCTATACAGTAGGTCCTTGTTAGTTATCTATTTTATATATAATAGTGTGTATATGTTAATCCCAATCTCCTAATTTATCACTTCCCCCCATGTTAAAAAAATGTACATTGTCTCAATTTTAATCTTTTTTCTAGGTTTCATGTATTTCCTTTCACTGAAGAGAATTTCTACTTTCAGTGGATTTGCAGAAAGAAAAGGAGAGGGAGAGGGAGAGAGATGGGGGAGAGAGAGAGAAAGAGAGAGAGAGAGAGAGAGAGAGAGAGAGAGAGAGAGAGAGAGAGAGAGAGAAAAGAAGTATTTCATATGATCTATAATGCTTTACCAAAAAAAAAGAAAATGGAGAGAAGTAAAAGACAAAATCCCCAAGTCTACCTATGATTATGCTGGTAAGCCTGCCATTAAGTGCTTCCTGTTATGCTCTATACTCACACTTCTTGACCAACTTACCCACACTTTGGCAGATTTCTCTTGATGCCTGAACAAGAACATATACAGAGCCAATATTTTGCCTCATGACAATCTGTTTAAGAGTCAGTTTCCAGGAATATACTGTCTTCCAAATCCTGAACAACTTTTATATGAAAGAAACTTATTGAAGCCCAGGGAAGTTTAGTGGAATGAAAATTATTTTCTATGTTCAAATATACATGTAAATAATCTCAGTGGAAATAATGTACATGGTCCAGGAGATACACATATTTTATTCAGCAAATACATCTGTGACTCCTTTATTTACTAATTGCATACACCCAATTTGGTTAGGTCATTTAATATGAACTCATTCTGAAATAAAACTAAAATAAAATAAAACACTAGATATAGGGGTGACAAGTAGTTTTCAACCTATATGCAAGCACCAAATTACTGGCAATAGCTCCCTAGAGTTCTTTATTGCAAAAGATTTAAAAAGCACGTTTGACTTCATTCAGGAAAAGGATCATGTCTGCTTGGTAATATCAGTCATTGGTACAAAATAGGGAGTAAAGTGCATTGTGTATTTACTGACTCTGTTCTAGACAGTAATATATATCAATCAAACATGTTCATCCAAATGTATCACATAATAGAATTTTGTCCCAAGTCTCTTTTAGCCCATTTTTTAAAATTTAGGACTAGTAATAAATTATGCCATAGTTGTGACATTACCAGTAAATGCAGCACATATGGGAAAGTATTCACTATAAAATATGAAATAAATTAATTTGCTATAACACAAAAAATTGCATTTATCAAACTTTGGCCCTCCAAATTATAGTTTAATATTTCTATTGGTCATTTTCTCCATTTTCCCCATGATTCCTTTCTGATATACATTATTATCTCATGCTACTAGAAAAATAATTTGTGTCCTTTATTAATTCTAGCTGTCCCAGTTCTATTTCCTCTGCTATTTTTCCTTGTTAAATTAAAACGGGAATTTAGAACTCAAATGCTGAGGATCAATATAGTTAACATAATTGCTTGAATTTAACAGGATCTAAGAAAATAGGTGCTAAATGTTTAATATTGTCATCAAGGATAACACCTGCCTAGTTACCTTGCCTCTTTTCCTGAGGTCTGTATAAGGGCTCCTGGGCCATATATAATTCTTTAGATGCCAATTTTTAAGCCCCTTAAATAAATAAGCAATTAGATTTAATTATCAAGAAGGTATCTGTCTCGCACTTCCCTGGTGGTGCAGTGATTAAGAATCCGCCTGCCAATGCAGGGGACACGGGTTCGAGCCCTGGTCTGGGAAGATCCAACATGCCGTGGAGCAACTAAGCCAAGGCGTCACAACTACTAAGCCTGAGAGCCACAACTACTGAGCCCGCGTGCCACAACTACTGAAGCCCATGCACCTAGAGCCCGTGCTCCACAACAAGAGAAGCCACCACAATGAGGAGCCCACGCACTGCAATGATGAGTAGCCCCTGCTTGCCACAACTAGAGAAAGCCCGTGTGCAGCAACGAAGACCCAACACAGCCAAAAATAAGTAAATAAATTTATTTTTTTTAAAAAAGCAGCTATCTGTCTCTTTAGAGGCAGCAGTCATTGGAAAATCTCAGGCGTAATACTCTTGTTCCAACTTCCATAGGGTAAGTTGATTTGTGAGGAGGTGGACTAAAGTAACTGTCCCTCAACTAGTTGAAAGAAAACAGAATTAATATTTTCTTTAAGTTTTAAAAATGCCTTTCAAGTGTACTTTCAGTTATATAATGGATATCAAAAGAGACATAAGCTTGCTATAAGAAAATTAAAGCATATTTTTATAAACTTATGTTCTACATATTTAAAAGTAAATCTGTTACTGATATGCTATGGGATACCCTCCAAGAGCAGTTGATGAAAAGTTGTTTTGAATGCTTACAGCTACTTTGTCTTCTCTTTAAGCTCTATTTTTTTCTATGTCTTTAAAAGAGCTTGTTATATATAAACAAAGTAAGAATTAATACTCCAAGTTAACACCCTTTTCTTGGTGCCCTACTGTAAAAGAACTCACAGATGGTGAGAGGAGGTGGCAATTTTGGATTAGATAATGGTATTTATATAGCTCAGGTTTATACACATTTTTATGGCATGTAAGCAGCTGTGTTTGTGTTTTTGGTTCATTTCAAAATATTTTGAAAATATGTTAAAATTTGTGCTTAGCAGTACATCTTTACGATTTAAACATTGTGGGGAAGTGGAAATATTCAGAAATATAGTTTTTACATTCCACAGTGATTCTATGATCCCCAAAAAGGAAATTGAAAGTTTTTGATAGTTATTTGTGAAGAATTACTTTTGGATTTGTGAAGAATGTTAATAGAAGGCTATAGTGTAGATAAAGCATTTCTGTAGAACCACTATTTTCAGAGAACATCTAGAAGAATCCTGGACAATTTCAGTAATAATTGAAAGAGATAGAAAACTATTTCTAAAGTTCAAGCAATATCTGTTAAATGTATACTACTTCCATAAATAAATATGACTATTTCAATAGGCTTATTACAGTTTATATAAAAACTGATGACCCTAATATGACTATTCTTTATGTAGAAAAATGTTACATTTTCTAAAATTTGCAAATTAAATGATATTTTTATATGTTGATGTCTGTAGTTTAGTAATTCAATATGCATGTATGTGCTTGTATATAATATATATGACATATAAAATACATGCATATACATATGATTGAAGATAAATTTACAAGAAGGAAAAAGCAAAATTGATTTTAATACATTAAATGTAAATTGGCAGTATTGCATAGTGGTTAGGATATGAGATATGGAGTTAGACTGTTCAACCACTTCTGAATTTTTTGACCTTGGTTATTTAATCTCTATATCTCAGCATTTGTAAAATAACAATACTTACCTCATATGATTATTGTATTAAGTGAGAAAATGCAAATTACAGTTGACCCTTGAAAAACACGGGGGTTAGGGGTGTCAACTCCTACCCCAGTCAAAAAATCCACTTGTAACTTAGCAGTCGGCCCTCATTATCTATAAGTCTGCATCCGCAGATTGACCCAAACATGGATCTGGTAGTACTTTAGTACAAATTTATTGAAAAAAAATCTGCATATATGTGGACTTGTATAGTTCAAATCTGTGATGTTCAAAGGTCAACTGTACATGGAAAATAGCTGATATATGATTCAATATCATTCTTATTACTTTCAGGGCTCTTTATTATTAGCATTATATGGTTCTTTTGATATCCATCTTCCGTTTCTCCTTTGATACTTTTCTTCTGATATTTCTTCCTCACTCAACTATGCCATGAACTTCTTTTCTCTTCCACCCTTTATTGTTGCTGTAGCCATAGAGGTATACTGTTTAAATCTTTCAAGAAAGAAGTTGCAGTTCAGCTACAAAGAGTGCCATTTCCCGACAACCTCTGGCTGTTAGTGTCTTTAGGATGTGTCTCAGCTTTATGAGCTATCTCCACTCTTCCTAGGCAGCCCCTGACCAATAACTGAGCATGGCAGTAGTACTAAAGCCTAGCTATTTCTGCCTAATTAAATGCTCCCCTAAGAGACAATAATTGCTCCAAGTATGTCTGCGGGTTTGGCCAAGATCTCGCACCAGAGTCAGAAAGTCTCTATACCCAATTTCCTTCCTTCTGCCTTTCCCTCAGTGCATATTGTATCTGTGTGTAATGTTAAGATTTTTCTTACTTACCTTGCTTTCTCCCTATTTTATTACATATAGGCATTACCACCACCACTACTCCCAGTAAACTTCTTGCAATTCTAAGTAAGTCAGGAGCTGCAACCCACGGTACTCAACAGACAATTTTGGTGACACAAGTGGGCTAAGAATGCAGGTGGTAAAATGATATTTGGTAATCAGTACCCTATTCTACGTGGTATGCTGGGCACAGAGAGTCCCTGATACAAGGTTGTGACACGATTTCTAAAACATTCACCAATGATAAATTAGGAGAATGTTCCTATGAAAAAAATTGTCTTCACCTATGTGATGTTTCTGGCTTTTGAAAAGTGGAGTATTTGGGGAAATAATGTGTAAAAGTACAACAGAATTAGTTGGTTTTTACTAAGTTGCATTGATACTCTACAAAGGGCAGTTAGTAAACAATTAAAAATTAAGTGTAAAGACCAAAGAAGCCTTTTTGTTAGCCCACAAAGTGACTGTTATCTCACTAGGGGGAAGACAGAAAAGCTGAAAAACAAACTGAGGTTTTAGTAGTTAGAGTAGCCAAGCTAAAATGATGACTGAATGCATGACTAAAGCAGGGCCACTGCATTAAGATGTAGGACCTTGTTGGGAAAACCTGGGACTATGACACATGGTACAGGGGAATCTGGGTGGGTAACCCAGATGATTTTGACTACTCAGAAACCTCTAATCCCTTGTCACCAAAAAGGTGGTCCACACTTTCTTATTAACAAGTAGCACTTCTGCCATATGGGAAATCAAAGTAACACTCTTCTTACTGCAAAGAAACAGGGTCTCCTTTAGGAGCTGCCCTTACCTCTTCTCTTGGCTGCCAGGCCAAGAACTAAGAACAACACTCAGCATAACTCCACTGAAACCATGGCCATGGAGTATTTATGAGTTTGGATTATTGGTGTGCTTGATCAATGGAGCCAGATTATAAAACTGGATAAAAAAGAATGGATTGACTTTGAGGCTGTCTCTCAAGATAAAGGAATTGATACCTGACAAGGCCTCCAGCAGACAGGACAAACTCACTGCTAAAATAGTCGCTACATTAGAGAAAGTGATGACTCATGCTCAGCGAAGTGGAAATATCTGAATTGCCCTAGCAAGTGGTAAAGGAAGAATTAAGGAGGTTCAGGAAAGTGGACATGTTGGAACAGATATATTATGTGAGGCCAGACGACCCAGCAGAGGATTTTATCCTGGAGGACACACCACTTACCAAAACTACCAGGAATGTGCTGGTGAGAGGGTCCCCAGCTTCACTAGGCACTTCAGTGATGGCTCTTCTCTGCAGGCCAGGGCTCAGGGTAGGAGAGGCAGTCACAGATTGGGGCTCATTAACATCCATGAGAATGATAACTCTCCATCTTCCATGCCCAAGTTAGGGAGATGTGGTGCTGGTGCTTAGCCATGAAAAGGCAAGAGGACAAAATTACTATAATGACCAGCAGAACCACAGAGAGTTGTGAAGGTGATTAAAAGAACATGGCTTCTCTAGATGTAACAAGGACCACTTAATATATATAATCCAAAGAAGGCAAGACAGAATGAGCAAGAGGCTGAGGGCAATCATCTTAATAAAATGTACTGATCTCTGACCAATTTCGGAACATGAGCCCTTTTTCAGACCTGGAACCAACTGACTAAAGAGACTGCCCAGTCCCCAGGTGGAAAGATCCTAAAATATTATGCCAAGTCTATACTGTAGCCATTCTCCAAGATCTTCTACAAAAGAATGTAGAGCCATTTTCTCAGACTACTGTACACTGAGGAAAGGGAAATAGCATGATATTTCAAGGACTATTATGGGTCTGAGTTGACATGTATATCAAGAGACCTGACATTTTACATGGCTCCCTGTTAGAGTGGGAACATATGGAAACCAGATAATAAATGGATTTATGGCTAAAGTTCAAATCACAAAGGCCCCCTGGGTTATAGAGTCTATCGGTCCTCCCAGTTGTCATTTTTCCAGTCCTTGAATGTATGACTCAGTTTGACAAATTGGCACTTGGAGTGATCTACACATTGGTTTGTTGGCTTGTCCAGGAAAAGTTCTCACAGTAGAGAAGGCCAAATATATGTCTCTGAGACTGATCTCTGGTCAAGATAATGAATAAAAAATAATAATGCATTACACAAAGATGGACAAGAGTGTTGCCTTCCTCAGGAATCTGTAGAATGCCTGAGTGGTGGTTACTGTCATGTCTCAATTCACCAATCTGGTCCTTACAGAATAATTTATAGATCACCACAAGCTCAAGCAAATAGTAATCCCAAATAATACCTGCCATGCCATATGTGGTATTTTTGCTAGAGCAGATTAATAGAGCCTCAAGTACATGGTATGAAGCTATTGATTTAGGAAATGTGCTTTTTTCTATTCCAGTCAGAAAAGAGAACAGAAACAATTCACAATCACATGGAACAGATAAAAGTATACCTTTACAGTTTTGTCACAGGCCTTTGGTAACTTTCCATCCTTTGTCTTAGTATAGTCTGAAGATATCTGTGACATCCCTTTATCCTGCAGAACATCATATTTATCTGTTATATTGATGACATCATTCTGATTGGACAAGGTAAACAAGAGGTTTCACTTTTTCTGGTTAGACCTCAGCCTGTACTAAGAGCAGTGGAGTTGTTAATGAAGATGGCCATTTCTGACCAATGTGGGAAACAGGAAATCTTTTCTCTGGAACTCCCTCCTGGTTTGGGCAAGACTTTAGAAGTTCTGCATTATATGATCTGAGGCTCTCCCTTCTCAGTCTTATGTCCTCTTCTCTTTCACTTCAAAAGTGTCAGATCTGCACTGTAGTCTGAAATCTTTCCCTGCCAAAGCCTGCTTCTCTTACTTTCATATTCACAGGCATTACTCACTCACTAATCCTCTTCTACTTCTACTTCTCCCTCAGCATCTTCTTCCCAGACGACTCAACTGACACAACTGCTATTCTTTTCCACCTTTACCCTGCTTCTACTATTACTTCCTTTTCTATCTCCACATTTGACTTTCTTCCCGTGGAAGTACACAAATGGCATTTGACAAGTTACATTGAATGAATGCCTATTGTATGCCTAGGCATAACACTGTATCTGAGATTTTAAGATGTGCAGTAAATTAGCTATAAAACCTCTAAAATTCTCTTAGAGAAGGTGACAGGGAAAGGGAAAATATTTCGTCTATTGGTAAACTCTCTACTTTTCTTGGAGAAGTGTCTAAAAATGACATATTTGAGCTATACAATAACTTTCATGGAATTAGGCATGGAGATAATAACAGAAGAAGCAACAGCACAAGCACCATGTGGTCCTTCACTGTCCTCAACTACCTCCTCATCAATATGGTCTATCTCACAGATACACTGAAGACTCTAATCCACCAGTACCAAGTTAATAAAAATCATGTAACCAAAGGATTATTCTGCTTCTCATATCTAGGAAAATATGGGGAAATACAATACATTTAGGCAACTTTTTTTTTTTTTCCGGTACGCGGGCCTCTCACTGTTGTGGCCTCTCCCGCTGCGGAGCACAAGCTCCGGATGCACAGGCTCAGCGGCCATAGCTCATGGGCCCAGCTGCTCCACGGCATGTGGGATCTTCCCGGACCGGGGCACGGACCCATGTCCCCTGCATCAGCAAGCAGACTCTCAACCACTGCACCACCAGGGAAGCCCTACGCAACTTTTTAAAGAAAAATTTCACAGAAAATGTTGTAATTTTTTTTGAGAAACGATTTCTTCCTGAGACACCACAAAAGAACATATATTAACATCTGACAGTTTTTACAGTCTCACAGACAGCTTTAATTTAACACTGTCCAAAGGAAAGAAAAATGGCAGGTATCACTTAAACAACAGCTAGAGGTCAGTTCATTCCAAAATTTTAGTTATAGTCATACATCTGTTTGTAGAGTGCAGGTCTGCTGAGAGGAAGGTGTGATAATATATGAGCTCAATGGAGAGCTATTAGCATAAGAGTCTAGAAATGACTACCTCATGAGCCCTAGAGGCATATATGCTTCCTTTAAGGGAAAAATTCTTTATTGTTTCCACAAATCTTGACACTTTCCTGTTTGTTATAGAGAAGCTATAGCACTTCCTTCCCCAACTTTCTCATTTTTGTTAATTCCACATTTATTTCCTCAGATTTTTAGGCCTCAAACTCCAGAGTCATTTATGACTGCTCTCTCTCCCCCATTTTTCACATTTAATTAAGTGTACAGGGTATCTCTGATTTACAAAAGCTTGATTTGTCACTCCATGGTCGTGGACAAAATTTGTGTTTCTGACTACAAAATAATAGTGGACAATGTTAACACATGATAATATTTCATTGAGTGAATGGCCAAAAATGAGAAGCTTGCCTTGATCTGCAGTAATTCAGATGACTGTTTTTGAAATAAAAAACAAGGAATCATTGAAAAAATATTTCCGTAGAAATGTCTCCTCCCACACTGAACTTAGTTCAAAGGTCTGGAGCAATAAAGACTTGCTACAGGAATATTAACCAGGGGAAAAAAGGACATTTTAAGTTCAACTGTACTGCATTCTTATTTCAAGAAACATCAGTCACTCTAAATTATGCAGAAAAATGTCCTCAAAGCAGCATCGCTTTTGACCATGTGTGGTTTTTATACTGCATGCTTAAAGTTACAAATTTAATAGAGGGGCTAGATTGAAATTAAAATGTTCTAAACTCTGATGAGTAGAAATGAATAAACATTTATTTATTTGATGTAACTGAAGACAAAAACTCTGTCAAGCCTCAATTTTCCTAGAGCAGACATCTTATTCTAGTCCATTACCTCATACTGTACTCAATTTGATTTAGACCTTTTTACAACAAAATTCAAATACTGTTGACTGCTCTATCTAGAACAAACCTTAGCTGTTTTCAAATAAAATTCAGTTTTGGGGGGTTTCTTACCCCTCTCAATGGACATGCTCTGCACTGGTTTCTTCCTAGCATGGCATCTGGGAAAAGGAGAAAGTTTATATACTCTCATTGTTTGAGAAAAGAAACATTTGATGCTATCTGTACTTACTGTATTGCCTTTGGCTTACCTGTGTCTCTCTGTATTCACTGTATTTTCTTTGAATAACCTGAGCCCACCTGATTCTACCCTGCTATGGGCCAAGGTATGGGCTATTTTGTCCACCCTTGTGGTCATTTTGGTGTCCTTTTAGGACCAAAGACTTCTTAGTTGATTTCTTTGCACCAAGTTTAAGTGTAAGGCCTCCCTGTAAGTCTATGAACCCAAACCCTTATCTCAACTCTAGGTAACCTACAGTATCTGTGCCATATTGGATACAAACTGTGTCAAACAAAGGCTTACAGAATACCCATGGTATGAGCAGAGAGCAAGAAACACACCCTGATATTCTTAAATTTCTCCAAAGCTATCTGTATGTCTTTATGGACACTGCTAGGAGGTTGTTGTTGAATTTCTCTCTCTTTAAATCTTGAAAGGGAATCCAGGAAATACACAGCTGTAACCCTGCCTTATTATCTTGCCCTCTATCTTTTTCTCTCTCTCTCTCTCCATACTCTTCCTTCCAGCACCATAGAAGCAATATTTGCAGTGTGTGAAGATACTTTTTACTCATATTTTCATTTTTCTGAATCTATAGTTTATCCTGGTAAAATTCCAGTTTGGAAAGTTTCAGGAAAGTCATTTAACTTAAAGCTGGACAATAACTTATTTGAACTCAGAAGGTTTAGCATATTTGTCCTTTGTGGAAGGACTGATAAAGAGAAAAACAAAAAGAAACAACAAGAATTGCTGAAGTGGAGAAATACATCAAAGTCTTATCTCTCTACCTATGTTTGTAAATCCATAAAATTTTACCTTATTATTTTGTCATTGATTCTTGTGATCTATTTCTATATTTCTGAACAAGCCTGTCTTGGTCAGATCCTAGTGCCATTGATTATTAAATGTGTGCTTTTGGACTAGTTACTTTAACCTCTCATGCTGCAGTTTCCCATTTTTAAAAAGGGGGTAATAAAAGTATCTACCTCATAAGGTTGTTAGGAGGACTACTTGAATTAATATATGTAACATATGTTAATATATTTAGAGCAGTACATAGCATATAGCAAGCATTAGATATATATCAGCCTTGTAAGATGAAAATATGTATGTATGTTTTCATGTACATCTTATGGTGATTAGAAACTGAGGAATGATTTCAAGCTAACATAGAAAAATATTGAAAAAATCTGAGGTGCTTATTTATTCATTCAGAATGACAACTGAAATTATTAACTGGATCATGGCAATTTCTCTGATTTAAAAAAAATGGAATCTAGGATTGCCCAGATAGATGACGGACAGCAAGTTTATTGAGGCAGGAGTGGGAAAGGAAGCATAGAATACAGAATTAGGAACTGAGCTGCCTTAAAGGCATGTTTTTATAATTTTCTAGAGGACAGGTGGTATTAATTAACTAATTAGAAAAGACAGTTCAAATTTTCTAGTTATCACAGAAAGGCAAGTTGAAACAGTGAAATCTCAAGTTTCAGCTTATCACTCTATTAAAGGGTAAAAGCAGAGCATAATACAAGATAACAAGATACATTTTAGGGAGACCTTCAAGATGGTGGAGGAGTAAGATGTGGAGATCACTTTCCTCCCCACAAATACATCAAAAATACATTTACATGTGGAAAAACCACTACACAACAACTACTGAATGCTGGCAGAAGAACTCAAACCTCCCAAAAGGCAAGAAAATACCCACATACCTGGCCATGTGACTGACAGGGTCTTGGTGATAGAGCCAGGTGTCAGGCCTGAGCCTCTGAGGTGGGAAAGTCAAGTTCAGGACACTGGACAACAAGCGACCTCCCAGCCCCACGTAATATCAATCAGCAAGAGCTCTAACAGAGATCTCTGTCTCAACACTAAGACCCAGCTCCACCCAATGGCTAGCAAGCTTCAGTGCTGGACGTCCCATGACAAAGAACTAGCAAGACAGGAACACACCCACACCCATTATCAGAGAGACTGCCTAAAATCATAATAAGGTCACAGACACCCTAAAACACAACACGGATGCTGTCTGGCCAACCAGAAAGATAAGATCCAGCTTTATCCAGCAGAACAAAGACACTGGTCCTCTCCACCAGGAAGCCTACACAATCCACTTAACCAAACTAACCTACTGGTGGCAGACACCAAAAGAAAACGGGAACTACAAACCAGCAGCCTGAAAAAAGGAAACTCCAAACACAGTAAGTTAAGCAAAATAAGAAGCCAGAGAAACACACAGCAGATGAAGGAGCAAGATAAAAACCCACCAGACCAAACAAATGAAGAAAATATAGGCAGTCCACCTGAAAAAAAATCCAGAATAATGATACTAAGGATGATGCAAAATCTTGGAAATAGAATGGAGAAAATACAAGAAACGTTTAACAAGCACCTAAAAGAAACAAAGAGCAAACAAACAATGATGAACAGCATAATAAATGAAATTAAAAATTCTCTACAGGAATCAAGAGCAGAATAACTGAGGCAGAAGAATGGTTAAGTGAACTGGAAGATAAAATAGAGGAAATAACTACTGCAGGGCAGAATAAAGAAAAAAGAAAGAAAAGAATTGAGTACAGTCTCAGAGACCTCTGGGAAAATACTGAATGCACAAACATTCGAATTATAGTGGTCCCAGAAGAAGAAGAGAAAATGGAAGGGACTGAGAACACATTTGAAGAGATTACAGTTGAAAATTTCCTGAATATGGGAAAGGAAATAGTCAATCAAATACACAAATCACAGAGAGTGCCATACAGGATAAATCCAAGGAGAAACACTCCAAGACACATATTAATCAAACTATCAAAAATTAAATACAAAGAAAAAATATTAAAAGCAGCAAGGGAAAAGCAACTAATAACATACAAGGGAATCCCCATGAGGTTAACAGCTGATACTTCAGCAGAATCTCTGCAAGACAGAAGGGAGTGGCAGGACATATTTAAAATGATGAAAAGGAAAAAAGCTACAACAAAGATTACTCTACCCAGCAAGGATCTCATTCAGATTCAATGGAGCAATTAAAACCTTTACAGACAAGCAAAAGTTAAGAGAATTCAGCACCACCAAACCAGCTTTACAACAAATGCTAAAGGAACTGCTCTAGGCAGGAAATACAAGAGTAGGAAAAGACCTACAAAAACAAACCCAAAACAATTAAGAAAATGGTAATAGGAACATACATATCAATAATTAACATAAATGTAAATGGATTAAATGCTCCAACCAAAAGACACAGACTTGCTGAATGGATACAAAAACAGGACCCGTATATATGCTGTCTACAAGAGACCCACTTCAGAGCCAGGGACACATACAGACTGAATGTGAGGGGATGGAAAAAGATATTCCATCAAAATGGAAATCAAAAGAAAGATGGAGTAACAATTCTCATATCAGACAAAATAGACTTTAAAATAAAGACTATTACAAGAGACAAAGAAGGACACTACAGAATGATCAATGGATCAATCCAAGAAAAACATGTAAAAATTGTAAATATTTAGGCACCCAACACAGCAGCACCTGAATACATAAGGCAAATGCTAACAGTCATAAAAGGGGAAGTCGACAGTAACAATACTAGTAGGGGATTTTTAATGTCCCACTTTCACCAATGGACAGATCATCCAAAGTGAAAATAAATAAGGAAACACAAGCTTTAAATGATACATTAAACAAGATGGACTTAATTGACATTTATAGCACATTCCATCTAAAAACAACAGAATACACTTCCTTCTCAAGTGCTCGTGGAACATTCTTCAGGACAGGTCACAGCTTGGGTCACAAATCAAGTCTTGGTAAAATTAAGAATATTGAAATTGTATCAAGTTTTTTTTTCCAACCACAACGCTATGAGACCTGATATCAATTAAGGAAAAAAAAACTGTAAAAAGTAAAAACACATGGAGGCTAAACAATACATTACTAAATAACCAAGATATCAGTGAAGAAATCAAAGATGAAATCAAAATATACCTAGAAACAAATGACAATGAAAACACGATGACCCAAAACTTATGGGATGAAGCAAAAGCAGTTCTAAGAGGGAAATTTATAACAATAAAATCCTACCTCAAGAAAAATCTGAAATAAACAACCTAGCCTTACACCTAAAGCAATTAGAGAAAGCCAAAAAAAAAAAAAAAACCAAAGTTAGCAGAAGGAAAGAAATCATAAAAATCAGATCAGAAATAAATGAAAAACAAATGAAGGAAACAATAGCAAAGATCAATAAAACCAAAACCTGGTTCTTTGAGAATATAAACAAAATTGATAAACCATTAACCAGACTCAGCAAGAAAAAAAGGGAGAAGACTGAAATCAACAGAATTTGTAATGAAAAAGGAGAAGTAACAACTGACACTGTAGAAATATAATAGATCACGAGAGATTACTTCAAGCAGAACTATGCCTGTAAAATAGACACCCTGGAAGAAATGGAAAAATTCTTAGAAAGCTATAACCCTCCAAGACTGAACCAAGAAGAAATAGAAAGCATGAGCAGGCCAATCACAATTAATGAAATTGAAACTGTGATTAAAAATCTTCCAGCAAACAAAAGCTCAAGATCAGATGACTTCACAGGTGAATTATATCAAACATTTAGAGAAGAGCTAAGACCGATCCTTCCCAAACTCTTCCAAAATAGAGCAGACTGAAGAACACTCCCAAAATCATTCTATAAGTCCACCGTCACTCTGATATCAAAACCAGACAAAGATGTCACAAAAAAAAGAATACTGCAGGCCAATATCACTGATGAATATGGATGCAAAAATCATCCACAAAATACTACAAAACAGAATCCAACAGCACATTAAAAGGATCATACACCATGATCAAGTGGGGTTTATCCCAGGAATGCAAGGATTCTTCAATATATGCAAATCAATCAATGTGATACACCATATTAACCAACTGAAAGATAAGAACCATATGATCATCTCAATAGATGCAGAAAATATTTTGACAAAATTCAGCAGTGATTTATGATAAAAATTTCCAGAAAGTAGGCATTGAGGGAAGCTACCTCAACATAATAAAGCCCACATATGATAAACCCACAGCCAACATCAATCTCAAAGGTGAAAAACTGAAACCATTTCCTCTAAGATCAGGAACAAGACAAGCTTGTCCACTCTTACCAATATTATTCAACATAGTTTTGGAAGTTTCAGTCACAGCAATCAGAGAAGATAAAGAAATAAAAAGGAATCCAAAATGGAAAAGAAGTAAAACTGTCACTGTTTGCAGATGACATGATACTGTACATAAAGAAACCTAAAGTTGCTACCAGAAAACTACTAGAGCTAATCAATGAATTTGCTAAATTAGCAGGGTACAAAATTAATGCACAGAAATCTCTTGCATTCCTATACACTAATGATGAAAATTCTGAAAGAGAAGTTAAGGAAGCACGCCCATTTCCCATTGCAACAAAAAGAATAATAGATCTAGGAATAAACCTACCTAAGGAGAAAGAGACATGTATGCAGAAAACTCTAAGACACTAATGAAAGAAATTAAAGATGATACAAAGAGATGGAGAGTTATACCATGTTCTTGGATTGGAAGAATCAACATTGTGAAAATGGCTATACTACTCAAAGCCATCTACAGATTCAATGCAATACCTGTCAAACTACCAATGGCATTTTTCACAGCAGTAGAACAAAAAATTCACAGTTTGTATGGAAACACAAAACACCCCGAATAGCAAAAGCAATCTTGAAAAGAAAAACGGAGCTGGAGGAATCCGACTCCCTGATTTCAGACTATACTACAAAGCTACAGTAATCAAGACAGTACAGTACTGGCACAAAAACAGAAATATAGATCAATGGAACAGGATAGAAAGCCCAGAGATAAACCCACACACATATGGTCACCTTATCTTTGGTAAAGGATTCAAGAAAATACACTGAAGAAAACACATCCCCTTCAATAGGTGGTGCTGGGAAAACTGGACAGCTACATGTAAAACAATGGAATTAGAACATTTCCTAACACCATACAGAAAAAGAGACTCAGAATGGATTAAAGGTCTAAATGTAAGGCCAGACAGTATAAAACTCTCAGTGGAAAAAATAAGCAGAACACTCTATGACATGAATCCCAGCAAGATCCTTTTTGACACACCTCCTAGAGAAATTGAAATAAAAATAAAAATAAAGAAATTGGATACAATGAAACTTAAAAGCTTTTGCACAGCAAAGCAAACCATAAACAAGATGAAAAGACAACCCTCAGAACGGGAAAAATTTATTTACAAACGAAGCAACTGACAAAGGATTAATCTCCAAAATATACAAGCAGCTCATGTAGCTCAATAACAAAAAAAAGCTATCACCCCAATACAAAAATGGGCAGAAGACATAAATAGACATTTCTTGAAAGAAGATATACAGATTGCCAACAAACACATGAAAGGATGCTCAATATCACTAATCATTAGAGAAATGTAAATCAAAGCAACCATGAAGTATCACGTCCCACCAGTCAGAATGGCCATCACCAAAAAATCTACAAACAATAAATGCTGGAGAGGGTGTGGAGAAAAGGGAACCCTCTTGCACTGTTGGTGGGAATGTAATTTGATAGAGCCACTATGGAGAACAGTATGGAGGTTCCTTAAAAAACTAAAAATAGAACTGCAATATGACCCAGCAATCTCACTACTGGGTATATACCTTGAGAAAACCATGATTCAAAGAGTAATGTACCACATTGTTCATTGAAGCTCTATTTACAATAGCCAGGACATGGAAGCAAGATAAGTGTCCATCAACAGATGAATGGATAAAGAAGATGTGGCACATATATTCAATGGAATATTACTCCGACCTAAAAAGAAACAAAATGAGTTATTTGTAGTGAGGTGGATGGACCTAGAGTCTGTCATGCAGAGTGTAGTAAATCAGAAAGAGGAAAACAAATACCATATGTTAACACATATATATGGAATCTACAAACAAATAAACAAAATTGTTCTGATGGACCTAGGGGCAGGACAGGAATAAAGATGCAATCATAGATAATAGACTTGAGGACACAGGGAGGAGGAAGTGTAAGCTGGGACGAAGTGAGAGTAGCATTGACATATATACACTACCAAATGTAAAATAAGTAGCTAGTGGGAAGCAGCTGCATAGCACAGGGAGATCAGCTCGGGTGCTTTGTGACCACCTACATGGGGTTTATAGGGAGGGTGGGAGAGAGGCACAAGAGGGAGGGTATAGGGGGATATATGTATACATATAGTTGTTTCACTTTGTTATACAGCAGTAAATAACACAACATTGTAAAGCAGTTATACTTCAATAAAGTCTTTTTTAAAAAAATGATACATTTTAGTTTTGAAATGTAGCCTAGAAATTTTGATATTTTCTTTTTCTTTGTAACAACTGCACATTTTCATAGTGCTGATCAAGGATGTTGCAAAATTCAGTAGTAAGATATTATAAAAAGACCTTGGCTGATTTCTTGTAACAGTTATTATATCTGCATGAATGCATATCTAGCTTAGAAATTTGTTTTTTAATTAGAGAGTAAGCAGTGCAAAACCAAAACATCAAATTTAAGTGTATTTGGAATTGAGGATAACATCATATGTGAGAAAAGACACTAGCTAAAATTATTCTCAGTGCTAATTTTGAAAACTGTACGCAAATTAAATTCAAATTTCTTGAGTTGAGTATGATGATTTTTAATGGAAGTTTTAATCTTGGATGTCCAGAACATATATATTATCTTTACGAACTTTTAATCATCTCTGAGATAACAAGAGGAATAAAGTTTTCTTTCTTTCTGTGACAAGTTGAATTATAAATCTGTGTTTTTGAATTACCAAGTGACGGGAAATTGGGTATAGTTAGCAACATCTTCAAAAATGCAAATGTAGTTACAAGTACCTCTGATCAATTAATGAGAAAGCCTTTTCAAAAACAGTGTGAACTCCGAAGGATAAACAGGAAAACCTGTGTACTGAGTGCATTCAGGACAAGGGTGAGCAAATATCTTCCAGAAACAGCATGGGTTTTATGTGGGAAGAGGAAAAATAGCACACTGTATCAGAGATGAGCTTTTGCTTTCATTAAATATTTCCAACTGGAGATTTTCTTTACTTTGCCCCTGCATCCTCATTCTCTGTCGACTCCTTCCACCAACCTCAGGAATATTTGTGCTCCATATCGTAATTATATACTCTGCTCCAACTAAAGTTCATTAAGCACATTATTGATACTGGCTTTACCAAGGTCAGCAACTACTCTGCCTAAAACTGGTTTACACATTTATATCTATGCTTCAGTGAATCTTGTCCATTTACTCAGTCATGCTGTTTTCTTATAAACCACAGAGCTCAGAAATGTGGAGCCAAGAAATGCGATGATGGGGAAAATAAAAGTAGCTACCCTTAGGTATTTTTGCTCCCTACCAACTTGTCCTTGAGTTTGTCAGCAAGCATTTCCTAAGATCCGTAATATCAAATATTTTCGCAAGCCTGTTTTAAGAAGTCTTTTCTTCTTACCAGTAAACAGCAAGAAAATAATCCCCAAGAGAAAAACAGTTCTAAAACATTCTCACTTAAACATGCATTGATCTTTCTCAGATTGAGTTCTCAACATCAGAATTTACTGAGTGAGTTTATTTCTTTTAAGACATCAAGCTATCACACCGATCATATCTCATAAACAACACATTTTCTTTTGAGACTTGAAATGCTATCCAAGTTGTAGATTAAAATTTAATTTCCTCTTATTCCCTTTGAACTCCCCCCAAGTAATCTAATTACTTAAATCCACTTCATCAATATATGCTTCACCATATGTCAGCAACCAGCTGGCACAATGTGAGACCATGGTGGACATTGTGATTCCTCTAAAGGATGAACTCTCTCTCTCTCTCTCTCTCTCTCTCTCTCTCTCTCTCTCTATATATATATATATATATATATATATATATATATATATTTTTTTTTTTTTTTTTTTTTTTTGCGGTACGCGGGCCTCTCTTTGTTGTGGCCTCTCCCGTTGCGGAGCACAGGCTCCAGACGCGCAGGCTCAGCGGCCATGGCTCACGGGCCCAGCCGCCCCGCGTCATGTGGGATCTTCCAGTCCCGGGACACAAACTTGTGTCCCCTGCATTGGCAAGCAGACTCTCAACCACTGGGCCATCAGGGAAGCCCAATATATTTTTAAGAAAATATTATCTGATAACATCTGAAGTTAATTCTCCATATTCTATGAGTTTAGAATATTACTCGTTAAATCTATGGAGCTTGAAACATGATGAAATATAGATTGTACTTGTATATAACCAAAAGAACAGTAAGAGTCGTGAAAAGACAGTTGGTTTGGGCTTCCCTGGTGGCGCAGTGGTTGAGAGTCCGCCTGCTGATGCAGGGGACACAGGTTCATGCCCCGGTCCGGGAAGATCCCACGTGCCGTGGGGCGGCTGGGCCCGTGAGCCACGGCCGCTGAGCCTGCGCGTCTGGAGCCTGTGCTCAGCAACGCGAGAGGCCACAGCAGTGAGAGGCCCATGTACTGCAAAAAAAACAAAACAAACAAACAAAAAGACAGTTGGTTCAGTTAGTCAAAGGATATTCTAACGACCGTCAATTAATTAGGTTGCCTTTCGCACCTCCTCCAGCTCCCTAGAAAGACATTACAAAATAGAGAAAACATGTTTTAGGCCTAACTTTGGAAATATTTCATTCTTTGTAGATTCAAACTTAGTAATGTTATTTTAAACAAAGACATTTTTACAATTTCCACATTTCTAAAATGATTTTAGAAATCTCTTTATTATTTAAAACTCAAGATTCAGAATTGCATATTATTTAACTTAAGTTGAAGTTTACAATTCTATTACCCACATCACAGGAATAGTTCAGTGTTTCAAATCAGGGTTTTAGATTCCAAACTTGTGTGGCTAGGAAATTAGTGGATGACCTGAGAGGGTTTTCTAAACTTTCGTGGCCTCAGTTTCCTCTACCTCAAAATCAGTAGTACAGAGTAACTGATTTTTTAGATCTTTTATAATTTTAACCCTCCATAAATCCAAAAGAAAAAAATTTGTAGGCAAAACATACTATGGTTTCATCTGGTTGCTTAGGATTTGATAGTTGTAGATAATTGTAAAGAATACAAACAAATGAAGATTGTTTAAAAATGCTTTATCTAATTTATTTATTTATTTTAAATTTTAAAATAATTTTGGTAAGAACACAACATGGGACCTACTTTCAAAATAATTTTAAGTGTACAAAACAGTATTGATATTTATGTGGAAAATATTATATACTGGCTCTCTAGAAGTTATTCATAACTGAAGTTTTATAAATGTTGAATACAAACTTCCTTTTTCCCTGTTCACCCAGCCCCTGGCAAGTACAATTCTATTCTTTGTTCCTTTGAGTTTGACTACTATAGGTATAAGTAGAAAATGCAGTGTTTTTCCTACTGTGAGTGGGTTATTTCACTTACCCTAATGTCTTCAAGTACATCTATGTTGTCACAAATAACAAAATTTTCTTTTTTTATAAGGCTCAAAAATAATCCATTTTATGTACATACTACATTATTTTTATCCATTCACCTGTTGATGAACATTAAGTTTATTTGCATATCTTGGCTATTGTGAATTATGCTGCAATGAAAATAGTAGTGCATATATTTCAAGATCCTGACTTCAATTCTTCAGCATAAATTTCCAGAAGTGGGATTGCGGAATCATGTGGTAATTCTATTTTTAGTTTTTGTGGCACCTCAATACTGTTTTCCACAGCAGTTGCACTATATTTCATTCCTAAAAATAGTGTTCAAATGTTTCAATTTCTCCACATCTTTGCAAATACCTGTCGCTTTTTTGGATAATAGGCACTCCAACAGGTGTGAGATGCAATTTCATTATGGTTTTCATTTGCATTTACATGATGCTTAGTGATGTTGAGTATTTTTTCATATATCTACCTGGTGGCCATTTGTATGTCTTCTATGGAAATACATTTGTTCAGATTCTTTGCCCATACTTTAAATCAGGCTATTGGAAGTTTCTTGCTATTGAGCTGTAGAAGTTCTTTATGTATTTGGAAATTAACACTTTATCAAATATATGGTATGCAAATATTTTCTCCCATTCCATAGGTTGTCTTTATTTTATTGAAATCTATTTGATTCACATTATTATATTAGTTTCAGGTGTAGAGCATACCGATTCATAACTCTTACAGATTATAGTCCATTAAAATTTTATATAAGATAATGATTATGTTTTCCCTGTGTTGTACAATGTATCCTTGTTGCTTATCTACTTTATACATTGTGGTTTGTATCTCTTTTTTTTTTTTTTTTGCTGTACATGGGCCTCTCACTGTTGTGGCCTCTCCCGTTGCAGAGCCCAGGCTCTGGACATGCAGGCTCAGTGGCCATGGCTCACGGCTGCAGCCACTCCGTGGCATGTGGGATCTTCCCAGACCGGGGCACGAACCCGTGTCCCCTGCATCGGCACGTGGACTCTCAACCACTGTGCCACCAGGGAAGCCCCGGTTTGTATCTCTTAATCCCTTACTCTATCTTGTCCTTCCCCCTCCCATCTCCCAACTGGTAACCACTAGTTTATTTTCTATATCTGTGAGTCTGTTTCTATTTTGCTATATATATTGGTTAGTTTTATTGTTTAGAGTCCATGTATAAGTGATATCATAAAGTATTTGTCTTTCTCTGTCTGAATTATTTCACTAAGCATGATATTCTTTAGGTCCATCCACATTGCTGCAGATGGTAAAATTTCATTCTTTTTTATAACTGAGTAATATTCTATACTGCGGGATAAGCCATATTGAAGGAGTTTTTCTATGCTAATTAAAGTAAAATACTATCACTTCAAACTAAATTGTTGTAAATTTAGGTTGTTAATTATAATCCTTATGGTAACCAGTAAGAAAATATCTTTAAAAACGTATATGAAATTAAATGAGAATGGAATAAAAATGGTAGACTGGACACCACTAATAATTAGGAAATTCATATTGAAACCACAATGAAGCATCATTTCATGCCCACTAAGATGGCTATAATTTAAAAGAAATAATAACAGAAAATAAGTGTTAGAGTGGATGTAGGAAAATTGGAACCTTCATACTTTTCCAGTGGGAATGTGAAACGGTTCAACTGCTATGGAAAATAGTTTGGTGGTTCTTCAAAAATTAAACATATAATAACCATATCATCCCACATTTCCACTCTTAGCTATATACCCAAAACAAGTGAAAACAGGTACTCAAATGTACACAAATGTTAATAGCAACACTCTTCACAATAGTCAAAAGTAGAAACAATCCAAATGCCCATCAATAGATGAATGAATAAATTGTGGTATGTTCATGAAATAAAATATTATTCAGACATATAAAGAAATGAAATACTGATATATGTTACAATGTGGATGAACCCCCAAAACATTATGCTAAGTTAAAGAAACCAGACACAAAAGGTAACATATTGCATGATTCCATTTATACGAAATATCTAGAATGGATATACCTATAGATACATAAGGCCAACTGGTAGTTGCCAGTGGCTAGGGGAAGGAAGAATGGGAAGTTGTTTTTATGACTAAAAGGTTTTACTTTAGAGTGTTGGAAATGTTTTTGAACTAGGTAGAGGTGGTAGTTGCACAACATTGTAAATGTACTAAATGACATTGAATTGTTCATTTTAAAATGGATAACTATGTGAATTTCACTTTAAATAAATTAAAAAGAAAATATTTCAGGGACATGTTACATAGTTAAGAAATAAACTTTATTTTTCTGCAGTATTCAACTTTTAATAATTTTATATTTATTGTGATTTATTTTCTCATTTAAATGGATCCTTATGTATATTAATTTTTAATTCTTATTTTTTTTCTTAAAACAGCCCCCTCCTCTCTTACTTATAGAAGGTTCAGGCATCACAAATCTACATCTTTCTGTGAAGTAGGATAAAGGCACAGACAAGAGGCCATCCTGACATATCCTATGTATATGGATGTTGTGTAACCAAATAAATAGTAATGTCTTAAAGAATACCTCATACTTTGTAGGCCAAGGTAAGTTGAAAACCTCTTATAAGTTTCAGTGAAAATAAGCTAATGATGTCAATGGAATGATCTCAAATCTGTCAGCTTCTTATAGCTTTCTCAGATTACAACCACGTATATACTCAGAATGACATGGTATTTATAAGGAGGTTTGTCTTTTAAAATATTTGACAATTTCCTGTGAACTAATTGTTTTCCGGTATCAGTTATTTTCTGTACAGAGGCAGGGGGCATTGATTAAGGGATTAAAAAGAAAAATCAATTCTGGAGAATCGTCATCTTCTGAGTCACATAGCTATTTACAGAATTCTATAAGTGTATTTCTAATAGCTATCTGTTTAATGAAAATGTTATCTGACTCAAGTTTCCTTTCTTGGATTGTTAATCACTATATATTTATAATTAGCTAGCTAATATGCTGTCCTGTTATTTCTTTTTCTATATTTTTTATCTGTTCTATGAAATAGTTTTCTCATTATGTACAAATGTGTAAGTGTATAATCATTGGCAAGATGTGACTTTAATGACTAAATCTGACATCTACTATTTTGCTGCCTGACATTTTCTAAATTTTCTAAATTTATTTCTGTTTACTTCACTTTTTATTTACTTATTTATTTCAGTCTCTTTTGAAAGGGTTGTCATCAGAAATTGATAAATTGCATGTCACCTTTCATGTCCAACAAAATATGTTTTACAGATTTTCCATGGACTTTGTACAAATTTTTGTTGTTGTTTTCCTATCTGGCTAGCCATTAAGTGTACCAATTCATAGGCTTAGATGTATATTTACTGGCACAATTGAAGGACAAACAATTACACCTGGTTGTACTAAGAGGTCACTCTAGAATCTAGTATAAATTAATAAATAAACGAAATATTTTTAAATAGTTTCTTCAGTTGATTTCCTGCCTCCTACCTCACTGGCTCTCCTCAGTCTCTTTAGCTAAATACTCTTTATTTTTCTGTTCTAAATTTTTGAGTGTCCCAGGACACAGTTTTAGGACTTTATTTACACTCACTTCCTGGGTGATCTTATCTAACTCTATGACTTAAAAACAATCCAAATATTCATAATCCTAAATTCATAAATCCACATTATAAAACTCAACTGCATACTCAAACCTTGTATGTCCAACAGGCACTTCAAATTTAATATACCTAGAACTGAACCTTGGAGTTTCTTTGGCATTGACTCTGTAAACCTCAGTAAGTGATACAATTATTTACTCAGGTCCTCAGGGCAAAATATTTGGAAGAATTGTCAATCTCTTCCTTTCTCTCTTCACCCAAATCCAGGCCTATGGGCTTTATTTTCAAACTATATCTCACATCTGATAACTTCTCACCTCCTCCTGCTACCATTCTAGCCTGAGCCACCATCATCTCTTACCCAGAAAACTGCAAGAATTTCCTAACTGTTCTGTATTTTACTCTTGACCCTCTTGAAAAATATAATTTTGACATAGCAATTAGATCAATCTTGGTAAAATATAAGGCTTTCAGCTCCTGTGACACACCAGGTTCTATCACAATAGCCTCTTAGAATATTATTTCTTTTGTTTAAAATACTATTAACTCTGTTCTCCTGTTAGCAGTTATACTTCCCTTGGCTCTCAGCTCTACTTCCATAAAAAGTCTTCCCTGGACTTCTGAGACTACACAATCTACAGGCATATTGTGTTAAACTAAAATAGGGATAGATAGTCAGAAAATATTTGATCATTTAATATTAGGCACCTATTTTAAGAAATTACTAGAAATAACTGAGTAAGAGCTCAATATCTGTGAACAGAAATTCTGAAATACAGAGGTTGAATTAACCTCTACTTTTAGTAGGTGACTTATTTGTTTTATATTCTTAATTATTAAATACATCATAAATACTGAAATAATGTATATAATGATATCGGCATATAAACTACAAGGACTTACGATGAACAGCTTACTACATTTTCTCTATATTTATTATGTTAAAGAAAATAGAACTAGGGATAAATAGTATGTCATGAATTGAAGGGTATAATCAATTCAATCAATTCTCCTACTTCCACCTCCAAAAGTAATCCTATCTGAAAGTTGTGTGTCATTTTTGTCTCTGCCCGCAACTGAACCTCTATCATGTTTCACAGGTTCAAATCCCAAAGTATAATTTTCTTTAATTATAAATGATCACAAAGTGTCATCCTATATATATATGGCAATATAAGGACTCCTAGGACATCTAAGGAACTCTTGCCATTTAGAATACAGAAACTACACATTATATGTTATTCTTAAATTTTAGAAGACCATAAAATTAATAAGAATGTCTAATCTAGTGTGAAAATTTGGGGTGAGTGCTGGACTATTTCTTTGTTATGTTTGTTTGTTTTGGCCTTCAGGCTAAGTTAATTATATCCTTCATTATTGTATTTACTACTCTTTATTTACTATTAACATTTCTCCTTCAACCTGCTCTGTAATCCCTCTCCCCTACCCACTTAGACACCTACTTTCATATATTTAATATATATTTTTCCAATCTACCTTACATATACTTACTTAATATTGTAAAAAGCCTTGAAAAAATATAATATTGGGGAGAATAAATATTTTTTTAATTTTATATATGTGATATTGTTCTATGATTTTATTTTAGATATTCATGTTTTGTTAGTAATGAATGATGCAAACATTTTCTCCCACTCAGCCATTTCTCTCTTAATTCTGTTTATGACATCATTTTCAGAATAGAGGTCTTGAATTTAATGTAGTCAAATTCATCAATTTTTATCTTTATGATTGGTGCTTTTAGCGTGTTGTTAATAATAGCTTTACCAACCACTTCTTCTAGAACAGAGACTCTTTAGATCTATATTACATGTTCTTCTATATGCTGAAGAAATTGACCTTGACTTTTTCTTTTTCACAGCAGGATCACAAAACTCTTGACAGGGCCTTCTGTGCCTTATTGATCCACAGACACTACAGGGACATCCTTAACATCCTGCAGACTCCACACTCTTTCAAAGGTCTACTAGGCAATTTCTAAAACTAGTGTCCTCCCCCATAAATGTCCTACAGTTCACACAAAAGACATCAGCTTCTTGAGGGGAACCTTTACAATTTTCATTACCACCAGTCCTTTTAAGTTACTTCATCCCGCTAAATTAAAAAACATCTCCCTTTATGTGGTACTGTGTATCCTTACAGAACCTTGCCCCTCTTATACTCTCTTTTCCTTTACAAGTCTCACTCACTAATTATTTTCCCTATAACTAACACTCTTAACCACTAAGACAGGGAGTACATTCTTACATGTACACATAGCTGACCACAGATGTTATCTCTGAATCTCAGATAATGTTCATTTCTTTTAAACTTACCAAGTGAACAAAGGAAATAGACATCCCATTCCAATAACTTTCAACTAGAATATACATGATTTAACATAGTATAATTCCCACAAATTTGTTTTGTCCACATTGCAGCAAATTAAGTATAGTCATTCTTGCAATTATATATAACGAGTTACTTAGTAGGACTCCAGTATGGTACAAAAGTACAAACAAGATGGGGACTTAATGCTTAAAGATATCCAAGAGTTCACTTGTACTGACCTTTCTAGGAAAGAAAATATGAATAATCATTTTCAAAGGGATTTTATTTTTGTTGGACAATTTCATTTAAACATTTCATTTTCATTTCATGAAATTTTCAATTTAAAAATTTATTACTATCTAAAACCAGTTTCTCTATAAAGAGATTTCTTTCTTTCAAAAGACATAATCTACTGGAAGAGTATTATTACCTTAAAAATCACAGTGACCATCCAACTCTTCTCATATTGCTAGAAAATAAACCATTTTTTTGAACTTAGTCCTAAGCAAACTTATAAATTTTTGCCTTATCCTGGAAGCTGCTGCATTTTTTAGCATGTTTTTACAATAATAACATAACTACAAACTATGGACTCACTTCACCAACAATGGGGACAAGCTTGAACACACACACACACACACACACACACACACACACATATAGACACACAAACACACTCACTCATGTACCCATCATCTTTAAAGAACCTTTTCATAATTCTGGGTATAGTTTTGTATAAAAGTTTTATTCTAACATTTCAAGGTATAGCATTTCCTTAAACTTAATACTTTTTCCATTTTGAGAACTTAAGAATATCCAAAAGGATTCTTCATCTTAACAGAAATTTAAGTTTCATAGAAGAGTCTCAAATACTTCATATCAGCCAACTGATAAAAAAAGTATTCTTGAACTAAAAATATATAAATTCCCTTAAAAAGGATCTGCTTTGGTTAACTGAATTTATAGTTCCCATGAGTGGATTTCATTCAAATTACATTTAAATGCCTATGCTTTAGACATGGCAAATTCACCATAAATTTGCCTGTTCTTAAATATACATCTGTCATATAACAAGGCCTCTACCAAGGAAAAGGAATAAAGAAATTCAAGAAGAACTTCCTTTAGTCAAAAGCTATTTCCGATCCATGTCGCACATTCTTGGTCATAATGAACAAATCTGATCACTGATTATATGCCCTGAACTGTTCATCATGATGAACTTTGTCATATGTTACTGACATAGCATGTTAAAAGTGTGTTTTTCTGTCCTTCTATATATATCTGACCCTTAATATGTGCAGTAGCATCACAATATAAAGTCTTTGACCTCTTAGGCACTTTTAGGTCTAAGTTACATGTCCCCTATAAAATGTATCCGTAACCACTGATGACTCCTTGCTCCCTACAGGAACACCAGACAGTTGACTGAGCTGTCTGTACCTTCCTGAATCAACAACAACATGGATAAGATTTCTATATCACCCAGTCTTTAAAATAATCTTAAAGGCTTCCATGTAATTTCTAAAAGAAAACACAGATAAGCTTTTATGTTCACAACATAAACAAAAGCCCTTGAAAGTGTTCATTAAATTTTAAGTTGCATCTGTTCTTTGACATTTCAACATTAGAGTCCCTTGCCCCATTTTGTGCTGTGCAGTCCTTTTCAGAAAGCCCACTCAATAAATGAGATTCATCTTTGAATGAACCACAAGAAATTTATTACTCTTTGCTATATACCTATTTTTAGTTCATCATGCAATTTTTATTCCTTATAAATGCATCAGTTAAATAGGAAATTTTCAATGTATAAAATTTCCAATGCTTCTCTCAAATTAAAAAAAAATGCACCCATGATGCTCTCTCTTAACATTTAAAAACACCATTCCATTAAATATACTAGTGCCATTCTGAAGTCTTAACAGTGTCCAGGAAAATTTATACATCAGTTCTCAGAACTGTACAACACACAACTCCTTAACAGGGGTTTTCAGCCAGATAATACATAAACCACATCTGCAATATGACAGCTGATGTATAAAATTTCAGTTCTCATGTTATCAGGTCAGAGTATGTTCAGTTCTGAGTAATAGAGAACTCAAAGAATTTGACTAACCAAAGGAGGATTTATTTTTATGACATGAAAAGGAGCCTAGTGACAGGGGGTTCAGGGTTGTTAATGATACTCACCAATGCCAACGGGAGCTAGGATTTTTCCAACTTTCAATTCTGCCAGTCTTAGAGTATAGAGACTTTCATGTTCAAGGGTGTCCAGTATTCATATGATACCTGCTAGCTTCAAGCCACAGCTAGACAGGCCGAAGGGTGAAAGGTGAAAAGATGAAGAGGTTATTCCTAGAGACACATTGACTTTTTATTCAGAATGGATTCCTTCCCCAGGGATTTATGCCTATATCTCATTGGCTAGAACTGTGTCACACAGTTACTGTAGATTTAAGGGAGGCTGGGAAATTAGGTATTTCAACTTAGGCACATTGACACCATAAATAAATGTGAAGCTCTGATAGTAAAGAAAGAAATAATGGACTTTGGGAGACCCCCAGCTATTTGATTACTTTGAAATAACAACCAAATGATATAATAATAGTAGAGAACTTTATGTCACAAATTTATGATGTTTCTTCCTCTTATATAAGTATTAGCCATCCACATTCCAAGGTGTCTAGCATGCCACAAATATTTAAATAGTTGGGTACTCCAGCAGTGGTTTAAAAGTGCTTCAGATCCATGTTACATGTCCCTTGACATCTAGAAGGTAATTGACATTGATAAATACGTTACTCTCATTAGGAATTGCTCTTGAGAAGATAGTCTTCCTGTTCTTTACTTATCATAGGTACCATAAGAAAAGCAAAAACTTCATAAAGACTCTGTATCAGAGATTTCCAATCTTCAAAATGTTTCATATCCTTGTGTATATTTGATATAATCATTGATCATATATTATTTCTATGCCAGCATCAGGTACACCAGAAACTTAACTGGCAAGTTTTCATTTAAATTTGTCAATATTCACAAGATTCTATTTTTTTCAATGTACAGAGGCCACAATAATGGCCCTCCTGTAATATGTGGCCAAAACACACTGTGATATAAGATCTCCTGGACTTTTACACACTGGTTATTAGACAGGGTCTCCAATATTTTCATAGTTTCAAGGCACTTCAAATCCATGTGGCTTGTCAATTTTGATGCTGAAATTGCCTGAGCATTGATAGACTATTTCTGATAGAAAATGAATTTTTGGTGAGTCCCTCCGACTGCACCAATACACAGTCACAAGAGAAAATATCTCTACGTCATGCCGATTCTATACTTTTTCTAAGAATATCTATATGTTTCCAAAATAATTTGCATGAAGTTATTTCTATTTAAGCCAAAACACAAGGACCTTGAGGGATGTGTCATTATATTTTTCAATCATACTTGTCTTTTGAAGCTCCATTGTATAGGAAAAGATTACTATTCAAAATCAGATGTAGTCTTGTGCAATGTTATAGACCCCCATCCTGTCTTGGGTTTTAATTGTACTTTACCAAGAGAAAATCCAATAAATTTAATACCTACAAATGAAAAACATATCACACTCCTAAGCTGAACTATTAGGGCTTCCTCTTATGGTTAGGATGTAGATAGAAAAAAAACACCTTTGCTCCTGCAGTAAGACACACAAAAAAAATCAGACAAACTACAAGTTATACTGTGAGACTAATCAAGGGTAGTGAATGCAAGAAAAGTCTTGGTGAACTGAGGACCATAGGGAAACAGGCCCTTGATATGGAGGCAGAGAGCTATGATAGCTTCAATACCTGGGGCAAACAGCTAGGCTGGGTATTGTCAGACTTGCCATGTATAGAGAGACTATGCAGGAACTAAAGAAATCAGACTTGGACAATCGTGACCAAAATCATATACTTTGGTAACTATAGATATTCTATTCTGCATAATATAGGTCAGTTTAATTGAGATGCTTTCAGGAGGAGAGAAAGTATACATTGGAACTTGGAGCACCATTTAATTTTGTAGAGAATCTGTATATATTTGGGCTGATATTAATTAGTAAATATTTCATTAAAAAGTAGTAGAGCCCAAGATGGAGTAACAGAACAATTTAATAAAGTTTTTACTTCATGAAAAGGAGAAATTGCACAAAAGTGAATATAAAACTGAGTTTATGATAGTTTTTCAATTGAGAATTAACTGACATAAAATGGAAAGCACACATCTTAAATGTATATTTAGATGAATTTTGACATATTAAGAGTACGGACTGGGCTTCCCTGGTGGCTCAGTGGTTGAGAGTCCGCCTGCCAATGCAGGTGACACAGATTCGTGCCCCGGTCTGGGAAGATCTCACATGTCGCGGAGCGGCTGAGCCCATGAGCCATGGCCACTGAGCCTGTGGGTCCAAAGCCTGTGCTCCACAATGGGAGAGGCCACAGCGGTGAGAGGCCCACATACCGCAAAAAACAAACAAACATACAAACAAACAAAAAAGAGTATGGACTAAAGAATATCCCCTCTAAAATTCATATGTTGAGGCCTTAAACCCCAATGTGACAATATTTAAAGATAGGACATTTAAAAAGGTATTAAAGATAAATTAGGTCATAAGAGTGGCTCCCTAATTCAATAGGACTGGAGTGCTTATAAGAAGAGGCACCATGGATGTGTATGCATGGAGAAAAGGCCATGTGAGGACTCAGCCAGAAGGTGGCCATCCGAAAGCTAAGGAGACAACAAAACCACAGACACCTTGATCTTGAACGTGCAAACCCCAGAACAGTGAGAAAACAAAATTCTATTGTTTAAGTCAGCTAGCCTGTAGTATTTGCTTATGACATCCTTAGCAGACTAATAGATACACGATAGATAGATCAGATAGATGATAGATAGGTAGATACATACATACATACACACATACATGCATACCAATATCACTTATATATACAGCTAAATAAATAAATAAATAAATATATATATATATATATATATATATATATATATAGCTAAGCATCCATATCAATATCACTGAAGCTCTAATTGAGATATAAAACATTTTCATCACTCTAGAAAATGTCTTTGGGTCTCTTTGTCATCAACTCCTACCTTGAGGCAGATGATGTTCTGTGTTCTTGTATTTTTTTTTGGTCACCATTATAGATTAGTTTTTCCTGTTCTTGAATTTCATATAGACACATATAGTAAGTACTCTTGTGTTGGGCTTATTTTATTCACCCTGTTTTCGGATCCATCAATGTCACCATGCATATTAAAAGTCTGTTCCTTTTTTAAAATGCTGAATATTATTCCATAATATGGATATACCAGTTATTTAAACCATTCTCATGTTGAAAGGCATTTTTGTTTTTTCCAATTTCTGACTATTGTGAATAACTCTGCTATGAAAATTCTAATGCAAGTTTTTGTTTTCATTTGGTTGTATATTTCCATTTCCCTTATGCAAATACCAAGTAATGGAATTACTGAGTCATAAGGCAGGTATATGTTTAACTTTTAAGAAAGTCTTAAAATTATGGTTTTCTCTGGGTATAACCATAATTCAAAAAGACACATGAACCTCACTGTTCATGGCAGCACTATTTACAATAGCCAGGACATGAAAACAACCTAAAAGTCCATCAACAGAGGAATGGTTTAAGAAGATGTGGTACAGGGACTTCCCTGGTAGTCCAGTGGTTAAGACTTTGCCTTCCAGTACAGGGGGTGTGGGTTCAATCCCTGGTTGAGGAGCTGGAATCCCACATGCCTTGTGGCCAAAAAAACAAAACAGAAGCAATATTGTAACAAATTCAATAAAGACTTAAAAAAAAGAAGATGTGGTACATATATACAATGGAATATTACTCAGCCACTAAAAGGAATGAAAAGGTCATTTGTAGAGACGTGGATGGACCTAGAGACTGTCATACAGAGTGAAGTACATCAGAAAGAGCAAAACAAGTATTGCATATTAACACATATATGTGGAATCTGAAAAAAAATGGAATAGATCTTATTTACAAAGCAGAAATAGAGACACAAATGTAGAGAACAAATGTATGGATACCAAGGGTGAAGGGGGTGTGGGATGAATTGGAAGATTGGGATTGACATATAAACACTATTGATACTATGTATAAAATAGATAACTAACGAAAACCTACTGTATAGCACAGGGAACTCTACTCAGTGCTCTGTGGTGACTTAAATGGGAAGGAAATCCTAAATAGGGGATATATGTATAAGTATAGCTGATTCATGTTGCTGTACATTAGAAACTAACACAACATTGTAAAACAACTATACTCCAAAAAAACATTAAGAATCAAATCAAATCAAATAACAAATGTAAGAGAAACAAAATTATAGTAACATATTTATTTTTTTTTAAATTCCTAAAATTATTTCCAAAGTGGCTGTACCATTGTATATTGTCACACCCAGGGACATCATAATCAAATTGCTGAAACCAAGAATAAGGGGAAAGTTGTTAATGTAACCAGAGGATAAAAAGAAAACAAAATTTTTTTGGTATTTGCCTGGTGAAAGTTTTTCACATTTTAAAATTTCATTATTTCTTTATTTAAGCATGTATATCCTATAAACAACATTTAACTGCTTTTTAAAGACACAGCTGTAAAATATCTGCATTTTACTCTACATTGACAATTATTTTTGTGATTACTGACATATTTGAATTTCTACCATTATAATTATTGCTTTAATTATCTTGCTCTTTCTTTTTATCATTTTTTTCCTACTACTTATGGAGTTGATCTGCCTTTGAACTTTGGGAATTTATATTACAAACAAACATACACACACACTTTTAAGGGTTACTATTAAAATTTTTAACACAATTAATAAGTTTAATGTTAATCAACATTCCTACCTTCTCTGTGAACAATATAAATATATCAAAACATTTTATCTCAATCACACACTCACATGTTATTATTCTAGTTCTTAAGTATCCCCTTTTGAAGTTAACCCAAATTACTTATTATTAAAGATTTGTTTTTTCTCAATCAATGCTTATTTAGATTTAGCCAACTTGTTTACCAATTACTTTGTTCACCATTGTTTCTTGCATTCAACCCCTTCTCTTTTCTATATCCTTTATATGACTAAACTTTACCAACTGCTAGATCTTTCAGTGAGGTTCAATGAGTGATAAGCTCTCCAAATATTTGTTTGAAAATATTTTCATTTAGCTCTCACTATTGAATTACAGTTAAGTTGTGTGTAGAATTCCAGTTTGGTAATTATTTTACCTTCGCCCTTTGAAGACATTATTCAATGCCCTTCAGGCCTTTATCATTATTTCTGAAAATCAACTGTCAGAATATTTCAGTGGGAAGTGACTTCTCTTTTATATATGGCTGATCATTTGATTTTCTATTTACTAAAAAACATTCTATAGTTTTAACAGCATCTATCTTGTGTAGATTAATTTATATTTATCCTGCTTTCCATTTAATGTACATTTTAGTTTATCTTTTTTTCATCATTAGATACTTAAAAATTTTATTATATTTTGTTCTGGAAGTTTTATGGTTTTGTAGTGGTGAGGAGTCCACGTTAGCTCAGAATATCATGTTGTAACCAAAAGTCAATTATTATTTCTTCATTGTTTTATTTTATACATTGATTTTAAATTATTAACAATGCATATTCAATAAACCAATATTCCAATGGTTTGTACTTTAAAATAAATTTCTACGTGCCTTCCTATGAAAAGATAATTAATTGTAACAATGCATTGGAAAGTGCTTTGAAAAATATAAAGTTCTCTACAAACATTATGGACATTTTAATGGACATTGTGCTAGAGCTATTCATTAGAACTTCCAGAAAATTACATGTCTGTTTTTCCTGATTATTACCTTAACTGATCGCTGAATTACTAAAATTTTTTATTATTTATTATTTTTTCTTTTTTTGCGGTACGTGGGCCTCTCACTGTTGTGGCCTCTCCCATTGCAGAGCACAGGCTCCAGATGCGCAGGCTCAGCGGCCATGGATCATGGGCCTAGCCGCTCCATGGCATGTGGGATCTTCCCAGACCGGGACATGAACCTGTGTCCCCTGCATTGGCAGGTGGATTCTCAACCACTGCACCACCAGGGAAGCCCCTACTAAAATATTTTTAATGGTTTATAAAGATCCCCATACCTAAATGTGAAAAACATTTAGAACCATTCAAAATAATTAGGTTTACTAGATACGATTTGAGCTAAGAAGAATTAACCAATTTCTGTCCATGTAGAAAAGTAGACTATCTCAACCTAAGGAAAAATTTTACCTGAATTATCAATACCTTTTTAATCTGTGCTATTGATACATTAGCTACTAACTACATGTGACTATTTAAATTTGAGTTAACCAGAGCGTGCAAGCCACGACTACTGAGCCCATGTGCCACAACTACTGAAGCCCATGTGCTTAGAGCCCATACTCCACAACAAGAGAAGCCACCACAATGAGAAGTCTGTGCACTGCAACGAAGAGTAGCCTCCACTCGCTGCAACTAGAGAAAGCCCATGAGCAGCAACAAAGACCCAGTGCAGGCAAAAATAAATAAATAAAATAAATTTATAAAATAAATAAATTTGAGTTAAAATTAAATAACATTAAAAAGGCACTTCACAAATCACACTAGATATATTTCAAGTACTTAAAATCGACATGTTAGTCACAACCATTGTTGGACAGTGTAAATATAAAACATTTCCAACATTGCACAAATTTCAGTTGGACAACACTGTTTTAAAGATACATGGTTTTATTATTCTCATGTAAGTTAGAAAGAAGTTACTTTACCCACAGCCATTTATTTCAAAGAGCAATTACTGGTTTTGAAATTCTTTAAACTAGGGCAAGTTCACTTTAACCATGTTAAAATTGGCAGGTGTTCCAGTTACTATGGCTGTGTAACAAATAAACCCCCAAACTCAGTGGCTTAAAACAATAACAATATGTATTTTGCTCAAACAATTGCAGCATGTACAACACTTGACTGAGATTAGATTGTCTCTGCTCTATACTACATAAGGTGGAAGGGTTTGGTGGCTAGCTTATGTGTCTGGAATAATCTGAAAGCTTGCTCACTCATATGTCTATTAGCTGTATTGGGGTGCTGGTTGAGATGTATACCTACACAGGTCCATTCTATGTGGCCTGTGCTTCCTTACCACAAGGATGATCATCCCAATATAAAAGGAAAGATAGTCAGAGCCCATAGTGCATTTTATAATAGCCTTAGAGTTCAGGCAGTATTGCTTCTACCACTTTCTAATTGTTGAGGCAGTAGCAAAGGCCTGCCCAGCTTAAAAGAGAGAGGAAATAGATTTCACCTCCTGATGGAGAGTGGTAAGATTCTAGAAGTGCATGAGGGATCAGATCTCTAATATGATTGCTGTGACAATTTTTTGAAAATACAATCTGCCACAGTCCTTTCTCCCATTTTAAGTCCAATATATACATATAAATATATTTCCTTTCTATTTCAAAAATAATGCTGCATTAATTTTAAATACCTCTTGAGGAGTGGGACTAGGAATGAGGTGGGAAGGAAGGAGACTTAACATTTTTGATATCACACATTTTTGTACTTTGGGAATTTTTAACATAATCTTGAATCATATTTTAAGAAAAATCATGCAAATACAATATTGACATCTCTAAGTACAAGAATTACTGGAAATAAATGCATATATGAACTGTCAAAAATCTACTTCTTTTATAAATGCATAGAATCAAGTCCACTTTTCTAATTTTACGAATGAGAAAATAATTGCCTATTAATAGTAGTCACTTGGTTGAATTATCAGATATTCTCTTCATTTCAGGATCATTGCTGAAGTCCTTGCTCAGTTGTCTACTACAGAAAACTGCTGTGCTCACAGATATATTACCTACATTGTTGTTCTCAGGGTACAATGTCATTTACTATGTACAAAATATTTGCAGAACTGCAATAGAGATCTACAGTGAATAACCTTAAAACTTCTACTTGATTTCTTGACTTTATAAAAACATGATCTCATCAGTTGGGCTGCTGTGTGGAAGCAATTAAGGAAGTTTACTTGTCTTGTAGAATTCACTAGAATCCTCTCACTCCTCCTTGACTTCAGATCGCTGTCCAATTGATTTTTCTTTTTCTCTGACACTAACTTCATTTCCAAGACAGTGATGCAAGTTTGTCTGGTTTTCAACGGTACAGTAATTTGACAGATATCATATACCCAGGAACCTTCTAGGTGGTCAGTGTAAAATATTTCATTCCATCTTTCCTCTTTTCATTAAGAAATAAGAAAAATTAAAAAGGGAATAAAGTGTACTTGGGAGCAGCAAGATAGAAAGAAGAAGACATGGATGGAGAGTACCAGAAATAAAAGAGGCTTTATAAGTGTGACTAATGAGATGTGTGAGGTTAGTAATAGAAGAAAATACTTTGATTTCACTGAATAAAGAGCAATCCCACTTACTCTGTACTATAATAGCATCTCTCATGATATTATTTTTTTTTTCCCTATATAACTAGTGCCTTTACACATTTGGGGTTATACATTCTTGTGACTTATTGTTGGAGATCTTAACTGGTGAAAGCTCCCTCCTTTGTGCTGGAAGGAACTCTGCAGGGTGCCCCTGTGAGAAACACATGCCAGCAGCATGCATCTCTCAACAGTGTAAGTAATTTCAAAAGAAAGTGTTTGACAGTACCACAGGGAGGTATTGGAAAAGAACTTAATGCAATTCTATGCCAAGCAGACTTAATTCAGTGTGGAGAAAATATATAATTAGGTAATAATGACCAACAATTAGGTGGTTATTGTCAGTATACATCGTTTAAAATTGAGTAAAACTGAAATTTTAGAAATATCAACTTACAGTTATTTAGAATGGAAATATTTAACAGGGCAAAATTCTACTATTTTTCCCATTCTATAGCCATTATTTTGTGATATTCAAGCAATTCAGACACAGACAACATAATTTCTGAAATGATTTTGAAAATACAACTTTTAATTATGGAATGCCACAAAACAAGAATAGTTGTTTCTTTTCACTTCAACTACCTGAAAAAAACATTATTTGTAGAAGTAAGTAGATACATATCAAAGCACACTGAATTTAAAGCTGTTCCAGTGGGTTCTTCTGTGGTTTAGTGAAATAAAGCAATATGATCTGAACATACTCTACTGAGTTAAATATTCAACATGGTAAAATAACTTTTTTCTAATATTTTCTGGAAGGAATTTTATTTCAGGGTGAATATTATATTTTATATATAATTTACTTTTCAAGTTCCAAGGTTTATTAAATGGCTATATATGACAACATCAAGGGGCTTTTAAAAGACTTAACAAGTGCAATACATTTAATCATTTTCTATAGCAATATTTTTCAAATTCCAAATATGAAATTAAGCAAATGAACAACAGTATTGTAAAATATACTGCTATAGAACTAAGTTTATATGTTAAATTATAACTAAGATTACAGTCTGTGAAACCATGAAATATATACTATCTTAGATCAGTGATTTACAATCAGTATACAATACAAAATAAGATACAAAATAAATCAATGAAGGTGAATAAAAAATAAAGGCAAACTTCTAAGATAAGGACAGACAGAAAATTAGTATGCATAAATCCATGCTATAATGTTCTACAGACTAATTAAAATGGGCCACAAATTCAGGTCTGAGCTTCCTAATTATCAATATTAGTCTTTTTATCCATTATTTCTCTTTTTTAGAACTAGCAAAGATTACACAAAGATTACATTTAAATGGTGTAGGTAATCATAAAATCTGGTTCTTTATTCTAGCTGTTGAGGCTTGAAGTTCAAAAGAAACAAAGTAAAGGTTAGTGGGCTTTAAAAAAATTGATTTCAATGAGTTTCTATTGGTCACCTAGAAATGGAACCGCTGTGCCTAGCCATATGAGAGATATTTTTAGAAATATGAATTTCTCATCATTCCTGAAAGAACTTAGTTTCATCAATGCAACAAGTGTGTTTGGGGCACTTACTACATACTAAGCACTATGTTAGGGTCCAGGAATATAAGTTAAATATAATTTTATCCCTTCCTTAGAGTTATTTCTAGTTCAGTGGAGGGGATAGACAATTATAATACATCAGGTTAATGTTTTCATAGAAATGTAAGGAACAGGAAGAGAACAAAGACAAAGAAACCATTAATGTTGTTTTAAAAGTTATAATTTAGTAAGTTTTCTCTTGAACTACAACAATATTTTAAGTAGAATAATTGATTCTGTATAAGTAAAGCATTAAAGATCTACAGAACTGAGAATGTTTGACACAGTAAATACAGTAACAGTAACAAAGTAAGAACAGTGCAGTTGATAGATACAGATACAGCTATAGATATAGCTAGCACTCAGCACCCTGAAACCTCTAAGAGACTAGAAGAGATGGTATTGTCTATTCAACCATCGTAATCTCTGTGAATTCCATTTGTACTTTGAATATTGTTTGTGTTTATATTCTGTTTAATTCTTAAAATAGCTTTCACCCTACCCTATCATCCCCTATTATGCACTGAATTTAGAATCAGTGGGACTATTTCTTGCTTCCAAAACATTCCCATGCCAAAAACTCTTGCAAAAAGAATGCAACTTAGATATACGAATGACATCAGAGATGGCTATGGATAGAGATAAAGAAACTGCCTGCTGACCTTGCTTTCTAATTGCTTTCCAGTTACTTAATATCCTTTAATATATTGATTCTTATTTTCCAGATTCCTCAGGGTCTCATTGTATCCTTACAATATCCTATCACTGGTCTAAGATGGTATTTATTTCATGATTTCAGAGTCTGTAATCTTAGTTATAATTTAACATATAATTTCTTTTATTTATTGAGCTAGCTTGAATGAATCTGTTCTCCTAGATATCAAAAGAACTAATAAAGATAAGTTGTTACTAATACAGTCACAATTTTAGGAACAAGAAGAACAAGAAAGCTACCAAAACAGTGTAATACTTTTCAATAAGAAAGCTGAAAGCTTAAATAAGATAAAGTTATTTTTATATAAAACAAAAGAGCAAAAGAATATTTTTATAAAACCTTCCAAGTGAATAAATGGGCACTACACAAATTTTGATTAACATCTGTTCTCCATATGGATTACAGGTACAATATAAACTATATAAATTTAGTATTTTCTTAAAGTAGGTTTCAGAAGAAGTTGTATAATTTACTACTCAGGCTTTATTTTAGTATACATTTTATTATCTGCAAGGAATAACTAAAGAGTTATTCGGTTCAATCTTTCCAGAAAAGCATATTGGCCTAAATAAATCTGAGACTGTGTTATCTGTTGATAAATACAATGTGAATATGGTGTGGTGTGTTAAATAAGGTATACTTACATTTGCTGCTGTAATCTATAAACCTCCAAAATATCCATGTCTTAAAAAAATTAAATCTTATATTTGATTCACATAAAAGTTCAATATGGGTGTTTTTAGTCTGCCTTTTCCAAATTGTAATTTAGTTGCCTAGGCTTCTTCCATCGTGTGGCTCCATTATATTGAACATACAGCTAACAAAGTTGTTTTCATTCCACCCAGCCAAAAAGGAAATGAATCTGTAGGTTCACATATGTGAGGATTTTCTGGGCAAGGTCTGGACTTGGCACAGATCTCTTTTCATATTCCATTGTCCAGAGCTCAATCACATGGTCATACCTAACTTCCAAAGAGATTGGAAAACACAGTCGAACTCTTTGCCAGGAAAAAGAGCAAACAGATTTGATGAACATTTGGCAGTCTGAACCACATGTAGTAATACAAAATATGTATTCAAGTTAATCCATTTACAATTAAATTATTTATGTGAATTGTCATAAAAATTTCTTTAAGTTATTTTAACACTGTTTAGTACCTGCAAACTAGTTCACATCTATTCTTTAGCTATTATGGTCTAAACTTCAAATAATGCTTATTGCTTCTCCTATATATTCAGCAAAGACAGCAAAATAAAGATATAGATTATATAACTGACCTAAAAATTCAACATTATTTCTCTAAAATTGTTACTTATTCTTATGATAAGCCAGATACTTAAATGATGTTGTTTTATGTTTAGTAAATTTGGAAAATTATATGGAAAGAGAAAAATTAAAAATATTAACTAATATGAATTTAGTAGATTATGAATGTTGATAATTCATTGAATTACCCTAGTATGCTACAATTGATTTAGAAGTAGGTAAGAAGATCAGTGAATTTTTGTTTTTGTTTCAAATGTGCATAGATTGGATAGTATTAATAGTTTTTTTGTTGTTGTTGTTTGTTTTTTGTTTATTTATTCTAATTGGAAGATAAATATTTAGTACAAAAGTTATTTAAAGAGGGAGACTATTTGAACCTAAATGCAATGTCCCCAGATTAATCATCCAAGGAAATATTAATTTAGTTTATCTCATCTTCTAACATTTTATTCTACATTTGTTGAGTACCTACATGTATAAACTCACTCTCAAAAATCATATAAGTTGTATTATTATTGCTATTTTACAGATGAGTAAATGTCTATCATGCCATATTAGTTTCTTAGGACTGACATAGGTGACTTAACAGAAGTTTATCATGTCACAGTTCTGGAGGCTAGAAATCTGAATCCGAGGTTTCAAAAGGGCCATGCTCTTTCTGTGGACTCTAGAGGAGAATCCTTCCTTGCTTCTTCTACCTTCTGGTGTTTTTGGCAATCCTTGGCATTTCTTGACTCATAGATGCATCACACCAGTCACATGGTTGTCTTCTCTGTGTATATTTTCACGTTGTCTTACCTCTGTGTATTGTTATCTTTGTGTCCATATTCCCTCTCTTTATAAAGGTAATTTATGAATTAAGTCCCACCCTGATGACCTCATTTGAACTTTGTTACATCTGCAAAGACCCTGTCTCCAAATGAAGACACATTCTGAGGTACTGAAAATTACTTTAACATATTTTCCTGGGGCAGGGTGGGAGGGAGGGAACAATTCAACCATTAACACATACCTAAGTATTGATCGGACAATCTGGCTCAAGAGTCCACACTCTTTTCTTCATAGCATCTGACACATTCTGGTAGCAGGTGTTATTCTGTGCTGAGTGTTCAAACAGGGCCAGCAAACAAGGTGATTTAAAAAAATAAAGAGTTCACACTCTTAACTACTATTCTCTCTCTTTCTCTGTGGGCCTATATCTGTCTATCTATCTATCTATCATCTATCTACTTATCTAACATTGATAGAATGCCAAAGAAAGAGCCTGCTCACTTCAAGTCTGTACTTTTAAGAGTCAAATGTTACGTTTACTATAGTTTGCTAGTTTTACATGTTTGTGTTTCTCTTGCAGTAGATTATAAGGTTCTTGCAGGCAAGAATTCTTCTTATTCATAATGATTTCTCCTACAGTGCATTGCGTATAGTAAATACTTATAACTTAATGAAATGATTTCTTATCATGACTAGTGATAAGAGTAGGACTCTTAGGTTTTCTTCAATACAAGTGATTTTCTATAAGATGCAATAATTTATGGCATTTAAAATGATATTTTATGCTCATCTTTGTTATATACCAGAGCAAAATTTGAAGTTTGTAAAACTTTTATTTAATTTTGTCTCTTTTTTGTCTGGATTATATGGTGAGTGGGCACAAACACACTGTTTTTATTTATTAAGACATTCTTTTGGTGTTTTGTTACCCTGACAACTTTGCTCTTCTGACAATGACTTTCTATCCTGACACTTGATAAATTAGTGATGGGAGTAGAGGTTAGACTATGCTATTTTAGGACATCTGTGACTCATATCATGATTCACATTCTGGCATGTTCTAATGAGAGATCAATAATGTTTTCACAGAGACCCTATAGTGTTTTATAAATGATAAGAGGTTAGTGTAAAAGTGCAGGAGACAAAGTACTAATCATATGTCTATCTGAAGGAATTTGGTTTTGCTTTTTATTTTTTGAATCACACCTTGAACATAAAAGTGTGAAGATAGAAATAAATACAAATATCAGAGTTTGTTGGTTGGTCAGGCTGCCTCTTAAAAATGGATATATTTAGTTACTACTGAAAAAATATGTGACTACTGTCATTATCCTATCTCACATTATCTTTTAAACATATCTTTATCTAAATACTTTGTGAATCATAAAAATTTGTCAATATGTTTAGTGAAGAGAATTATTGATTGTATATTCCAAATTAAATTACAGTTTCCAAAGCACTTACAAATTGTCTTTACATGAGGCTACTGCTTACAAATATAGGAAGTCTTATGTGATGAATATGACCAAACTCAAGGCTTTTTGAAAAGGTGAGACAGGAGATGAGACTGGCAAACATGGCTTGTGGCTAGTGTCATGTCATGCTAAATAGTTTGGACTTTGTAAAGAGTAGAGATCTCTGAAATATTTTGAGTAAAAATGATGTATGATGAGACCTGTGTTTAGGGAAAAGTAATTTGATGGCAGTGAGAGAGATATATTAGAATAAAGAGAAACAAGAAGTTGGAAGTTCAACTCTACTCCAGTAATGATTAATATATATTGAGATTATTTTCTAATATTTTGTAATGTGAGCAATCATTCTTGTGAAAATATATAGAAGTTGGAATTTTAGATCTTTAATTCAGGAGACTAGCCAAAGCTGGAGACAGATTTGAAGTTGGAGTTATAGATGGTATAGTGTGGTTGAGAGAGCAGACTGGAAATAAATTTCAATTCTATAAAATGCATGCAGAGAATCTAATTTGTGCTAAGAACTGTTCTAAGCTCTGAGGATAAAATATCAACAAGATGAGCTCTTTGCCCTTAACAGACCTCAAAGCCTATAAAAATAGTGAAGGTATGCAAATAATCATACTTTTCAATATTCTACATATTAAAATAATAATGTATCCTTGGAGATGTTAATAAGTGTTATGATGATCTATTGTCAAGTAATTTTAGAAAACACAACTTACTAAACCTACAATAAGTAAAAAAATATATAATAAGCCTCTTACAGGCCTTGGGTGCTAGACATTGTATTAAGTATTGTATGTGGAATATCTCTTTAATCCCCATAGCAATCCTATATTTATGTACATTTTTTGGATTAGAAAACTGAGACTTAGAGTGTTTAATCTATCTAAAGTTATAAAGCTATATGGATAATTATTTTGCATTACTCTGGAATAAATACTTCCATTTACATATAGTATGTTGTTTTTTGTTTTTGTTTTTGTTTTGTGGTACACGGGCCTTTCACTGTTGTGGCCTCTCCCGTTGCGGAGCACAGGTTCCGGACGCGCAGGCTCAGCGTCCATGGCTCACGGGCCTAGCCGCTCCGCGGCATGTGGGATCTTCCCGGACCGGGGCACGAACCCGTGTCTCCTGCATCGGCAGGTGGCCTCTCAACCACTGCGCCACCAGGGAAGCCCCATATAGTATATTTTGATGAAACGAGTTTTCAGCTGAATAATATATTATAAAGCATAGGATAACAGACCAATATCAGTATTTTAACCCAGAAAATCTGACCATATGGATGGAGCTTTTAACCACTGTATCACACATTAGGATAGTCAAGGTACTGAGAAAACTTGAAACTAAACAAGTAACCTATTCAACTATCTTTAAAGGTGTAATAAACCTGATTGTAGAGGAACAAGCTTTTAAAATTTTATATCCCCAAATTTAACTATTACCACCTAAGCACAGCTTTTCACTTAGTTCTAGTTATGAATAATAGTTATTTAAAGAAAATCAAACACAAACATACACACACACACATATTTTATCAATATTTTTATGTTTCTACTAAGTGTGGACAATCGTACAAAGACTCTATCCTATCTTAAAGGTGTTATTCACAGTTTAAAAAATCATGGGTATTTATAGACTGAGTCCCATGTTGTTGAACTAACTGCTATTTGAAAATTTAATTACCAAATGTTCAATTTTAAGGTTATTATACATAATGTAAAATCAGTGTGGAAAACAAGCAAACAAACAGAAAGAACACGTTACTCTTGTGATTGTGTTATGCTAGTCATAAAAACTGACATAGTACATTACCAATATCTGGTCATCTAAATACAAATGTACATAAGAAGTCTTGCTCTAAATTCCTAGCTAGTATCATTTACAATATCACTGCCTTTGGTTTATTTCAACGTTATGGGACTCAAGAATTTCCGGAACTGAAATCTATGGTTTGCTATTTATATACTGATACATACAAAGCTAAGTATGTTGGAAACACATTTTTGTAGAGAAACATCACAATTGTTGAGGTAATTTTTTGTTGTAATCATAGAATCTTTTGATACATTTGCTAAAGTGTTCATGTGAAGGAAGCATCATTTGTTTGTTAAAATGTAGCCTTACCAATATTAATATTAAAAAATACTGCTATTAAATTAGAGAATTTATGCATCTGTTACAAATATTACTTTATTCTGCCTTTTACTTCTTTCCTACTAGCTTACGTACCACCTATATTTATAGGACCTAAAGTCAACACTCGGCCCTGCTACTTACTAGCTAAATGACAATAAATAGTCATTGATAGTCTTATGAAGTTCAGTTTTACTCATTCTAAAGTGGTGATAACATTTTTAATTGTATACATAACAAAATTATTGCAAGGATCAAATGGATAAATTATAAATAATTATTCATGTGAATTATAACATTCATATTTTCATTGTTTTATTTTTTTGGTCCTTTACAGTGTTTTTCACATGGTAGTATTCAATTAGTGTTTACTGATGAGTAGATTTACGATAAAGTATTCCATAAAATCAACTTCCTTTGAAAGTTTTTGTTTTTCCTCCAGGATAAATACTTCAATTGAACTACAGTATGTTTTGATGAAATGAACAAGAAGCTTATGCTTTGGGACCAGTACCATTTTTCAGTTCTGTCACTAACAATTGTGTTCTTAGACAAGTCTTTTCTCACTTCTGGGCCTTAATTTCCTCTTCTGATTTTCCAGTGGCTCAGCGACAGACTTTTAATACTTTTTTAATTGAAATAAAGTTGATTTACAATGTTGTGTTAGTGTCAGGTGTACCATGCTCAGTGACAGACTTCTTAAAGTACATAACATACCAAAACCACAAATAAATTTATCTCAAATGAATTTTCTATTTATAAAACACTGTTTTGTGTCCTGTTGAAAGAATGTTCTCATAAATTTGTGATATAATAATTAGTAATTTGGTATTATATGTATGCTGTAAACAACAAAGTAATTGTTTAAAACTTCCCAGTAGGGTCAGAAAGAAGTAGTACTGTACTTGTTTTCACCTCCCAGATACAACTAGAAACCTATAAAATATCTACTACAGAAATCCCATCATTAATGAGTATAGATATTTAGCGTGTACAGATACACATATGTGGAAATTATAACATGGAATGTTTGTTTTTATTATTTAAAGCAGTTTAAAAAAGAAAAACAAGCTCCTAGATACAGAGAAAACATTGGTGGTTACCAGAGGTTGTGTTATCAAGTCCAAGCTCATACTGCTCACCATGTGACAGGCCAATAAATCAAGAAACTAGTTTTGGGGGCAAGGAATAGCAACTTTATTCAGAAAGCAAGCAGACTGAGAATATGTTGGACTAGTGTCCCAAAAAAACACCTTACCCAAGTTATACTTTAGGCTTCTTTTATACTAAAAGGAGAAGGGGTATAGCTGGTTGTTTCAAACTTCTTGGTGCCTTTGTTTTTGCAGCTGTCCATGTAGGTCTGGTCACAATTGTTCCTATAAACCTCCAACAAGACAAATATTATTCTCTGTTCTGCAACTTTGTATCTCTATATGAATGGGAAAATGTTATGCTTTTAAAGGTCAGAGCCTTGAGAATGGGCTATCCTGCATATTTCAGGCTATATGCAGCATTTTTTTACAAAAGGTGCAGAGCCAGCATGACTAAGCACAGGCAACAGAGCTAAAGGAATAGATTCAATATGGAGTCACATTTGTTCTCTGTTATAGTGGTGGTGGGTGAGGGGTGGGCAAAATGGGTGAAGGTAATCAAAAGGTACAAACTTCAAGTTACAAAATAAATAAGTCATGGGGATGTAATGTACAGCATGGTGACTATAATTAATACTGTATTGCATATTTGAAAGTTGCTAAGAGAGTATATCTTAAAAGTGCTCATCACAAGAAAAAAATTTTATGAATATGTATGGTGACAGATGTTAACTAGTCTTATTGTGGTGATCATTTCTCAATGTATACAAATATGGAATCACTAGGTTGTACATCTGAAACTAATACAATATTATTTGTCAATTATACCTCAATAAAAACCCAAAATCAAACAAAACAAACAAAAAATGATAAAATATAAAGGGAGATAGGCATAAATTAGTTGACATAATTCTGACTAAGAAAAGATAAGCAAGTATGAAATAATTTTACACCTATAGTATGTATTTGCTGAAGGAATTACAATAAATTAATGCTTTGAATGATCTGAATGAATCATAAAAGACTTCCTGGAAGAGGGAAGGAAGTATTGAGTGTGATTTAAAAAATAAATAAAAACAATAATAACTGGTGGAGTGTGATGGGGGTTGATAAGAAAGCATCCTGAGGGGAATTAGGAAACTGTACAGGGAAATACAAAGAAGTAACAAAAAGAAATGAATTTCACAAGATAAGCAGGTGAGGGTGGTAAAGGAAGAATGGAAGAGGGAATAAACAGGGGACAGGCATTCAAGTCAGAGCTCAGATATTTGTAGTAATTTTATACTCAAACAGAGTTTTGATATGATGAAAAATGTTTCTGAGGAAAATTCTTCTATCAATTCTACTGATTAGCGAGTAAAGAGATCAGAGCAGGTACTCAGGTTAGGAAAGTGCCTCAATAATCCAGATATAACTTTACGAAGGACTGGGAGGTGCTCATTGGGTGTGGAAATGGAGAGATTCGGGAATAGATTTGAGATATTGACAAGTAAAGAACTGACAGACTTCAACAGTGTACTGTGAGTGTGCATCCATGTGTGTGTGTGCGTGTGTGCATGCATAGATAAGAGGAGGAGAATAGCATTAAGCATTTTGCCTAGGATTGAAGGTATTCCAGAAAGACAATAGGAATATTAAATTCAAAGGTAGTAAAAATGAAGACTGAAAGTCTTAAATTCAATGTCCTTTAGACAAAAAATCACCTATAACCACATTTAATGAATCTGTCTCACTAAAGAGTGTTTTCAAGTTTAAAACTATTTATATTTCTGTTTTTATCAGTATTCAATTTTGTCTTTTTATTATACCAATCTAGCTTGGTGGCACTTAAACTCACAGCTAGACCTTTAGAGTGAGAAAACATGGTATTTTACCTGAAAACATTAGGGATTTATTCACATTAATATGACCAGAAAAAAAGCTTATGCAATATCAATGTCTATATCCTGTCATTAATCTGTGGTGTTATTAAGTTAGTTAGCTTGTGTTCAAAGATCTCAAGGGACAAATTGATATCAGTGGCAACTGCCTTCTTGAGATCTGTATTGAATCTGTTGAGTTTTCAATGCTCATATGTTTTGCAATCTTTTCACTTCACTCTACCTAGAGAAGTAATCTTAGTAACTTTACTTGAACTATTTTTCTGCACTTGGTATTTATTTTCTACTTAAAGAAAACAAAATACAGACAAGATATTTGTTAGGTAGTGGTTAACATCCCTTTTTTTTCCTTTTTATATGTCTTTGTTGACATTACTATCCCCACAGACATGAAAAAATAGGATATAGACTGATGTTCATTCATATCAGTGTCCTAGGGCCACCTTAACACATTATTATGAACTTTGTGGTTTAAAACATCAGAAATTTCAGAGACAAGTTTTCTCCTAGTTCTAGAGACCAGAAGTTAGAAATTAAGGTGTCAGTAGGGCCACGCTCCCACAAAAGGCTCCAGGAGAGAATCCATCCTTACATCTTCTAGTGTCCAGTGCTTCTGGAACTCCTTTGTTTGTAGTGGCATAGCTCCAATCTCTGTCTCTCAATCTTTCTTCACATGTGTGTGTGAAATCTCCCCTCCTTTCTCTTATAAGAACAACAGTCTTTCTTTGTTGATTTCATCTCAGTATCCTTAACTAAATCAAATCTTCAAAGACTTAATAGCCAAATTAGTTTTCACTCACCAGGTAATTTAGTACATGTCTCCAAAAGTGTTATATTCTGCTCAGTAGAAGTCTTAACTACAGTGAAATTGCAACAGATTTTGTGAGTGCTAAAATTGCAAACTTCCAATACCTGCTAAATATTCCAGCACCAAAAAAAGTTTATAATTAATCTGTAGGAATAATTTGTTTCTGAGTGAGATAAATAAATGGCTTCTGGAAAGAGGCTACATACCTGTCTTCAGCACAGATTTCCTAAATATGGAGTTAAAAACACTTAGAGCAAGTTCCAGCTTCATACCAACAAGCTCAATGACCTTGAGCAAATCAATTACTCTTTCTGAACCTCAAGTTCCTCATCTATAAAACGGATTTTTTTTTAAATTTCTGTATCCAACTTACAACTTAGACAATGAGAAATAAAATGTTATGTAGGCATAACATTATGTGCACGTTAGATGAAACCATTCCTAATAATTCCACTTAAGATACTAACTTTTTTGCTCTAATTTTGCTTTGCTTATAATTATTAAAAATGATCTTATCTCCCTTCAGAATTACTATTATGCTTGTACAATACAACATATATTCAATGTACACCTTGTGAATATTTTAAGTCATCTCAAAATCATAACAAATAAGGTATATTGTGCTCAGCTATAATAGGTTTTATAACTTACTAATAGTCCACAGAGATTTCCTGCTTCTTCATTAGTTCATTTTTCTGGTTATTTATGTTGACTCTTAGACTCAAATCTGCTTTGCTATATTTTGCTTTATACCACTGTGGCTGGAATTCTACAAATTATGATTCCTACATTCACTTGACAGCTGGTTTCCAGCTACCTTCTTCCAATAGGAGGCACTAGCAGGAGGTCAGAAGGCAGGAAGAAGAAGAACTTTATACTTCTGGCTCTCCAAGTGTGGCAGCTGGCAGTTGTTGACACTTGCCTCGAGTCCAGGATTTTTTTGTTAGCGTCTCTGGTATTACCTATTCTTCCTTTTTGATTTTCAAGGCCTTATCTCCACCCCATAATCTTTTTTACTCATTTATACTCTCCCTCATAGTACCTTAGAAACTAAATCCATCTGCTTGGAATACCAAGGGTAGTTTCTGTTTTCCTGACTAGACCTTCACTGAAACATTCATACAAATTGATTTTTAAAGAGATTTAGTAAAAAGCAAAATAAATAAATAACAGAAAAATAATATACATGACTTTGAAAATGAAAAGAAACCCCAGAAATTTTACATAGGTTCCATGTGAAATCTTGTCCTGTAAGGCAAAAGTGAAAGTCAATGCTATATATACTATACACTAAAGGTGATTTGCCACATGAATAAGCTGTGAACAGAAAAAGGCAAAGCATACTTATCTAGTGCAAAAGAACTATTTTTCCTTTTGAAATCTGTTCATCATTAAGTATCTTGTGCAAGGAAATCAGTTGTATCTTTTTAGCAGTTTAACTGTTTGATTACTCTCATATCAACATTACTGTTTTATTTATTTATTATTTTTTATTCAGGGTGTGTTTGTTAGGACAGTCAGTCAAATCCACTGCATGCATAGCATCCATCTGAGCTATATAGCTTTGCCCTCATATGACTAAGGGGAAAGGGAATTTCATGAAAATAAGCTGATGATCCTTTGCTATGCCTTGGAGTAAAGTATTTTCTCTCTGATTGAGGAGTCTTACGTCTTCTGACAACATACATGACACAATAAAAGGCTAACTTATTAGCTTAGGGAGAAATCAAATCCCATAGTAGATACGATTTTTCCATCACATTGAAAATTCTTTAAAATCTAAGTTTTAGGATCCACATAATATTCCATAAAATATATACACTGCTGTTTAAGAAAATTACTCTCTTGTTGAATATATAATTATTTCCACATTACTCTGCTCTTATAAATCACTTTGTAATTAATATCTTTATATATAAATCTTCTTTATAAATCTTCTTTATAAATCTTTATAAATCTTCTTTATATATAAATCTTCTTTTTAACAACTTTATTGGAGTATAATCACTTTACAATGGTGTGTTAGTTTCTGTGTTATAACAAAGTGAATCAGCTATATGTATACAGATATCCCCATATGCCCTCCCTCTTGTGTCTCCCTCCCACCCACCCTATCCCACCCTTCTAGGTGATCACAAAGCACTGAGCTGATCTCCCTGTGCTATGCAGCTGCTTCCCACTAGCTATCTATTTTACATTTGGTAGTTTATATATGTCCATGCCACTCTCTCAGTTTGTCACAGCTTACCCTCCCCCCTCCCCATATCCTCAAGTCCATGCTCTAGTAGGTCTGTCTTTATTCCCATCTTACCCCAAGGTACTTCATGACCTTTTCTTTTTTTACTTAGATTATATATATATATGTGTGTGTGTGTGTGTGTGTGTGTGTGTGTGGTGTGTGTGTGTGTGTGTGTGTGTTAGCATACGGTATTTGTTTTCTCTTTCTGACTTACTTCACTCTGTATGACAGATTCTAAGTCTATCCACCTCACTACTAATAACTCAATTTCATTTATTTTTATGGCTGAGTAATATTCCATTGTATATATATGCCACATCTTCTTTATCAATTCATCTGTTGATGGACACTTAGGTTGCTTCCATGTCTTGGCTAGTGTATTTATTTAATTTTGGCTGTGTTGGGTCTTCATTTCTGTGCAAGGGCTTTCTCTAGTTGTGGCAAGTGGCAGCCATTCTTCATTGTGCTGCACAGGACTCTCAGCATCACGGCATCTCTTGTTGTGGAGCACAGGCTCCACAGGCGCAGGCTCAGTAGTTGTGGCTCACGGGCCTAGTTGCTCCGTGGCATGTGGGATCTTCCCAGACCAGCGCACAAACCTGTGTCCCCTGCATTAGCAGGCAGATTCTCAACAACTGCACCACCAGGGAAGCCCCCTGTCTATTGTAAATACAGCTACAATTAATATTTTGATACATGACTCTTTTTGAATTATGGTTTTCTCAGGGTATGTGCCCAGTCTGGGATTGCTGGGTCGTATGGGAGTTCTAGTTGTAGTTTTTTTAAGGAACTTCCATACTGTTCTCAATAGTGGCTGTATCAGTTTACATTCCCACCAGCAGTGCAAGAGTGTTCCATTTTCTCCACACCCTCTCCAGCATTTATTGTTTCTAGATATTTTGATGATGGCCATTCTGACTGGTGTGAGGTGATATCTCATTGTAGTTTTGATTTGCAATTCTCTAATCATTAATGATGTTGAGCATTCTTTCACGTGCTTGTTGGCAATTGTATATCTTCTTTGGAGAAATGTCTCTTTTGGCCTTCTGCCCATTTTTGGATTGGGTTGTTTGAATTTTTGTTATTGAGCGAGCTGCTTTTAAATTTTGCAGATTAATCCTTTGTCAGTTGCCTCACTGGCAAATATTTTCTCCCATTCTGAGGGTTGTCTTTTGGTCTTGTTTATGTTTTCCTTTGCTGTGCAAAAGCTATGAAGTTTCATTAGGTCCCATTTGTTTATTTTTCTTTCTATTTCCATTTCTCTAGGAGGTGGGTCAAAAAGGATCAAGCTGTGATTTATGTCATAGAGTGTTCTGCCTATGTTTTCCTCTAAGAATTAGATAGTGTCTGGCCTTATATTTATGTCATTAATCCGTATTGAGTTTATTTTTGAGTATGGTGTTAGGGAGTGTTCTAATTTCATTCTTTTACATGCAGCTGTCCAGTTTTCCCAGTGCCACTTATTGAAGAGACTGTCTTTTCTCCAGTGTATATTCTTGCCTCCTTTATCAAGGATAAGGTGACCATATGTGCGTGGGTATATCTCTGGGCTTTCTATCCTGCTCCATTGATCTATATTTCTGTTTCTGTGCCAGTACCATATCGTCTTGATTACTGTAGCTTTGTAGTATAGTCTGAAGTCAGGGAGCCGGATTCCTCCAGCTCCATTTTTCATTCTCAAGATTGCTTTGGCTATTCAGGGTCTTTTGTGTTTCCACACAATTTGCAAAATTTTTGTTCTACTTCTGTGAAAAATGCCAGTGTCAGTTTGATAGGGATTGCATTGAATCTGTAGATTGCTTTGGGTAGTAGAGTCATTTTCACAAGGTTGATTCTTCCAATCCAAGAACCATGTATATCTCTCCATCTATTTGTAGTATCTTTAATTTCTTTCATCAGTGTCTTATAATTTTCTGCATACAGGTCTTTTGTCTCCTTAGGTAGGTTTATTCCTAGATATTTTATTCTTTTTGTTGCAGTGGTAAATGGGATTGTTTTCTTGATTTCACTTTCAGATTTTTCATCATTAGTGTATAGGAATGCCAGAGATTTCTGTACATTAATTTTGTATCCTGCAACTTTAGCAAATTCATTGATTAGCTCTAGTATTTTTCTGGTAGCATCTTTAGGATTCTCTATGTATAATATCATGTCACCTGCAAACAGTGACAGCTTTATTTCTTCTTTTCCCATTTGGATAGCTTTTATTTATTTTTCTTCCCTGATTACTGTGGCTAAAACTTCCAAAACTATGTTGAATAAGAGTGGTGAGAGTGGACAACGTGTCTTTTTCCTGATCTTAGTGGAAATGCTTTCAGTTTTTCACCATTGAGGACCATGTTGGCTGTGAGTTTGTCATATATGGCCTTTACTATGTTGAGGAAAGTTCCCTCTATGCCTACTTTCTGCAGGGTTTTTATCATAAATTGGTGTTGAATTTTGTCAGAAGCTTTCTCTGCATCTACTGACATGATCATATGTTTTTTCTCCTTCAATTTGTTAATATGGTTTATCACATTGATTGATTTGCATATATTGAAGAATCCTTGCATTCCTGGAATAAAACCCACTTGATCATGGTGTATGATCCTTTTAATGTGCTCTTGGATTCTGTTTGCTAGTATTTTGTTGAGGATTTTTGCATCTCTGTTCATCAGAGATATTGGCCTGTAGTGTTCTTTCTTTGTCACCTCGTTGTCTGGTTTTTGTGTCAGGGTGATGGTGGCTTTGTAAAATGAGTTTGGGAGCATTCCTCTCTCTGCTGTATTTTGGAAGAGTTTGAGAAGGATAGGTGTTAGCTCTTCTCTAAATGTTTGATAGAATTTGTCTTTGCCAGTTGTTACTTCTACTTTTTCATTTCTAATTCTATTGATTTGAGTCTTCTCCCTTTTTTTCTTGATGAGTCTGGCTAATGGTTTATCAATTTTGTTTATCTTCTCAAAGAACCAGCTTTTAGTTTTATTGATCTTTGCTATCGATTCCTTCATTTCTTTTTCATTTTTTTCTGATCTAATATTTATGATTTCATTCCTTCTGCTAACTTTTGGGTACTTTTGTTCTTATTTCTCTAATTGCTTTAGGTGCAAGTTTAGGGTGTTTATTCAAGATGTTTCCTGTTTCTTAAAGTATGATTGTATTGCTATAACCTTCCCTCTTAGCACTGCTTTTGCTGCATCCCGTAGGTTTTGGGTCGTCGTGTCTCCATGGTCATTTGTTTCTATGTATTTTTTGATTTCCTCTTTGATTTCTTCAGTGAATGCTTCATTATTAAGTAGTATATTGTTTAGCCTCCATGTGTTTGTATGTTTTACAGATTTTTTTCTGTAATTGATGTCTAGTCATTTTGCATTTTGTCTGGAAAAGTTACTTGATATGAATTTATTTTTCTTAAATTCACCGAGGTTTGATTTGTGACTCAAGGTATGATCTGTTCTGGAGAATGTTCTATGAGCAACTGAGGAGAAAGTGTATTCTGTTGTTCTTGAATGGAATACCCTATAAATATCGGTTAAATCCAACTTATCTAAAGTGTCATTTAAAGCTTGTGTTTCTTTATTTATTTTCATTTTGGATGATCTGTCCATTGGTGAAAGTGGGTTGTTAAAGTCCCCTGTTATGGCTGTGTTACTGTCATTTCCCCATTTTATGGCTGTCAGCATTTGCATTATGTATTGAGGTGCTCCTATGTTGGGTGCATAAATATTTACTATTGTTATATACTCTTCTTGGATTTATCCCTTGATCATTATGTAGTGTCCTTCTTTGTTTCTTGTAATAGTCTTTATTGTACAGTCTACTTTGTCTGATATGAGAATTGCTACTTCAGCTTTCTTCTGATTTCCATTAGCATGGAATAACTTTTTCAATCCTCTCACTGTCAGTTTGCATGTGTCCCTGGCTCTGAAGTGGGTCTCTTGTAGACAGCATATATATGGGTCTTGTTTTTGCATCCATTAAGCCAGTCTGTTTCTTTTGGTGGGAGCATTTAATCCATTGAAATTTAAGGTAATTATCGATAGGTATGTTCCTATTCCCATTTTCTTAATTGTTTTGGGCTTGTTATTGTAGTTCTTTTCCTTCTCTTGTGTTTCTTGCTTAGAGAAGTTCCTTCAGCATTTGTTGTAAAGCTGGTTTGGTGGTGCTGAACTCTCTCAGCTTTTACTTTTCTGTAAAGGTTTTAATTTCTCCTTCAAATCTCAATGAGATCCTTGCTGGGTAGAGTAATCTTGGTTGTAAGGTTTTCTCCTTCATCACTTTGAGTATGTCCTGCCACTCCCTTCTGGCTTGTAGAGTTTCTGTTGAAAGATCAGCTGTTAACATTATGGGGATTCGCTTGTGTGTTATTTGTTCTTTCTCCCTTGCTGCTGTTAATACGTTCTCTATGTATTTTATTTTTGATAGTTTGATTAATATGTGTTTGGCATGTTTCTCCTGGTATCCTGTATGGGACTCTCTTTGCTTCCTGGATTTTATTAACTATTTGCTTTCCCATATTAGGGAAGTTTTCAACTATAATCTCTTCAAATATTTTCTCACTCCCTTTCTTTTTCTCTTCTTCTTCTGGGACCCCTATAATTAGAATGTTGGTGTGTTTAATGTTGTTCCAGAGGTCTCTGCACTGTTCTCAGTTCTTTTCATTCTCTTTTCTTTCTTCTGCTCTGCAGTAGTTATTTCCATTATTTTATCTTCCAGGTCACTTATCTGTTCTTCTCCCTCTGTTATTCTGCTATTGATCCTTTCTAGAGTATTTTTAATTTCATTTATTGTGTTGTTCATAGTTGCTTGTTTCCTCTTTAGTTCTTCTAGGTCTTTGTTAAATGTTTCTTGCATTTTCTCTATTCTATTTCCAAGATTTTGGATCATCTTTACTATCACTATTCTGAATTCTTTTTCATGTAGACTGCCTATTTCCTCTTCATTTGTTAGGTCTGTTGGTTTTTACCTTGCTCCTTCATCTTCTGTGTGTTTCTCTGTCTTCTCATTTTGATTATCGTACTGTGTATGGGGTCTCCTTTTTGCAGTCTGCAAGTTCGTAGTTCCCATTGTTTTTGGTGTCTGTCCCCAGTGGCTAAGGTTGGTTCAGTGGGTTGTGTAGGTTTCCTGGTGGAGGGGACTAGTGCCTGTGTTCTGGTGGATGAGGCTGGATCTTGTCTTTCTCGTGGGCAGGTCCACGTCTGGTGCTGTGTTTTGGGGTGTCTGTGGCCTTATTATGATTTTAGGCAGCCTCTCTTCTAATGGGTAGGGTTGTGTTCCTGTCTTGCTACTTGATTGTCATAGGGTATCCAGCACAGTAGCTTGCTGGTTGTTGAGTGAAGCTGTGTGCTGGTGTTGAGATGGAGATCTCTGGGAGATTTTTGCCTTTTGATATTATGTGGATCTCGGAGATCTCTTTGGGGCCAGTGTCCTGAACTTGGCTGTCCCACCTCAGAGGCACAACACTGACTCCTGGCTGGAGCACCAGGAACCGCTCATCCACCTGGCTCAGAATAAAAGTGAGAAAAAGTAGAAAGAAAGAAAGAAAGAGGATAAAATAAAATATAATAAAATAAAGATAAAATAAGATAAAGTTATTAAAATAATAATTATTAAGAAAAAAAATTTAACATAAAAAACAAACAAAAAACAGACAGACAGAATCCTAGGACAAATGGTGAAAGCAAAGCTTTACAGACAAAATCTCACACAGAAACACACATACACACTCACAAAAAGAGGAAAAGGGAAAAAATCATATATCTTGCTCGCAAAGTCCACCTCCTCAATTTGGGATTATTTGTTGTCTATTCATGTATTCCACAGATGCAGGGTACATCAAGTTGATTGTGGAGATTTAATCCACTGCTCCTGAGGCTGCTGGGAGAAATTTCCCTTTGTCTTCTTTGTTCACACAGCTCCCTGGGGTTCAGCTTTGGATTTGGTCCCGCTTCTGGGTGTAGCTCGCCTGAGGGCATCTGTTCTTTGCTCAGATAGGACTGGGATAAAGGAGCAGCTGCTTCGGGGGCTCTGGCTCACTCATACCAGGGGAGGGAGGGGTACGGATGTGGGGCGAGCCTGTGGAGGCAGAGGCCAGCTTGACATTGCACCAGCCTAAGGCATGCCGTCGGTTGTCCTGGGGAAGTTGTCCCTGTATGACAGGACCCTGGCAGTGGTGGCTGCACAGGCTCCCAGGAGGTGAGGTGTGTATAGTGACCTGTGCTTGCACACAGGCTTCTTGGTGGCAGCAGCAGCAGCCTTAGAATCTCATGCCCGTCTCTCGGGTCCGTGCTGTCAGCCGCAGCTCGCACCTGTCTCTGGAGCTCCTTTAAGCAGTGCTCTTAATCCCTTCTCCTCATGCACCAGGAAACAGCGGGAAGAAAAAGTCTCTTGCCTCTTAGGCAGGTCCAGACTTTTCCCTGGACTCCCCCCCGGCTAGCCGTGGTGCACTAACCCATTCAGGCTGTGTTCATGCTGCCAACCCCAGTCCTCTTCCTGCGATCTGATCGAAGCCTGAGCCTCAGCTCCCAGCCCCCGCCCACCCCGGCATGTGAGTCAACAAGCCTCTCGGGCTGGTGACTGCTGGTTGGCACCGATCCTCTGGGCGGGAATCTCTCCACTTTGCCTTCTGCTCCCCTGTTGCTGCGCTCTCCTCCGTGGCCCCGAAACTTCCCCCCTCCACCACCTGCAGGCTCCGCCCACAAAAGGGCTTCTAATGTGTGGAAACCTTTCCTCCTTCACAGCTCCCTCCCACTGGTGTGGGTCCAGTCACTATTCTTTTGTCTCTGTTTTTTTCTTTTTTCTTTTGCCCTACCGAGTTATGTGGGGAGTTTCTTGTCTTTTGGGAGGTGGGAGGTCTTCTGCCAGCATTCAGTGGGTGTTCTATAGGAGCAGTTCCACGTGTAGATGTATTTCTGATGTACCTGTGGGGAGGAAGGTGATCTCTGTGTCTTACTCTTTCGCCGTCTTCCTCACCTCCCTGAACATTACTGTTTTTATCATCCACATATTATGAAATATATTCAAAGAACTAAAAGAAACCATGCTTAAATAATTAAAAGAAGCTATGATAACAATATCTTTCAAAGAGGAAATATCAGTAAAGATATAGAAATTATTTAAAAGAAGCTAATGAAAATACTGGAGTTGAAAAATACAATAAATGAGACAAAAATTAGGTAGAGTGGAATGAGTGTAAATTTGAGCTGACATAAAAAGAATCTGCAAACTTGAAGATCATTCAATAGAAATTATGTAATCTGAAAAACAGGGAATGAAGAAAATTGAACAAAGTCTCAGAGAATGTGGGTCACCTTTAAGCGCAAAAACATATATTTAATAACAGTACCAGAAGTATGGGAGAAAGAGAAAAGAATAAAAAAATATTAAAAATAATGCATGAAATCTTCCCAAATTTGATGGAAAACATTAATCTGCACATCCAAGTCACCCAAAAACCTTCAAGTATAATAAAAACAGCAAGATACATTTAGTCCCAGACACGTTTAGTCAAAAAGTTGAAAGCCAAAGATAAAGACAAAATCTTGAAAGCAGTCACTTAAAAGGATTCATCACATATAAGGAAACTCCAGTACAATAAAGGACTTACTTATTTGAACCAAAGGAGGCCAAAAGGAAATAGGACAACATATTCAAAATGTTGAAAGAAAAAAATCTGTCACATAAGAATGTTATATCCAGCAAAACTAACTTCCAGAAATGAAGGTAAAAGAAAGATATTCCTAGATTCTTTTTAAATATCTGAAAAAGTTCATTGCTTCCAGATGTGCCTTGCCAGAAAGAAAGTTCTCTATGCTGAAAACACTGAACCCAGTCAGTATTTCAAATTTACATGATAAACAAAACTGGTAATGTTATTACATAGGTAATTACCAAAAAAGAAAGACAATATGATTACATATATTTTTTCTCTTTTCTTCACTTTACTGATTTAAAAAGCAGTTCCATAAAAGAAACATATGAAATTGTGTTGGTCAGCTTATAACATATAGAAATGTAATATATTTGACAATAACAGTATGTAAGAGCAAAACTGCTTCATAGTAACTAAATGGCACCAGATGGAAATGAAAATCAACAGCAAAAAATTCAGAGAATCAGAAATGGTAAACAAGAAGGTTGATATAACAAAATCTACAAATATACACTTTCACTTTTTTCTCCTGGTTTTTTTTAAAAGACATAAAATTATGTGTGGCCCAACATATATATAGTATGTATAAAATAATAACACACAAAAACCAAAGACATCACAAGAAAGAAAACTACAGACCAATATCTCTTTTATAAATCCTCAACAAAATACTAGCAAAAGGAATCATACAAAATAATTATATAGCTATTATAATACACCATATCAATAATATAAAAGGGAATAAACACATGATCATTTCAGTAGACACAGAAAAAATCACTTGACCAAACCTAACATTATTTTATTATAGAAAACATTCAACAAACTAAGCTAATACTTTCTCCCTACAATTGAGAATGAGGAAGGATGTCATTTTACTGGTGGTTCTGGCTTGGACAAGTAGGCAAAGAAGAGAAATAAAGGCATTCAGATTAGAAAGGAAGAAGTAAAACTTATTTCTATTTTTAGATGACATAATCTGTATATAGAAAATCTGAAAGAATTTGCTAAAATGCTATTACAACTAAAGAATGGTTCATCGAAGTGGCAGTATATAAGGTCAATATACAAAAGAATCAATTGTTTTTATGGTGCTCAGCAATGAGCGATCCAGAAATGAAATTAAGAAAACAGCTTCGTTTACAATAGCATCAGAAATAATTTAAAACCTTAAAAATAAACTTACCAAAATTTGGGCAAGATCTGTTCATTCATTTTTTCCCTTGCTCTTTTATATTCTGGGTTACTTATTGTGTTATTTATCCATTCTCCAGTAGATGGACTGTTGATATTTTGGCCAAACTACTCCATAATATTGCTATCTCAGAATTCATTTTGTGTAACTAACAAGACTGCAGGGGTCTTGAATTGATACTAGGCCCTCCAGAGAGTGCATGCCCTAGAATAACAGCCCTCAGAGTCACAAGTTCATAGTTTCTGATAGGACTTCGAAACACCCCTGGTGTTAAACAGTCTATCCTGCTTCTAGCTTCTTCCCCTTCTGTGTACCTTAGATATGACCCCTTGGGAGCTACCAAACCTCCAATCTTTTGTTTGAATTGGCCAAACCAGCCTTAGCTCAGGAACCCCAGAAACATTCCACCCACAGAACCTAATAAAGGCATGTGTCCCAGGTCCTGTGCTCACACTGACTGTACCCTTCTTTGACCTCCCCATGTGGCCCCTTGATACATGTGTATGTCTCCCAGGACATGTTATATTTTTTATTTATTTATTTTTGCGGTGTGCGGGCCTCTCACTGTTGTGGTCTTTCCCGTTGCAGAGCACAGGCTCTGGACGCGCAGGCTCAGTGGCCATGGCTCACAGGCCCAGCCGCTCCATGGCATGTGGGTTCTTCCCGGACCGGGACACGAACCCGTGTCCCCTGCATCGGCAGGCAGACTCTCAACCACTGCACCACCAGGGAAGCCCACGACATGTTATTAATAAACTTCTCTTTTCCAATTTATCTTTTGGTCTCTGTTGAACATGGCTCATCATTTGACACTCCTGAACTCTATTAACAAATGTTAATTTAACAAAATCACAACATGGACATTTGGGAAATTTCCAGTTTTTGCTATCACAAGTAGTGGGGCTGTGAACACACTTACTCACTTTTTACATGTTAAAGAGTTTCTCAGTAGCACTGTTCTTTAAACACTTTTGCTCTTGTACTCACTGAAAGAATTATTAAAACATTTTAGTTTTAAATAATTATAGACTCACAGGAAGTTGAAAAGGTAGTACTGAGTCTCATATAGATTTTATTCAGTTTTCCACAGTGATTCAACTTATGTAACTGTAATACAGTATTAAAACCAGGAAAATGGCGTTGATATAATGTGTGTATAGCTCTTTGTCACTTCATTAAATTTGTAAATTCGTTTAACCACTATTGAAATCAAAATACAGAACTACTGCATCAGTACATAAATCTCCCTCATGCAACCCTTTTATTTTATTTTATTTTAGGTTTTATAATTTTTAAAATTTATTTATTTATTATTTATTTTGGCTGTGCTGGGTCTTAGCTGCAGCATGCAGACTCTTAGTTGCGGCTTGCAAACTCTTAGTTGTGGCATGCATGTGGGATCTAGTTCCCAGACCAGGGATTGAACCCAGGCTCCCTGCACTGGGAGCGTGGAGTCTTACCCACAGTACCACCATGGAAGTCCCTCTTTTATATACAGTTTCATCACCTTCCAGCCCAGCACTTAACCTCTGGTAACAAATCTGTTATTCTTTTCCATAATCTTGTCATTCTGAGAATGCTATTGAAAGCAAATAGAGGATGTAGCCTACTGAGGTTGGCTTTTTAAAAATTCACTCTAAGTGTCAGTTGGAACATGCAGTGGCAGCAAGGAGTGCAGGAAGCAATGTGGAGCTGCCAGGAGCCTGAAATTTAAAAAAAAATCACTATAAGTTCTTTGAGATTCATCAAAGTTGTGTGTATCAAGAGTTTATTTCTTTTTATTGCTGAGAATAATTACATGTTATAGACGTACACAGTTTATTTAAAAATTCACTTATTGTGGGACAGTTTTTTTTTTCCAGTTTTTGGCTAATACAAATAACGAAGTTTTTAATTATCATGTACAGTTTGTACGTGTGTGTGTGTGTAGAACAAACATTTTTATCTCTCTGGGATTTATGCAGAAGAGCACATTTGTTGGATATCAAGCAGAAAGATCCAGCTACCAATCCCAAGTGATGATTCCCATTGCATGGAGGATGGCAGAGATCATAATGATGCCAATCACCAGAAATTGGAGCCCAGAGCCCTGGGCCCACTGCATTTTCTACAGGTTCAGGATGGCCAAGGAGGACTCAGCACATAAGCTGCTCATTGGAACAATGTTTTATGCACAGAAAGGAAAAGAAGTACAGCAAGATCAGTGTCTGTAGTGTGTGTTGGTCTCCCACGGCCAGCAGATACTTCCTGATAGACAACACACGCGATGGACTGCATGCACCCTTCTTGGGCTGCAGGTGATTACCCTGTTCCCTTCCGCAGGGGGCCAGATACACTGATAGGACTGACCAGGGGCCAACTGACACACATGCTTAAGCAATACAAGGGAGTTCACTGAATACTTGTAACAGAGGAAAGTCTTAATCTAATAAGGAAGAAAAATCTGGGGCCAAGCTACAGCTGGCACCCAACTTCCATATAGAGGAATGTTCCAGACTCAGGGCACTGATTGGGCATTCCCAGAGAGGGGCAGCAGGTCATCCCACGGCTGCTTCCACAACATTGGGTCATATTTAAAGTTGCATTTCAGTTAAAAAAAAAAAAGCCAGGGCCATCCCTGGTGGCGCAGTGATTGAGAATCTGCCTGCTAATGCAGGGGACACGGGTTCGAGCCCTGGTCTGGGAGGATCCCACATGCCGCAGAGCAACTAGGCCCGTGAGCCACAACTACTGAGCCTGTGCATCTGGAGCCTGTGCTCCGCAACAGGAGAGGCCGTGACAGTGAGAGGCCCGCGCACCGCGATGAAGAGTGGCCCCCGCTTGCCACAACTAGAGAAAGCCCTCGCACGGAAACGAAGACCAAACACAGCAAAAATAAATTAATTAATTAATAAACTCCTACTCCCAACATCCAAAAAAAAAAGCCAATGTTGTTCTCAAATTTTAATACTAATTTGTACTCATTGTGCATCATACAAGTTGTTTTTCAAGCAACAGTTTTAATGTGCCATTAGATTAGTTACAGGCATTGTCACAAATAAAGTCCTTTCTTTTACTTAATCAGCTTTATTGAGATAAAATTCACATACCATAGAATTCACACATTTAAGATGTATAATTTGTTTTTAGCATATTAACAGGGTTTTTCAGAGATTAACATAATCTGAATTTTGAGCAGTTTCATTACCCCCAAAAGGAACTTTGTACCCATTAGTAAACACTCCTTGTTACCCTCTACCACTCACCCTCATGCCCTAGTCAACAACTAATACAATTTCTGCACTAATCTAAATTCTGTCTTTATAAATATGGTTATTCTTGGCATTTCAGATAAATGAAGTTATACAATAAGTAGTGCTTTGTCACTGGCTTCTTTCAGTTGGCATAAAGTTTTCAAGCTTCATCAATGTTTTAGCATACATCAGTATACTGCATTCCTTTTTATGGCTAAATGATATTACATTGTAGAGATGTATACTATATTTTGTTTAACCACTCATCAGTTGATGGCCATTGGGGCTTTTCCCACTTTTTTACTGCTACAAATAATGTTGCTAAGAGCATTTTTGTACAAAAAAATTTGTGAGCATATTTTCAATTCTTTTAGTACATATCTAGGTGTGAAATTGCTAGGGCACATATTAACTTTATGTTTAACTATTTGAACAACTTCCAGGTGTTTTCCAAAGTGAATGTGTGAGTTTACATTCCAATCCATGGTATATGAGGGTTCCAATCTCTGTATTCTCACAACCCTTATGTACCTTTTGATTATTAGCCATCCTAGTAGGTGTGGAGTAGTGGTTTTGATTTGTTTTTCCTTGACAGTTAATGATGTTGAGTGTCCTCTCATGTAATTGGCCATTTGCATATCCTCTTTGGAGAAATGTCTATTCACATTCTTTGCCAATTTTTAAATTGTGTTATTTGTCTTTCTATCGTTGAGTTTTAAGAGTTTTTCTATATATTCCAGATACACATCCCCTAATAGATATATGATTAGAAAACATTTTTTCCATTCTTTGGATTGTTTTTCACTTCCTTGATGGTGTCCTTTGAAGCACAAAAAGTTTCCATTTTTATATAGTCCAATTTATCTATTTTTTTTCTTTTCTTGCCTGTGCTTTAGTGTAATCTCTAAGAAGATTTTACCTAACCCAAGATCATGAAGATCCATTCCTCTATTTTCTCCTAAGAGTTTTATTGGTTTAGTTCTCACATTTAGCCTTATGATATATTTTAAGTTAATTTTTGGGAATGTTGTGAGGAATGGGTCAAAATTCATACTTTTGTTTGTGGATATACAGTTTCGCCAGCACTAGTTGTTGAAAGAACTATTCTTTACACATTTAATGATCTTAGCACCTTAGAGAAAAATCAATTGACCAGAAATGATAGGGTTTCTGATCTCTCAGTTCTTTCCTATTGATCTATATGCTCATCCTTATGTCAGTACCACAGTTCCTTAATTATGATACCTTTGTAGTAAATTCTGGAATCCAGAAGTTTGTATTCCAACTATGCTCATTTTTAAGATTGTTTAGGCTATTTTGGGCTCTTGATTGTTCATGTGATTATTAGGTTCACTTGCCATTTTCTGAAAAGAAGCCAATTGAAATTTTGATGGGAATTGCATTGAATTTGTAGGGGAATTTGGGAGGATTGCCATCTAAATATAAAATCTTCTAATCCATGAACATGGAATTTCTTTCCATTCATTTTGTATTTTATTCATTTCCATCAGCAATGTTTTGTGGTTTTCTAAGTATACATTTTACACTCCTTTTGTTGACTTTATTCCTAAGTATTTTCTTCTTCTTGATGCTATCATAAATGGATTTGTTTTCTTAATTTCATTTTTTAATTTTTCATTGCTTGTGTATAGAAATACAATTGATTTTACTTATCAAATTTGTGTTCTGAAATTTTGCTGAATTTATGTATTCCTTCAATATATTTTTCATAGATTCATTAGGATTTTTAAACCATTTTTCATTAAAGTATATTTAATTTACAAGGTTGTGTTAATTTCAGGTGTACAACAAAGTGATCGTTTCATATATATATATATATATATATATATATATAAATTTTTTCCATTATAGGTTACTAAAAGATATTGAATATTGTTCCCTGTGTTATATAGGGGGTCCTTGTTGTTTAACTATTCTATATAGTGTGTATATGTTAATACCAAACTCCTAATTTATCTCTCACCCCCCTCACCACTACGCACTTTGGTAACCATAAATTTGTTTTCTATGTCTGTGAGTCTATTTCAATTTTGTAAATAAGTTCAATTGTATCATATTTTTTTAGATCCAACATATAAATGATATTCTATGCTATTTGCCTTTCTTTGCCTGATTTACTTCACTTAACATGATGATCTCTAGGTCCATCCATGTTGCTGCAAAGCACATTATTTCACTATTTTTATGGCTGAGTAATATTCCAGTGTGTGTGTGTGTGTGTGTGTGTGTGTGTGTGTGTGTGTGTGTGTGTATATATATATATATATATATATATATATATATATATATATATACCATATCTTCTTTATCCATTCATCTCTTGATGGACATTTAGGTTGCTTTCATGTCCTGGCTATTATAAATAGTGCTGCTATGAACATTGGGGTATATGTATCTTTTCAATTATGGTTTGCTCCATATATATTCCCAGTAGTGTGATTGCAGGATCATATGGTAACCCAATTTTAGTTTTTAGATTCCATATATATGTGTTAGCATACGGTATTTGTTTTTCTCTTTCTGACATACTTCACTCTGTATGACAGACTCTAGGTCCATCCACCTCACTACAAATAACTCAATTTTGTTTCTTTTTATGGCTAATATTCCATTGTATATATGTGCCACATCTTCTTTATGCATTCATCTGTTGATGGACACTTAGGTTGCTTCCATGTCCTGGCTATTGTAAATAGAGCTGCAGTGAATATTGTGGTACATGACGCTTTTTGAATTATGGTTTTCTCAGGGTATATGCCCAGTAGTGGGATTGCTGGGTCATATGGTAGTTCTATTTTTAGTTTTTTGAGGAACCTCCATGCTGTTCTCCATAGTGGCTGTATCAATTTACATTCCTACCAACAGTGCAAGAGGGTTCCCTTTTCTCCACACCCTCTCCAGTATTTTTTTTTGTAGCTTTTTTGATGATGGCCATTCTGACAGGTGTGAGAAGATACCTCACTGTAGCTTTGATTTGCATTTCTCCAATGAATAGTGATATTGAACATCCTTTCATGTGTTTGCTGGCAATCTGTATATCTTCTTTGGAGAAATGTCTATTTAGGTCTTCTGCCCATTTGTGGATTGGGTTGATTGTTTTTTTGATATTGAGCTGCATGTGCTGCTTGTATATTTTGGAGATTAACCCTTTATAAGCTGCTTCAGTTGTAAATAGTTTCTCCCATTCTGAGGGTTGTATTTTCATCTTGTTTATGGTTTCCTTTGTGATACAAAAGCTTTTAACTTTCCTTAGGAACAATTTGTTTATTTTTGTTTTTATTTCCATTTCTCTAGGAGGTGGGTCAAAAAGGATCTTGCTGTGCTTTAAGTCATAGAGTGTTCTACCTATGTTTTCCTCTGAGTTTTATAGTGTCTGGCCTTATATTTAGGTCTTTAATTCATTTTGAGTTTGTTTTTGTCTATGGTGTTAAGAAGTGTTCTAATTTCATTCTTTTACATATCACTGTTCAGTTTTCCCAGCACCACTTTTGGAAGAGTCTGTCTTTTCTCCATTGTATATTCTTGCCTCCTTTTTCAAAGATAAGGCGATCATATGTGTGTCGGTTTATCCCTGGGCTTTCTATCCTTTTCCAGTGACTTCTATTTCTGTTTTAGTGCCAGTACCATATTGTCTTGATTGCTGTAACTTTGTAGTATAGTCTGAAGTCAGGGAGCCTGATTCCTCTAGCTCCGTTTTCCTTTCCCAAGATTGCTTTGACTATTAGGGGTCTTTTGTGTTTCCATACACATTGTAAAAATTTTTGTCCTGTTTCTGTGAAAAATGACATAGGTAGTTTGATAGGGATTGCATTGAATCTGTAGATTGCTTTGGGTAGTATAGTCATTTTCACAATGTTGATTCTTCCAATCCAAGAATATGGTATATCTCTCCAACTGTTTGTGTCATCTTTAATTTCTTTCATCAGTGTCTTAGAATTTTCTGCATACAGGTGTTTTTTCTCCTTAGGTAAGTTTTTTCCTAGGTAGTTTTTTTCTTTTTGTTGCAATGATAAATGGGAATGTTTCCTCGATTTCTCTTTCAAATATTTCATCTTTATTGTATGGGAACATAAGAGATTTTTTGCATAACTTTTGTATCCTGCTACTTTAGCTAATTCATTGATTAGCTCTAGTAGTTTTCTGGTAGCATCTTGAGGATTCTCTATGTATAGTATCATGTCACCTGCAAACAGTGACAGTTTTATTTCTTCTTTTCTGATTTGGATTCCTTTTATTTATTATTCTTCTCTGATTGCCATGGCTAGAACTTCCAAAGCTATGTTGAATAAGAGTGGTGAGAGTCTGCAACCTTGTTTTGTTACTGATCTTAGAGGAAATGTTTTCAGTTTTCACCATTGAGTAGTATGTTGGCTGTGGGTTTGTCATATATGGCCTTTATTATGTTGAGGTAATTTCCCTCTATGCCAACTTTCTGGAGAGTTTTTATTATAAGTGGGTGCTGAATTTTGTCAGAAGCTTTTTCTGCATCTATTGAGATGATCATATGTTTTTTATCCATCAGTTTGTTAATATGGTTTATCACATTTGTTGATTTGTGTATATTGAAGAATCCTTGCATTCCTGGGATAAACCTCACTTGTTCATGTTGTATGATCCTTTTAATGTGTTGTTGGATTCTGTTTGCTATTATTTTGTCAAGGATTTTTGCCTCTGTGTTCAACAGTAATATTGGCCTGTAGTTTTCTCTTTTTGTGACAACTTTGTCTGGCTTTGGTATCAGGGTGAAAGTGGCCTCATAGAACAAGTTTGGGAGTGTTCCTCCATCTGCTATATTTTGGAAGAGTTTGAGAAGTATAGGTGTTTGCTCTTCACTAAATATTTGATAGAATTTACCTCTGAAGCCATCTGGTCCTGGGCCTTTGTTTGTTGGGAGATTTTTAATCGCAGCTTCAGTTTCAGTACTTGTGATTGGTCTGTTCATATTTTCTATTTCTTCCTGGTTCAGTCTTGGAAGGTTGTTGTTTTCTAAGAATTTGTCAATTTCTTCTAGGTTATCCATTTTATTGGCATAGAGTTGCCTGTAGTAATCTCTCATAATCCTTTGTATTTTGTTGTATTTCTGCAGTGTCATTTCTTACTCTCCTTTGTCATTTCAATTTCTGTTGATTTGAGTCTTCTCCCTTTTTTTCTTCATGTTTCTGGCTAATGGTTTATCAGTTTTGTTTATCTTCTCAAAGAAACAGCTGTTAGTTTTATTGATCTTTGCTATTGTTTCCTTCATTCCTTTTTCATTTATTTCTGATCTGATCTTTATGATATCTTTCTTTCTGCTAATTTGGTTTTTTTTTTGCTCTTATTTCTCTATTTGCTTTAAGTGTAATGTTGTGTTCTTTACTTGAGATTTTTCTTATTTCTTGAGGTAGGAATGTATTGCTATAAACTTCCCTCTTAGAACAGCTATTGCTGTACCCCATAGGTTTTGGGTGAACTTGTTTTCCTTGATGTTTGTTTCTAGATATTTTTTAATTTCATCTTTGATTTCTCCAGTGATATCTTGGATATTTAGTCGTGTATTGTTTAACCTCCATGTATTGGTATTTTTTTCAATTTTTTTCCTGTAATTGATGTCTAGTCATTTTGTATTTTGTTTGGAAAAGATACTTGATATGATTTTAATTTTCTTAAATTCACCGAGTTTTGATTTGTGATTCAAGGTATGACCTGTTCTGGAGAATGTTCTATGAGCAACTGAGGAGAAAGTGTATTCTGTTGTTTTTGAACGGAATGTCCTATAAATATCGGTTAAATCCAACTTATCTAACGTGTCATTTAAAGCTTGTGTTTCCTTATTTATTTTCATTTTGGATGATCTGTCCATTGGTGAAAGTGGGTTGTTAAAGTCCCCTATTATGATTGTGTTACTGTCATTTCCCCATTTTATGGCTGTCAGCATTTGGCTTATGTATTGAGGTGCTCCTATGTTGGGTGCATAAATATTTACAATTGTTATATCTTCTTCTTGGATTTATCCCTTGATCATTATGTAGTGTCCTTCTTTGTCTCTTGTAATAGTCTTTATTGTAAAGTCTATTTTGTCTGATATGAGAATTGCTACTCCAGCTTTCTTTTGATTTCCATTTGCATGGAATATCTTTTTCTATCCCCACACTTTCAGTCTCTATGTGTCCCTAGGTCCGAGGTGGGTCTCTTGTAGACAGCATATATATGGAACTTGTTTTTGTATCCATTCAGCCAGTCTATGTGTTTTGGTTGGAGCATTTAATCCATTTACTTTTAAGGTAGTTATCGATATGTATGTTCATATTACCATTTTCTTAACTGTTTTGGGTTTGTTTCTTTAGGTCTTTTCCTTTTCTTGTGTGTCCTGGCTAGAGAAGTTCCTTTAGCATTGGCTGTAAAGCTCGTTTGGTGGTGTGAATTCTCTTAACTTTTGTTTTTCTGTAAAGGTTTTAATTTCTCCAATTGAATCTGAATGAGGTCTTTTCTGGATATATTAATCTTGGTTGTAGTTTTTTCCCTTTTGTCACTTTAAATACGTCCTGCTACTCCCTTCCAGCTTGCAGAGTTCCTGCTGAAAGTTAAGCTGTTAATCTGATGGCATTCCCCTGTAAATTATTTGTTGCTTTTCCCTTGTTGCTTTTAATATGTTTTCTTTGTATTTAATTTTTGATAGTTTGATTAGTATGGGTCTTGGTGTATTACTCTTTGGATTTATCCTGTATGGGACTCTCTGTGCTTCCTGTACTTGATTGACTATTTCATTTCTCATGTTAGGGAAATTTTGAGCTATAATCTCTTCAAATATTTTCTCAGACCCTTTTTATTTATCTTCTTCTTTTGGGACTCCTATAATTCGAATGTTGGTGTGTTTAAAATTGTCCTAGAAGTGTCTGAGACTGTAGTCATTTCTCTTCATTCTTTTTTCTTTATTGTGCCTGTGGCAGTTATTTCCACTATTTTATCTTCCAGGTCACTTATCTGTTTTTCTGCCTCAGTTATTCTGCTATTGATTCCTTTTATAGAATTTTTAATTTCATGTATTGTGTTGTTCATCATTGTTTCCTCTTTAGTTCTTCTAGGTCCTTGTTAAACATTTCTTTTATGTTTTCCATTCTATTTCCAAAATTTGGGATCATCTTTACTATCATTATTCTGAATTCTTTTTCAGGTAGACTACCTATTTCCTCTTCATTTGTTTGGTCTTGTTGGTTTTTCCTTGCTCCTTCATCTGCTGCATATTTCTCTGTCTTCTCATTTGCTTAACTTACTGTGTTTGTGGTCTCCTTTTCACAGGCTGCAGGTTCATAGTTTCCATTGTTTTTGGTGTCTGCCCCCAGTTGGTAAGGTTGGTTTGGTGGTTTGTGTAGGCTTCATGGTGGAAGAGAATGGTGCCTGTTTTCTTGTGCTTGGGACTGTATCTTGTCTTTCTTGTGGCAGGGCTGCCTCCAGTTGTGTCTTTTTGGTTGTCAGTGAACTTCGTATGATTTTAGGCAACTCTCTGCTAATGGTGGGGTTGTGTTCCTGTATTGCTAGTTGTTTGGTCTGGGGCATCCAGTACTGGAGCTTGCTGGCCATTGGGTGGGAGCTGGGTCTTTGTGCTGAGACAGAGATCTCTGGGAGAGCTCCTGCCAACTGATGTTATGTGGGGCCGGGAGGTCTCTCATATTCCAATGTCTTGAACTCAGCTGTCCTACCTCGTAGGCTCAGGCCTGACAGAAGGCTGGAGCACCAAGCTGCTGTCAGCCACATGGCCTAGAAGAAAAAGAAGAAAAGAAAGGAAGAAAATAAATAATAAAATAAAATATAATAAATAATAAAACTTTAAAAATTTAAAATTTAAAAAATTATGAAAAGTAGAGAGCAACCAGTCCAAAAAACAAATCCACCAATGATAACAAGCACTAAAAACTAAACTAAGATAAAAATAAAAATCAGAAACAGATCTGTCACAGACATCAAACCTGATGTCTACACTTGCTCCCAAAGTCCACCATATCAATTTTGGGAACATTTTTTGTCTATTCAGGTATTCCACAGATGCAGGGTTCATCAAGATGACTGTGGGGATTTCATCCACTGCTCATGTGGCTGCACTGAGAAATTTCCCTTTCTCTTCTTGTTCACACAGCTTCTTGGGTTCAGCCTTGGTTTTGTCCCCACCTTTGCATGTAGGTCATCCTCAAGCATCTGTTCCCTGCCCAGACAGGATGGGATTAAAGCAGCAGCTGATTATGGCTCTCTTGCTCTCAGGCCAGGGAGAGGGAGGGGTACGGTAGTCATAACTGGAATGTGGGGTGAGCCTGCAGCATCAGAGTCTAGCATGACATTGCAACAACCTGAGGTGTTCCATGTGTTCTCCCGAGGAAGTTGTCCCTGGATCTCAGAACCCTGGCAGTGGTGTGCTGCACTGGCTCCCAGGTTGGAGATGGGGGTGTGGGTAGTGACCTGTGCTTGCACACAGGATTTTTGGCAGCAGTGGCAGCAGCCTTAGCATTCATGCCCATCTCTGGGGTCCAAGCTGATAGTCACGGCTCACACCCATCTCTGGAGCTTGCTTAGGTGGTACTCTGCCTTCTGTGGGCACATGGGGAAGGACTTCCCTCTCCTTGAACACCCCAAAACAATGGTCTCTTGCCTCTTCGCAAGTCCAGACTTTTTCCCGGACTCCCTCCTGGCTAGTTGTTGTGCACTAGCCCCCCTCAGGCTGTCTTCATGCAGCCAACCCCCCTTGGGTCTGACCTCTGAAGCCCAAGCCTCAGCCCCCAGTCCCCACTTGCCCTGGTGGGTGAGCAGACAAGCCTCTTGGCTGGTGAGTGCTGGTCAGCACCAGTCCTCTGTGTGGGAATCTCTCCACTTTGCTCTCTGCACCACTGTTGCTGTGCTCTCCTCTGTGGCTTCACAGCCTCCCAACCTGTCTCCAACATTAAAGGGGCTTCCTAGTGTGTGGAAACTTTTCCTTCTTTACAGCTCCCTCCCAGGGGTGCAGGTTCCATTCCTATTCTTTTGTCTGTTTTTTTCTTTTGCCGTAGCCAGGTGATTGGGGATTTTCTTGCCTTTTGGGAAGTCTGAGGTCTTCTACCAGCATTCAGTAGGTGTTCTGTAGGTGTTGTTCCACATATAGATGTATTTTTGATATATTTGTGGGGAGGAAGTTGATCTCCATGGTTTACTCCTCCACCATTTTGAAGGTCCTCCCAGGATTTTTTTTTTTATACACTATCATGTCATCTGCAAATAGACACAGTTTTAACTTTTCTTTTCCAATCTGGTTGTTATTTTTTTCATTTCTTGCCTAATTGCCGAGGATAGAATCATCAGATCAATATAGAATAAAATTGATGATAGCAGACATCCTTGCCTTATTTTTAATCTTTAAGGAAAAGCACTTATTCTTTCAGCATTGTGTGATGTGAACTATGCCTTTTTCATTAATGCTTTTTATCAGGTTGAGACATTTCCATTCTATTCTTATTTCTTGGGTGTTCTCACTATGAAGTTTTACAGTATTTTGTCAAATGCTTTTTCCACGTCAATTGAGATGATCATATGTTTTTTTGTTTTTATACTACTACTATGGTGTACTACATTAATTGATTTTCAGATGTTACACCAACCCTGTATTTCTGTGATAAATCTCACGTGGTCATAGTGTATAATTGTTTTTATATATTGCTGATCCACTTTGCTAGCATTCTGTTGAAGATTGTTGCATCTATTTTCATAATATATTTGTCAGTAGTTTTTTTTTCTTCTGACATCTTTTTTCTTGCTTTGATATCAGAGTAATGCTAGACTTATAGAAAGAGTTGAGGAAATTTTACTCTTCTTCTATATTTTGACAGATTTTGTCAACAATTGATATTAGTTCTCCTTTAAATCTTTGGCAAAATACACTTACGAAATAATTTTGGCCTGGGATTTTCTTTGTAGGAAAATTTCTAATAACTAATTCAGTTTCCTCACTTGTTACAAGTCTATTTAGATTTTCAATTTCTTATTGAGACAGTTTCAGTAGTTTGTGTTTTGGTAGAAATTTGTCTATCCAGTCTAAGTTATCTAATCTATTGGCATAAAGTTTTTCATAGTATTCTAACATAATACTTTTTATGACTTTAAGGTTTGTAGTAACTTCCTCTCTTTGTTTCCTGATTTTAGTAACTGGAATAATTTTTAATTTTCTTGGCTAGACTGTATTTGTTATTTCCTTACTTCTGGTCATATTAATATAATTTACTCTTCCAGTGTCTTAAAATGGAAGTTTGTGTCATTTATTTGAGATATATTTCTTCTTTTTTAAATGCAAATATTTACGGGTATACATTTTCCTTTATTCATTTTTTAGCAGTATGTCATAAGTTTTATGTTGTGCTTTCATTATCATTCATCTCAAAATATATTCTATTTTCCCTTGTGATTATTTTTTTGATCCAGTGATGATAATACATTTTTAAAATGACAGTTTTAAATTTCTATAGCAAGATCTCAACCAATAAATGACATGACATTTTGGAGGTGTAAGATATATTGAATTACACTATTAAATTCCATAAAAATAGTCATTCATTACAAAACTCTAGCACATTTTGAATTCATGCTTTCTTGAAATACATATCGTTTTATTATTGCAAATACTTTCTATGTTGTTAAATAGTAATACTATTTTAATGTTTAATAAAATACTGTTAAATACTATTATTAAATGTTAATATATTTAAATTATATTTTTAAATAATACTATTATTGCTAGATAATAAATTAATGGTATAAAATATTATTACATTTAAAATATTGTTAAATAATAATAATAATATTTGAGATAATATAATCCATTGCACTGTTTTAACAGATGAAGCAATTTAGCCTCAGATTAAATGGCTTTTCCAAGGATATATAACTGGTAATTTGTCAAACATCACTAGATCCAGAACTCTGGACCTTCGAAGCCAAGGATCATTTTCTTTATCCCTATATCCATTGTTTTCAAAGACAGTTTCCATTTTGATATAGTCCTTAACAAAAACATGATGAACACACAATCTTCTAGGTCCATAGTAGAAATCCAAAGAAACCATTATTCTGTGCTTTATATTGTAACCACACTGATATATTTTGAAAAGATAAAACCTAATTTGTATTTATTAATTTAATTTTCAAAATTTTGAGCTAAAAAAGGACTTTTATTTCAAGAGGCAAATTATTATTCAGACTGGTGTCAATTTTAGTTTGAATTCATGTAAGTAGCTAAGCAAATATGAGTTTTACACTTGTTGTGAAAATACAATCCCTTATAGATAACTTCAGAAATCTTAAAGGATTTTAATTCACACATTATTGATCATGGCCTATGTAAAACAGTTATGTCCTTATGTGAGATCAAAATGGGTAATACAAAATATATCATTTGATGCTTAGATTCTGTCCCTCTAATATGACTTCATTTAAAAATAATTATAAAAATACCACAACTATGTTGATTTTGTGTACTTGTGTGTGTATGCACTGAGGGAGAGAAAAAGAGACATAAACAGAGAAAAAGAAAATAATAAATCTGTGGATAAGAAATTTTCTAAAAGAAAATATAATTTAAGAATACATATAAAGATATAAAATAATACCATAGGTAAAGATACTTTCTATCTCTGAATAATCAATTTAATATACTCACCTATTTTAAGGCTAGAAAAAATTATTAAATTTTAAGAATGTATTAGTGAGTCAATCAAATACTTTACAATTTGTTAATGTATCAAGACAGTTTTTTGGTATTTCTGTATGAAATAGAACTCATAAATTCACTGTGAATTGTGACTAGGCTCATGTAAGAGTTAATTCATAATAGATACACTCACTGTCAAAATGTAGTCCTATTAGCCAATTATCCATTAAAATCTATGGTGTATATTTAACAACCATTTCAAATATCAGCAAAAGAATAAGCAAGAATGTCAGAAGAAAATATAGAAATAATGTGTTAGTTAAAGAAATAGAAAATAATCACTTCAACACCAAGGTCTAGAATATTTTAACCATACCCACACTTTTCTTCCATTAGTCATAAAATTATTAATTCCAAAATGCATTCAAAATATTTTGTATGCCACATATTGTATTTTTTATTAGCTTAAGAGAAGCTAAAAATTTACTCACAACCATAACAGCAAAAAATGAATAATTAAGGAGGACTTACCATAAGCAGTAACTGAGATATGATATTGTAGCTGGAACGTACCACCTTGAGTAAAATTGTCAAGCTCCACAGAATCAGAACAATGTATTATGGTGTATTTAAAAACATCAATCATATGGTATGTCTCCTCAGGGTTTTAAAAGGAAACACTAAAAATCTTATGTGTAGCACAGTAAACATTAATGACTATATAAATTATAATAGTTCAGAAAGATTTTATAAAATTCCTAAATATATACTAAAGACCTGGGGATACATTCATCACTTACATCAACAAATACAAATATATAATAAATTGCCAAATTAAAGTATTTATAGTGTGCATTAAAATGAGGTTGTCACACAGTCAAATAAATGAGGGCAGATGAAAAATATGTATTTTCAGTTACTCTTTCAATCTATATTTGTTAGGGACTAAATATTCATCACATACTGAATTATATAAACATTTCATCTATACTTTTGATTTAACTATAGATGTGACACCAAATCAGCTAGAGCTGTGTACATCTGAGAGTGAAAAAAGTGGAAATGTAAAATGCTATGACTTATTGTCAAATACTAAAATGATTAGGAATAATCAGTGTTGGTAAAGTGGTATGGAGTGTATACATACACTTCTAAAAGTATTTTAATATTATTATATTTAAAATTGGGTTCAATTTGACTCAGTGATAGCTCTTTAAGAAATTTATGTTAGGGAGGTAATTGAATAACTGTGAAAATATTTATTCATGAAGAATATTGTCGCAGAAAAAAATAGCAAAAATGATAGAAGTATCTATTGATAAGCATTGATAAAAGATTTATAATATGAATTTGGGTATAGTCATATATTCTTTAGGTTTTCAAAATAAATATATTTGTTATTGATATCTAAGTTATATATAAGAAAGTTAGTGTTTAAATGCAAAATGCATAATAATTTGTGTAGTGTGAAACTATATAAAATTGTACTTGGATAACTGTGTGTCTGTATGAATCTGTGTAGAGGGAGGAGAGATATACAGATAGATGTAAACAGAGAGAAAGGGAAACAAAGAGCTAGAGACAGAGAATTGATATTTGGAAGCATGATCTACAAAATTTTATCAGTGATTACTCTAAATGGTAGAACTTAGAGAGTTTTTTTATTTTCTTCATTATCTTCTGTATTAATTTTTTAAAGAACATGTATGAATTGTACACTAAAAATTCTGATTTATATAGTGTAGCCTAGTTGTTTTTCCAGGAGATTCCTTGAGTGAATAGCTGCTATCTTCTTTGTATCTTCTTTGTTCTATAATCCTCACAGCACAACACCCTGTAGTTTTGGGGTCCTTAACAAATACTCACTGAATATCTAAACTACACAAGGAATGATGCCATATCCTAGAGGATTGCTAAAATCTAAAAGAGCTAAACTAGAATTCAGAGTGATTTGACATGTTAGCAAAACATTACTTCCAAATCAGAATGACCTATAAAAATTATGTACAAAATAAAATGAATAATACCAAAATGGAAAAATGAAGCACAGAAAAATACTGTACAGACAAAAAAGTACTGAAAGATAATAGCAAGTAAATTAAATCTAAACTGTTTTAAAAGCTAAATAGAACTAGGTATGTATAGAGGTCTGAAAGATGGCATTTAGAAAGTTAGCCCCATCCACTCAACACATATATACATCCTTTTCTTTTTAGTTTGAGTCTTCTAAAAGCTTCATTTTCCTTAAAAAATATAAATCTAAACTAAAAAGCTATGTAGTTGTGTTATTCATTCAGTATCTGTCATGATGGCTAGAATAATCTTCATATCTTTAAATAGCACATGGACTTAGAAGAAAAAAATGTATAACATTTATTAACTATGATAGGAAAATTGCTCTTTTTTCCTTATTTATTCTGATTTTTTTAAAAGCATGTCTTTTCAAATCAGTATTGAAGTTTAAGTCACACTTGGGATAGGGAAGGAAGTTTTGAAATTATTTTAATGTATACCTACCTACAACTAAACATGAATAATCTTAACACTTTTTGGTTTTAAAGTTAAAAGCTTTTTCAATGATTATTTTCTGAAAATTAGCTCAATTTTTTTCTTTTTTTTCCTGTGGTACATGGGTCTCTCACTGTTGTGTCCTCTCCCGTTGTGGAGCACAGGCTCCGGACACGCAGGCTCAGCAGCCATGGCTCACAGGCCCAGCCACTCCGCGGCATGTGGGATCTTCCCGGACTGGGGCATGAACCCATGCCCCCTGCATCGGCAGGCGGACTCCCAACCACTGCACCACCAGGGAAGCCCAGCTCTAATTTTTATTGATATTTATACTTATACAATTCCAATTTTAGTTACTAAATTGTATCTCATGGCTTAAAACATTTCCAATTTCTAAAAGAGAAGCAAAGAGGTAATTTCATGTCAATGAAAATGTAAAAACATTCAGAGGTTTCTAAGTAACCTGTAAACATATTGATTGAAGGAAGAAAATGAAGAAGAAAGGAGTTTCAGATTTAATTTATAGGATTCAGGGTAGACACAAGGAAGTATTTCCAGATTTTGAGAATTTGTAAGGGTTAGAATGGAAATCTGAGGAAGGCTGTAGAGAGCCTGGTTGGGGAAAGCAAGCAGGCAAATTCTGGCGAATGAAACACTGTAGGCCCCCCTTGACAGCTAGGAAAATCACCTACAGAAAAAAAGTTAGAGGTAGTACCTGTGCTGTACAGCTGAATATGATTAAGAATTCAGAGGAAACAAAACTGATTTGTACAGTGTTTGGGGGAGAACAAGATTTTTGCAACTTTCAACATTTTTGGAAACATTTCAAAACTATAGAAAATTGCAAGAATTGTACGCCTTTCAACTGGATTCACTGTTTTGCTTGATTTATTTCTCTCATTCATATGTGTTTATACATACATGAATATATATGTTTATACATGAATATGTATTATATATATGATAAATATAATTGTTTTTACTTGAGGAGTTGAGAGTAAATTGCAGATATCATTACTATTTATTCCTAATAATTTTAACATGTTTCTTCAAAGAACAAGGACATTCTTTTGCAGAGCTACTATACAATTGTAAAATTAGTGAAGTTTAAACATGATACAAGATATTACCCACTCTACAGTTCATAAAATTTTTACTGACTGTTCCAATATTATCTTTAAAATATTTTATTTTTCCAATTCACGATCAAATATTGCATTTAGTTGTCATGTTCTCTTTAGTTTCTATTAATTTAGAAGACTTATAAATGCTATTATATTTTCTTAAAGGGATAAACAAAATATAACAAAGGAGGAAAGAGCAAATGTGGTTATTTAGATCTTAAGAACTTTTGAAAAGTTTCTGTGTAAGAATCTATTTAAAATAAGTCAGCATAGGGATGAGAAAACTATGGACACTTGAGTTTCTCCTCACAATGACTTCAAGAGCCAAAATGTCTGCCGAAGGATTAAAAGATTAATTAACTAGAAATATTTAGCATTTGCATTGGTAGCAATGGCAGGTTGGTTACATGCAGGGGAATAACTGTATAAGTAAACACATTAAGGATAAAATGAGCCCATTTCCTCACTGTTGAAGAAGGGAATTACAAATATGGAAAGGGAGAAAATTATAATAAACCTTGAGGTGTTGAGACTTTATTTGAATTAGTATCTTGATAGCAGTCTCTAAATACCATTATCCACTGAAAGTAATCAGAACACCTTGGAAAAATTATGATTCCAGGTCTGGGACATGAAGAGTACATGAAAAGCATTGGACATTTTCTGAAACCAATAAACAAGGAAGTGCTCAAGGAATGATGGGGATATGTCAGAAGAAAGCAGTAGGCAGTCTGAATGGGGTCCCACTGGCCAAATCTGGGACAATTTCAGCATTGAAATAAGTCATTATAGAGCATATTATAGCCCACTAAAGTAGGAAACCATGCTTATAGAAATTAATAAAGGAATAAGTAATAAGTATGATGAAGAATGGGATATTTACAGAGATTCAACTATTAAAATACTTCATAATTACAAAGAGGAAAAATAGAAAACTTACAGCGGGGAAGTCTGGCATACAATTTCTTAATCAAGACATGATCAAAGTGAACATCAGTAATGAAAAAAATTGAAATTATGTGCCACCTTACTAGATGGAATGAGAAGAACACAAAATCCATTCTGTGATATTGTTGCCAAAGGTGTATGACTTGAATCAAATCATGAGGAAACATGAAACGAAACCAAACTGAGGGACACACTACATTATAATTGGTCTGTGCTATTCAAAAGTGTCAAGATGATGAAAGTCGAAGAAAGATTGTGGGACTGTTCTAAAGGGAAGATAAACAAAATAATACAATAATTAAGTTCAAAGGGTATAATCTAAAACATTATTTTTGCTATACAAGACATTTTTCAAACATTTGGCAAAACTTGAGTGGGGTCTGATGATTAGCTGGTGGTATGGTGTTTATGTTAACTTCCCAATTTGATAGTTGTACTATGGTCGAATGTCCTTGTTTGAAGGAAATATACACTAAACTACTGCTGGGAAGTCACGGGGCATCAGTTAGCAATTCACTCTCAAACGGATCAAAGGAAAAGTTATTTCTACTGTACTTGCAAATTTTCTGTATAAACTTCAAATTGTTTAAAAACTATTTAAAACACAAGGTATAGATGTGAATAGATCATTTACCCTTATTTTTATATTTTTTGTCAAATTACTACAATCACTTCTGCTGCTAATTTTACTTTAGTTTGAAAAGGTTAAGAGAAGAAATGTGCATTTCAAAATGCAAGCATAGTTCATAGAGTGAATAAAGTAAAATTAGCAGCAGAAGTGATTGTAGTAATTTGACAAAAGTTTAACTATGTAATGTATAGCTCTAAAAATAAGATGGTCATAACAGTTTTTGGTTACATATGATTGGGGGATGCTCCAGAATAGTGTCAAGAGGATTACTTGACAGAAAGGTAACTCAGAGAAAAGTTCCAGGCAAGAATGAAGAAAACATTGAAATATACTGTTCAATCAAGGATTTGTGAGCCAACCTTATGAAGGGAATGTAAAGTAAATTAAGCCACTTTGGTTGCTCTTCCTCCCTCTGCCTTTTTTGTTCTTGTTATAATACATTCTGGTTCTTACTAGTACAGTGTCCAAATGTCCCAAGACCAGTATAGTATGCAGTAGAAAGACAGTTTTCATACTTTCTACCACAGGTTGTAAAAACTTGTAAATGAATTTTGCACAGCTGTTCTCCATGTGTGTAGTGAATCAAGTGTGATTATTAAAAGAGATTATAGCTTTATATTTCTTCTTTCTGAAGACACCAAATCCATTCTGGAATACAGTATTTATTTGCAAAATAACTGGGAAAATATGAGTAGATTAGATCACCTTTTTGATTATTTCAACATCTAAAGCAAAACAAAACAAAAAATCCAGGAAAGGAAGGGATGGAACAAAACTTTAAAAGTAGACAACAGAGGGCTTCCCTGGTGGTGCAGTGGTTGAGAGTCCACCTGCCGATGCAGGGGGCACCGGTTCATGCCCCGGTCCGAGAAGATCCCACATGCTGCAGAGCAGCTGGGCCCGAGAGCCATGGCTGCTGAGCCTGCGCATCCGGAGCCTGTGCTCCGCAACGGGAGAGGCCACAACAGTGAGAGGCCCGCGTACCACACAAAAAAAGATTAATGTACTATAAAGAGCTTGGGAAAGAATAGACATATGTAGCACATAAGTTGCTATAAGCAGACTCTAAAGTCAGAATATATTTCAAAGGGATCAGTTTTTCTGCCTGTTTGAAAGAAGGGTGTAGAGCCACAGACAAGCTGGAACATTTAATTTTGTGCTGTGAAATTGCAAAAGAACGTTTGGGAGCAAGAGTTTTGGACATAACTAAACCTCTAAGGAAAAAAGAAATATATATATATATATATATATATATATATATATATATAACGATTAATATAGGAGTTTGAAAATACTAAAATAAAAGAAGGAATGCAAATTACAATTATAAAAAAAGCTGAAAACACTAAGTCAGCACTAACAACTGTTCAAGGGAGTAGAAGACAGCAGGATATTTGGTCCTGAAGACAATGTATAGAATATAAAACAAAGGAATAAAATGGAGAAAGACAAAAATATAATTTTGAATTCATAAGAGGAAATGTGTGTTAAAGTAAAAAAGTATTTGCAAAAATGCTGATCTTTAAATTTTTTATATATTAGAAAATGCATTTAAAAAGAAAAATGATATTATTTGTAATAGGATTAAGTCATAAAAATATTTTAATGAAAATCTCAGTGGCCATTTTTAATCAAAGGAATCTGTTTTAGTGGCAATAATATTTGGTAAAATAATGACCAAAAACACTAAGAATTTTATGTGAAAAATTTCCAAAAAGGGAAAATGAAGCTAAGAGAAACAAATAATATCATAGGGAAAATCCCTTGATCTCAGCAGGAATATATAGTCATAAAATTGTGAACATTAATGATCAATTCTTTAGGAGGGCACTATTGGAGAGGATTAAGGCAGCATAAAATAAGCAAAGTAAAATATAGGAAACTTTGATTCACAAAATGATTATATGAGCTTTAGCAAAAACAAAGAATAACTTCATGAAACATAATCATATTATCTCCACTGTGTATGGTGAAAATTCTGTGGTTAAGGAAAACATTATTTTACAGGTGAAAGAAATTATTAATTCAATCTGCATCACTGTTATGAAATTCAAGATGTATCAATATTGAAATAAATTTTCATTACCCATATTTCTTGCATAAAATGAAAAAACATAGATTATTTTCTCCCAAAATAAATTGTGAACTGTGAGTTTTACAATCATATATATATATATATATATATATGTATATAACTCAAAATAACATTGTTGCCAATATCCACTAGCATTAAATCCTTCAAAAACGTCAAATATAATGATACAATGTTTTCACGAATCTGGTACTTTTTAATGTTTGTTTTACTTTTTATTTACAAGCAATTTCAAACACAGAGAACCTGCAAGAATAATAATAGTACAAAATATCTTGTAATAACCTATGATGGAATATAATCTGCAAAAAAAAAAGCTGAATCATTATGCTGTATGCCTGATACTAATGCAATATTGTAAATCAACTATACTCCATTTTTTAATGAAAAATGAGAGGCAAAAAGAAAAAATAATACAAAATATCAGCAAAAACTTTATCAATTTCACCAACTGTTAATATTTTCTCTATTTGCTTTATCATTTGCTTTTTTTCTCTCTCCTCTCACCCTCCATATATAGTATTATTTTTTTCAGAACTTTTTTTTTTTTGTGGGACGCGGGCCTCTCACTGTTGTGGCCTCTCCTGTTGTGAAGCACAGACTCCAGATGTGCACGCTTAGTGGCCATGGCTCATGGGCCCAGCCACTCCATGGCATGTGGGATCTTCCCGGACCGGGGCACGAACCCGTGTCCCCTGCATCGGCAGGTGGACTCTCAACCACTGTGCCACCAAGGAAGTCCTTTTCAGAACTTTTTGAGAGTAATTTGTGTACATCATGGACCTTTCCACCTAAATACTTCAGTGTGTATATCTTAAGAATAAGGAGATTGGTTCAAGATGGCGGAGTAGAGGGACATGCTCTCACTCCCTCTTGAGAGAGCACTGGAACCACAACTAACTGCTGAACAATCATCGACAGGAAGACACTGGAACTCACCAAAAATGATACCCACATCAAAAGACAAAGGAGAAGTCGCAATGAGATGGTAGGAGGGGTGCAATCACAATAAAATCAAATCCCATAACCACTGGGTGGGTGACTCAAACTGAAGAACAATTATACCACAGAAGTCCACTCACTGGAGTGAAGGTCCTGATCCCCACATCAGGCTTCCCAACCTGGGGGTCCAGCAACAGGAGGAGGAATTCCCAGAGAATCAGACTTTGAAGGCTTGCAAGATTTGATTGCAGGAATTTGACAGGACTGGGGGAAACAGAGACTCCAATCTTGGAGGGCACACACAAAGTAGTGTGCACATCAGGACCCTGGGGAAGGAGCAGTGACCCCATAGGAGACTGAACCAGACCTACCTGCTAGTGCTGGAGGGTCTCCTACAGAGGCAAGGGGTGGCTGTGGCTCACCACTGGGACAAGGACACTGGCAGCAGAAGTTCTGGGAAGTACTCCTTGGTGTGAGCCCTCCCAAAGTCCACCATTAGCCCCACCAAAGAGCCTGCAGGCTCCAGTGTTGGGTCGCCCAGGAAAAACAACCAACAGGGAGGGAACTCAGCCCCAGCCATCAGCAGACAAGGAGATTAAATTTTACTGAGCTCTGCCCACCAGAGCAACACCCAGCTCTACCCACCACCAGTCCCTCCCATCAGGAAGCTTGCACAAGCATCTTGGATAGCCACCAGAGGGCAGAGAGCAGAAGCAAGGACTACAATCCTGCAGACTGTGGAATGAAAACCATTTTATATTCCAGGCATTGTGCAAGGCATTTTATATATAATACCAAATTTAATCTTGTTAACCTTTGAGGTGTTAAATGTTCACTGTATACATGAGGATACCAAAACAGAAAGTTAAAAAATTCACCAAACATCATCCTTTTGGTAAGTGGCTAGCATTCTAATTTAGGTCTCTGATTATAAAACTCTCTTTTCAATAAACAATGCTGCTTACACTTTGTCAACATGGAAATATGGGTATTGTTTGATCTCTATTCTTTAAGATAAATTGCAACTTCATGAGGAAGAATTGTTGGTTCTATCTGTCAAACGAGGAAACTAATGTTTAGAGCGCTCTAAATCTTTCCCAAGTTTATATATCAGTAAATGGTCAAACTGGAATTTTAATGCAGGTCTAGAAGTTAGATTAATAGTGTAAATGAAGCATTTTGACCCATATCTTAAATACATTTTAAACTGCATAATCAACCTCATATTTCAATAAAAAATAAACCCATTACATCTGTAAATGAGTTTCTCTGAGATCATTATGGTTTTCATTAAAAGTCCCAAGATTCTGATCTTGTTACAAATAACATTTCCGATATCCCTGAGAAGAAATTGCTATAGTGCAATCTGAAAGGGAAGGAAAAGATAAAATGTAGTTAATGAGGTGATTTGAAAACAATTTCCTTTAAATGACATTAGCAATGTTTTGTCATTTTTGTATTTTCATAGTAACGTCCCACAAAAATAAATATATATCGCCTTTCTACAGTTATATCTGGGGAAATCCTACCTATAGGCTATCCATTAGATGAAGTAGAGATGCTTTGTCAGATAGCTTTCTTTAATCCTCACCATGGGTATCCAACTAAAGAAACCCCATTAAAGCCCACTCCCCAAAGAAAATCAGCAGAAAATTTATTTCACACTCTAGCTTCATAATGACTGCATTGTACAGTGTTGAATGTTGTAAAATATTAATGAAACTGAAGAAGTTATGATTGCCTACTTTTATCTCCCAACTTTCTTTCATCTGGGAAATTTCAGGATCACTTTACTAAATAAAAAAAATTGCTATTAGCATTTTTGTGTTAAATAATTCGTAAACTGCTTTTCCTTGGCACATGCATAGGTGTTTTTCCATGACTAACTACTCTCTAAGTATGTCCATACTCCACTACCAAATGTTTTTTATTTCTTCTCCTCATTCAGACTCATCAGTATTTATCCTTATTTTAAGGCATGGGGTGATTATGTCAAGCTATGTAAACATTTGGCCACAATACTTAACCAAACTATTTAAGGACAGCTTTCACAGTTATTCAAATGCCCAGTCAGCTCTGAAATAAAACCTTACTTTGTTTCTTTCTCTTCTGTACATCCATTCACTTACCTAGACTATCTTTTTAATAGTGTAATGTACTCCAACGCTGATCTCCTTCAACATAAGTATCCTGATAGATTTAAAGGTATAGAAAATAAGAACTTCCCTGGTGGTCCAGTGGTTAAGACTCTGCCCTTCCACTGCAGGGGGCATAGGTTCAATCCCTGGTTGGGGAACTAAGATCCCACATGCCACAGTGGTGGTGCAGCCAATAAATAAATAAATGTGTAGAAAATAGAAATCTTTGGAGAATTATCTTTTTATTCTCTTTGTATTTCAGATAACACTGTGGCTCAATTTAGTAAAATAGAAAATTACAAAAACTTATCAGTATAATTACTTATTTTATTGTAATCAGAAAAGAGCCTGCCTACATTTACATATTACCAAACACTAGTATGAAAAATCAGATTCAACCAATAAAAGAAGCAGAGAGGAACAAATATAGAAATTAGCATCAGAGAATGCAGCCTCAAGTCTCGGTTCTATCATTTATTTGCTATCTTAGGAAAGATATTTCACCTCTATGAACATTATTGTCTTCATCAGTCAAATGGGAAAAAAAACTACCTTACATAATTGTTGTGAAAAGTGATGCTAGACTATGCACAATACCTGGTATATAATAGTTACCATTTATTAACTTATTTTTATAACACCAACAAGTTAAAATTTGAGAGGGATAAATAGAAAGCCCTATATTCACGTTCATGAATAAAGAATGGGGATTGTAAAGATTAATAAAATTCCTTGACCCCAATGAGTCATGATTCCTAACAGACAAGAACACCATTCTTCCTGATGTTCAGGTTAAAAACCTTAAAGTAATCCTTGATCCTTCTCTTTCTCTCACACCCAAATACAATGCATCAGAAAACTTTGTCAGTTCTACCTTCAAATATCCAGACTATTCATAGCTCACCACATCTAACACTTTCACTATCATCTTTTTTATGAACTATCGTTAGGAGCCTACTAATCGGTCTCTTTATTTCTATCCTTGTCTACCTACAGTCTTTTCACAAAATAGCAGCCAGCATGATCATTAAGAAATATGGGTCTCTATTTAAATTCCATTTTATCAATCTTTTCCAGATTATCCTATATGAAAAGAATTACTCTATAACACTCACTTCTCTTAATTTCCTTTTAATTTTTTTCAAAGCACATACCAAACTTAACAAATATTAACTTATTAGGATTTTTGTTTACTCTTCTAGAATACAAGCTCTGTGAGAGCAAGAACTTTGTTGGCTTTGTTCACCGCTATACTTCAACACATATAATGGTTTCTGAAAGATAATAGGGTTTTTTCATCCCTTCATATTTCATTATGAAAATTTCAAATATATAGTAAAGTTGAAATAATTTAACAATGAGAACCCGTATACACCAATACCTAGATTCTACCACTAACATTTTACTGTACTTTAAAACTTGATTTTGGCAGTTAATTTTTGGGGTCTCAAAAAACATTTCTTAAATATCATAAATGAGGGAAAATATTATTATGCTCATTTTACAAATAAGGAAACTGAGGTTCAAATAAGAAAACTAGCTACTTGCTAGTTTAGTGCCATACGAAGCTCTTTATATTAACAACGTTTCCTTACCTTGAATATGCATTGTAGTTACTTGGGAAGCTTTAAAAATACTCATGTTCAGATTCTCCTCTCAGAGATTCTGATATGATTAGTCTGGGAGACTACCTGTGGGTCAGGATTTTTAAACCTTCTTAGATGATTCTGTTAGGTAGTTAGTCAGACATTAGCAGCAAGGAAGTGACAGTGGCCTAAAGACAAGAGAGGAATAATCAAATCATACCACAACCATCTGGGGACCCTCCCCTGACCCCACCCAGAATGGATGAAACTATGGTCGAGTGGTGGGCAACTTACCCTGATAAAGAGGGAGCACAGTTACACAAGGGAACTTCCCTGGGCCTCACATGCCCAGACTAGACGGGTGTATAACCTATAGTAAACCCAAACTCATTATACCATCACTATAATAAAATCTGCATGTGGTTTTGCTCCTCCTCACCCCCCCCCCACGCCCCCGTGGGCTTTTCTTAGTGAATCATGGGTAAGGGGATGTGCAATAATGAATTTTTTACATAATTAGGGACTGTCAATCAAATAATAATCCCCTGTCACTCACCCATAATCGCACCCCACCTACTTGCAGAACACTCCTTATAAACACCCTTAAGCTTATACAGGAGGGCTGGTTTCACTTCACAGCAACAGACTGCTCTCCCTCTGAGAGTGTAACTATGCTTTAATAAACTGTGCTTTGTGCTTAAGCCTGAAGTGGTAGTCTGCAATTCTTTGCTTGCTATCACAAGGACCGAGATTGCCGGTCTGGGTCTTCCATTGACCTCCTAGGTTGAAGCTATTATTTTTTAATAAATTTATTTATTTTATGTATTTATTTTTGGCTGCATTGGGTCTTCGTTGCTGCACGCGGGCTTCCTCTAGTTGCGGCGAGCGGGTGCTACTCTTCCTTGCAGTGCACAGGCTTCTCATTGCGGTAGCTTCTCTTGTTGCAGAGCACGGGCTCTAGCCGTGCTGGCATCGGTAGTTGCAGCACGTGGGCTCAGTAGTTGTGGCTTGCAGGCTCTAGAGTGCAGCCTCAGTAGTTGTGGTGCACGGGCTTAGTTGCTCCACGCCATGTGGGATCTTCTGGGACCAGGGCTCGAACTCGTGTCCCCTGCATTGGCAGGCAGATTCTTAAGCACTGCGCCACCAGAGAAGTCCCAGTTGAAGCTATTTGACACAATGCACACTGCAGTAACAATTCCAGTGTGCCCTCAAAGTTGGGAACCCTTGCATATTTATTTTTTAAAGGTAATTAAATGAATACTGAATATTTTTCAATTAACAGTTTTATTGAGATCTAAGTCACATACCATATAATTCACCCATTTTAAGTGTACAATTTAAAACTTTTAGTATACTCACAGAATCGTGCAAACATCACCACAATTTTAGAACATTTTAATTACCCCCAAAAAAGAAACTCAGTACCTATTTTCAGTCACTCCTTGTCTTAGTCTGTTCAGGCTAATAACAAAACACCAGTATTGGGTGGCTTATATGCAACAGAAATTTATTTCTCACAGTTCCAGAAGCTGGAAGTCTGAAATCAGGGTGCCAGGATGGTCGGGTTCTGGTGAAGGTCCTCTTCCAGGTTGCAGACTGCTGACTTCTCATTTTGTTCTTACATAGCAGGGTGGTGAGGGGGCTCTCTCAGGCTGCTTTTATAAGGGCAATCAATCTCATTCATGAGAGCAGAGCCCACATGAGCTCATCGTCTTTCAATGGTCTCACTTCCTAATACCATCACATTGGGCATTATAATTTCAAATTCTAAATTTTGGGAAGACACAGACATTCAGACCTTAACATTCCTTATTTCCTCCAAAACCATGCACCTCCTAGCCCCTGGTAACCACTAGTTAGATTTCTGCTTCTATAGATTTGTTTATCCTATATATTTCATGTCAGTGGAATCATGCAATATGCGTTTTTTTGTAACTGGCTCCTTTCACTTAGTATGTTTTCAAGGTTCATCCATATTATAGCATATATCAATACTTCATTCCTTTTTATGACTGAATAATATTCTCTTGTATGAATATACCATCTCCCACATTTTGTTTATTCATTCATTAATCAGTAGATGGACATTTATGTTGTTTCTAGTTTTTTACTATTATGAATAATACTGCTATGAACATTCATATATAAGTTTTCATGTGAATATATGTTTTTAATTCTCTTAGACATATACCTAGGAGTACAATTACTAGGTCATAACCCTTTATTTGACTTCTGAGGAAAGTCTTTTCTAAAGCAGCTGTACCATTTTACATTCTCACCCAGTATGAAAGGTCCAATTTCTCCACATTCTCACCAAAACTTATTATTTTTTTACTATAACTAACCCAGTTTATTTGAAGTGGTATCATAATAAGAGGTGTTTGTTAAATATTTGTTAGATGAATGAATCAAGACAGACCAGAAGTGCTGGGCTGTTGACTTAAAGGTTGATTTTACCTTTGAGTAAAGATCAGAACAGGTAGCTTTTCAGTTTCCAATTATCTCTTGCTCCCCTGACCAATGACATCTTCCATATTTCTTTCTTGCCTATTCCGTACTTGAGTTCCAGCCAGGTAGCTTCTCCACACACCACTTGGAAAACTGATGCAAGTCTTCACATGCATTCCTTTAGCACTTACTCCTCTACTCACAGAAACCTAAACTTAACATCCTAGTTTTAGTATCTCAGGTTATATCAAGGAACAAAGAAGTTAAATGTGTATGTGGAAGGACATGAGGCTCATGCCTTTATCTCAGCAAACAATAATAGGACTTGGATACCAGGCTAGCTAATGCAATACAAACTCTAATCACATAAAAACAGTGGTCAACTATGAACAAAACACTTCTCTGCAAAGTCCTTTATAAAGGACACTGAAGAATGAGAGTGCCAGGTGGAATGCTTTCACACTGAACATGCTCATCAAACTCTATACACTGTGTTGAACTTTGAAAAAGTTTTATCTCCCCATTAAATGAAGCACTGGAATCTCATCAGGTCAGAAAGTCCACATTGCTGCCCCTGATAACACATAATCACAAAGTCTTCCTTATTATAAAAGTATAAACTATAGTTTAACCTCTAAAGGTGATGGAAACAAAGTACACACACATTACAGTTCTTCTATCACAATTTTGGGTGTCTTCTGAAAAAGTCACATGCATATAAAAGTCTTGCCCACCTGTAGGGGATGGCAAAAGAAGAACATTTAGAGGAATGATTTCTGTGGTCTGTTCAGTGAGAGAAAGATAAGTAAAATTAGCAATCCCACAGCCAGGTACTGATAAGGCCCAGAATCACAAACTCCACTAGGATTAACTTCATAAGAAAGTGCATGAAATAGCCTACTTATTTGTTCTTTATTTTCTACTTGGAGTAGCTTCCTCTAATAATGAATTATTTTGAGAGTTGTGTTATTTCAGCACCGGAAACTTTTCTTTAGCGGTGTGTGCGTGTGTGTGCACGCACATGCCTGCTCATGTATTTTGCAGAGTAACTGCCATGAAATGCTGATGTAGTCATTCATTTTTTTATCATGTAAAACAGAACAATTTGGTCAGTATCTTTTCTTTTGTATAGCCACAGATTTTGAAATTTAACATGCAGATATAATTGTGTTTACATTCTCAAAATATCCGGGTATAAATTTTTTGTAAACTTATACAACTATAAGTCTATTAAGGAAAAAATAAGAGAAAAAATTCAATGTATTTTAGTGACTTGAAAAAAAACAGAATTCACATGTTCGTGTTTGTGGAGATGTATTCTAGCAAGATATTTTGTAATGTGTCCTCAAGTAGTCTGCCATTCAGTTAACTACAGGATACCATAGGGTTATTATTAGCCTTTCCATATTTGATTTGATTAGTTAAAAATCTGGATATGTTTCATTAAGCCAGTTGACTCAGTGGTTTAAAATGGGTGAGGTATTCTGCCAGAATCTGGTATATTAAATGATTTCGTATGTGGAAGGATCTAGGAGATTTAAATAATAAAATTAACACTGGCTCACTAAAAGCCAACTAAATAAATAGAACTCACAATTTTCATTTGTCCATCTTCTACTTGATTCTAGAAATAAAATCACGCAAATTACAAGAAAATATGTACATGCCAAGTCTTTTTTTAAATTTTTTATTGGAGTATAGTTAATTTACAATGTTGTGTTAGATTCTGCTGTACAGTAAAGTGAATCATTTATACATATACATATATCCACTCTTTTTTAGATTCTTTTCCCATATAGGTCATTACAGAGTATTGAGAAGAGTTCCCTGTGCTATACAGTAGGCCCTTATTAGTTATCTATTTTATATATAGTAATAAGTATATGTCTTTATTCAGATGCAATTTCAGGGTATATCCTGGAGTCTTAAAAGACTGTCATCTATCTCGTATTGTCACAATACCATATGGTTATTGTTCATGTTTAAAATGATAAGGGAAGCCCTGAATCAAAAAAATGTTAAATTATATTACCTATATTATTTTATTAACACGGGGAAGGGAGGCAAAGGTATTTTAGAAGAATATTTTAAAGTACAGCTTCATTACTGAAAATTTTTCAAAGGAATTTTCAAATTGTTTATAACTTACATACCCAGGTTTCCCAAGTGTTATTCACTCTAAGTTCTTGGGGGAGAAATAACATATTGCTGGTATTGGCTTTTCATGCATTGAGAACAGTATGCTCTTTTATCTGTCCAGATAGTTTTACATGACTACAAGGCAGCAACTGATCCCCAGAATTTTTGTACTACCACAGGGTTCATCTTAAACAGATATTCACTTTAAAAAAACTTACAATCTGACTAGGTCAACACATCACAAAATAATATTTAAAATGTTTTAAAGAATAAAAGTTGATAGAGTGCAAAACTACATTAGTGCAGTCAACTTATACATGTGTGGCTCTATTATATTGTGCATCATCCATTTTTAATGCCATATTTGCTACCCTCAGTCACTACTATAATTACTGCTCCTATTATTACTAGCATTTACTGAGTGCTTAAAATTTTCCTGACAAACAGCTTAGAACTTTATAAATAATATTTCATTTAATATTTATAATAATGTTATGAGGTGAGTATTATCACCATTTTAAAGACATGTAGACTGATGCTTCGAGAGGTTAAATGACTTGTCTACGAACTGTGAGTTTGAAAGTCATAAAGCTAAGATTTGAACTGAGATACTATGACTCCAGAGCTTCTGTGTCTATCAGTATCTTATGTTGTCTCCCTTAATTATTGTTACCTCTCCAAGAAAGCTAGATTGTATAAATTTTAAACTAAAAAGTGTCAGAAAAGCTAATACGTCCAATCCTTTCCCTGGAAGGAAACACATTCAAAAACTAACTAACACTACTTCTGAATTACATGCTGCTTTGGATTACTCATGTTCAGGCTACGCTTCATTAGAATGAATAATTGAGTGTTAACTCTACACTAGTGCAAAGGAATGTGCCATGAAGGAAAAGAAAGGAAGTGGTGAGTTATATGTTGAATTGGTTTGTTTTTGGAAAATAGTGGATAATCCTCTATGGCATCCGAGTATATTCTGAGCATATAAAAAATTATAGTCTATGACATGTTATGGTTTCCCTTGCTGGCCTAAAACTTATTATCTGTATTCTACTCTTTGGTTTTGTAAAGTTGTTATTTGCCCTTCACACACACACACACACACACACACACACACACACACACAGAGTCTACATACGTTTTATAAGGGAAAAAAAACCTAAATTTGTATTTTCCATATAAGAATTGCAAGTGGAGGAAAAGAAAAACATTTTTGCCATTTCATATAATTTTTTAACTACAATAGCTGCACAAATAGCCATATAATTCAGCAATTCTAAGACAAAAAGAATGTCAGAATTTTTATAAATTCTTCCTAACTTTGTCTCTTAAGCTTGGAAATATATTACTTACCATTTCGCATATACTAATTACTCATACATGCAATCTGAGGGAAAAATTGGTTACAAATTAATTTCCTCAGCCCTTAATGATTAAAAAAACATGTATTATATTACAAACAATTTTAATTAAATCTAGATAATGGAAAAATAAGGAATGTGTGCTTTTTAACTAAAAAATCACCAGCTGGAGAACACCAAAATAGCAAAACAATCAGGGAAACACTGAAATATAAATTATACAGTTAAATAAAGTGAATTTGTTAAAAGTTATTGGTTTCAGAATACTATGATAGACTGAAAAATTGAAGCACAATATTTGTTATATGTACTCTTTAAGTGCAATTTTTGGAGTCTTTGAGAAGTAAATTCAGTAAAAAGGATAACATAAAGCAAATACAATGTGTAAAATGTAAACATTATATTTATTCAAGAGTTAGCTATTCCTTGTACATGTTCTCAGATTCCCTTCTGATTTCTACTGACATTTGAAAATCATGTTTCCTTATAGTGACTTAAAACAATTAGCTCCAAAACTATATCTTTAAATAGGTTCCACATCAGAAATACATTGGTTATCAAGTCATTCATATTTATATCAACACAAGATATTGTGGATATTATCATATGCTATCCTTATTACAGTATTTACAATAAATTTAGATCAGCATAATGAATAACAATCTGATTATAATTAACACATGAAGCTCACAGAATCCTTTAAATTGGAGAAAAACGCAATTAAACCCCAGAAAAATTTATAGGTGAGATACTGGATGTAAATTTCAGAAAACTTCCTTTATTTTTCCCTTGATTTACTACTTTCCAAATTTAAATGATTTGCACAATTATTATTTTGTTACCTTGGTAAAACTTCAAAGCCCTATCCTGAGCTTAAAATGCCTGCTTTCTTCACAATACTCTAATCATAATTTGAGATCTGTAGATAAACCATAAATTAAATTCATCCATTAGGTCTGTTTCAATCACGGCAGTAAGAACTTAGATATACTCTTGGTATATGTTTTTAGGCTCATGACCAAATTGTTTTCAGTGCCTTTGTTGAAGCCAACCAAAATAAACTCTGAAGTAATGAAATTGCAGACTATGTCAATTTAAAATGTCATTACAGACTTCCACTTGTGGTAAAAGCACAGGTACAATAGGTAACTATAGAGAAAAAATAAAATTTGACCACTATCTCAAGCCATACTTGATAGATAATATATCTAAATGTGAAAGACAAAGCAATACAATTTTTCAAAGATAATGAAGGAGACTATCTTCACAGCATCAGGAAAAGTGAATATGTCTTAAACAGGACACAAAAAGCACAAAGAAAAAAATCATAATTTCAGCTACGTTGAAATTAGAAGACACTACTTAAGAGTGGGAAAAGACAAACCACAAACTGAGAGAAGTGATTTTCAACACATATCTCTAGAATAGGGTATTTGTTGAGTTTTTAACATTTATCTTTATTAATTTTATCCTTTTCATACAAACAAGGGGTTCTATTGATTTTATGCTTTACTCCACTTGCCCTAGTTTTTTGTGATGAATGCCAGAATTAAAAATATACTATATATGCAACACTTTAGACACTCCATAGTTGAGTGGATGGAGAAAATGAATTTTCTCTGCTTAGATAAAGGAGAAAGGGTCAGCTGCCTCTCACTCCCCTCCTGAAAGAAGATAGAAAAAAAACTTTGTTTCTTGGAGAGATTGAATGGAAATAATTCTGGGTTCTCATGATAAATTTTGAAATGTAAATGTATTTCTTCCAGAGCCAGATAAGTCTCAGAGTCTACATCTTTTATGACCTTGACATGCTACTGCCTTTTTGTAAATCCTCTCCCCCTTGAAATGTAAACACATACCTCCAGAGTTAGATAAATCTCTTTGTAGTTTTCTCACTATTTTTAAAATACATCCTGCAGCTTATATTCAGAATATATAAAATACTCTTACAAATCAAATAAGGAAAAAACAGCCAAGTAGAAAAGTAAGCATGAAACTTGATAGGTATAACCTATGATGTGGCAATTCCACATTTTAGGTTTACACCTCAGAAAAATGTAGATTACTATGCATCAGGAGACAAGTGCCAAGTAGTGTGGTCAAGATGGCAGATGTGGAGGACACTGAATTCATTGCCTCCCATGGGCACACCAAAATTACAACGACTTAGAAAGCAAATATCTATGAGAACAAAGTGAACACTAGCAAAAAATATTTTTCACAATTAGGGATATAAAGAAGAAAACACAGTGAGACAGGTTGGAGGGGTAAAGAGGCAGTATAGTCAAAGCCACATTCCCTCATCATCAACTCACAAATGAGAAGAATAGCATAATCACAGAGGTCCTCCCCAAGGAGCAAGGAGTCTGAGCTCCACATTGGGTTTCCCTGCTCAGGGATCCTGCACCAGGAAGATGAGCCCTCAGAATGTCTGACTTTGTAAACCAGCAAGGCTGAAGTTTGGAAGAGTTGGAAGACTATAGAAAAGAGACTCTACTCTTACAGGGCGTGTGCAAAATCTCAGATGCTCTGAGCCCTAGAACAGAGGCAATACTTTGAAAAAAAATCCTGGGTCATATCCACTTGCTGATCTTGGAAAGCCTTGCTGAGAGGCAGGAAGCAGTTGGGACTTGCTGGGAGGATGGAGACACTGGCAGTAGCCACTTTTAGGATCTCATTCTACTGTGATGACACCAGTGGTGGAAAATGCCATTTTGGAATCCTCCCTCTAGCCTATAATTGCTGGAGACGTATCCAATCACCAGTGGGCAAGCAACAGCCTTGCACCCCTGGCTGTGCAACTAGCCACACAGGGACCAGGCACAACCCAACAGCAGGCTGGCAATAGCCATGCACCCCCAAGCCACACAGCTGGACCTACTGGGACTCAGAGCTGCCCAATAGCTGGCCAGGTAGCAACCACATGGGAAGACTGGCCTATCCAGCAGCAGCCCACAGCAGTAAGCTGGCCACACGGGGAGCCTGTCTTTTGTACAAGTGGGTTTGTGGCAACTATGTGCCACTATGCCATGCAGTCAGCTATGCAAGGAGCCTGCCCTACCCTCCAGCTGATCTGCAGCCAACACACAAGCCAACAGGTCCAGAGGCCAACCATCCCTACCAGCATACCCACAGTAGTCAGCCCTGCCACAAGAGAAGGGTGCACAGAGTCCACATAAGGGACATCCCTAGAGCATATTGCTCTGGCAACCAGAGGTGAGTGTGGTGCTGGGCCCCGTAAGATGTCTCTTACATAAGGCCACTTCTCTAAGATTGGGAAATGTAACCAGTGTATTATCTAGGTATCTAACACATAGAAATAAACCTAGAGATATGGGCAAAATGAGGAGACATAGAATATGTTCCAAATGAAAGAACAAGACAAAACCTTACAAAAAGAACTAAATGAAATGGAGAGAATCAATCTATTCAATAAAAGATTTGAGGAAATGATCATAAACAAGTTCTAAACAAGTTCACCAAACTTGGGAGAAGAATGAATGTACACAGTGAGAATTTCAACAAAGAGTTAGAAAATATAAAAAAGAAACAAGCAGAGCTAAAGAATACAATAACTGGAATAAAAATACAATAGAAGGAATTGAAAGTAATTTAGAGGTACAGAGGAAAGGAAAGAGTGATCTGGAAGATGGAGTAGTGGAAATACCCAAGTAGAACAGAAAGAAGATAAAAGAATTCTTAAAAATGAAGATAGTTTAAAATACCTCTGGGGCAACATCAAGCATATTAACATTTGCATTATAGGGGTCCCAGAGGAGAAGAGAGAGAGATAAAGGAGCAGATGATTTATTTGAAGAAATAATAGCTGAAAACTATCTTAATTTGGGGAAGGAAACAGATATCCACTTCCAGGGTGCACAGGAGTCCCACACAAGGTGAAACCAAAAAGTTCCACACCAAGACATATTATAATTAAAATGGCAAAAATGAAAGATAAAGAGAGAATCTTAAAAGCAATAAGAGAAAAGCAACTAGTTACATACAAGTGAACTCCCATAAGACTTACAGCTGACTTTTCAGCAGAAATATTGCAAGCCAGAAGGGAGTGGCACACTATATTCAAATGATGAAAGGAACAAAGCTTACAACCAAGAATACTCTACCCGTCATGACTGTCATTCAGATTTGAAGGAGAAATAGAGTTTCAAAGACAAACAAAAGTCAGAGTTCAGCATCTCTAAACGAGCTTTACAAAAAATGTTGAAGAATTTCTCTAAGCAGAAAAGCAAAGGCCACAGTAATAAATATGAAAATTATGAAAGGAAAATTTTCATTGGTAAAGGCAAACATACAGTAATGGTAATAAGGTAATAGAAAGATTAAAAGACAAAAGTAGTAAAATAATTTGTAGCCACAATAAGCAGTTAAGGGATACACAAAACAAAAAGATGTAGAATATGACCTCAAAAATATTAAACATGGGAGGGAGGAGCAAAAATATAGGGTGGATAGAAAGTGTTTGAACTTAAGAGATCATCAACTTGAAATAATCACATATATATATATATATATATATATATATATATATATATATATGCACGTATATAGGTTGTTATATATGAACCTCATGGTAACCACCAACTAAAAACCTATAATAAATGCACACAAAACAGACAGGAATCCAAACACAATACTTAAAATAGTCATCAAATCACAAGTGAACAGAGCAAAAGAAGAAGAAAGGAACCAAAAAACTACAAAAATGACCAGAAAACAATGAACCAAATGGTAATAAGTACATACCTATCAATAATTACTTAAATGTAAATGGACTAAATGCTCCAATAAGAATACATAGAATGACTGAAAGGATTAAAAACAAACAAACAAACAAACAAGATCCATATATATGACCATATTACACAAGGCAACCTATAGATCCTATGCTATCCCTATCAAAATACCAATGGTGTTTTTCACAGGACAAGAAAAAGTAATTCTAAAATTTGTATGGAATCACATAAACCCCAAATAGCCACAGAAATCTTGAGAAAGTAGGACAAAGCTGAAGGTGTCATGCTCCCTGTTTTAAACTATACTACAAAGATACAGTAATCAAAACAACATGTACTGGGGCAAAAACAGGCACATAGGTCAATAGAACAGAATAGAGACCCCATAAATAAACCCACACTTACATGGTCAGTTAATCTACAACAAAGGAGGCATGAATATACAATGGAAAATGTTTCTTTGACAAATTATGTTGGGAAAACTGGACAGCTACATGCAAAATAATGAAACTGGACTGATTTTTCACACCATATACGAAAATAAACTCAAAATGGATTAAAAGCTTAAACTGTAGACCTGAAACCTTACAATTCCTAAAAGAAAACAAGCATTATCCTCTTTGACACTGGTTCTTAGCAATAGTATTTTTAGATCTACTTCCACAGGTAAGGGAAACAAAGACAAAAATAAACAAATAGAACTACATCAAACTTAAAAGCTTCTGCACAGGGAAAGAAACTCTCAACAGAACAAAAAAGAAGCCTATTGAATGGGACAAGATATTTTCTAACATTATATATAAGTGGATAATATTCAAGGTATACAAAGAACTCATTCAACTTAACATAATTTTTTTAAATGGGCAGAGAAACTGAATACACATTTTTTCCATATGGATGACCAACAGACACATGAAAAGATGTTGATCATCACTAATCATCAGGGAAATGCAAATCAAAACCATAATGTGATACCATCTCAGAGCTGTCAGAATGACTATCATCCAAAAGACAACAAATATCATGTGCTGGCTAGGATTTGGAGAGAAGGGAACCCTCATGCACTGTTGGTGGAATTGCAAGTTGGTGTAGCCATTGTGGAAAATTGTATGGAGTTCCTCAAAAAATTAAAAACAAAACTGCCATAAGATCCAGCAGTTTCCTTCCTGGTTATTTACCAGAAGAAAACAGAAACATTTATTTGGCAGCCTTGTTTACAAACGCCAAGATATGGAAACAACCTAAGTGTCCATCCAAAGATAAATGGATAAACAAGAAGTGATGTGTGTGTATAATATATATATATATATATATATATATATATATATATATATATATATATACACACACACACACACAAAATGGAATATTACTGAGCCATAAAAAAACAATATCTTGCCATTTGTGACAATGTGGATGGATCTATAGGGTACTATGCTAAGTGAAATAAATCAGAGAAAGACAAGTACCATATTATCTCACTTATATGTGAACTCTAAAAAACAGAACAAAGCAAAACAAAATGAAAATATACTCTTAGATACAGAGAACAAATAGGTGTTTGCCAGAGGGGAGGGGTTTGGTGGTGGAAAATAGGTGAAGGGAATTAAAAGGTTTAGGTCTCTAGTTATAAAATAAATAATCCAGGGGGGTGTAACATACAGCATAAGAAATATGGTTAATAGTATTGTAATAACTTTGTATAGTGACATGGTTACTAGACTTATTGTGGTGATCGCTTCATAATGTATGCAAATGTCAAATCAATATTTAGTACACCTGAAACTAACATAATATTATATGTCAACTATATTTCAATAAAAAATAGACAAGTGCCAGAATGTTTATGGCAGCCCTATTCTTAATAGTCTCAAAATAGAAACAATCCAAAGATCTATCAACAGTAGAATGCATAAAATGATCATGGTCTATGAACTAGAGCTACATATAATGAATAGATCCCATGAACATAATTTTGAGAAAAAGAAGCCAGACATAAAATAAAATGAATATTATATCTTTATATAAAGTTCTAAGAAGAAAAGGGAAAACTAAACCACAATGTAAAGAATGCATATTAGGAGTAAGAAGAAAATCAAGAAAGTGAGAAACATAAAAGTCAGTTTGTTAAATTAATGACTGTCTTGCAGTGTGTTTTAATATAGGTAATATCACTGAGCACATAAATGGGGCAATTAAATCAAACTTGAGGAGATGGAGACATGTTAGTCTTTCCAGAAGAGGTGATACCTAACTTTTATTTTGAAGAACAAGTAGGAATTATTTAGCTGAAGAAGATGAAGTATTCGAGGGGAAAGCACATGATTTAGAAAAATTCAAATAGTTCTGTATGAGTACAGCAATGTTACCTTGTAAGAGACTTGCAAGAGATAATATATGTCCTCCTAAAATACATTGCTATAACAACTCCTTTATCATATTTAAATTACTTGCTAAATTTGTTTTTTCTTAGATTATAAATTCCATGAAAAAGCCCAGTGTCTCTTTCCTTCTACATCCCTCTTGTCTAATCCAGTTAAAATATAGAAGATATTCAGTAAATATTTGTTGAATGGAGGGATGGATGGATGAATGGATGGATGGTTAGATAAAGCTTACAGGAAAGGATTTTCAAGGATATAATTTGTTAAAGTAAGGACTTTAATTTATTTTAAACTATGGAAATGTATGTTAATCAGGATTCTTTTTCATAGGAAAATATGAAAGTATTCTGGAGTGGCTCATGAAATAGAACTCACTAATAAATAACAAAGCATGTGGGGTGGACGGCAACAAGGATCTCTCTCTCTCTCTCTCTCTCTCTTTCTTTCTCCCTTTCTCTCTTTCCCTCCCTCCCTCCTTTCATTCTTACCTTCCTCGCTCCATCTCTCATAGCCACGTTCTCTCATTTTTCCCTTCTCTATGATTCAGGGATTCCCCTTCAGACCAGTTTTGTTTATAAGGTTTGGGTGATCCTATAATTTATGATCCAAACCAGAACATTTTGGAGATTGAAAAGAAAGGAGTGCTGTTAATAATTACAGGGTGAAAACAAGCATGAACTGAAACTTCCCCAGCAAACTGTGAGTTATGATCACCCAACATATAGTGGAGGATTATGGCTAGGATCATTACCTTCTATCTTCTCCACTTCATGATCAGAGAGACAATGGCCTCTCTTTCCCAACCCTACTGCAGAAATCTTGTGAAGGGAACTTGTCTTAGTTCTGGCCCTGTGATCAGGGCAGTGGGTTATTGTGAATAACACCTCACCTTGAAATACGTGATTTTGATGAGCTGGGCAGTTAGTGAGAACAATTCTGAAACACAAGGGATATATATTTTCAGAATAATAGTGGAGGATTTCCAGACTTAAACATTGAAGTAATCTTTAAAATAGTAATTCACATATTTCAAGCATATTTGACATGATCAGATTTATACACTTACACACGTATGCACCTCCCACATTATTTATCTGTGATTTTAGGCAGGGCCATTTCACTGTTGACTAGTATTGGACTTGAAGAACACTAAATTCCTGAAATCTCTTCTATATTTCACTAATAAGCCATATCTCCCATACCGTATTTTAGTCTTGAGATTTTATATCCAAACACAAGACATTAAAGTTCATGCTGTCAGCCATTTCACCATGTTAGCCTATTAAAATCTTGTTGATACCTAATCTCAATTTCCTATTATGCAATAATAAAACTTTCTCTGACTACCATTTATGAATGCTATTATAAGTAAAAGTGATTTGAAAGCTGTAAAATGTTATGTAAATATAAGGTTAAATTATTAAGTATATTTATTTTGAAATAAATATAGTTTGGATAGTAACTTTACTAGTATGTTAAAAGTTTTGAGTTTTTTAGAAAAAAGCATAAAACACTACAAATTATATGGATAAATTATAATTTTACATGAAGAATGGATTCTCATTTTTTTAACATCTTTATTGGGGTATAATTGCTTTACAATGGTGTGTTAGTTTCTGCTTTATAACAAAGTGAATCAGTCATACATAAACATATGTTCTCATATGTCTTCCCTCTTGCGTCTCCCTCCCTCCCACCCTCCCTATCCCACCCCTCCAGGCTGTCACAAAGTACCGAGCCAATATCCCTGTGCCATGCGGCTGCTTCCCACTAGCTATCTACCTTACGTTTTGTCCAAGATTAAGATACTGGGTTTACTTCTTCACTCCCACTCCACCTCTATACTCTATTTTCTGTGGGGGAAATTTTGGCTCTTTCTGTTACTCTGTTCAATGAAGAGAAATATATTCTAAGTATTCCTTCTATAACTTCCTGAAGTTCAACAATGTAAGAACTAGACCTCAAGATTTCTAAATCTAGTTTCTGTGTGGCTTTCTGAAGAGTTTAAACTTGTAGGAATTTGATCAATAATATTTTTTTGTCATTTCTATCAGAGAGCCAGAGAATGAGAGTTAGAGAGCAGAGTACTTGCTGAAAACATTTTCCCTTGCCATCCCGCAATAAAAGATTATGGGATGTCAGAAACATGAATAGGCAATTATTAGTTTCACAGCACTGTAGACAAAACCTCTAAAATCACAACCGACTATATTGAATGAACACATACTGAATTTGAGTAGCTAAAGATGGAGCTTTCTAAAGTTTAAAAATATTTCAAAATGTAAAAGTTTGTCATATAATCTGCAACTGCATTTCTATTACTATGTATCTCTGTTTCTAGGTTATCAGCACTCTCTTAGGTCCATCTTAAACAGCCAAGGTGCTCATTGATTTTATAAATTATATTGATATACATAATTAAACCAGTTTTCAGTATATTGAACTTTCAAATTCAAACGAAAGCAGCTTACACTATCATTTCATATTTTCTCCCAAGTGTCATTTATTTGATTTAACTATTAGTTTACTAGTTTTCAAAATAAAGTTATAACTTATAGTGAGTAAATAGGGTAAACTTTGATATCACATAATTTAATTCTTCCATGACAGTCATTTTCATTTAAACATGATTTTTTTTAATAATTAAAAATTAAGGGACCTTGAAGATGGCGGAAGAGTAAGACACGGAGATCACCTTCCTCCCCACAGATACACCAGAAATACATCTACATGTGGAACAACTCCTACAGAACACCTACTGAACGCTGGCAGAAGACCTCAGACCTCCCAAAAGGCAAGAAACTCCCCACGTACCTGGGTAGGGCAAAAGAAAAAAGAAAAAACAGAGACAAAAGAATAGGGACTGCACCTGCACCAGTGGGAGGGAGCTGTGAAGGAGGAAAAGTTTCCACACACTAGGAAGCCCCTTCGCAGGTGGAGACTGCAGGGGGCGGAGGGGGGAGCTTCGGAGCCGCGCAGGAGTGCACAGCAACGGGTGCGGAGGGCAAAGCGGGGAGATTCCCGCACAGAGGATCGGTGCCGACCGGCACTCACCAGCCCGAGAGGCTTGTCTGCTCACCCGCCGGGGCGGGCGGGGCTGCGAGCTGAGGCCGGAGCGCAGGGAGAGGACTGGGGTTGGCGGCTTGAACATAGCCTGAAGGGGTTAGTGCACCACGGCTAGCTGGGAGGGAGTCCGGGGAAAAGTCTGCACCTGCCGAAGAGGCAAGAGACTTTTTCTTCCCTCTTTGTTTCCTGGTGCGTGAGGAGAGGGGTTTAAGAACGCTGCTTAAAGGAGCTCCAGAGACGGGCGCGAGCCGCGGCTAAAAGCACGAACCCCAGAGACGGGCGCGAGCCGCGGCTGAAAGCGCGGACCCCAGAGACGGGCGGGAGACGATAAGGCTGCTGCTGCCGCCACCGAGGGGCCTGTGTGCGAGCACAGGTCACTCTCCACACCCCTCTTCCGCGGAGCCTGTGCAGCCCGCCACTGCCAGGTTCCCGGGGTCCAGGGACAACTTCCCCGGGAGAACGCACAGCGGGCCTCAGGCTGGTGCAAAGTCACGCCGGCCTTTGCTGCCGCAGGCCCGCCCCGCACACCGTGCCCCTCCCGCCCCGCCGGCCTGAGTGTGCCAGAGCCCCCGAATCAGCGGCTCTTTTAACCCCGCCCTGTCTGAGCAAAAAACAGACGCCCTCCAGCGACCTACACGCAGTGGCAGGGCCAAATCCAAAGCTGAGCCCCTGGGAGCTGTGAGAACAAAGAAGAGAAAGGGAAATCTCTCCCAGCAGCCTCAGGAGCAGCGGATTAAAATCATCCCAAATTGAGGAGGTGGACTTTGAGAGCAAGATATATGATTTTTTCCCCTTTTCCTCTTTTTGTGAGTGTGTATGTGTACGCTTCTGTGTAAGATTTTGTCTGTATAGCTTTGCTTCCACCATTTGTCCTAGGGTTCTATCCGTCCGTTTTTAAAATTTTTTTTTCTCTTAATGATTTTTTTATTTTAATAATTTTATTATATTTTATCTCCTTTCTTTTTGTCCTTCCCCCCTCCTTCCCTCCTTCTTTCTCTCTTTCTACTTCTACTAATTCTCTCCACAATCAACTTGATGTACCTGAATCTGTGGAATACATGAATAGACAACGAATCATCCCGAATTGAAGAGGTGGACTTTGGGAGCAAGAGTTATGATTTTTCCCCCTTTACCTCTTTTAGTGAGGGTGTATGTGTATGCTTCTGTGTAAGATTTTGTCTGTATAGCTTTGCTTCCAACATTTGTCCTAAGGTTCTATCCGTCCGTTTTTTTTTTTCTAAATAAGAATTTTTTAATTCAATAATTTTATTATACTTTATTTTATTTTTACTGTATCTTCTTTCTTTCTGTCTTTTTTCCTTCTTTCCCTCCTTCCTTCTGTCCTCCCTCCCTCCCTCCCTCCTTTCTTTCCTTCTTTCCTTCTTTGCTTCTTTCTTTCTTTCTTCCTTCCTTCCTTCCCTCCTTTCCTTCTTTCTTTCCTCATACTTCTACTAATTCCCTCTACTTTTTCTCCCTTTTATTCTGAGCCGTGTGGATGAAAAGCTCTTGGTGCTCCAGCCAGGAGTCAGGGCTCTGCCTCTGAGGTAGGAGAGCCAACTTCAGGACACTGGTCAACAAGAGACCTCCCAGCTCCACATAATATCAAACGGCGAAAATCTCCCAGAGACCTCCATCTTAACACCAGCACCCAGCTTCACTCAACGACCAGCAAGCCACAGTGCTGGAAAACCTATGCCAAACAACTAGCAAGACAGGAACACAACCCCACCAATTAGCAAAGAGGCTGCCTAAAATAATAATAAGGCCACAGACACCCCAAACACACCACCAGACGTGAACCTGCCCACTAGAGAGACAAGATCCAGCCTCATCCACCACAACACAGGCACTAGTCCCCTCCACCAGGAAACCTACACAACTCACTGAACCAACCTTAGCCACTGGGGACAGACATCAAAAACAGCAGGAACTACGAACCTGCAGCCTGCAAAAAGGAGACCCCAAACACAGTAAGATAAGCAAAATGAGAAGACAGAAAAACACACAGCAGATAAAGGAGCAAGATAAAAATGCACCAGACCTAACAAATGAAGAGGAAATAGGCAGCTTACCTGAAAAAGAATTCAGAATAATGATAGTAAGGATAATCCGAAATCTTGGAGATAGAATGGACAATAGAATGGACAAAATGCAAGAATCAGTTAACAAGGACCTAGAAGAAATAAAGATGAAACAAGCAACGATGAACAACACAATAAATGAAATTAAAAGTACTCTAGGTGGGATCAATAGCAGAATGACTGAGGCAGAAGAACAGATACGTGACCTGGAAGATAAAATAGTGGAAATAACTACTGCAGAGCAGAATAAAGAAAAAAGAATGAAAAGAACTGAGGACAGTCTCAGAGACCTCTGGGACAACATTAAACGCACCAACATTCGAGTTATAGGGGTTCCAGAAGAAGAAGAGAAAAAGAAAGGGACTGAGAAGATATTTGAAGAGATTATAGTTGAAAACTTCCTTAATATGGGAAAGGAAATAGTTAATCAAGTCCAGGAAGCACAGAGAGTCCCATACAGGATAAATACAAGGAGAAATACGCCAAGACACATATTAATCAAACTGTCAAAAATTAAATACAAAGAAAGCATATTAAAAGCAGCAAGGGAAAAACAACAAATAACACATAAGGGAATCCCCATAAGGTTAACAGCTGATCTCTCAGCAGAAACCCTACAAGCCAGAAGGGAGTGGCAGGACATACTGAAAGTGATGAAGGAGAAAAACATGCAGCCAAGACTACTCTACCCAGCAAGGATCTCATTCAGATTTGATGGAGAAATTAAAACCTTTACAGACAAGCAAAAGCTGAGAGAGTTCAGCACCACCAAACCAGCTTTACAACAAATGCTAAAGGATCTTCTCTAGGCAAGAAACACAAGAGAAGGAAAAGACCTATAATAACGAACCCAAAACAATTTAGAAAATGGGAATAAGAACATACATATCGATAATTACCTTAAATGTAAATGGACTAAATGCTCCCACCAAAAGACACAGATTAGCTGAATGGATACAAAAACAAGACCCTTATATATGCTGTCTACAAGAGACCCACTTCAGACCTAGAGACACATACAGACTGAAAGTAAGGGGATGGAAAAAGATATTCTATGCAAATGGAAACCAAAAGAAAGCTGGAGTAGCAATTCTCATATCAGACAAAATAGACTTTAACATAAGGACTATTAAAAGAGACAAAGAAGGACACTACATAATGATCAAGGGATCAATCTAAGAAGAAGATATAACAATTGTAAATATTTATGCATCCAACATAGGAGCACCTCAATACATAAGGCAAATACTAACAGCCATAAAAGGGGAAATCGACAGTAACACATTCATAGTCAGGGACTTAAACACTCCACTTTCACCCATGGACAGATCATCCAAAATGAAAATAAATAAGGAAACACAAGCTTTAAATGATACATTAAACAAGATGGACTTAATTGATATTTATAGGACACTCCATCAAAAACAACAGAATACACATTTTTCTCAAGTGCTCATGGAACATTCTCCAGGATAGATCATATCTTAGGTCACAAATCAAGCCTTGGTAAATTTAAGAAAATTGAAATTGTATCAAGTATCTTTTCTGACCACAATGCCATGAGACTAGATATCAATTACAGGAAAAGATCTGTAAAACATACAAACACATGGAGGCTAAACAATACACTACTTAATAATGAAGTGATCACTGAAGAAATCAAAGAGGAAATCAAAAAATACCTAGAAACAAATGACAATGGAGACACAACGACCCAAAACTTATGGGATGCAGCAAAAGCAGTTCTAAGGGGGAAGTTTATAGCAATACAAGCCCACCTTAAGAAGCAGGAAACATCTCGAATAAACAACCTAACCTTGCAACTCAAGCAATTAGAGAAAGAAGAACAAGAATACCCCAAAGCTAGCAGAAGGAAAGAAATCATAAAAATCAGATCAGAAATAAATGAAAAAGAAATGAAGGAAACAATAGCAAAGATCAATAAAACTAAAAGCTGGTTCTTTGAGAAGATAAACAAAATAGATAAACCACTAGCCAGACTCATCAAGAAAAAAAGGGAGAAGACTCAAATCAATAGAATTAGAAATGAAAAAGGAGAGGTAACAACTGACACTGCGGAAATAAAAGAGATCATGAGAGATTACTACAAGCAACTCTATGCCAATAAAATGGACAATCTGGAAGAAATGGACAAATTCTTAGAAATGCACAACATGCCAAGACTGAATCAGGAAGAAATAGAAAATATGAACAGACCAATCACAAGCACTGAAATTGAAACTGTGATTAAAAATCTTCCAACAAAGAAAAGCCCAGGACCAGATGGCTTCACAGGCGAATTCTATCAAACATTTAGAGAAGAGCTAACACCTATCCTTCTCAAACTCTTCGAAAATATAGCAGAGGGAGGACCACTCCCAAACTCCTTCTACGAGGCCACCATCACCTTGATACCAAAACCAGACAAGGATGTCACAAAGAAAGAAAACTACAGGCCAATATCACTGATGAACATAGATGCAAAAATCCTCAACAAAATACTAGCAAACAGAATCCAACAGCACATTAAAAGGATCATACACCATGATCAAGTGGGGTTTATTCCAGGAATGCAAGGATTCTTCAATATATGCAAATCTATCAATGTGATAAACCATATTAACAAATTGAAGGAGAAAAACCACATGATCATCTCAATTGATGCAGAGAAAGCTTTTGACAAAATTCAACACCCATTTATGATAAAAACCCTGCAGAAAGTTGGCATAGAGGGAACTTTCCTCAACATAATAAAGGCCATATATGACAAGCCCACAGCAAACATCATCCTCAATGGTGAAAAACTGAAAGCATTTCCACTAAGATCAGGAACAAGACAAGGTTGCCCACTCTCACCACTCTTATTCAACATAGTTTTGGAAGTTTTATCCACAGCAATCAGAGAAGAAAAGGAAATAAAAGGAATCCAAATCAGAAAAGAAGAAGTAAAGCTGTCACTGTTTGCAGATGACATGATCCTATACATAGAGAATCCTAAAGATGCTACCAGAAAACTACTAGAGCTAATCAATGAATTTGGTAAAATGGCAGGATACAAAATTAATGCACAGAAATCTCTGGCATTCCTATATACTAATGATGAAAAATCTGAAAGTGAAATCAAGAAAACACTCCCATTTACCATTGCAACAAAAAGAATAAAATATCTAGGAATAAACCTACCTAAGGAGACAAAAGACCTGTATGCAGAAAATTATAAGACACTGATGAAAGAAATTAAAGATGATACAAATAGATGGAGAGATATACCATGTACTTGAATTGGAAGAATCAACATTGTGAAAATGACTCTACTACCCAAAGCAATCTATAGATTCAATGCAATCCCTATCAAACTACCACTGGCATTTTTCACAGAACTAGAACAAAAAATTTCACAATTTGTATGGAAACACAAAAGACCCCGAATAACCAAAGCAATCTTGAGAACGAAAGAGGGAACTGGAGGAATCAGGCTCCCTGACTTCAGACTATACTACAAAGCTACAGTTATCAAGACGGTATGGTACTGGCACAAAAACAGAAAGATAGATCAATGGAACAGGATAGAAAGCCCAGAGATAAACCCATGCACATATGGACACCTTATCTTTGATAAAGGTGGCAGGAATGTACAGTGGAGAAAGGACAGCCTCTTCAATAAGTGGTGCTGGGAAAACTGGACAGGTACATGTAAAAGTATGAGATTAGATCACTCCCTAACACCATACACAAAAATAAGCTCAAAATGGATTAAAGACCTAAATATAAGGCCAGAAACTATCAAACTCTTAGAGGAAAACATAGGCAGAACACTCTATGACATAAATCACAGCAAGATCCTTTCTGACCCACCTCCCAGAGAAATGGAAATAAAAACAAAAATAAACAAATGGGACCTAATGAAACTTGAAAGCTTTTGCACAGCAAAGGAAACCATAAACAAGACCAAAAGACAACCCTCAGAATGGGAGAAAATATTTGCAAATGAAGCAACCGACAAAGGATTAATCTCCAAAATTTACAAGCAGCTCATGCAGCTCAATAACAAGAAAACAAACAACCCAATCCAAAAATGGGCAGAAGACCTAAATAGACATTTCTCCAAAGAAGATATACAGACTGCCAACAAACACATGAAAGAATGCTCAACATCATTAATCATTAGAGAAATGCAAATCAAAACTACAATGAGATATCATCTCACACCAGTCAGAATGGCCATCATCAAAAAATCTAGAAACAATAAATGCTGGAGAGGGTGTGGAGAATAGGGAACACTGTTGCACTGCTGTGGGAATGTGAATTGGTTCAGCCACTATGGAGAACAGTATGGAGGTTCCTTAAAAAACTACAAATAGAACTACCATATGACCCAGCAATTCCACTACTGGGCATACACCCTGAGAAAACCGAAATTCAAAAAGAGTCATGTACCAAAATGTTCACTGCAGCTCTATTTACAATAGCCCGGACATGGAAACAACCTAAGTGCCCATCATCAGATGAATGGATAAAGAAGATGTGGCACATATATACAATGGAATATTACTCAGCCATAAAAAGAAACGAAATTGAGCTATTTGTAATGAGGTGGATAGACCTAGAGTCTGTCATACAGAGTGAAGTAAGTCAGAAAGAAAAAGACAAATACCGTATGCTAACACATATATATGGAATTTAAGAAAAAAAATGTCATGAAGAACCTAGGGGTAAAGCAGGAATAAAGACGCAGACCTCCTAGAGAACGGACTTGAGGTTATGGGGAGGGGGAAGGGTGAGCTGTGACAGGGCGAGAGAGAGTCATGGACATATACACACTAACAAACGTAGTAAGGTAGATAGCTAGTTGGAAGCAGCCGCATGGCACAGGGATATTGGCTTGGTGCTTTGTGACAGCCTGGAGGGGTGGGATAGGGAGAGTGGGAGGGAGGGAGACACAAGAGGGAAGAGATATGGGAACATATGTATATGTATAACTGATTCACTTTGTTATAAAGCAGAAACTAACACACCATTGTAAAGCAATTATACCCCAATAAAGATGTTAAAAAAAAATATCAACAAAAACCCTATAGTAAATATGATGCTTAATGGTAAAATAGTGAAAACTTTCCTGTTGAAATTAGGCATGAGACAAATATATTATTATAACATTTATTCAATGCTATACTGCATTTCTTGCTACTGCAAGAAGGCAAAAAAATAAATAAAAGGTATAAAGCTTAGGAAAAAGGAAATAAAACTGTCATTATTCACATTGACATCAATGACATGTACTGTCATTGATGAATACAGAGCATGCCAAAAAAATCTACACATAAACTAGTAGAGATAATAAAGTGAATTTAGTAAAGTCACAGGATATAGTCAGTATACAAAATCAAATGTTTTACTATATGCTAGCAATACGCAATTAGAGAATGAGGTTGTTAAAAATAAATCATTTACACTAGCATAAAAGAACCTCCCAAACATCTGGAAACAAATCTAGCAAAAATAGACAACATTGCCACATAAAATACTGAATAAACCTTGCTGTAAGGAATTAAAAAGTGCCAAGTAAACAGATACGTGGATTGGAAGATTAAATATTATAAAACTGTCATTTCTTCCTAAATTGAGATGTATAATCAATGCAATCTCAGTCCAAACCCAGTAGGGTTTTCTTTGCTTTTCTTCTTCTGAAGAAGAAATTATCATTATGATTCCAAAAATATATGGAAATGAAAAGGCCCAAGAAGAGCCATAAAAATCGTGAATAAGGATAACCATATTGGAGGATTTAAACTACCAGATATTGAGTTATAAAAGTACATTATTTAGAGCACCATCTCAATCTATATTGTATCAATAGTTATTTGGGTATTTAATTTTTGTAAAAGATAGATTACATAAATTATGATACATTTATAGGATGTAAAGCTCTGCAGCTATTAAAATGTATGAAGTTCCATTTTACTGATTTTGAATTTATAAAAGTCTATTTTATTTATTTTACTGATATGACTAATTTAAACATGGTTTATGAGATTCCACTTATTTAAAATGGCATTTTGTACACATAATAGAATATCAGGAAGGATGTTTTCAAATGTGAGTAGTGATTATCTCTGGATAGTGTGATTTGAGAGGTGAAGTTTATTTTTCTGTAAACTTTTGGTGAAGTTATCATCATATAAATATTTATGTTTGAAAAAACACACACACTAGAATGCCTCATTGGGATGAGAGAAGAAAGAGAAAGTCTCTCCTACTTGACCCATTTGTTATTGAAGCAACCACTTTAGACTTAATCTCGGAGCCTGAGCCAACAACTTTTCCCAGGTACATGTCTGAATATTTTCTTGCATGTCAAAAACTCACATGGCAATAGTAAAAGGAAATATTTACAGCCATGACTTCACTAGCTAAAAAATACCTCTTATTAATATTTAACAGGAAGAGGGAAAAAAAAGAGAAGTAGAGTTGGGAAAGAATATATGTACGTTATATATTCAAAAACTTCCTATTCCATGTTTATGATTACCCATTGCACATCAAAGTAGAAAATTGATAAGTGTGTTAAGTTTTTATGATTAGTATCTGGGTGAAACCAAAGTTAACTTTAGTTGAGATAAGCACCCAGATGTTCATATATTTAACTGAGAATGACTCTTCTGTCACTCTGTCTCTGTCTCTCTGTCTTTGTCTCTTTCTCCCTCCTCCTCTCTCTCTTTCCTCTCCCTTCTGAAATTTAGGTGAGAGATTTTAGCTATGAAAGTCTGTCAAAAGTGATTGCTGTTAAGTTTTGCTATGTATGCCTGGAAATCCTATAAAAGTTACTCATTTTCTGACGTGTTTTAACAATCTCTGCTTTTCACCTAATGTGAGAAAAATGATGTCCAAAGATAAATAAAACATAGAATACAGAATACTTACTCAAAATTTTTTCATGAAAAAGAGAAGCATTATAGAATTAAATATTTTACTTTTTCAGTTAGCGAGGTAGTGTATTTATAGAAACAGTGCTTAAAAATATAATGCATTAATTTTTATTCTTTAGGTACAATTGACTGATTTCTGAATGAAAAAATGTTGAATCTTATAACTAATATTTTCATATAATAAAATGTATAACTTAATTTTAATTATTTTTATTATTCAACATTCAAAAAGGAAATGAGAATTTTACATTGGTCTAAAAATGCTTTGTTTTAAGCTCAGAATATATGAGTTTAACAGCATAAGGTTAAGCATCATTAATGTAATTTAGGATTTAAGTAAAATAAAATAATATTTCAAGCAAATCTACAGCTTTAGAAAGAAAAGAAATGCAAGTCTTTCTTAAGCTGAAAACAGTAGTATTGAATCAAATCTGAGATATCCCCTTTTGAAGAATGATTAAATGTTTTTCTTTGACAATGGCTCAAAACACTGTAGGATTGCAATATTGATAGAAAAAGTTCATTGTCATGTTGTTTTTAGAACTTTTAGTTTCTAAGTATAAAATTCAAAGAGACAAACCATTTGTAAGCTGTAGTCTTGATTAAAATTTCAAGGTCTAGGACTTAGGAACAAGTTCTGAATGGCTGTCTGGGCTCTGACAAGAAACTAAGATCTGCACATCACCCGGTTCTACCTTCTGCTCATTTCTGAATAGTGAGTAATGCTACTCAGACTTCTCAGGAAACTGAAGAAAAAATAATAAATTGTTATTATTGTAATTAATTTTGATTATTGTAAATATAGAAAAATGTTCCAAAGAATATTTATATCCTTGCATGAACCCCATATCTCTCCCTAATTTTTGAATAATTACCTTAAAATAAAATCAACATGCACTGAAACTCTTAGAAAAAATATCACAAGAAAGAAAAAAAAATCCAATGTAAAGATTTCCCCAAGAGTCTGATATTGAATGAATATTTTAAACAATATATGTTTAACTTCACTTTTTTTGGTTAACGGAATATGATTAATCACCACCCAAACTCCTCCCATACATTCACACAAACACACTCCACTACCTGGTTCTTTGCCTCTGGAGAGAAATATCAGTAATTAATTGAGACAAGATCTAATATACAAATGCAAACTTGAATGCAAATAAAATAATGTCAATTTTCATTGATAGTTATTGCTTTGTCAATAAAGGCAAATGCTTAAAAAAATTCAAAATGCAACACAAACTTTATATTGAGGCTATTACTTTTATTATTCCAAGGGACTCAGGAGATTTTTCCTTTCTGGCCCTTTGGGATAGGAGCCTTTGACTTTCAGGAGAGGAAGGAACAATATTAAATTAAGCAGTAGGTAAATTTTGTCTTCAGCGCTGCTCATTTTCCCTTTCGATGTCATTTTTACCCTTTTTGGCCCCATCTACTGCTACCTCTCATCAATGTACTTTCTCCCTCCCAGATTCCTTAGCTTCTTATCTGCCCAGGATTCTGCTGTCAGGACAAAAGAGGATTTCATTATCACTGACAACTTGGTTTGAATATGTTTAATGGACTATTCTTCCCTGATGGGAAATGAACCTAAAGAAAGAATACCTAGAACTGGAATTTCAGAAAATGTAAAACAGAGGGAACTCTGAAACTCCTACAGGTTCTAGCACATGTGCAACTGTGCAAGTCATGTGCCTTTCAGGCTCCTGTTTTCTAAAACAAGGGAATCAGGGAGGCACTGAATTGGAGAACAGGGGAACAATTTTAGCTGCTGCTACTTCAGTTCATACTCAGAGGACAAGGAAAAGCAGCATAGAAGCAGCACTAGATAGCCTAGTCTCATAGTCTCTGTCTCTGTCTCTTTCTCTCTCAAGGAATCAAATCTTGTCACCCCTTTTAGCAGCCATTGGCCCAGAACTATCCAAAGACTTTCAGCTCGGGGGTTTTTACCTTGGTGCTAAAGGCAAAGAACTGACAGACTGCTTCTTATTTTCTCCTGAAAACCAGCAAATGTTTCAGCTGGAAACCTTCCCTGAATGACAGAACACCAAGTTTGAAAGAAACATTTTCATGAATTATGTCTCCCCTTGGGATGGATCTGGTTTGCACATTAAGACATGGCTGCCAGCACCCATAAGCACTAGCTCATTCCTTCCCTTAAAAACTCACTTTCCATCATATAGATGTGTGGTCTTAATATTGGGGAACATAAATGTGTTTTCCATACCCGTGAGTTATTATATCCTTTCTAGCTCCTTTCCACTTTTCGGTATGGTACAGGCTAAGAAAATAGAAACCAAATACAAATTAACACAGAAAAATAGTGAAATTAAGTGGAAAGGCCACTTATTGCCTTATATTTCGTACATAAAGTCGTGTATCTTTTCTGTTTTATGATTCAGTTTGTCTTCATACTATAACACGGTCTACAACACCCAACATAATTTTATATTAAATAAGATGTAGTAGAGATTTGAATTTAGTGTTATGACTTAGAACAGCTACAGTTCAAGTGGTATAATTTAGTTTAAAGCAATATAGTTGTTTCTGTTGATACTCTAGGTACTCCTACTGACTTAGTTCAAATTATGGGCTATTTGATCTCTTTGCTTCAGCTGCCTAATTTGTCAAGTTACCAAAATTTTTTTTTCTCAGTGAGATAATGTAGGCTGTCTACTGTCTATCTAAAGTTTCTCTATAGCCCATTGTATCAAACACAAACTGCTAATATTCTCATAATCTTGTTGGGAAGTCTGACATTTGATATAGTATGAGATGCAGATACTATTTCATCTTAATCAACTCTTAGTAGCAATTTGGAACAGCATTGCAATTTTATTTTTGATGTTGAATTTTCCACAAACTGAAGTAGAATAGTCTTGAGAGGAGGTTGGCTTAGAAAGCCCTGTCATCAAAGCATATCTGTTTCAGTTCCAAGAAAGAGAGGTAAAATGGTTCTGTGAAGAGGCAGATAAACTGTTTTGCTTTTGAAACTTATAATCTAACTCTTCCATATGCAAATTATAACTTTTATTTTTTCCCTTTCTTCAAAAGAGGGTTTCTTCTGCATACATAAAAATGTCCAAACATCCTAGGTATCCTTATGCCTGATTCAAACATTTGAGGAAAAAAATGATAATGTGGTACCATAACTGTCCTTTGTATGGAACCTTAAAGTTTGAAGTTTGAAAACCTACTCCTATACATTGTGTATTTAATCATTTCAACAAATATATGAGTGATATCATTATTTCCATTTGTATATATGAAGAAAGTGATGCTCAGAGAATCTAAGTAGTTGTTCAAGGCTACCTATTAAATAAATGGATAATTAGTCTATAAACACAACATCTGTGTCTCTAGCCAACCACGTTGTATCAATATATCACACTGCATCTTTCCAAATCAAATCAGTCAGTGCAGCACTTGATTTCATTTATTCTATGTTCCTTAATCATTAGGGTCATTATTAGAAACAAAATGATAGTCTGGTTGGACCATGGGTCTAAAGCTGCATGGTGAGTTGTCTATTTTTTTCTCTTTATGTATGAGGACAAGGGACACTGGTAACTAGGAAAAGAAATGACAAGAAAACAAAAGTACAATGTTAAATTAAGAACTCTCTGTACTATGCTATTACTTTTCCCTTTGCATATGTAATCATATATTTTATTCTTTCTTCTCAACTAAATGAATATATAACTTCAGAAGTATATAACTCTAATCCTGGCCTGGTCTCAAGAATGTCAGTTATAGTAGGGTGGCCATGTTTCTCAGGCTTCCTCAAACCTTAAAGCATAGATCCATATCCATGATGGGTTGCTAATAAACTAAAAATGTCCTAATGTTATGATGAGTAATATAAAGCTGGCATTATAATTTTATCTGGAAAAGGGAATTTTAGATGCACCTACCTCTTTCTTGAGAGAGAAATTATACTCTTCTACCTTCAAATTATATATTTTAGATAAACTTTCTCCTCCATGTTAAGGATTATATGAAATATGAGATTAGTGAAGAGCTTTGACTCTAAACAAATTTAATGCTAACAGCTTTCAAAAATAATATTATTGAATTTATTGTGTATTATTAGCATACTATTAATTTTACTCTCATACTAAACTCAACTTTGGAGGATTACACTGTTGTTTAAAATACACAAAATACGGAAGTTCCCTGGTGGCCTAGTGGCTAGCATTCTGGGCTTTCACTGCTGTGGTCTAGGTTTAATCCCTAGTTGGGAAACTTAGATCCTGCAAGCCACACAGCACAGAAGAAAAAAAAAACACACACACACACACAAAGATAACTCACCTTTTAAGTTTTAACTTTGTACCACATAACAAAAGTCTACTCTTATTTATTAAATTGAATACATAGCTTTTTTATACTTAAAAGTACCAGAAAGAGTATTAACATTCATTGTGGCAGGATTTCAACTACCACATGTTAGTAACATGACAGTTGCAGCATTAATTAATGCCACTTAATAAGAATTAGAATTAGTTTCCTTAAGTAATATACTTCAAAAACATACAAATTTTGCACTCATTGATATTCAGCTCTTTGCTTCCTCATCCAGCAGAGTTAAAATTAGACTTTTCTGACTAAGCATAATCCTAGCTAAAATAATTATTTGATCGCCTTATTCCATGCTTCAGAAAGAATTAGCTTTACATAGCAAATCAGTTATATGAATATAACTCAATATGGCATAATTTCTCATTAAATTAATGAAGAGAAGATATTTTAAAAGGTGTCTTCACCACATACTTAGCTAGGAAAATTTTCTCATATCAAAAGTTGCAATAGTAGAGTGAAAGAATTATGAATCAAAATTTCATAGCCCATGGGCTTCCCTGGTGGCACAGTGGTTAAGAATCCACCTGCCAGTGCAGGGGACACAGGTTTGACCCCCGGTCCAGGAAGATCCCACATGCTGTGGAGTAACTAAGCTCATGCACTACAACTAATGAGCCTGTGCTCTAGAGCCCATGAGCCACAAATACTGAGCCCTTATGCCACAACTACTTAAGCCTGCACACCTAGAGCCTGTGCTCTGCAACAAGAGAAGCCACCACAATGAGAAGCCTGCGCACTGCAACAAAGAGTAGCCCCCGCTCGCTGCAACTAGGGAAAGCCCGCTGGCAGCAACAAAGACTCATGCAGCCATAAATAAATAAATAAATAAATTTTAAAACAACAACAAAATTTCATTGCCCAGAAATATTAATATCTGACTAAAATATGAGTAGGAAAGCTCATGATTTTACTGTAATTTTCTAAAAATCAGATTTTCCAACATATCGTATCACTAAAACACTTTTGTTGAATATTTTTCGTGGAAAAACAAAGATGGTGGCTCCCTTTCTTTTCATATGAAGTAAATAGCTAGTATCCTTGTTGATATATTTATTACACTTTGGAGCAGAGGTCATAAATACAAATGTCTATAGAACTCAGCCCATGAATAAAAAAAAATGAGTACATCAAGGCAGTGTAAAATAGTGGGTAATGGTAAGGATTCTGAACAATTCCAGCTCTAACACATATTATTTTCGAGAGGATAAGTAAATTACAATATAGTCCTGAACCTCAGTTTTTTAATTTGTTAAAATGTTAATAATAATAACCCCCTTGTATAGTTACTGTAAGGATTAAGATACATAATGTGTTTAGTGATCCTAGCACCAGTGAATGACATGTAAAAAGAGTCTAATATATAGTGAGAACATATGTCCTAGTTTTCCTGGGATAGTCTCAGTTTTTAATTCTCAAAAGTGTTCAGATTTTGAGATATACAAATATAACATATTATTATTCCATTTTAATACTAATAGTGAAATGGAAGGGGAAAAAGATAGCTGTTGAGCGTTTTCCACTAATGCTACCAGGAACTTATTTTCCCAATTTTCTTCTATCTTCATGTTCCATAAGATTTTAGGGTAATATTTTCTAACTAATGGAGTGTTTGAGTCTTTATACAAAAATACTGCTCTGACCTAAAGTTTCCCCAAAATTTCTGCTTAGATGGGTTGCAGAGAACCTTGCCTCTCTACCCACCTGCTTTATACATCTCTTTCTTTTAGTGATACTGGAAAATCTAAATCAAACTAGGATTTGAATGAACAAACTAGAAACTTGTGTTACCTTGAGCCAGAATTTGTCTCAAGGTTTTTTGGACCAGGAGTCTAAGATCAAAGGAATCAAAGGAATATACTTCTGAAAGTTCTCTGATTCCCTTAGAAATAGCCCTATTCTGGTTAATACCCAAAATATATAAATGGCTCATACAACTCAAATAAAAAATAAAACAACCTGACTAAAAAATGGGCAGAAGACCTGAATAGACTTTTTCCAAAGAGGAAAAGCAGATGGCCAACAGGCACATGAAAGATGCTCAACATTGCTAATCATCAGGGAAATGCAAATCAAAACCACAATGAGATATTACCTCACACCTGTCAGAAGGGCTATCACCAAAAAGGACACAAATAACACATGTTGCCAAAGATGTGGAGTAAAGGGAACCATCTACACTGTTGGTGGGAATGTAAATAGGTGCAGACACTGTGGAAAAGAGTACAGAGGTTTCTCAAAAAAATAAAAATAGAACTTCCACATGACCCAGCAATTCCACTCCTGGGTATATATCCAAAAACAACAAAAACACTAATTTGAAAAGATACATGCACCCCAATGTTCATAGCAGCATTATTTATAATTACCAAGATATGGAAGCAACCTAAGTGTACACCAACAGAAGAATGGTTAAAGAAGAGGTGCCATACACACACACACACACACACACACACACACACACACACACGCTACAGAATATTACTCAGCCATCAAAAATAATGAAATTTTGCCATTTGCAACAACATAGATGGACTTGGAGGGTATTATGCTAAGTGAAATAAGTCAGACAAAGACAAATACTATATGATATCACTTACATGAGGAATCTAAAAAATACAAAACACTAGCAAATATAACAAAAATGAAGCAGATTCACAGACACAGAGAACAGATTAGTGGTTTCCAGTGGAGGGGAGAGGAAATATGGGGTGGGGAATTAAGAAATACAAACTATTATGTATAAAATAAGCTACAAGGATATATTGTACAACACAGGAAATACAGCCAATATTTTATAATTACTATAAATGGAGTATAATCTTTAAAATTGTGAATCACTATATTGTACACCTGAAACATATAATATTGTACATCAACTATACTTAAATAAAAACATAAAACAAAATATAAGAGAATACAAAAAAGAAAAGAAATACCCCTATTTCAACTACATGACAAGGTAAACAGCAAGTCAATGGATAGTTCTATTTCAGATAGTTTAAATAAATCTGTACAAAAATAAGATACAACTTTGTGAAACTATTCACATCTCTATGTAGATGTGAATCATCACCTTTATGTATATGTCAGCTTAAGTTTGGTATGTGTACAAAGTCAACATTCAAAACAGAAATTGTATATAATATTCTAGTTCCAACTACTAATCTAGTTTTAACAGAAATGTTGTTGATATTGATTACTATTAAATATTAAGCAATAAACATTATTCAGTCTGTCAACTAATTTCTCTCTAGCTTAGGCTTCTGATATATATAGCTATCATAATACTCTTGAAGCAATAGGAATGTAGACCAGGTTACCAAATACCAGAATCTATGCTCATTGATAATTCTCTTCACTAATGTGGTGAATTATTTTATAAAATTATATGTTTCTGAGAGAATATAGCATGCACTATTCTAAAGTCAAAGAACACTATGATGATTTAATCTATAATAGTTTCCTAAGTCTTTTTCACAGGCCATTGTATTTCAGTTCACATCTTATTACTGTCAGGTGGATTGATGACATGCTGAAATATAGTTTGCTAAAATAAATCTCCAGAAAAAAACTGTGCTCATGAAATCTCTAAATTATTAGTTAAAGTTACATATTTAAAACAATGCATTCATGGACTTCCCTGGTGGCATGGTGGTTAAGGATCCACCTGCCAATGCAGGGGACACTAGTTTGATCCCTGGTCCGGTAGGATCCCACATGTTGTAGAGCAACTAAGCCCATGCACTGCAACTACTGAGCCTGAGCTCTAGAGCCTGCAAGCCACAACTATTGAGCTCACGTGCTGCAACTACTGAAGCCCGTGCACCTAGAATCCCAGGCTCCACAACAAGAGAAGCCACCAAAATGAGAAATCCGTGCACACCCCATTCGCTACAACTAGAGAAAGCCCACACGCAGCAATGAAGACCCAACGCAGCTAAAAGAATAAATAAATATATTTTTTAAAATGCATGCAGTTTTGTTTCTCTATCTTTCTACTTGTATAAAACTCAGTTTAGTATTATTAGAGATGGAAAGTCCTTGAAAATTTACACTCATTAATGCAGTAATACACATATCATATATGTTATAATCTATCAGAGTCAAAATTTTTCAGGTCCACTTCACTACTAATGAAATGAAATTACACTACTACTACAATTATGCACTACTACTAATGTAGCAAAATTACTAAGGTAATTTCATCTCCATGATCTTCTTCAAATAGAATAGTAATGATTTTCAGTTTTTTAAGATTTGGTTTAAAGTTTTTAATAAACAAAAATCTTAAAACATCATTTTAAAGAGCAAGGCTTCAATTAATATATGTTCAAAGGAATTGGAGATGTAATAAAGAATATGGTCACTAAATGATTAAGTTCTTTCCCTGCCTACAGACTCCTGACATCTCTGGCCAGTCTTTTGAGCATCACCCACTCTGTGAGTGATATTTAATATGGTGGGAACCCTTTGATCATTGTGACTCCCCTAAAATTACACAAGCATAGAAAAAAAGAAAGAGCTCTAGGAGCTGAAACTTGTTCATAAAGTAATGTTTAAACTTTAAGAAATAATTATCTTCTTTTTTGTTTGAAGCCAGGTTAGAGGTATGCATGGGGAGGCTCTTGTCAAACATTTGGATATGTTTATCTTTGGTAAAAAGCCTGCAGGAAATGTATAAATCCCCTTCCCTGAGGCAGTCCTACCTCCTTTTATAGTCACCAACATCAGATACTGGCCTATAGGTTGGAAGAGTCTCTGATATATACTGACTCAGAATAACAGAGTGTTCTTCATGATCTGCTGTGCTTGTAAATACTGCACTAGCTTTTAGTTTTCCACAATTCTAAGATTTTTTTAACTGTTATACATAGAGGGTTTAATGCACTATTCTTTCTCTTTGTAGTGTTCTTCCTGATATAATGATTCATAAGAATATATTTTATAATTTCATTTTTTATTTTCTTTTTCATGTATAGTCTTCCATGACCTCCCGTATTGTCATGAAAAGCTGCTGTATTTCAAGAGAGACAACAGCAGTAATTGCAAATAGACAGGTTCTGCTTCTTTATCTGTTTATTTTCCTTGCTAACTGAAATTTAGGAAAGCTAGTGGAAGAAGGCATAGACTTCAATTTTTAGGTAATTCTACATCTGAAACATTTTTTAAGATTATAAGCACAATATTCTCTGGTGGAGATTTCCAATAGAGAAACTACATTATTTGTCACAACGTTTTATTTATTTATTTATTTTTGGCTGTGTTGGGTCTTCGTTTCTGTGAGAGGGCTTTCTCTAGTTGCTGCAAGCGGGGGCCACTCTTCATCGCAGTGCACAGGCCTCTCACTATCGCGGCCTCTCGTTGCATAGCACAGGCTCCAGACGTGCAGGCTCAGTAGTTGTGGCTCATGGGCCCAGTTGCTCCGTGGCACGTGGGATCTTCCCAGACCAGGGCTTGAACCCGTGTCCCCTGCATTAGCAGGCAGACTGTCAACCACTGTGCCACCAGGGAAGCCCTGTCACAACGTTTTGTAAACTTTTATTTTCAAATAAATTAAAACTTAACAAAAAAGCTACAAAAATTCCCAGGGATGCAAGGATTCTTCAATATACACAAATCAATCAATGTGACACACCATATTAACAAACTGAAGAATAAAAAGCATCATTTTAATAGATGCTTTGAAAAAAGCATAGAAAAAGCTTTGGACAAAATTCAACACCCATTTATGATAAAAACTCTCCAGAAAGTGGGCATAGAGGGAACCTACCTCAACATAATAAAAGGCATAGATGAAAAGCCCACAGCTAACATCATACTCAATGGTGAAAAACTAAAAGCATTTCCTCTAAGATCAGGAACAAGACACGGATGTCCACTTGCACCACTATTATTCAACATAGTTTTGGAAGTCCGAGCCATGGCAATCAGAGAAGAAAAAGAAATAAAAGGAATCCAAATTGGAAAAGAAGAAGTTAAACTGTCACTGTATGCAGATGGCAAGATACTATACATAGAAAATCCTAAAGATATCACCAGCAAACTTCTAGAACTAATCAATGACTTTAGTAAATTCACAGGATACAAAATTAATACACAGAAATCTCTTGCATTCCTATATATTAAGAATGAAAGATAAGAAAGAGAAATTAAAGAAACATTCCCATTTACTATCACATCAAAAAGAATAAAATGCCTATGAATAAACCTACCTAAGGAGGTAAAAGACCTGTACTGCAAAAACTGTAAGACACTGCTGAGAGAAATTGAAGATGACAAAAATGGAGATGACACACAGATGGAGAGATATACCATGATCTTGGATTGGAAGAATCAATATTGTCAAAATGACTATACTACCCAAGGGAATCTACAGATTCAATGCAATCCCTATCAAATTATAAATGGCATTTTTAACAGAACTAGAACAAAAAATCTTAAAATTTGTATGGAGACAAAAAAGTCCCTGAATAGTGAAAGCAATCTTGAGAAAGAAAAATGGAGCTGGAGGAATCAGGCTCCCTGATTTCAGATTATACTACAAAGCTACAGTCATCAAAACAGTATTGTACTGGCACAAAAACAGATATAGATCAATGGAACATGATAGAAAGCCCAGAAATAAACCCACATACCTATGGTCACCTAATCTATAAAAAAGGAGGTAAGAATATACAATGGAGAAAAGACAGTCTCTTCAATAAGTGGTGCTGGGAAAGCTGTACAACTACATGTAAAAGAATGAAATTAGAACATAGAACATACTATAACACCATAAACAAAAATAAACTCAAAATGGATTAAAGACCTAAACATAAGACCAGATACTATAACTCTTAGAGTAAAATGTAGGCGGAACACTCTCTAACATAAACTGTACCAAGATCTTGTTTGATACATGTCCTAGAATAATGGAAATTAAAAAATAATAATAAACAAATGGGACCTAATTAAATTCAAAGCTTTTGCACAGCAAAGGAAACCATAAATGAAACAAAAAGACAATCCACAGAGTGGAAGAAAATAGTTGCAAATGATGCAACTGACAAAGGATTAATCTCCAAAATTTACAAACAGCTCATGCAGCTCAATATCAAAAATACAAACAACTCAATAAAAAAAAAATGGACAGAAGACCTAAATAGACATTTCTCCAAAGAAGACATACAGATAGCAAAGAGGTATGTGTAAAGATGCTTAACATCACTAATTATTGGAAAAATGCAAATCAAAACTACAATGAGATATCACCTCACACCAGTCAGAATGTCCATCATCAAAATATATACAAACAGTAAATTCTGGAGAGGTTGTGGAGAAAAGGGAACCTTCCTACACTGTTGGTGGAAATGTAAGTTGGTACAGCCACTATGGAGAAGAATATGCAGGTTCCTTAAAAATATTAGAAATAAAGTTCACCATATGATCCAGCAATCCCACTCCTAGGCATATATCCAGAGAAAATCATAATTTAAAAAGATGCATTCACCCTAATGTTCCTTGCAGCACTATTTACAATAGCCAAGACATGGAAGCAACCTAAATGTCCCTCGACAGAGGAGTGGATAAAGATTGGTAAACATATACAATGGAATATTACTCATCCATAAAAAAGAATGAAATAATGTCATTGCAGCAACATGGATGGACCTGGAGATTATCACACTAAATGATGTAAGTCAGACAGAGAAAAACAAATGCCATGTGATATCACTTTTATTTGGTAACTAAACAAAATGCTATAAATGAACTTATTTACAAAACAGGAACAAACTCATAGATTTAGAGAACGAACTTATGGTTGCCAGGGTTAAAGGGGGAGGAGGTACAGATTGGGAGTTTTGGATTGACATGTACACACTGCTGTATTTCAAAGAGATAACCAACAGAGACCTATTGTATAGCACAGGGAACTCTGCTCAGTGTTCTATCATAACCTAAATGGGAAAAGAATTTGAAAAAGAATAGATACATATATATGTATAACTGAATCAACTTTGCTGTACACCTGAAATCAACACATCATTATTAATCAACTATACTCAAATATAAAATAAAAATTAAAACAAAAACAAGCAAATGAAAACAAACAAACAAAAAGTCTTACTGTATGTTTGGAAAATTTCCAGAGACAAAATCTGTATAATTTGATTTCTTCAAAAATAAACAGATATAAAACATGGTATATTAAGAATGTAGTGGATAGGGCACTTTGACAAGAAATATGAACTCCAAATCTGATTTGGTCCAAGGCATCATCATCTCACACCTTCCAGACTGGTCTCCTCTGTCCAGACTCTACCACTTCCAACAAGTCCTTCGCATGGCTTCAAGTGATTCTTTTAGAACACAGAACTCACTGTTTACATTGCTATCACATTTGATACTTCTCTTTTTTCTTCACTGATCACAGAAGAAAAAATATTTTACTGTGGCATTTTAAGAAATGTATGATATGCTAACCCTCCAACATTCTTTTCCAGACCTCACCTTGAACAATCTACCCTTTCCACTCAATGCCCAGTATTCTTCTGGCACACTATAATTTGTCCTATTCCCTGAACATTCCATGCATATACTTTTATACCTCTGTACTTTCCTTAATAAAGTACCTCAGCCAAGAATAGCCTTCTCAGTTACACTTCTTAAAATTTAACTCATTACTAAAAACCCAACTTAACTGATACCTTTAATGATCTTTTTCATTATCTTCACAATTAGTATGAATCTATACTCTGTTCTCAGTGTTTTATGAACTTTTTAACAGAAATCTTCACCTTATGGCTAATATAATTTAGTTATATACTAATATGTTTTTCATTGACTAGATTATAATATCACCAAGAGCACAAATTATACCTTAGCTGCCTTTGTATCTTCACTGTCTAGTCCCCTGGTACATAGAAGATGCTTCAGTTGTCTTGATAAGTCCAGAAAACTGGCTGTATAGAAGCACAATGTGCAACATTATAGAAAGAAACCATTCATTCATCATTGTGCTAAGATGACAAGAATCCAGTTTTTTAACTTATTCACATTTAGTCATTCATTTGTCAATTATCAAGTATGAGTTCCCATTTTGTCTTGTAGTAATTGCACATCTATATATTTCACAAGGACTTCTTGGCAATGCAAGGTTTTGCCTTATATATCTTATTTGTATTGGAAATGCACGCATCTGTATGGTAGAGACTAAAATCTCACTAGCAACAGACCCGCTTCAAAAGCCTGACCATTATAAAGTTTTCTAACCTTTTAAAGTGCCCTTAACTTGGCTATCATCACATGTTGCTCCAGAGTATCAGATATCTGTATCAATCTCTACAGTTTTAGCCACATTTTATCTCACTTCCAAGTCTTGCTTGATCCCCAAGGGAGACATTCTGTGATATCTTTATTTTATTTTAATTTCATGTTTATGAAAATAGGAAGCATCATGGATGAGCAGTGAAATAACTACACTGTGCCATATCAGAAGAGACTAAACACTTTCACCAATTTGCCCCTTACTGATCTCCTATAACCTTCAAATAATCCTACCCCTACACTAACTTTGTTGCTGGGCTAGGAGGTTTTAAAACCAAAGTTGTCTCCCAATAGAACAGAGAACCTAGACTAAAAAAATTATTCTGGAGCCTTAACTCTGCATCTTCCTCAAAGCTGGATTAAGAACACCAGTGTCTAATATGCATGTATGCTTGATTTCATCTAAGAAACTCTCATTCATAAGAAAGTAGGTGGATAATTATACCCCAAAATATCTTGGAGAAATTCCCTATTGAATTAAATATTAATGAAAAAGCTTCTGGCCCTGAATAACATAACTGTGTTAAAATATCTAACATGAAAATATCTCTAGATATCCTTTGTGGATTTCTGTAAAGGATTGCCAGTAAGCAAATATAGTACTTCTGTTCAAAAGAGTAGTTTGGAGATTTTCCAATAAGTGAATTCTGCTGAACACCTGAAACAATTCCATAGCCAGTTTAAATAGACTGCAGATTCAGTAATGATTTATAATAACCATATATTGGATTTTTATGTGTGTATGTGATTTAAATGGATATATGTGTTGAGTAAATACTGTTTTTATTAAACAATCCAGGGTTTTATAGAAATATTTATGGACAAAAATTGCACACTGATGCTTCTTTTTCAAGAGAATTTCAGAATTTATCAGTGAATTTTACCAGCTTTAAGGAAGAATTCTCTATGACAGAATACCTCCAAAGTAATAACTTAAATTAATAGAAAAATTATTCATAAATGTATTTTCATTAACTGCCATTTCTCAGAGATTCAGAGAATAGAGAATATTATAAAGATTTCCCCCAAAGTTCTAATAATTAAATGTTACATTTGTTTCATCAGAGGATAGTTGCTACTTGAAAATTTGCTCTCAGAACAGCTGTAAGACCATTGTACACTTCAGTGAAAAGAGCTCTTGATCAATAATCAATGTCCACAATACCATCAGTTTGGGAAGGTAAGAGTACTTCATATTTATAAACACTGGGCCTATTTACCAACATATTTCCTCTAATTTTCAAACTGTTGAAATTCTAATACAAATGAAAAATACATTATTTTTAAGTTCACTATGATGATTTCCAGCTCTCATTCAGGATAGGCTTGATATAAGATCCAAGATCAACATTGTTTAAAGATAGACAAGAAGTAATGAGCTGTGTGCTGTGGAAGTTAGAAGCTATATCCTACTCATCTTTGTATGTACCACATACTAACACAGTGCTATGCATCGAGCAGGTAGCTAATAATCATTCGTATGAAGGAAAAGAGAGGAGTAGGGGAGGGAAATTATAATAATAGTGCCTACCATTTATTAATAGATTATTCTGTACCAGGAAGTATGCTATTTACTTCACTTTCATTTCTTACGTATTGCTCACAATAATCCTGAGAAAGACAAAAGGAAGAATAGAAGAATAGAGAATAAAAAAACATTTGTTTATGAGATGAAATAATATTTTATCAGCTAGAACCATGCTACTAGCATGCATCAGACATTAGATAAGGGTAAGGGATTAAGAGACACAAACTACTATGGATAAAATAAATAAGAAACAAGGGTATATTGTACAGCACAGGGAAATATAACCATTATTTATACTCCATAACTTTATACTCCATAACTTTAAATGGAGTATAATCTATAATAATATTGAATCATTATGTTTTATACCTGAAAATAATATATAAATCAAAAATATATCAATTTTTAAAAATTTATAAATAAAAATAAATACAATGATTGGCATTGTACTCAGCAACTATAACCTGTTCTTAATGAACATATTTGTCATTATTATTTTAAAACAAGTTTTCATGTTTTTGTGCAGTTCAAATCTACATCTTTTGTTATGTTTTTTATTCATCTTTCATCCAGCGAGCTACACTGCCATCTCTTTATAGTATCAAGACTGATGAATGACAGAGAATGCTGTCTTTCTGTGAACAATTGTGCAAAGATCAAAATATTTATTAACTCTTTTGTAGCTCAGATTGTCTCTTTTTCCTATTGCCAATGCCACTTATTTATGCAATGCTGGTACTTAAAAAGGTGACATACCTCCCGTCTAATGGGCATTGCAGTTATCTGGAAATAGATGTTTTTGATAGCTTTTCCATGACTAAATTCATGCTATTATAATTAAAACAAAAGGGAGAGCGTGTAGAAACTGGTCATCACAGAGGCCATTAAATGTAGAAACTGAATTTTTACTTCCAAATTAGCAAAAATAAAGAATTATAGATCTTCTCATTCCAGTGCACACAGACCTGTGCCTGTGGGCATGCACTAACACACACACACATGCATACACACACAGTAATCATCAGGGGCTTACGTGAAAAATATATACAATTTGTTTGCAAACAATTTCCTTTCCAAAATTAATATCATCTATTAAATTAAGTCTAAATTATAGTTCTTGATGTTATTTTCCACTGGCATCACAAAAAGGTGACAATTTTTTTCACACCATTGAACTGGGCTCCTATAGAGATAATAACCAAATTAATACCATTTATCCCTAAAGGAACTTGGCAGTACAAAACAGTCACAGATTTCAATGTTAGTTAAACATTAAATTACTTTCAAATGCCTCAAATATTGAAGAGAAATTCTACTAAAGATAATCAGCAAAGGACTATATTTAGAAAACTGATTTTCATGTTCACCTTGCTATAATATGAAAGGAACAAAATATGCCTATGACTACCTAACACACATATTATATAATTTTCAAAGGCCCACTCAATTTTGTAATTGATATATTTAGTAACATGACAAATTTAGAGAGGTTCACATGAAATATGCACCATGTAGAATTTGATTCAACGTAATTATCATTTTTCTAAGCATAGTTAAAATTAGTTTTAACTCATAATATGGAAAAAATAAAGAAAGTTACATACTACTAAGTAAAATACTGATCCAGTAAAAGATTTTTGATTATAATTTATTATAAAAAGACATTATTGCAAAAAGGCACAGAAGCTCATTTATCATATTAAATTTTATCTGAATTTATCATCTTCAACTTGAAGAATTATTCAAAGAAAGAATTAATTAAAATCATATAAATCATTTTAGTTACAATTAATATGAGGCTATACAAATATCATCTGAAATTGTATGGAATACACGCTTTTATTATAAAATTTATTCTGAAATCCTTTTTAGACAGAAAAAGAAGAAAAATGTGTTGTTTTCTTGTAGGTCAGATGCATTCTTCAACATAAGTTCACTATAAGAAAAAAATTCAAAAAAGTGCCATGACAATTAGCTCTAGAAGCAACTGAAATTATTTTAAATATGTAGACTTAATGAAGTGATCTCTCTGAGAAGTAATACTGCCTCTGAGTAATGAATTATAACATGAAAGAGTCCAGTTGTTTGCCTACTATGCAGTACAATAATATGACTTAAACTGTCAAATAGCATGAAGTTCAGGTACACACCAGTTTAAAAAAATGCTTAAAACAGATTTACACTATACTCAAATGAGGAGTCTTCATTCAATTAAGAATTTCACTATAGAACCCATTGAAATAGTAAGATATCTTGATGCATTAAAATGGGGTGCAGTGAAGGGAAAACTTTCTAGTCAATATTTCAAGAACATTTCTTTTTCTGTACATTTTTTTTTGAGGTATGCGGGCCTCTCACTGTTGTGGCCTCTCCCGTTGCAGAGCACAGGCTCTGGAAGTGCAGGCTCAGCGGCCATGGCTCACGGGCCCAGCTGCTCTGCGGCATGTGGGATCTTCCCGGACCAGGGCACAAACCCATGTCCCCTGCAGCAGCAGGCAGACTCTCAACCACTGCGCCACCAGGGAAGTCCTTTCTGTACATTTTTAAATTGTTACCCAACAAGGTTTTAAGACAATTCTGATTCTTTTATACTGTAGGCAAAGAAATCAGATCAGAGCCTTTCTCTTTTTTTGCTTCCTGACTCATAGTTCTTGTTTGTCTCACATAGCTGTATAAGAGTAAATTCCACAAATAATGAATTTGAGTAAAATTATTGATGTTGTCATCAATTTAAATTTTATTGTTTTTCTGTTTAGCATTTTTCTTTAATTTTTTTTAAAATTCCAGTGCCTCATTCTTATTAATCATAAATAATTCCCCATCGAGGGGGGGAAGGCGGAAGATGGCGGAAGAGTAAGACGCGGAGATCACCATCCTCCCCACAGATACACCAGAAATACATATACACGTGGAACAACTCCTACAGAACACCTACTGAAGGCTGGCAGAAGACCTCAGACCTCCCAAAAGGCAAGAAACTCCCCACGTACATGGGTAGGGCAAAAGAAAAAACAGAGACAAAAGAATAGGGACGGCACCTGCACCAGTGGGAGGGAGCTGTGAAGGAGGAAAAGTTTCCACACACTAGGAAGCCCCTTCGCGGGCGGAGACTGCGGGAGGCGGAGGGGGGAGCTTCGAAGCTGCGGAGGAGTGCACAGCAACGGGTGCGGAGGGCAAAGCGGGGAGATTTCCGCACAGAGGATCGGTGCCGACCGGCACTCACCAGCCCGAGAGGCTTGTCTGCTCACCCGCCGGGGCGGGCGGGGCTGCGAGCTGAGGCCGGAGCGCAGGGAGAGGACTGGGGTTGGCGGCTTGAACATAGCCTGAAGGGGTTAGTGCACCACAGCTAGCCGGGAGGGAGTCCGGGGAAAAGCCTGCACCTGCCGAAGAGGCAGGAGACTTTTCCTTCCCTCTTTGTTTCCTGGTGCGTGAGGAGAGGGGTTTAAGAACGCTGCTTAAAGGAACTCCAGAGACGGGTGCGAGCCGCGGCTAAAAGTGCGAACCCCAGAGACGGGCGCGAGCCGCGGCTGAAAGCGCGGACCCCAGAGACGAGCGCGAGCCGCGGCTGAAAGCGCGGAATCCAGAGACGGGCGCAAGCCGCGGCTAAAAGCGCGGACCCCAGAGGCGGGCGGGAGACGTTAAGGCTGCTGCTGCCGCCACCGAGGGGCCTGTGTGCGAGCACAGGTCACTCTCCACACCCCTCTTCCGCGGAGCCTGTGCAGCCCGCCACTGCCAGGTTCCCGGGATCCAGGGACAACTTCCCCGGGACAGCGCACAGCGCGCCTCAGGCTGGTGCAAAGTCACGCCGGCCTTTGCCACCGCAGGCCCGCCCCGCACTCTGTGCCCCTCCGTCCCCGCCGGCCTGAGTGCGCCAGAGCCCCCAATCAGCGGCTCTTTTAACCCCATCCTGTCTGAGCAAAAAACAGACGCCCTCCAGCGATCTACACGCAGTGGCAGGGCCAAATCCAAAGCTGAGCCCTGGGAGCTGTGAGAACAAAGAAGAGAAAGGGAAATCTCTCCCAGCAGCCTCAGAAGCAGCGGATTAAAGCTCCACAATCAACTTGATATACCTGCATCTATGGAATACCTGAATAGACAACCAATCATCCCAAATTAAGGAAGTGGACTTTAGGAGCAAGATCTATGATTTTTCCCCTTTCCTCTTTTTGTGAATGTGTATGTGTATGCTTCTGTGTGAGATCTTGTCTGTATAGTCTCGCTTCCACCATTTGTCCTAGGGTTCTATCCATCCATGTTTTTTTTTAATATTTTTTCTTAATAATTAATTTTAATAACAATATTATACTTTACCTTCGTTCTTTCTTTCTTTCCATCCTTCCTTCCCTCCTTTAGACAACGAATCATCCCAAATTGAGGAGGTGGTCTCTGACAGCAAGATTTAGGATTTTTCCCCATTTACCTCTTTTAGTGAGGGTGTATGTGTATGCTTCTGTGTAAGATTTTGTCTGTATAGCTTTGCTGCCAACATTTGTCCTAAGGTTCTTTCCGTCCCTTTTTTTTTTTTCTAAATAAGAATTTTTTAATTCAATAACTTTATTATACTTTATTTTATTTTTACTGTATCTTCTTTCTTTCTGTCTTTTTTCCTTCTTTCCCTCCTTCCTTCCTTCCTCCCTCCCTCCCTCCCTCCTTTCTTTCCTTCTTGCCTTCTTTCCTTCTTTGCTTCTTTCTTTCTTTCTTCCTTCCTTCCTACCCTCCTTTCCTTCTTTCTTTCCTCATACTTCTACTAATTCCCTCTACTTTTTCTCCCTTTTATCCTGAGCCGTGTGGATGAAAAGCTTTTGGTGCTCCAGCCAGGAGACAGGGCTCTGCCTCTGAGGTAGGAGAGCCAACTTCAGGACACTGATCAACAAGAGACCTCCCAGCTCCACATAATATCAAATGGCAAAAATCTCCCAGAGACCTCCATCTTAACACCAGCACCCAGCTTCACTCAACGACCAGCAAGCCACAGTGCTGGAAAACCTATGCCAAACAACTAGCAAGACAGGAACACAACCCCACCAATTAGCAAAGAGGCTGCCTAAAATAATAATAAGGCCACAGACACCCCAAACACACCACCAGACGTGAACCTGCCCACTAGAGAGACAAGATCCAGCCTCATCCACCACAACACAGGCACTAGTCCCCTCCACTAGGAAGCCTACACAACCCACTGAACCAACCTTAGCCACTGGAGACAGACATCAAAAACAGGAGGAACTACGAACCTGCAGCCTGCAAAAAGGAGACCCCAAACACAGTAAGATAAGCAAAATGAGAAGACAGAAAAACACACAACAGATAAAGGAGCAAGAAAAAAATGCACCAGACCTAACAAATGAAGAGGAAATAGGCAGTCTACCTGAAAGAGAATTCAGAATAATGATAGTAAGGTTGATCCGAAATCTTGGAGATAGAATGGACAATAGATTGGACAAAATGCAAGAATTAGTTAACAAGGACCTAGAAGAACTAAAGATGAAACAAGCAACGATGAACAACACAATAAATGAAATTAAAAGTACTCTAGATGGGATCAATAGCAGAATAACTGAGGCAGAAGAACGGATAAGTGACCTGGAAGATAAAATAGTGGAAATAACTACTGCAGAGCAGAATAAAGAAAAAAGAATGAAAAGAACTGAGGACAGTCTCAGAGACCTCTGGGACAACATTAAACGCACCAACATTCGAGTTATAGGGGTTCCAGAAGAAGAAGAGAAAAAGAAAGGGACTGAGAAGATATTTGAAGAGATTATAGTTGAAAACTTCCTTAATATGGGAAAGGAAATAGTTAATCAAGTCCAGGAAGCACAGAGAGTCCCATACAGGATAAATACAAGGAGAAATACGCCAAGACACATATTAATCAAACTGTCAAAAATTAAATACAAAGAAAGCATATTAAAAGCAGCAAGGGAAAAACAACAAATAACACATAAGGGAATCCCCATAAGGTTAACAGCTGATCTCTCAGCAGAAACCCTACAAGCCAGAAGGGAGTGGCAGGACATCCTGAAAGTGATGAAGGAGAAAAACATGCAGCCAAGACTACTCTACCCAGCAAGGATCTCATTCAGATTTGATGGAGAAATTAAAACCTTTACAGACAAGCAAAAGCTGAGAGAGTTCAGCACCACCAAACCAGCTTTACAACAAATGCTAAAGGATCTTTTCTAGGCAAGAAACACAAGAGAAGGAAAAGACCTATAATAACGAACCCAAAACAATTTAGAAAATGGGAATAGGAACATACATATCGATAATTACCTTAAATGTAAATGGACTAAATGCTCCCACCAAAAGACACAGATTAGCTGAATGGATACAAAAACAAGACCCTTATATATGCTGTCTACAAGAGACCCACTTCAGACCTAGAGACACATACAGACTGAAAGTAAGGGGATGGAAAAAGATATTCCATGCAAATGGAAGCCAAAAGAAAGCTGGAGTAGCAATTCTCATATCAGACAAAATAGACTTTAAAATAAGGACTATTAAAAGAGACAAAGAAGGACACTACATAATGATCAAGGGATCGATCCAAGAAGAAGATATAACAATTGTAAATATTTATGCACCCAACATAGGAGCACCTCAATACATAAGGCAAATACTAACAGCCATAAAAGGGGAAATCGACAGTAACACATTCATAGTAGGGGACTTAAACACCCCACTTTCACCCATGGACAGATCATCCAAAATGAAAATAAATAAGGAAACACAAGCTTTAAATGATACATTAAACAAGATGGACTTAATTGATATTTATAGGACACTCCATCCAAAAACAACAGAATACACATTTTTCTCAAGTGCTCATGGAACATTCTCCAGGATAGATCATATCTTAGGTCACAAATCAAGCCTTGGTAAATTTAAGAAAATTGAAATTGTATCAAGTATCTTTTCTGACCACAACGCCATGAGACTAGATATCAATTACAGGAAAAGATCTGTAAAAACTACAAACACATGGAGGCTAAACAATACACTACTTAGTAATGAAGATATCACTGAAGAAATCAAAGAGGAAATCAAAAAATACCTAGAAACAAATGACAATGGAGACACAACGACCCAAAACCTGTGGGATGCAGCAAAAGCAGTTCTAAGGGGGAAGTTTATAGCAATACAAGCCCACCTTAAGAAGCAGGAAACATCACGAATAAACAACCTAACCTTGCACCTCAAGCAATTAGAGAAAGAAGAACAAAAAAACCCCAAAGCTAGCAGAAGGAAAGAAATCATAAAAATCAGATCAGAAATAAATGAAAAAGAAATGAAGGAAACAATAGCAAAGATCAATAAAACTAAAAGCTGGTTCTTTGAGAAGATAAACAAAATAGATAAACCACTAGCCAGACTCATCAAGAAAAAAAGGGAGAAGACTCAAATCAATAGAATTAGAAATGAAAAAGGAGAGGTAACAACTGACACTGCAGAGATAAAAGAGATCATGAGAGATTACTACAAGCAACTCTATGCCAATAAAATGGACAATCTGGAAGAAATGGACAAATTCTTAGAAATGCACAACCTGCCAAGACTGAATCAGGAAGAAATAGAAAATATGAACAGACCAATCACAAGCACTGAAATTGAAACTGTGATTAAAAACCTTCCAACAAAGAAAAGCCCAGGACCAGATGGCTTTACAGGCGAATTCTATCAAACATTTAGAGAAGAGCTAACACCTATCCTTCTCAAACTCTTCCAAAATATAGCAGAGGGAGGACCACTCCCAAACTCCTTCTACGAGGCCACCATCACCTTGATACCAAAACCAGACAAGGATGTCACAAAGAAAGAAAACTACAGGCCAATATCACTGATGAACATAGATGCAAAAATCCTCAACAAAATACTAGCAAACAGAATCCAACAGCACATTAAAAGGATCATACACCATGATCAAGTGGGGTTTATTCCAGGAATGCAAGGATTCTTCAATATACGCAAATCTATCAATGTGATAAACCATATTAACAAACTGAAGGAGAAAAACCATATGATCATCTCAATAGATGCAGAGAAAGCTTTTGACAAAATTCAACACCCATTTATGATAAAAACCCTGCAGAAAGTAGGCATAGAGGGAACTTTCCTCAACATAATAAAGGCCATATATGACAAGCCCACAGCAAACATCATCCTCAATGGTGAAAAACTGAAAGCATTTCCACTAAGATCAGGAACAAGACAAGGTTGCCCACTCTCACCACTATTATTCAACATTGTTTTGGAAGTTTTAGCCACAACAATCAGAGAAGAAAAGGAAATAAAAGGAATCCAAATCGGAAAAGAAGTAAAGCTGTCACTGTTTGCAGATGACATGATCCTATACATAGAGAACCCTAAAGATGCTACCAGAAAATTACTAGAGCTAATCAATGAATTTGGTAAAGTGGCAGGATACAAAATTAATGCACAGAAATCTCTGGCATTCCTATATACTAATGATGAAAAATCTGAAAGTGAAATCAAGAAAACACTCCCATTTACCATTGCAACAAAAAGAATAAAATATCTAGGAATAAACCTACCTAAGGAGACAAAAGACCTGTATGCAGAAAATTATAAGACACTGATGAAAGAAATTAAAGATGATACAAAGAGATGGAGAGATATACCATGTTCTTGGATTGGAAGAATCAACATTGTGAAAATGACTCTACTACCCAAAGCAATCTATAGATTCAATGCAATCCCTATCAAACTACCACTGGCATTTTTCACAGAACTAGAACAAAAAATTTCACAATTTGCATGGAAACACAAAAGACCCCGAATAGCCAAAGCAATCTTGAGAACGAAAGAAGGAACTGGAGGAATCAGGCTCCCTGACTTCAGACTATACTACATAGCTACAGTTATCAAGACGGTATGGTACTGGCACAAAAACAGAAAGATAGATCAATGGAACAGGATAGAAAGCCCAGAGATAAACCCACGCACATATGGACACCTTATCTTTGATAAAGGTGGCAGTAATGTACAATGGAGAAAGGACAGCCTCTTCAATAAGTGGTGCTGGGAAAACTGGACAGGTACATGTAAAAGTATGAGATTAGATCACTCCCTAACACCATACACAAAAATAAACTCAAAATGGATTAAAGACCTAAATGTAAGGCCAGAAACTATCAAACTCTTAGAGGAAAACATAGGCAGAACAATCTATGACATAAATCACAGCAAGATCCTTTCTGACCCACCTCCTAGAGTAATGGAAATAAAAACAAAAATAAACAAATGGGACCTAATGAAACTTCAAAGCTTTTGCACAGCAAAGGAAACCATAAACAGGACCAAAAGACAACCCTCAGAATGGGAGAAAATATTTGCAAATGAAGCAACTGACAAAGGATTAATCTCCAAAATTTACAAGCAGCTCATGCAGCTCAATAACAAGAAAACAAACAACCCAATCCAAAAATGGGCAGAAGACCTAAATAGACATTTCTCCAAAGAAGATATACAGACTGCCAACAAACACATGAAAGAATGCTCAACATCATTAATCATTAGAGAAATGCAAATCAAAACTACAATGAGATATCATCTCACACCAGTCAGAATGGCCATCATCAAAAAATCTAGAAACAATAAATGCTGGAGAGGGTGTGGAGAAAAGGGAACACTCTTGCACTGCTGGTGGGAATGTGAATTGGTTCAGCCACTATGGAGAACAGTATGGAGGTTCCTTAAAAAACTACAAATAGAACTACCATATGACCCAGCAATCCCACTACTGGGCATATACCCTGAGAAAACCAAAATTCAAAAAGAGTCATGTACCAAAATGTTCATTGCAGCTCTATTTACAATAGCCCGGAGATGGAAACAACCTAAGTGCCCGTCATCGGATGAATGGATAAAGAAGATGTGGCACATATATACAATGGAATATTACTCAGCCATAAAAAGAAACGAAATTGAGCTATTTGTAATGAGGTGGATAGACCTAGAGTCTGTCATACAGAGTGAAGTAAGTCAGAAAGAAAAAGACAAATGCCGTATGCTAACACATATATATGGAATTTAAGAAAAAAAATGTCATGAATAACCTAGGGGTAAAGCAGGAATAAAGACGCAGACCTCCTAGAGAACGGACTTGAGGTTATGGGGAGGGGGAAGGGTGAGCTGTGACAGGGCGAGAGAGAGTCATGGGCATATACACACTAACAAACGTAGTAAGGTAGATAGCTAGTGGGAAGCAGCCGCATGGCACAGGGATATTGGCTTGGTGCTTTGTGACAGCCTGGAGGGGTGGGATTGGGAGGGTGGGAGGGAGGGAGACACAACAGGGAAGACATATGGGAACATATGTTTATGTATGACTGATTCACTTTGTTATAAAGCAGAAACTAACACACCATTGTAAAGCAATTATACCCCAATAAAGATGTTAAAAAAAAAAAAAGAGATGCTGGGTAAATTTCCCAGCAAAAGGTAAATTATAGGAACGTAACAATCCCCTAAAAAAAAATAATAATAATTCCCCATCAATAAAGCAAGCTAATGTTGCCAGGTTCCAGTGGAGAAAAATATTCCCAATCGATAGGAAGTCTGCTTCAGACTCTAATGGACAAACCTCTACCACCCCGCCCAAGTAAACTTATACAACTATACACAACACAAAAAATAGCTACCTAACAACACTAGGGAGTGAATAAAAGCAGACAAAATCTGGTAGGAAGGTTACATTGGCTCAGAGTAGCTGAGTTGAATAAGTATACAAGCAGTTTCCTCTTGTCTACTTGGCATGGAATGGAGAGCATGGGGAAAATTTTCAATCTTTCTTACCTATGTAATGAGAAACCTAAATCTTAGAAATAGTGAACACTGAAGAGAATGGAGAATCTTGAATGGGTAAAAGCCAGAGAAAGGATTTCCAAACCATCCACAAGAATCTCTGACTCCCATTTCAATGATGCATGCACAAAAGAAACTCTACACAGCACAGCTAAAAACAAAAAAAATCTGAACATAGCTGGGCATTCTGCACAGAAACAGAGATTACATTTCAAGCACAGTGCCCCCCCCCAAATATATATTAAAACCAAAAGGAACAGCACTCATTTGAGAAAAATAATATACTGCATAATCTCTGCAATTTAACATTGATAGTGTTCAGGATAATATACAAAATTATCCAAAGTGTTATGAATAAAGAAAATGGAATGCATTCTGAGATAAAAGAGACATTTTAGCTAGCAGACAAAGATTTTATCTTTCTGGTAGGTTGATTCCTTTATCATTATGTAATGTCCCTCTTTGTCTCTAGTAATTTCCTTTGCTTTTATGTCCACTCCTGATTTTTTTTTTGGATTAATGTTTGCATGGTATATCTTTCCCATTCTTTAATTTTAAACTTACCTATGTCATTGTGTTTGAAGTGAGTTTCTTGTAGATAGCATGCAGTTGGATCAAGTTCATTTGTATTTTCTTTATTTGTTTATTTTTATTTTTTACTATTAACAAAATTATAGAATTTAGTTAGATTTCACAAGTTTGTACACAAATCTCCTTTTCCTGTTTCAGTATCCAATCCAGGATCCCCCCTGGGGCATTTCCTGAGACTTTCCTTGTTTTTCAAGACCTTGATTCTTTTGAAGAGTACTGTAAATTGTTTTGGAGAATATTCCTCAATATGAGTTTGTTTCTGGTGATTACAGTAAAATGTGCATTATTGGGAAGCATAACACAGTTATAGACCCTTCTCAGTGCATGATATCAGAGGGTACATTGTGTCAATATGTATAATTGGTGATGTTAACTTTGATCACTTGGCTAGAGTGGTGTCTGCCAGGATTCTACACTGCAAACTTACTCTCTCCCCCACTTTATTAGATTTTGAATATGCCCATCATTTTTTTAATAGTTTCTCTTACAGGGTTAGATATTTCTTCATCTGGAGGTAAGTTCATCATCTCATGGGTGGAGTTTCCTAAAATATTGGGACATAGAGGGCATCAATGCTAGCACTGAGGTTGCAAACTATGACAGAGTGTGGCTCTGAAAGGACCTATTAGCAGGGAAAACATCTTTGGTTAGTATTAATCTCTCCCCCAGACTCAGAAATTCTTGCCTCTCGGGCTGGTGAGTGCCGGTCCACACCGAACCTATGTGCGGGAATCTCTCCGCTTTGCCCTCCGCACCCCTGTTGCTGTGCTCTCCTCCACGGCTCTGAAGCTTTCCCCCTCTGCCACCCAAAGTCTCCACCCATGAAGTGACTTCCTAGTGTGTGGAAACATTTCCTCCTTCACAGCTCCCTCCCACTGATGCAGGTCCCGTCCCTATCATTTTGTCTCTGTTTATTCTTTTTTCTTTTGCCCTACCCAGGTACTTGGGGAGTTTCTTGCCTTTTGGGAGGTCTGAGGTCTTCTGCAAGCGTTCAGTAGGTGTTCTGTAGGAGTTGTTCCATGTGTAGATGTATTTCTGGTGTATCTGTGGGGAGGAAGTTGGTCTCCGCGTCTTACTCTTCTGCCATCTTCCCCTCGTCCCCGTTGGTATTTTTAAAACCATCTTTTCATTCTCTGTTTTTTATTGGAATATTTAGACCATTTACATTAAAATATTTAGACTATCAATATGTTAGGGCTTAAGTCTGAATTTTTTTTTTCTGTTTGTTCCCTCTGTTTCTCCTTCCTTCATTTTTGTTTTCCTGACTGCCTGTAGGTTACTTGATTATATTTAGGATTATATCTGGTTTAATTTATACTGTTTTTGAGTATGTCGCTTTATTTTCTTAGAAGTTGCTCCTGATATTACAATATGCATATGTATCTTATCACAGACTACTGGCATTGACACTTTATCACTTCCAGTGAAGTGTAAAACTTATACTTCCATTTAGGTTCCTTTACCATCCCACGTTTTAAAACATAATTCTGTTAGGTATTTCCTCTACCTACATTGGAGCACCACCTTAGACGGCATTATATTTTCTTCAACTAACAAATATGACTTAAAAAACTCAAAAGAAGGATTTTATTCATGATAATAAAGGTTATTATATGTATCTTTATTTTTACACATTTTGATGTTCTTACATTCTTGAATTCTCAAACTTTCTTCTGTTTCTATTTCCTTTCTGTTTAGAGAAATTTTAGTCATTCTTTAAATGTAGAAATGTCTTTTTTGCCCTTTTTATTCCTGTGGGGTAGTTTTGCCATATATAAAATTTGAAGTTAACTGCTAATTTGAAATGGTGTTCTTTTATAAGTAATGTATAATTACTTTGTCTCCTTTCAAGTTTTTCCATTGTGTTTTGTTTTCAGAAGTTTAATTATGACTTTTCTTGGTGTAGATTTCTTTGATTTTATTCTATTTAAGTTTCACTTAGCTTCTTGAATTTGTAGACTTATGGCAGATTTTGCAGTTTCGGGACTCTTTCAGCCCTTATTTCCTCAAAGGTTTTTCCAGTTTCACTCTCTTGTCCCTCTTCTTGGATTCCAGTTACACAGATGTTGGGTCTTTTGTTATTGTCCCACAGGTCAGGACATTATGAGAACAGTCCAGCTCCTGCTAATAAAGTTCAAAAGAAGCAAGTTAAAAACAAAAAAAGGTCTGTTCATTTTATTTTTATAAGTCTGTTTTCTCTCTTGTTTAGATTGAGTATATTCCATTGATCAGTCATCAGGTTCACTAACTCTATCCTCTGTCACTTCCACCTTATTATTAAGACCATTCAGCAAGGGACTTCTACAGTGGCACAGTGGTTAAGAATCCACCTGCCAATGCAGGGGACATGGGTTCAATCTCTGGTCTGGGAAGATCCCACATGACGCGGAGCAACTAAGCCCATGAGCCACAACTAATGAGTCTGTGCTCTAGAGCCCATGAGCCACAACTACTGAGCCCACGTGCCACGACTACTGAAGCCCGTGTGCCTAGGCTGTGCTTCACAACAAGAGAAGCCACCACAATGAGAAGCCTTTGCATCACAACAAAGAGTAGCCCCTGCTCAACACAACTAGAAAAAGCCTGTGCTCAGCAATGAAGACCCATCACAACCAAAAAATTAATTAATTAATTTAAAAAAAAGACCATTCAGCAAGTTTTTCTTTCAGTTATTATATTTTTCAGTTCTCTAAATTCCATTTGGTTCTTTTTTATAACCTCATTTCTTCCTGAGATTTTCTATTTTTTCATTTGTTTCGATGAAATTCATAACTGCTTTTTGCAGCATTTTATGATGGCTTTTTTATAATCCTTGTTAAGTAATTCCAATATATTATTCATATTGATATTGATATCTATTATGGACTGAACTGTGCTCCACCCCCCAAATTTATATGTTGAAGTCCTATCCCCTGGGACCTTAGAATGTGACTGTATTTGGAGATAGGTCTTTAAGGAAATGATTGTTAAAATTAGGCAATTAGGGTGGGCATTAATCCAATCCAGCTGGTGTCCTCAAGAGGAGGAGATTTGACACTCAGAATGAGAAAACCAGGGATACACTCACACAGAAAAAAAGACCATTTAGAACACAGCTAGAAGGTGGTCATCTGCAAGCTAAGGACAGAAACCTCAGGAAAAAAACAAACTTGTTGACACCTTGATCTTGGACTTCTAGCCTCCAGAACTGTGAGAAATAACTTTTCTTGTTTAAGCCATCCACCCTGTAGTATTTTGTTATGGCAGCCCTAACAAACTAACACAGTTTTTGTTTATTGCCTTTTCTTATTTAAGTTGTGATTTTCTTGGTTTTTGATATGGTGAGTGCTTTTCAATTGTATTTTGACATCTTGGATATTTTATGAGAATTTATATCTTATTTATCCCTTTTTTAAAGAGGCAGTTCCCCTCTTGATGTGTATAACACTGCCTCATTGCAAATGGGTGACATGGAAATTCAGATACCACCTTGGCCTGCTGACATCTTCCCGGTGAAAGTGAGACACTGACTTGCACTGTCTCATGGTTTCCAAATGAGGTGTAAGATCAATTCCCTATTGGGCCTTGCAGCCACCAGGGTAGTGAAAGGAGAGGATTGACACATGCACTGCTTTGTTGCTTCAAGTTAGCGGCAGAAGCTCAGTCCCCCCCTGACTTCATGGGGAGAGGGAGAAGTGGAGTACCAGCTATCTCAGTTTCCTATCACCTAACTCAACTTCTTTGATGCCTGGTGGGAGTGGATTTGAAGATTCCCACTGGGCCCTGCTAAAACCTGGGGTGGTAGAAATGAGAGTAATGACTAATACCCCTTGCACTACATTTGTCAGTCTTGTTCAAGTGTGGAATATGTAGAAGGAAACTCAACAATCTGTTGGTAGGAGCGATTTTAAAACATTATGATTATCCTCAATGAAAAGAAACAAAACATATTTTCAATGCATGAAAACCTCAGAGAAGGAACTTCTCAATAAAGAAGTAGAAACAATAAAGAAGAACTGGATGAAAATTCTGGAACTCAAAAATACAATTTCTGAAATGAAAAAAAAGTTTTGATAAATTTATAGCAATATGGACATGCCAGATGCAAGAGTAAGTTAGAGTGAAAATCTAGCTATTGAAATGATCTAAGCTGAAGAGCAAAGAGAAATAATACTATGAAATAAAGCTCAGAGAAATTTTAAATGATATCAAAGGGTCAAATACATGTGAAATGGGAATATCAAAATACCAGAGAGACAGGAGAGAGAGAGAATGAGGTTAAAAAATAGTTGAAAAAAATAAAGGCTGAAACTTTCCCAAATTTCATAAAAGACATAAATTTTCAGACACAAGATATTCTGAACACCAAGCGATATCATGCAAAAAAGTCCATGAATAGTGGCAGAGTATTCAAACTATGAAGTTGAAGAGCAAATCTTGAAAGTAGCAAGATTAAAACAGCATACTACACAGGGGAGTAAAAATGTTACAATTAATGGCTGACTTATTATCAGAAACAATAGAGGCAAGAAGAGAGTAGAATAAAAAAAAATTAAGTACTGGAAATAAAACAGCTGTCAACCCAGAATCCTCTATGCAACAAAAATGTCATTCAAGAATTAAAGTGAAATAAAGACATTTTAAAATAAATGAAAACTAAGAGAATTCATCATCTTCTAACTTGTAGTACAAGAAATTGTCAAAAAAATATTTAGGCTAAAGGGAAATGATAATTGGTAGAAACTCAGATTCTCAGAGAAAAATGAAGCAAGTGAACCAGAAACAGTATATACATGGGTAAATACTAAAGATGGTTGTTTTTATCATTTCCTTTCAGATTCTTTAAAATCACATAATTGCTTAAAAACTAGTATTTTAACATTGTTCTATGGGGATTTAATACACATAGATGTGTTACACATAGCAACTATAACATTAAGGACAGAGTTGAAGATATGGGTGTATAAGGATGCAAGATTTCAATATTTTATTCTGAAAATATTCAAATGATACAAAAAAAGGACAGGGTCAATAGAGGAATAAAATACAAGGGAGACAGGTAAAAACCAAAAAAATGAAACAGGAGACCCACATATAACCACATCAATAATTACATAAAATATTTATGGCATAAATAAACTCTAATTAAAAGGCAGAAATTGTCAAAATGAATAAAAGATAAGACTCAATTGTATGCTGTCTTAAAAAGATACACTTTAAATATAAAGATAGAAAAGTAAATCAGTCATATATATACATATGTCCACTCTTTTTTAGATTTCCTTCCCATTTAGGTCACCACAGAGCATTGAGTAGAGTTCCCCATGCTATACAGTATGTTCCCATTAGTTATGTATCTTATACATAGTAGTGTATATATGTCAGTCCCAATCTCCCAATTCATCGCACCCCGTTTTCCCCCTTTGTAACCATAAGTTTTTCCTCTACATCTGTGATTCTATTTCTGCTTTGCAAATAAGTTCATCTCTACCATTTTTCTAGATTCCACATATAAGCAATATTTGTTTTTCTCTTTCTGACTTACCATTGTAAAGCAACTATACTCCAATAAAAATTAATTTAAAAAAACACAGATTTGATGTAGGAAGTCTTCAGAAAATACATTAATAAAAATGGGTTATATCATTCTTTTCACATAAAAAATAAAGTTGGATGCATTGAAAGTATATGGATGAAAAATAATTTACCATGCAAATCATTAGCATATAAAAACTGAAGTAGCTATATTTTATCAGATAAAATATGTTTCATTAAACACTTATCATTAGGGTGAATTCAATAGGAAGACATCAAAATCATCAATGTGTCTGTTCCCAAAAAAAGACCTTCAAAATATATAAAGCAAAAATTTGCAAAATTAAAGAAACTATAACTCAAAAATAAGAGTTGGAGAATTTAAAGTCCTCTCAAAGCAACTGCTGGAACTAGATTAAAAAAAATCAGCAAAGATGTGAATTAAAATAACACTAGTAAGTCCCTTGATCTGATTGGTATTTATACCAACACTCAACAATGGCAGAATACACATTCTTTTCAAGGGCATTTGCAGGATAGACCACACTCTGAGTCATAAAGAAGTCCATTAAGTTCAAGAATATTGAAATCAGACAGATATGTTTTCTCATCACAATGTAATTCAGTTAAAAATAAATAAATATAATCAAGAAAATCCCCCATGTTTGAAAATAAATTATTTATTTCTGAATAAACATTTTGTTCAAGTACAAGTCATAGGAAAAATAAGTAATTATATTGGATGAATGATAATGAAAATACAATATACCAAAATTGATGTGATATAATTAAAACAGGACTTAGAGAGATATTTATACCTTTTAATGCCTATTAGTAAAAAATAAAGTTCTTAACATATGACCTAAGCAGCTTCTTTAGGAAACTGAATAGAAGAATGATTTAAACCTAAATCAAGCAGAAGAAAGGAAATAATCGAGAGAAGAAATCAATTTAATTGAAAACAGAAACACAGAGAAAATTAATAAAACCAAAACCTGATTCCTTGAAAAATCAACAAAAGTGATAAAATTGTTGCCATTATGTTTAAGAAAAATAAACAGAAAACGAATTAACCAATATAAAGAATTAAAGATAGGATAACACTTCACACATTTCAGACAGTAAAAGGAAAAGGAAGTATTATAAGCAACTTCATGCAAATGAGTTTGACAACTTAGATGAATAGGAAAAATTCAGAGAGGAAAAAAGTTACCCTAACTTTCTCAACTTGTAAGATATATCAATTAATAAAATCAAATTCTTAATTTTAAACATTTCCAATAAGAAAGGTCCTGATGGCTTCACTGGTGAATTTTATCAAATAGTTTTTTAAAGGCATAATACCAATCTTAGACAAGCTCTTTCAGCAAATAGAGAAGCAAGGAACACTTCCCAACTCATTTTATGAGGCCAGAGTTACCCTGATTCCAAAACCAGATGAAGACACTGCAAGAAAACTATAGACAAATATCACTCATAAATGTGGATACAAAAATAATTATCTAAATAATATCAAATTAAATAAAAAATATTTTTAATGACATTACATCATGGCCACATGGAGTTTATCTAGAGAATATGAGGTTTGTTTCACATTTAATAATCAACCATTGTCAGATACCATTTTAATACAGTTGAGGACAAAAATCATATCACCATTTCAAAAGACGCACAAAAAATATTTGACAAAATTCATGCCCTTTCATGATAAAAACACTCTCAGCCAACTAGGAATAGTAGGGAAGTCCTTCATATTGACTACTGATATTTATGAGAAATCTACAGACAACATCACTCTTAATAGTGAAAGGATCAATGCTTTCTGCATACTTTGAACAACATAGCAAAGATATCCTCTTTCAATACTCTTTTTAATATTATACTCAGTATTTTGGCAGGAGAAAGAAATAAAGTGTGTATTGATTAGGTAAGGGATAGTAAAACTGTCCTTATTTGCAAGCAATTTGATTGTATGGAATTAACAGAAATCTACTGGAAATAATAAAAAGTCAATATAAAAATCAATTCCATATGTATACATTAACAGTAAACAACTAGAAAATGAAACGTAAAACTCTATTCAAAATGGCATCAAAAATGAAGCAATTAGGAATAAATTTAATTTAAAAAGTCCACAGCAAACCACAAAACATTGAAAAGGGAAATTAAAGAACACCTAAATAACGGGAGAGATATATTTATAGATTGGAAAATGTAGTCTTGTTAAAATGGGAATCTTCCCCAAATTGATCTATAGTGACATTTTAAAATGAATCAAAGCCCTAACAGGCTTTTTCAAATAAATTGAGCAAGGAACACTTGCTCAATCAACCTTGCAACTTTCCCTCCCCAACAACCTCCTCCATTTCTTACACACAGAGTTATTTTCTGAAAAGGGTAAAACAGAGTTTCTCAATGCAAAAATACAAAGCAGAGTAGAAGAAAGTAGTTTCATTCTGAAAACAAATGGGTTAAGTGAAAATGCACATATTAAAATTATATGTTCTTCAACTTTTTCCCCCACTCAGTTCCTGGAAACCTGGTGTTCAGGGATATGTCATGCTGGCAGAATTGGGTGATAGTCTTCTCTGGGAAAACTGACTACTCCAAGAGAAAAATATGCAAATATATTGATATAATGGGTTCCTCAAGGAAACAGCCTGACAGATCACTGAAAAGTGAAAACTAAAGTGAACAAACCCAACTTGTGTGTACAGAACTCTCACACAGAATTTTAGTGCCCCACTTTTAATAAGAAGGAAGTTGTATATCACCAGATATTTGGGAAACTATTTAATATAAAAGACAAAAGTAAAAACAGAGAAAAGTAGTATATAGGACAAAAAATATGCAAGGAAAAATAATTAAAACTACAAATAATATTCTCAAAGTGATAAGAATACATTATTTTTATTAAACAAAAATAGAATGCTCTAACAATAACGTTCAGAGAACCCAATATTACTCTTGGTAATTAGAAAAGTGATAGTAGAAGTGTAAAACTCAATGGAAGTTTTGAAAGATAGAAATAATTCTATCTTTCAGGAAGTAGAATAAAAAGACAGATGAAAATAGTAGTTAAAAGATAATAAAATTAAAGAGAAATTCAATAATTACAACATTGAATTTTAAGAGTTACAAGAGTGAAGAGAGAAATGTAAGAGAGGAAATCAAAGGAAATATTAAGAAAATGTCACAGGGCTGAAATTCATAGCTTGCATATTCCCAAAGATCATCAAATGCCTGGAGATGGGATAAAAATCAATCTATATCAAGGCAAATCATTGTAAAGTTTCTGAATACTGTCCAAAAATAAATTAACCTACAAACTTCTATAAAAGAGAGAAAAAAGGAAAGGCTTCAAGCAAAGATCAAGTAGAATGGCTTCTCAAAAAAGACACAGATGCTGTAAAATAGTTAAGCAATGCTTTCAGCTGTGAATGAAAATGCTTTCCTACTTAGGAATCTTTGCTCAAAGAGTTTTATTACTCGTGTATGAAAAGAGAATTGAAACACTTTTAGACCAATAGGCTTAAAATAAGTCACATGCCATGGAACCTTTCTCAAAAAAGGTCCTGGAGAATATGTTCCACTAAACAAGTGAGTAAAACCCTGGGAAGAGGAAGACATGGGATTCTGAACAGCATCCAACAAAACAGAAGAGCAAAATAATCTCCAGGATGTTCATGAAGGGCAGTTCCAAAATGATAGCCAAGCAGTCAATTTTACAGTAGGTCATAAGGCTCCAGGAGGAGTCTCTTCAGGGAGATGAAATTGATAGAATGCCTAATGTATTTGAATGTATTAAAAATAGAGGTTTACACTTGGAGAGTGTGGAGTTCAATTAATAAAATACATAGAAACAAACCAATGAGGAGGGAGACCAAGACTATACTTAATTCTATGATGAATAAAATATTGTACAAGAGAAAGAAAAAGAAATAATAATGGTTAAGCAATTGATTTTACACAGTTATAATATAAGAACTGATTACTGTTCTAACTAGAATTACAATTATATAACTCTTGGGAAAATGAGAGGGATGGAAAGTTGTGTGTGTGTGTGTGTGTGTGTGTGTGTGTTTGTGTGTGTGTGTGTGTGTGTGTTTAACAGGGTGGGGAAACTATAAAAGAAGACCGAATTTAAAGTAAATTCCTAAAATGTGTAAATCAACAAGTAGCAAAGTAAAAATGCGACTATCTTCGAAATATGAAATTAAACCAAAATAATGAGCTAAAGATGTTGGAAATAGATGTCTATGGAGGATAGGAAATGAGAATAGAACAAGGTCCTGCTTTCTTTTTCATACCAAGACTTATAGACTCTTGAAACTTGTCTGTATACGACTGGGGGGGGGGCTTTTTTTCCAATACACATGTGTTAGATAGATATGTTGCTATCTTAAATTTGGGATATATCATTTGGATTGTATAAATATATTAAGTCTTTCTGCTCTCAAATAACTTATTTTACAGGTAATGAAGAGCTTATAAATAAGGCATATAGATTGACCAGCTGCACATTTGTAAAAACAACAAAGCTCAACTATAGCTTTTAAAGGAAAATTGAAGGCAAATATATGGAAAACCTTTGAGCTTGTGGATTTGCTCCTTTACCACTCCCCAGACCCTTCCCAGAAAACATATAGCTTCTTATTTGGAAATCAATGTCCCTCTTCCATTTAAGATATGAGTTAAAAATTAGTTCATCTTAAAAGCCTTCCCTGATTCATCCCACTCCACACTAAACACTTGTTCCTTTATGTTCTTTTAGCACATATGTTGTGTATTCAGCATTATTTCCCACTTGTTGATGTATTACTTCACTCTTAGCTCAAGGTATTGCTTGCATTTATAGCTTGTCTTCTCTAGGTAGACAATCAACTTTTTGAGAATAGGGCTGTATCTCATTTCCTATTATACTTACTAGTCTTGTGATAGGTTATAAAATAGATAACTAATAAGAACCTGCTGTATAAAAAATAAAATAAAATTCAAAAATAAAATAATTTATTATGGGAAAAACATTAGGGAAATTTAGTAATTTCATCTTCAAAGCTGATGTCAGATTACAAGCAAGCCTTCCCACAACATGTGTCAGATCCACTATTCCTTCATTCAGTAAAATGTCTTAATTATTGTCTTTGTGTTCAATGCTGTGCCAAACGCTGAAAATACAAAAACATTTGAAATTCAATACAGCTCTTCATTCTGCCTCCCACAAAAATATGAGTCAAGTCTCAAGTAGAGGATGGATATCGGGTTCAGATTTGGGGACAACAATAAATGAGCTAAACATGGCCAACAGGGTAGCAGTCTAGTGAAGTAAATATAAGGTTATAATGTGATAAGAGAAAGACAGGATGCAAGGAAGGAACTTTGTGGCACAGGATGAGGCAAAAGATGTAGATTCTGTTCCATATAATCATGATCAAATTACATGATCTTTGAGCCTAAATCCACATCTCTCCCTTTATTCTACCTTATTTTGCACTGCACACTTCCTTACTCTCTCCATTTTAGTCACACTGGCCTTCATCCACATTCTCCCTATGGGCCATTGCACTGTGCATCCCTCTTCACTGGAACAGTTTTCCAACATTATTCATCTAGGTATCCTCTAGTTATCCTTTAGATTTCAGCTTAAGTGTCACTTCCTCAGATATTTCTTCCTGACTTTCTTAAATTATATACCCCAATTGTGTACCTTGTACTTCTCAGAAACTCTTGTCACAGCTGCAATTTTGCCATGTATTTATGTGAATGATGTCTATTTCCCAAACTATACACTAAGCTTCTCCAGGAGAGCAGGTGTGTTGCTCATCACAACTTACCTCAATGCTTGAAATAAAATAGGTACTCAATATAGTGCAGTTGAAAAAAATTGAACAAATAATGTGATAAGAAAATAAAGAAATAAAAAAGCACTTTGGGAGATAAACAAAAAGATGACAATAGCATGTTACTATCTTTATTAATCAGGGCCCATTGGATTCCTCCAGGTCATCACAAAGCAAAAACTAAAAAAAAAAAAAAAAAAAAAGCAAAACCTGCTCAAGTTATGGAATTACCACAAGAAGACTAAATAAATAACATGAAGACAATTCATATAGGATTAGATATTTCTTCATCTGGAGGTAAGTTCATCATCTCATGGGTGGATTTTCCTAAACTATTGGGATACAGAGAGCATTTATGCTAGCACTGAGGTTGCAAACTATGACAGAGTGTGGCTCTGAAAGGACCTATTAGCAGGGAAAACACCTTTGGTTAGTATTAATCTCTCCCCCAGACTCAGAAATTCTTGCTCTCAGACTAGGAACATATACCCTAGTATCTCACTCTTTTCACAGTTAACTGAAATTTCAGCACTACACAGATTTTCTTAGTTTAAATGATTTTTAGGGAATAAGGGCTGAGTTAGAGAATTAGTTAACTAAAGTATTTTGTTGACTACTAGGAGGTATATTTTAAGCACTCTACTCAAGGAGCTACAATTTCAAATGACTAGTACATTTGCTAGAGTTTAGTTGCAGGAAAGACCAAAATGGGCTGGGATGGACAGGGAAATTTTCATGGAAGATGAAAAGTACAAAAGAGACGAGAAGGTATTTCAGGAGAGTAATGGTATAAACAAAGACCTAATTCTATTTAGAGCTCATGATACCCATAGTTTAAATAATAATGTTAGTTTTTTCCATGTTTATCCCATTTTCCACATATTATTTCTGATTCTAGTCACTCAAAGAGAAAGCAGGGAAATAATTAGATTTCTTCTACAACAAAGGAGTGTTCTGAAGAGTTAAATATCCAATCCAACTCTAACATAATGGATATGGGCTCAGAAATGAGAAATAAACATACCATTTTCCTTCCACAAAACATCAAAAAGTGATATATAAAATCAGTGTCTTTTTGTCAATGTCTAAGAACCAAACGTTTTTGTTGTAGTTGCTACCATGGAATTTACTATATTTTATTAAACTATATTAACAACTCATCCAGAATGTACAATCCAAGAAGAAATATGTTCCTGCTGATAACTTCCTTTTTATATGGAAAATATTATTTCACTCTAACCTAACTTTTCTGTTGGACTATCTCCAGCCCTGTATTACTCTTACTACTATGATGCAATTAACATAGCTCCCCGTTTATATCTCCAATGACTTTTTAAACTAATCCTTACATAACACAAAACTTAATTTGGCACAATCATAAAAGTTATATAAAATGGAATTATACTTTGAAAATCTTAAGAGTACTAACAATATAAAATTAAGATTTTTTAATTTAAATATAAGATGCCAATTTAATTATAAGGCTCTAGCTCTCATTTACTTTTTAAATTAATCTAAGTATCTGAACAAAAGTTAATTTAAATATTATCTAATTAAGTCTAAAAAGATGTTTATATTTGCTCTTTATAAAATTAAAGTTATTAAATATTTCTCAATAATATAAAGACTAATATTATCTTAATTTTCTCAAAAATTGTCCACTTAAAGGTAGATAAATTAAGATCCTAATTTCTTTTCCCATATGTATCTGAGATACTTTTGTGATCTTGTTATTACTTTGTGTGTAAATAGGCTTTTATGCATAGATTGCACTTAAGCTTCTGCAAAATTTATTTTATGACATTATTAGTAGAGCTTTTGAAACAGTTTGTCAAAAGTGAGTGGTATGGGAATTTTGTGTAGAAATATGGATTTTAAAGAAAATACATTATTTATTTTGGTGCTCTCTATCAATAGGTCAGTGCTTCCTAAATTTAAAAAAAAAAAGTTCATTTGCCTGTACATTTGTGGAGCACCTATTATATGCCAGGCATGGACATGGTGGACGTTCGGGAGGAATGACCCAGTACCTATATGGTCTTCTGTCAGGGTCACGAGCGTTGTGGGGGCCATTAGAACCCTGCATACATCTTTTAGTTTGGACGTCTGGCAACACCTTACCTTACTTAGCTTTAGTAGTTTCACTTGTGATACACCTGATTTGATTTTGATAATAACTACTTTCAAATATATTAATGATATCTGCTAAGACAGGTATCAGTTTGCCCAAGAGTCTCTCAATTTTAGCAATTACAATCCCACCTCCTGGAAAACCCTTCCCAGGATGATTGGTCAGTCTCTGTGTACCACCCAAGATTAAAAGCATTTGCTAGCATATGAGGGTATATGTATCCATAAAATTAAGTTGTAGTCACCTTTACTGGTAACAAAATATCTGGGAGATAATAAAATAGCCTAAATAAATAACAAAACAGCAACGAGTGCCACTTCTCCAAAATTTACAGAAAGTGATTGATCTTTACTATGAAGTCAACCTTTAAATCTTTAATTATGACAGAAATGGGAGTCATCAAAGAGCCAATTTGATATTGCACAGGTTAAAAATGTTGGCAGGTTAGTTTGTTAATGAAAACCAAAAAGTAAAAGGAGGAAAATGGCTTGCAACTATGTTGTTCATTTACGTATCAGCACTCATATGCTTTATAATGGTTTGATTTGTGTTGCTAAACATAAGAAGGCAATTATCTCACTATTGTTGCTCATTCAATTAAATATCTACCTCCTTTATTGACAGCAAAATCCTATTACATGTATTTTTCTGCACAGGTAAAACATTACAGGCCGTATAACTAAACAAGTAAAAAAAAGCAGGAGTGAACTGATATTCAACTTACAAGGGTTTATCATGCTCCAGCCTTTAAAACATGATACATGGAGGCGAAAAATATTTTCCTTATATACTGTCAAAAGAATAAGAAGCAAAAAGATAGTTGCCTTAAAAAAATGTCAAAATATATTTTACTTCCCATTTTTTCTTTCTATAACATACTAGAGAGCTTCTTTTCTGATGGACTTTCTTGGAAACATTTGCAAGCACCTCATACACTCCGGGCAACTTGGATAATTTTCTTCTTCATCTCCATACCTACAGATTCTTGTAAACACTTTTAACTTGGTCTTCTCATCTTCCCTTGCTTAAAAAGTTCCTCCATAAAAACTGTCTCTTGAAATCAACCTGCTACTGGGGGTATTTTAATTAGGGGCATTAAGCTACTGTTTGAAACTATCCTCAATTAAACTTTGTCTAATATTAAAAATAAGTGATTTTATTTAACCTCTTACATGTATTAGAAAATCAATATTGATAGTGATAATGGAAACTTACTACTTAACTTTGCTGATGAGAAGTTTAAAATTAAGGTCATTCATTGCCACTACTAGAAAAAAGCTGAGCAATAACAATTAATAAAATAAATGTGTTATTTACTGATGCTCTTATAGTAAAGAAATAATTTTGTATTCAATTTATGCCAAATTGTTAAAAGTGACTTTTACAACATAGGAAATCATATACTGCTAAAAAATTGTAAGACATGGTACTGATGCAACAGCCATATATAAGAGCAAATTTTGTAATTATTAATATATACATAATATGTAATCATAATATTTTAGTAAGATGTGTAATTACAGTATAGTTATGTTATGAGATTAAAATGGCTTTTTAAATTACAAAGCATTTTAATCTTCTCCCTTATTTGTTTTGAGTGATAAATTACTCTGTTCTAGCTTCCTAAAATATTGGAAGCTACGATTACTTGCAGTTTTTTAAATATATATTGTATGTCTTTGTAAATTCTGTTTCTGTCATTCCCTTAGCATCATGGTCCTAGGCTACATAACCTCCATGGGGAGTTGAAAAGGTACATAAATTAGCAATCTTATCAGACAACAAATAACTACAGAGTTTTACCTACATGTAGAGAGTTAAAACTATAAGAGCATGAAACTTAGAGTTTCCAGCTATTAATATGCAATAATAATGAATTTCAGTGGTTATCAATATCACCTTGTTTCCACTCTTTCTCAAAGCTAAGGGAACTCTTTCAGAAGCCTTATCTCATTTTGTATTCACCTGCCAATTTTCATCTTATCTAAGCAGAAAATAATTTTCAAAATGATTATATGGAAAATAATATTGCTTTAATATATGAAATGCATGCAAAGAATGAAGTCAGTGAACAGGAGAGGTGAGGCAACAGTATGAGAAGAAAGATATCAGCCTGAGAATTTGAAAACTAACAAATTAAAATGTCAATTGATTCTCCACTATATTCTCTGTCTCTCACTTTGTTCTTTCTCTAAACCTTACTCGTGAATTGTGCAAGCCTATGGGAATCAAAGTGAATTACACTCTGTATGACAGACTCTAGGGCCATTCACCTCATTACAAATAGCTCAATTTCGTTTCTTTTTATGGCTGAGTAATGTTCCATTGTATATATTTGCCACATCTTCTTTATCCATTCATCCGATGATGGACAGAGTGAAGTAAGTCAGAAAGAGAAAGACAAATACCGTATGCTAACACATATATATGGAATTTAAGAAAAAAATGTCATGAAGAACCTAGGGGTAAGACAGGAATAAAGATACAAACCTACTAGAGAATGGACTTGAGGATATGGGGAGGGGGAAGGGTAAGCTGTGACAAAGTGAGAGAGTGGCATGGGCACATATACACTACCAAATGTAAAATAGCTAGTGGGAAGCAGCCGCATAGCACAGGGAGACCAGCTCGGTGCTTTGTGACCACCTAGAGGGGTGGGATAGGGAAGGTGGGAGGGAGGGAAACACAAGAGGGAAGAAATATGGGAACATATGTATATGTATAACTGATTCACTTTGTTATAAAGCAGAAACTAACACACCATTGTAAAGCAATTATACTCCAAACCATTGTAAAGCAATTATACTCCAATAAGGATGTAAAAAAATAAAAAGTGAATTACAAGGTGGCTGCTATTCTGCCCTTACCACAGCCCTTACATGGTTTATAAAGAACTTTCATATATATTATCTCATCTCATCCTCACAACATTCCTTTGAAGCAAATAATATTCCACTGAAATAATATTTCATTTTAGAATCATTGTGTAGTTTTGCATAATTGTGTAGTATATTAGTGTATATTTTTATTCTAAATTTACTGAGGAAGAAGTTGAGGTTGGCAATCCCAAATTCAATGCTCTTTTCAACACAAAATGAGTCATTGTTATTTTATACTAAAAATGTTCAATACGTTTGTTCTAGAGTTTAAAGTGATAGAAACACCAATATATAGCATAAGTAGTAATTTCTGTCAAAAGAATACAATAATAAAAGAAAAAGAGGAATCTGCTTTATTAATATTCATTTTGTGATTGTAAATTGTCTGGTGAGCTCTTTAAGTCTCATGAGCTGAAAAACCATCAATATGCTGACTACTCACAAATTTGTATATCCTGCCTGGACCTCATCCATAAGATGAATACTTATATTCGAATCACCTGTACTTCTCCACTTAGACACCTAAGAATCATCTCAAATATAATGGTCAAAAACAAACAACTGATTCCCTCTCCTCCCCCCAATCCCTTGATTTTCCTGCTTTATTCCCTATAACCAGGGTGACTATACAACTCATCATTCAAACATGGGTACTTTTGAGAGTGAAAGGGGGAAGGTTAATAATCTATCTCAATAAAAGGCAACTGTTTTTATCCATTTCCAAAACTTAAAACCTTGGAATCATTTTTGTGAACTTTTAATCTTATTTCCTGTATTCAATCTGTCAGCAAATACTGTCAGTTCTGCATGAGAATTAGATGACTTTTCACTACCTCCAGAGTTACACATGCTGTTCCATTATTCCTTATCTGGACTATTGCAGCAACCTTCTCTATGATCTCCTCGCCTTCACGCTTGTCCCTCTAAAATTTATTTTAAACACAGCATTTGACATAATCCTTTTAAAATACAAATCATATCATGCCACTCAAAATAATCTGATGGTGTCCCATAATATCCAGAATATAAGCATGTTTCATAAAATGGACATGATCCTACATTAGCTGCTCCTCTTTCAACCCATCTTCTCTCTGACTTCAGTTGCTGCTACTCTCCTACTTTGTTTCAGTTCAGTCATACTGCTTTCTTGCTCCCCTTTGAACATTCCAGGCATACTCCTGTCTCAGGTTCCCTGTGCTGACTGTTTCCTCTCTCTAGAATTTTCACCCCTCAGATATCTACATGGCTCAGTTTCTCATCTCACTCAAATCTGTGTTCCAATGAGGTTTTCTAATTGTCCCTGGAGTTCCCTGTTTAAAATTGTATTTGTGACCATCAAGCATATTACATATTTTACTCACTTACCAGTATACTGTCTGCAACCAAGTACTACAATGGTAACTCCATAAAGATGTGAATTTTTGTCTGTTTTCCCTCTCTATTTCCAGGAGCTAGAACAATGCTTGCAGTCACAAAATACATTTTTAAGGAATTAATTAATGAATTAATTAAGAAGTCATATTTAGATACAAATAATATGTGTACCAGCAACTAAGTGTGGATTAAAGATTATAGATATGGAGTTGAATTTTAATATAATTTTATTTTTATGTTACTAAGTGATGAACACAGTAACTACACTGTGTCATGTAGCTATTTTCCTCTTCTGCCTGGTGAAATGGAAAATTTCTCATTTTCAGTAATAAAAATATCCATCCATATATATATATATATATATATATATATATATATATATATTTTTTTTTTGCAGTACGCAGGCCTCTCACTGTTGTGGCCTCTCCCGTTGTGGAGCACAGGCTCCGGACGTGCAGGCTCGGCCATGGCTCACGGGCCCAGCCGCTCCGCGGCATGTGGGATCTTTCCGGACCGGGGCACAAACCCGTGTCCCCTGCGTCGGCAGGCGGACTCTCAACCACTGCGCCACAAGGGAAGCACCATCCATATACATAAAAAAAAATTATTGGAGTATAGTTGATTTACAATGTTGTGTTACTTTCTCCTGTACAGCAAAGTGAGTCAGTTATACATAAACATATATCCACTCTGTTTTTAGATTCTTTTCCCATGTAGGCCATTACAGAGTATTGAGTAGATATCCCTGTGCTGTATAGTAGGTTCTTATTAGTTATCTATTTTATATATAGTAGTGTGTATATGTCAATCTCAATCTCCCAATTTATCCTTCCCCACCCCCATCCCCTGGTAATCATAAGTTTGTTTTCTACATCTGTGACTCTACTTCTGTTTGTAAATAAGTTCATTTGTACCCTGTTTTTTAGATTCCACATATAAGCAATATCATATGATATTTGTCTTTCTGTGTCTGACTTACTTCACTCAGTATGATAATCTCTAGGTCCATCCATGTTGCTGCAAATGGCATCATTTTCTTCTTTTTTGTGGCTGAGTAATATTCCATTGTATATATGTACCACATCTTCTTTATCCATTCCTCTGTTGATGGACATTTATGTTGCTTCCATGTCCTGGTTATTGTAAATACTGCTGCAATGAACATTGAGGTGCATGTATTTTTTGAATTATGATGTTCTCTGGGTATATGACTAGGATTAGAAGTGCTGCATCATATGGTAGTTCTATTGTTAGATTTTTTAAGGAACCTCCATACTGTTCTCCATAGCAGCTTTACTAATTTACATTCCCACCGACAGTGTAGGAGGGTTCCCTTTTCTCCACACCCTCTACAGCATTTATTGTTTGTAGATTTTTTGATGATAGCCATTCTGACCGGTGTGAGGTGATACCTCACTGTCATTTTGATTTGCTTTTCTCTAATAATTAATGATGTTGAGCATCTTTTAATGTGCTTTTTGGCCCTCTGTATGCCATCCTTGGAAAAAATGTCCATTTAGATCTTCTGCCCATGTTTTGACTGGGTTATTTGTTTTTTTTGATTTTGAGCTGCATGAACTGTTTGTATATTTTGGAGATTAATCCCTTGCCAGTTGCTTTGTTTGCAAATCTTTTCTCCCATTCTGAGGGATGTCTGTTTGCTTTGTTTATGGTTTCCTTCATATATGATTTTAAACTCAATTTTGTACCATAAGTAAGTTCTGCTATGTAAATGATATAAAATACCAATATAGATTTAATTACTTTCTCTTTTGTAATTTTTTCCTATTTAAAAAAACTATATAATATGTATGTGTGGCTTTGTTTCAACATCCATTTATTTTGAATTTATAAATCAAGAAACTCACTAACCACTGCAACATTATGATTTAACTGAATTTAAGTATGAGTTAATCTGTAAATATAGTATTACCATGATAAGGAATTTCTAGCCATTTCATAACAAATGTGTATATGTTAGTGTCTTCTGAACTTGGCCTAATATATAAAACTTGCATTACAGTAAACAAAAGTTTCTTAGATGGTTTTCAAATAGGACAACAAATTCCCTCTGACTTAAAGTTTTTTCAATAAAATTTTTTTAAATGGACATTGAAGAAGGAGACTCATTTGTAAAGACTGTAAAATGATATGCTAATATTGTAATCCTTGCTGCTTAAATGACATATACCTTTGATTTCTTAAAACATTAAAGTACCCCAAAGAATTCTCACTTCAGAAGGTATAAAAGCAAGTAATGAATCAAAGAAAGCATTGTGGCAGGCTTGCTGTAGGGAATTAGAAACATTGGCCCCAAACCGGTGCTTCTACTGATGGGTGGAACATGTGATTTGTATTTTTAAGAGAAAATAATGGCATCATATTTAAAAAATATATATTTGAAGTAAAAATCACACATGAATGTTATAATGGCAATAATATTATTAAGGAATCACTTTAAAGCTAAAGTGAGAAAAATACAAAAAAAAATCACTATTCCCAATGTAAATATGTTATAAATTAGCATTGAGTAATGAAAAACAAAATTGAGGCAAGAAGATAAAAACAATACCATGTTCCTTATTGTTTCCCCTAAATATTGTATTCATATAAAGACTCTTAATAGTTAATCTCTTACAATATATGTTTAAGAAATATGGGTTAATATTTTACCCACTTTGTGTTTGATAAAATCTTAACACATGTGGAATTTTCATTGATTTCCTAAGAAGGAACCAGGTATCCACACTCAAAACAAGAGATATTATTCTTGGAGAGAAAGATCTCACAACTCATTTAGTTTCTATTGCCAAAGAATTTCAAGAACTCATTTGTCTGGGCAGAGTCTCATCTCTCCAAGATTGGCTTAGGTGTGGTCTAAAAGTGAAGTTCAGCTGAACTCTCAAGGTCACTTCCAGATTTATGAGCTTGTGAAATTCCTTAAAGACATTTCTTTTCCAAGCTAACATACACTGTTTCCACTTTCCTTGACAGAGATGAAAAAAGCCTTTGTTCATGCTCAAAGGAAAGCAGATCACTGAATACTGTTTTTTCAGTGAACAACTCTTTTGATTAATGCATAAGTGCTAAGAGTTGTCCTCCCCAATGTCTTACTATGATATTCAAACCATACTACATGCTGCTGAAAGGTTCCTGTCTAAATGCCATAGGATGGGTTGAAGTATGTTTACCCCAGGCAATTTTTCCAGGAACAATTAAGGCCTACTGTGATTCCAAAAAAACAGCTTTGCTTATTTCTTCCTCTGAATTGCATTGGTCTAAAGGGTAAGCTTCTATAATTTTAGCCTATAGAGATAGGTAGATTTGTTTTCCTCTGCAAATATTTGAACAGTGAGAGCTACATCTCAGGTGAACACATGGCTACTCTAATCACAAAGTAACATCAGGTTTCTAGGTTTCTGACCCCTGAACTATTATCATTAAAAGAAACTTGCTCTTAAAAATTCCTAGTAGACTGAGATGGAAGAACCCTGACATTTTTTTTTTTTTGATGAAGATATCAACTGTGGCCTGCTTATACAATCTACTAACCTATTTCAGAAATAGTGTGAAATTTCATCATAAAAAAATCATTCACATATGTTATTGGCAAACAGCACTCTTCCATCTCTGTAGTGTATATTTAATTTCATGGAAACATATAGTGTTACCAATAAACTACTACAATAAAACAGTGATGTAATTTCTATGAAAAAGCTCAAAATTATCATTGCTTAGTTTAAAATATACTACATTAAAAATATAAAACACTGTCTCTTTTAAGCAAATGCCAAATGAATTCAAAGTAACTGTATTCCAACAATCTTAGAAACCTGCTTAAAATTTATGGTCTTATATAACACTTTATATGTGGAATCTAAATACAACACAAATAAATGTATCTATGAAACAGAAACAGACTCACAGACATAGAGAACAGACTTGTGGTAGCCAAGGCGGGGAGGTGGGGTGGGGGAGGGAAGCACTGGGAGTTTGAGATTTGCAGATGCAAACTAGTATATACAAGATGGATAAGCAACAAGGTCCTACTGTATAGCACAGGTAAGTATATCCAATCTCCTGGGATAAACCATAATGGAAAAGAATATTGAAAAAAGAATGTATATATGTGTAAAACTGAGTCACTTTGCTGTACAGCAGAGATTGGCACAACATTGTAAATCAACTATACTTCAATTAAAAAAAAGTACACCACTGGTACAAATATAAGGTGATAAGAAGGAAAATCTCACTAAAATTTTATAATTGTCAACTTCCTCACTTCACTCTTTGACAAAATTGTTTATAATCTGTATAGTTCAAATTTGATAAAATCACAAGGAAATATCTCTTATTAACTCACCTATTACATTGTAGATCAACTATACTTCAATAAAATTTAAGAAAAAGTAAAGTTTACAGTTTTAATCTGTATTTTCTTGCCTTCAGAAAGGTTATTATTACAGAAACAGATGGATAGCAGTTTATATAGTTATAGTTTATAGTTAGCAGTTTTAATTATATAAACTTAGATCAGGGGTTTATATAAATGTATTTAAGAGTGGCAGAACAAAAATGCCTTTAAAAAGTTAGTTCATTATTAAAGTTCTTTTGTCTTTAATAATTTTGTATCATTCTGTATGATTTATTTTCAAATATTTGACTCAAATAGGAAAGACCATACCTGAGTTTGCTCCCAGCTATGTTCAGCCTACAGTAGCTCTTCTTGTGTTTTCAGTTTTTCCAATATTTTCAGCAACCTTAATATTTATTTTTTTTATATATATATATATTTTATTGTGGTAAAAATATAGTCGCATTAAATTTTTCATCTTAACCATTTGTAAGTGTACAGCTCAGTAGTGTTAAGTATATTCACATTGTTGTGCAACAGAACTCCAGGACTTCATCTTGCAAAACTGTTTTACAACTATTTTTTATCCCATGATTATTTTTCACTACAAAAGGGAAATGCTTTATTTCCTTTTTATTTTATTTTTTAATAAGTAAAATTATGCTATTCAACTATCAGTTATATGTTAATCTAATCTCCCCTTAGCACAAAATCATATATTCATATAATGGCATCAATTAATCCAAAATACCTTGTCTCCAATTGCTGAGGAGGCTAAATATAAAGACTACCCTTCCCTTTGAGTTAGTCCTATAATGATCTTCTTAGAGTCTGCGAAATAAGTTAAAATGTTTTCATGGCTGAACTCCTCCTAAGCATTAAATTACACCAGAACTTCACAAGAGGCATGGACATATATACACTACCAAACGTAAGGTAGATAGCTAGTGGGAAGCAGCCGCATAGCACAGAGAGATCAGCTCGGTGCTTTGTGACCGCCTGGAGGGGTAGGATAGGGAGGGTGGGAGGGAGGGAGACGCAAGCGGGAAGAGATATGGGAATATATGTATATATGTAACTGATTCATTTTGTTGTGAAGCGGAAACTAACATACCATTGTAAAGCAATTATACTCCAATAAAGATGTTGAAAAAATAAATAAATAAATAAATAAATAAAGAGTCATGGCAATAAAAAAAAAAAAAAAGAGTAGATATAACCTCACTGCCCAGGCCACATTCCAAACTAACTATTTTCTTTCTATGGATATAATTTCCCCCTTGCTTATTTGGCTTGGTAATAGTCCATGCTTCATCTATCTATTCTTTTGTGAAGCATGTTTGAGAAGCAAAATTTACCATAAAGTTCACAAAAAAAGACTTCCACTCTTTGCTTCATTTACTTAAATTCTTTGTTTAATCATGTTATTTTTTTTGTCTTAAATTGAAATATTTCAATATGTGTTGATATCTCCTGTTTAATATCTTTCTATTGCCCTCTCTATGCATTAATTTGTACAATAAACCATTTTCCAAACCTTTACACTCTTAATTTCGACACACTTTCCCATTCTGCTGGTTTAACCACAAATGAGAACTAGTGTGCCCAACTCCAACCCTTCTCATTTTGGTGGCTTCCTTTACTCTCCTTACATTGAAGTCTTAAGGCAAATTAAAAAATAGATTAAAACTGACTTTAATGCCCCTTTAAATCCATCCCAGAAAAAAAGCAATCAGTCAGAAAACTATTTTTTATCATAAGCATTCTTATCTTAATAATGGAATAACTCATTTTCTAGGCAGAATGACTCTAACACTTAAAACTAGTTAAAACAGTGAACATTATAAATTTCCAGATGTTGACATAATACCACTGTGAGTTTGAACAGTCATGTCTGGTCATCTCCAACTGATGAACTAAGTCAGACACTAGAACAGCTGTTGAAGGAGTGGCAGAAACTTAAGAGAGTTTGCCCCAATTGCTGACTGTTGCTTTTGCTGAGCCCATTCTTAAATGGTCATATTCTATCTGCATATATTATATAAAATCATGTCCAACCCCACTAAGTAAGCAGCACTGATCTGCATAGAGCGGATTTAGTTTAAAAGTTTCAGCATTACTATTCCAACAAGCTTGTCATGTTAATAACATAGTGAACAAAGCACTTATGGAGGTATTTCTGATTTCTGAGTTAGGTAAATTTCAATCTCCCCAAATCATTGATTATATTTTATAAAGCAAATGCTGAATTCAGTTTAAGGATCTTGAATATTTATAAAATGATCACTATGGTAGAAGATGGGAGAAAAAATATAAATATAATACAAGGACACTTGTCTCAAGGTTATAAAAGACATGTATAGAAACAAGCATAATTATTAAAAATAATATGTGTCCTAGAATGCAGTATTTCATTCAGTGCTTGAATGTGAAGTTCATAATACAAGCACTAGTGAAATTAAGAAATATGCAGAGTTATGAAGATACCACAGAAAAGCTGGGCAAAGGAGGGAAAATGTATTCTGAAAAAAATTAAGAGTTTGGTTAATAACAATTACATTTTGTCTGACTAGAGCAAAGGATTTTCACTGGTCATAGTGAGAGATGGGATGGGTAGGTCAGTAAATCAAAAGCCTTGAATACTAGACTTAGGAGTAGGTCTTAATATGATAAGCAATGAAGCAAGAGTCTCACAGCAGAGATGGTGTGATATTATCATGAAAGGGACATTTTGTACTCACTGAACAAGAATGCTTAATTAAAAAGTTGTACTGCTCCTTCCAAGTCAGTTCATAAATATTTAAAATCTTCTGTTCTGATTAATGCCCTTGTTCTTCCTAAATGGTTTTAAAATGGTACAATGTATGAAGCAATGTTTCTTTCTCATTGGGGAAGAAGTTCTATCTGTACAGAGTGATAAGGTACTCTTCCTAGGTCAATGTAAAAGTAGCTCAAAGGTCAGGCCTGTTTGTGTTCCTTAAAAATTCCAAAGTGATTAAAGAATTTATATAAAGTCATACTCTTCACAGAATTATTTTAGATTGCAAAATAATGCAATCTAATGTGTGTGTTTGAAGGAATTTTCTAAGTTGCTAAAACCATATGTTTGTTTTAGGTGTCAAAGAGCCTTGTGGTTAAAAGCTGGCACATAATGTGAGGGCATCTGACCTATGTTCTTGATTAAACACTGTGTGTTTAGGAAGTCATTTCTGCTGGTTTCCATGCTTGTCTGTGTCACATAGAAAACTCTCTAGATTCAAGATCTATAAAACCAATTATCTTGGCTTATTTAAATCTCTGTCTGATATACAATTCACTATCATTCTCCATGTTATTTTAGTCTGTCTTTTTATTACACCTGTGAAAATAAATTATAATAGAGAGTTATTATAATACCTGCCTCTCACCACCTTGCAATCCTGTATAAGAACAAATATCATAGCAGAACTAAGGTTGACAGCTCTTCTGAAGGAAGTGTATTTGTATGTCAGAAAGATGCCTGCAGAAATGAACACACAACAAAATCTCAGCTGGCAATTCTCTCTATAAAATATTTGCCTTACACATATAAATATTTTAAAATAAAACATAATGCCTACTAACTGCATAGGTAAATCTATCATATGGGCCTCTCCAGTATTTTTCAAAAAGTCCAATTAACTGTTATTAAAATAGCTCTCTCTCTCTCTCTCTCTCTCTCTCTCTCTGTGTGTGTGTGTGTGTGTGTGTGTGTGTCCACACACATACATATATGCATGTACTCAACTATACATTTATGCCACCTTTTTCAAATCCACTTAGTACCAAATAGCTACCAAGTAATTTGTCATAGAGACATCATTTTGCTGACTCATAAAGGGTATTTTCTCTCCACTGTTCTCTTTCTTTTAAAATTTGCTATTTAGGCAAATTTTATTTAGTTATAAAGTAAAATTTATTTGACTAAGTTCCTAAATTTAATTTTGTTATAACAAAAATTCTGTCAACTGATCCAGATCATTCTGGCAACAAAGTATCTTTTCCTTTCAGTTTTTTTTTTAAAATGAAAAAATGCAAAGAAAGCATTTCCTTGAGGATAAATCTATTTAAGTTAAAATTGACTTAATTTCTGAAATGCTCAGCTATTATATTGTATAATTTACTTAAGACAATACAGACATAATATTTTATCTCAGGACACGTGATATGAAAAATAAAGTGTAGAAACGTACAAGGAAGGACTTTGTTAAAATGTTACCCAAGTCTATAGACAAACTATGACATTTATCACTTGGCCACAAATTGTTTTTTTGCACTTCACACATTGTGTACGTGGATCTTCTAATCTGTTACTTTTTTTTGTACTTTTGAATAAAAATCTTATGAATTACAATTTTCTCACTATGGAACTTTGATCTTACTTACCCTGTAACATATGACAAGCAAACAACTATTTAGTTTATCTTTGTGTCAAAGAGTGGTAGACTTCTAAAAACAAAAGTGAAAATTACATGTTTTCTACCTCTCAAACGTATTGTTTAACCTAAGCTTTCTCCATTTTTCTCTTAAGTTTTTCTAGCTTTGGGATAGATAAGTAGTAAGTGAATTTAAAAATAATGCAGAGCATAATATGCAATGTGAGAAGATGTCTTTTCAATCCCCCCCACCTCCTGTGGCATTCTACCCATCATCACAGGTTAAATGAATGACCCTTGTAAAACACTAAAAAACACTCCTCTAACTAAAGATATCTATTCCATGGCCCAGAATTTTAACAACTTACTCACTCCTCTTGTATAAGACATCAAAGGTTTAGGCTGGAGAGGTAGTGTTATTTGCATACTAACTAGCCAAGCCACCCCCACTGGATTCTAAGAGTAAAGGGAAGAGGAAAAGAGAAATAAAGGAATGGACATGGAGGTTGCCTATGAAAATAGGTTTTGATAGGTAACAAGGAGAGGTAGGGAGGAGAAAAGTGTAGAATGGAAGAAAGTTAGAGAAGAAAAAGAAAGGAGGATAAAGGGAAAAAAAGAATATTATCCTATCTCACAATTTTGCATAAGAATATCTCCTGTTTTTAGCACAAGCCCAAAAACCCATATTAATTTTCACTCTGTTATTTACATTTCTCAAAATTCTTGTGTTTAACCAGAAAAAGGTCAAACTAAATCATATTTGACAATCAAGCCATGAGTTTATTTAGTTAATAGAGGTTTCTATTGTCAGAGAAGAACTAAATTCAGATTATTAATTTGGACCCCACGGTGTTCTTTTTTGTTTCTTTGTTTGATCTTTTTACGGATAGAATAGTCTTCTTTATGAAATAATACACATAGAAAGTAATAGTTACCTATGGTTCGATTGTATGCTTTTAATTTCCTTCTAAAACTCTTTCTGTAAATCTTAAACTATGTTCAGTGCATCTATAATATATATATTTTTTACATCTTAATTGGAGTATAATTGCTTTACAATAGTGTGTTAGTTTCTGCTTTATAACAAAGTGAACCAGTTATAAATATATATATGTTCCCATATCTCCTCCCTCTTTTGTCTCCCTCCTGCCCACCTTCCCTATCCCACCCCTCTAGGTGGTCACAAAGCACCAAGTTGATCTCCCTGTGCTATGCGGCTGCTTCCCACTAGCTATCTATTTTACGTTTGGTAGTGTATATTATATATCCATGCCACTCTCTCACTTTGTCACAGCTTACCCTTCCCCCTCCCCATATCCTCAAGTCCATTCTCTAGTAGGTCTGTGCCTTTCTTCCCATCTTACCGCTAGCTTCATCATGACATTTTTTTCCCTTAGATTCCATATATATGTGTTAGCATACGGTATTTGTCTTTCTCTTCTGACTTACTTCACTCTGTATGACAGACTCTAGGTCTATCCACCTCACTAAAAATAGCTCAATTTCGTTTCTTTTTATGGCTCAGTAATATTCCATTGTATATGTGCCACATCTTCTTTATCCATTCATCCGATGATGGACACATAGGTTGTTTCCATCTCCTGGCTATTGTAAATAGAGCTGTGATGAACATTTTGGTAAATGACTCTTTCTGAATTATGGTTTTCTCAGGGTATATGCCCAGTAGTGGAAATGCTGGGTCATATGGTAGTTCTATTTGTAGTTTTTTAAGGAACCTCCATACTGTTCTCCATAGTGGCTGTAACAATTTACATTCCCACCAACAGTGCAAGAGTGTTCCCTTTCCTCCACACCCTCTCCAGCATTTATTGTTTCTAGATATTGTGATGATGGCCATTCTGACTAGTGTGAGATGATATCTCATTTTAGTATTGATTTGCATTTCTATAGTGAATAATGATGTTGAGCATTCTCTCATTTGTTTGTTGGCAGTCTGTATGTCTTCTTTGGAGAAATGTCTATTTAGGTCTTCTGCCCATTTTTGAATTGGGTTCTTTGTTTTTTAGGTATTGAGCTGCATGAGCTGCTTGTAAATTTTGGAGATTATTCCTTTGTCAGTTGCTACATTTGCAAATATTTTCTCCCATTCACACGGTTGCCTTTTGGTCTTGTTTATGGTTTCCTTTGCTGTGCAAAATGTTTGAAGTTTCATTAGGTCCCATTTGCTTATTTTTGTTTTTATTTCCACTTCTCTAGGAGGTGGGTCAAAAAGGATCTTGCTGTGATTTATGTCATAGAGTGTTCTGCCTATGTTTTCCTCTAAGAGGTTGATAGTTTCTGGCCTTACATTTAGGTCTTTAATCCATTTTCATCTTATTTTTGTGTATAGTGTTAGGGAGTGTTCTAATCTCATACTTTTAGATGTACCTCTCCAGTTTTCCCAGCACCAGTTATTGAAGAGGCTGTCCTTTCTCCACTGTACATTCCTTCCTCCTTTATCAAAGATAAGGTGACCATTTGTGCGTGAGTTTATCTCTGAGCTTCCTATCCTGTCCCATTCATCTATATTTCTGTTTTTGTGTTAGTACCATACTGTCTTGATTACTGTAGCTTTGTAGTATAGTCTGAAGTCAGAGACCCTGATTCCCCCAGCTTCGTTTTTCGTTCTCAAGATTGCTTTGGCTATTTGGGGTCTTTTGTGTTTCCATACACATTGTGAAATGCTTTGTTCTAGTTTGGCGAAAAACGCCAGTGGTAGTTTGATAGGGATTGCATTGAATCTCTAGATTGCTTTGGGTAGTAGAGTCATTTTCACAATGTTGATTCTTCCAATCCAAGAACATGGTATATCTCTCCGTGTATTTGTATCATTTTTAATTTATTTCATCTGTGTCATAATTTTCTGCATACAGGTCTTCTGACTACTTAGGTAGGTTTATTCTTAGATATTTTTATTGTTTCAATGGTAAATAGGAGTGTTTTCTTGATTTCACTTTCAGATTTTTCATCATTAGTTATAGGAATGACAGAGATTTCTGTGCATTAATTTTGTATCCTGTTACTTTACCAAATTCATTGCTTAGCTCTAGTAATTTTCTGGTAACACCTTTAGGATTCTCTATGTATAGTATCATGTCTTCTTAAAACAGTGACAGCTTTACTTCTTCTTTTCCAATTTGGATTCCTTTTATTTCCTTTTCTTCTCTGATCGCTGTGGCTAAAACTTCCAAAAATATGTTGAATAAGAGTGGTGAGAGTGGACACAATTGTCTTGTTCCTGATCTTAGTGGAAATGCTTTCAGTTTTTCACCATTGAGGATGATGTTGGCTGTGGCTTTGTCCTATATGGCCTTTATTATGTTGAGGAAAGTTCCTTCTATGCCTACTTTCTGCAGGGTTTTTTTCATAAATAGGTGTTGAATTTTGTTGAAAGATTTCTCTGCATCTATTGTGATGACCACATGGTTTTTCTCCTTCAATTTTTTAATATGGTGTATCACATTGATTGCCTTGCATATACTGAAGAATCCTTGCATTCCTGGAATAAACATCATTTGATCATGGTGTATGATTCTCTTAATGTGCTGTTGGATTCTGCTTACTAGTATTTTGTTGAGGGTTGTTTCATCTATGTTCATCAGTGATATTGGCCTGTAGTTTTCTTTCTTTGTGACATCTTTGTCTGGGTTTGGTATCAGGGTGATTGTGGCCTGGTAGAATGAGTTTGGGAGTGTTCCCCCCTCTGATATATTTTGGAAGAGTTTGAGAAGGATAGGTGTTAGCTCTTTTCTAAATGTTTGATAGAATTCGCCTGTGAAGCCATCTAGTCCTGGGCTTTTATTTGTTGGAAGATTTTTAATCACAGTCTCAATTTCAGTGCTTGTGATTAGTATGTTCATATTTTCTCATTCTTCCTGGTTTAGTATTGGCAGGTTGTGCATTTTTAAGAATTTGTCAATTTCTTCCAGGTTGTCAATTTTATTGGCATAAAGTTGCTTGTAGTAATCTCTCCTGATCCTTTGTATTTCTGCCTTGTCAGTTGTTACTTCTCCTTTTTCATTTCTAATTCTATTCATTTGTGTCTTCTCCCTTTTTTTCTTGATGAGTCTGGCTAATGGTTTATCAATTTTGTTTATCTTCTCAAAGAACAAGCTTTTAGTTTTATTGATCTTTGCTATTGTTTCCTTCATTTCTTTTTCATTTATTTCTTATCTGATCTTTATGATTTCTTTCCTTCTGCTAACTTTGGGGCTTTATTTGTACTTCTTTCACTAATTGCTTTACATGCACGGATAGGTTGTTTATTCGAGATGTTTCCTGTTTCTTAAGGTAGAATTGTATTGCCATAAACTTCCCTCTTAGAACTGGTTTTGTTGTATACCATAGGTTTTGGGTCGTTGTGTCTCCATTGCCATTTGTTATTAGGTATTTTTTGATTTCCTCAGTGATCACTTCGTTATTAAGTAGTGTATTGTTTAACCTCCATGTCTTTGTATTTTTTATAGATCTTTTCCTGTAATTGATATCTAGTCTCATAGCATTGTGGTCGGAAAAGATACTTGATAAAATTTCAATTTTCTTAAATTTACCAAGGCTTGATTTGTGACCCAAGATATCATCTATCCTGGAGAATGTTCCATGAGCACTTGAGAAAAATGTGTATTCTCTTGTTTTTGGATGGAATGTCCTATAAATATCAATTAAGTCCATCTCGTTTAATGTATCATTTGAAGCTTGTGTTTCCTTATTTATTTTAATTTTGGATTATCTGTCCATTGGCAAAAGTGTAGTGTTAAAATCCCCTACTATGTATATGTTACTGTTGATTTCTCCTTTTATGGATGTTAGTATGTGCCTTATGTATTGAGGTGCTCCTATGTTGGGTGCATAAATATTTACAATTGTTATATATTCTTCTTGGATCAATCCCTTGATCATTATGTAGTGTCCTTCTTTGTCTCTTCTAGTAATCTTTATTTTAAAGTCTATTTTGTCTGATATGATAATTGCTACTCTAGCTTTCTTTTGGTTTCCATTTGCATGGAATATCTTTTTTCTGTCCCCACATTTTCAGTCTGTATGTTTCTCTAGGTCTGAAGTGGGTCTCTTGTACACAGCATATATATGGGTCTTGTTTTTGTATCCATTCATTCAGTCTGTGTCTTCTGGTGGGAACATTTAATCCATTTACATTTAAGATAATTATTAATATGTCTGTTCCTATTCCCATTTTCTTATTTTTTTTATGTTTGTTATTGTAGGTCTTTTCCTGCTATTGTGTTTCTTGCATAGAGAAGATCCTTTAGCATTTGTTGTAAAGTTGGTTTGGTGGTGCTGAACTCTCTTAGCTTTTGCTTGTCTGTAAATGTTTTAATATCTCCATCAAATCTGAAGGGGATCCTTGCTGGGTAGAGTAATCTTGGTTGTACGTTCTGCTCCTTCATCAGCTTAAATATGTCTTGCCAGTCTCTTCTGGCTTGCAGAGTTTCTGCTCAAAGATGAGCTGTTAACCTTATGGGGATTTCCTTGTGTTTTATTTGTTGTTTTTCCCTTGCTGCTTTTAATATGTGTTCTTTGTATTTAATTTTTGATAGTTTGATTAATATGTATCTTGGTGTGTTTCTCCTTATATTTATCCTTTATGGGACTATCTGTGCTTCCTAGACTTGATTAACTATTTCCTTTCCCATATTAGGGACCTTTTCAACTATAATCTCTTCAAATATTTTCTCAGTTCCTTTCTTTTTCTCTTCTTCTTCTGGAACCCCTATAATTCGAATGTTGGTGTGTTTAATTTTGTCCCAGAGGTCTCTGAGACTGTCCTCAGCTCTTTTCATTCTGTTTTCTTTATTCTGCTCTTCAGTAATTATTTCCACTATTTTATCTTCCAGGTCACTTATCCATTCTTCTGCCTCAGTTATTCTGCTATTGATCCCTTCTAGAGTATTTTTAATTTCATTTATTGTGTTGTTCATCATTGCTTGTTTCATCTTAATTCTTCTAGGTACCTGTAAAATGTTTATTGCATTTTCTCTATTCTATTTCAAAGATTTTGGACCATTTTTACTATCATTATTCTGAATCCTTTTTCATATAGACTGCCTATTTTCTCTTCATTTGTTAGGTCTGGTGGTTTTTATCTTGCTCCTTCATCTGCTATGTGTTTTTCTGTCTTCTCATTTTGCTTATCTTACTGTGATGGGGTCTCCTTTTTTCAGGCTGCATGTTCGTAGTTCCTGTTGTTTTTGGTGTCTGTCCCCAGTGGCTAAGGTTGGTTCAGTGGGTTGTGTACACTTCCTGGTGGAGGGGCCTAGTGCCTGTGTTCTGGTGGATGAGGCTGGATCTTGTCTCTCTGTTGGGCAGGTCCACGTCTTGTAGTGTGTTTTGGGGTGTCTGTGGACTTATTATGATTTTAGGCAGCCTCTCTGCTAATGAGTGGTGTCTTGCTACTTGTTTGGCATAGGCTGTCCAGCACTGCAACTTGCTGGTCGTTGAATGAAGCTGGGTGTTGGTGTTGAGATGGAGATCTCTGGGAGATTTTCGCCGTTTGATATTACATGGAGCTGGGAGGTCTCTTGTGGACCAGTGTCCTGAAGTTGGCTCTCCCACTTCAGAGGCACAGCACTGACTCCCGGCTGTAGCACCAATAGCCTTTCATCCACACAGGTTAGAATAAAAGGGAGAAAAAGTAGAAAGAATGGAAGAGGATAAAAACAAATAATATAACGTAAGATAAAATAAAGTTATTAAAATGAAAGAGAATTATTAGAAAAAACTTTTTTGAAAAGTAAATTAAAAAAAAAAGAAAAAACGGATGGATAGAACCCTAGGACAAATGGTGAAAGGAAAGCTATACAGACAAAATCACCCAGGAGCATACACATACACATTCACAAAAAGAGGAAAAGGGGAAAAAATAATAAATCTTGCTCTCAAAGTCCACTGCCTCAATTTGGGATGATACGTTGTCTATTCAGGTATTCCACAGATGCAGGGTACATCAAGTTGATTGTGGAGATTTAATCCGCTGCTCCTGAGGCTGCAGGGAGAGATTTCCCTTTCTTTTCTTTGTTTTCACAGCTCCCGGAGTTCAGCTTTGGATTTGGCTCCACCTCTGCATGTAGGTCGCCGGAGGGCATCTGTTCTTTGCTCACACAGGACGTGGTTAAAGGATCTGCTGATTCGGGGGCTCTGGCTCACTCAGTCCGGGGAGAGGAAGGGGCATGATGTGGGGTGAGCCTGCGGTGGCAGAGGCCAGTGTGACGTTGCACCAGTCTGAGTCACGCAGTGCATTCTCCTTGGGAAGTTTTCCCTGGATCCCGGGACCCTGGCAGTGGCAGGCTGCACAGGGTCCCCGGAAGGAAGGTGTGGATAGTGACCTGTGCTCACACACAGGCTTCTTGGTAGCAGCAGCAGCAGCCTTAGCATCTCATGTCCATCTCTGGGGTCTGGGCTGTTAGCCGCGGCTCACGCCCGTCTCTGGAGCTCCTTTAAGCAGCACTCTTAATCCCCTCTCCTTGCGCACCAGGAAACAAAGCGGGAAGAAAAAGTCTCTTGCCTCTTTGGCAGGCCCGGACTTTTCCCCGGACTCCCTCCTGGCTAGGCATGATGCACTAACGCCTTCAGGTTCTGTTCACGCCACCAACCCCAGTCCTCTCCCTGCACTCCAACCAAAGCCCGAGCCTCAGCTCCCAGCCCCACCTGCCCTGGTGGGTGAGCAGACAAGCCTCTTAGGCTAGTGAGTGCCTGTTGGCACTCTCTGTGTGGAAATCTCTCTGTGTGGAAATCTCTCCGCTTTGCCCTCCGCACCCCTGTTGCTGTGCTCTCCTCCGCGGCCCGGAAGCTTCCCCCCTCCTCCACCCTCAGTCTCCACCCGCGAAGCGGCTTCCTAGTGTGTGTGGAAACCTTTCCTCCTTCACAGCTCCCTCCCACTGGTGCAGGTCCCATCCCTATCCTTTTGTCTTTGTTTATTCTTTTTTCTTTTGCCCTATCCAGCTACGTGGGGAGTTTCTTGCCTTTTAGGAGGTCTGAGGTCTTCTGCCAATGTTCAGTAGGTGTTCTGTAGGAGTTGTTCCACGTGTAGATGTATTTCTGATGTATCTGTGGGGAGGAAGTTGATCTTCGCATCTTACTCTTCTGCCATCTTCCCCTGCCACTCTCCCCCAGCCCCACGGTGTTTTAAAAAATCCCTAGAATTTGAATACCTTTACATGGTGCATGTAAATTTCATCACCACTCTCTAATATTTTATAACCTGCCAGGTTTACTCATTTACCTGTCTCAAGCCTGAAATAATTTGTCTTTCTTACCGTGATTTATTGCTTCTGATTTGTGTTATTGTTCCAGCCCCAGAATGTGATACTCTGGAACCTAGAGAGAAAGATATTAAATCTCTCCTCTGTGAGCAATGCTTTCTTCAAAGAGCCTCCTCCCCTGTCAAGTACTCTTGGAACTCTGAAATCCTGTGTAGCACAATCAGAAAACATGTTTATATTTCTTGTGCAGCTGGCTCTCTGATCTCTCCCTTGACCCAGTTTGTACCTACTAAGTAAGCATCTAAAATCACTACAAATTGCATTATGGGAAATACTGCTTTTAGGTCACAGGATGTTGAGCAACCTCCCCCTGCATCTCAAAGTGACAAAATGCTGACTAATTCCAAATGCCTCAGTGTTAGATGCCCTTTCCAATGATTTTCTTATTACTGCCTAGAAATCCCTGTTACACCTATGGCCCTGGGACTCAAACTATTCTAGCAATTTAAATTAACACATGCTCCATGTTTTGTTTTGCTTTTTACATATTTGGTAAATAAATATGATTTTTCATGTAATAATAGTATGTTCCTTTCAGAATCTATAGTTTAAGCATTTTCTGAAGACAAATTTTTATAAATAGTAAAATAATAATAAATTTACTACTATTAATAATTACAAGATGATGGTGTCTACAGTGGTGATTGTAGCAAAACAGAGAATAAACTTCTGATCATTACTTGCCTAAATGGCAGCTCTGTAATATTTCAGATTTGGAAATGATACATGCTCTGTAGGCTTGAGAAGTCCAGCAGTAAAAACATATTTTCATGAGCATGACTTATTGGACTAAAATATTAATTTTCAGTAACATATATATATATATATATATCACTTTGGGAAATATATTGATCAATGACATTCTTTCTTATATAAACATAGGATATTTATGCTTTGAATCATGTAATTGTTAGAACTCTAAAGGAACCTTAGAATCTATTTAGCACAAGTCTTTCATTTTACAGATAAGGAAACTAATGTCCAAAGCAAATACCTTGTTAATTGTTTAGTTTGCTTAACCTTTATGCCTGACATCATGCTTAGCACTTTACAAACATTATGTCAAATGACACTTATAAGAATTACATGTGGTAGAGATGATGATGATGATGATTATACTCACTTCATAAAAGGGGAAGCTGAAGCTTAGAGTGGTTGTTACTTGTTCGAAACTACTAGGTAACAAAGCCAGGTTTTAAACCAAGACTATTTAGATTTGTGGCATAGATTCTTTGTTTTTTAACAGTTTGCATGAGATATAATTCACATACCATACATTTCACCCATTTAAAATGGACAGTTCAATGACTTTTAGCACATTCACAGAATATGATCCATCATCACTATCAAATTTAAATTATTTCTTCACCCTAAAAAGACACCCTATACCCATTAGTGATTACTCCCTGTATTGTATTTGTGTGTGTATGTAACTCTCTGTATATTATGATATTTTGACATCTTAATAAATCTTTTATGTCTAGGAAGATACTGCCCCTCCCTGGGTTAGCCAATTCTTAGAGATAACAAAGGGCCCAGACCCCAGTTGTGAGCATGCTTTTGATATGCAAACTAACCAATTCAGGGACATACCTCCTCTAGCTGGCCTCTGTACCCCAGGAGACAGCATACCTCTGCCTTACTCATTCTGGGACTAGGTACCAGGCAAGTTGCCCAAAACCCATGGAAATTATTCAGACTAACCAATCCTAATCTCTTCACTCTGCACCACCTTGACTTTCTGGGAAACTCCCCTCACCTCTGCCTCCTGACCACACTGGTGTCTATCCCATGTGGCTCTGCCTGGCATATCATACCTCCTGTCTCTAGAACCTGTGAGTACGATAAGCTATGCTTTATCTTGAGCCTCTCTTCTGTCTCTTCTTGTGGCCATGTTTAACTATCTCATGAAAGAATACCAAACACTGCCAAATGCCTCCACCCAACCGCCAGCCTAGGCAACTACTAATCTACTTTATAACCCTAAATATTTGCCTATTCTATACCATTCATGTAAATGGAATTAATAGTCCCTTATGACCAGCTTCTTTCACTTAACATAATGATTTCGAGGTTCATCCATGTTGTAGCATGTATAAGTATTCTATTTCTTTTTATTGTCAAATAATATTCTATTATATGGATATGTATTTTATTTATCATATTCATATATCACATTTTATTTATCAGTTGATGGACATTTATACTGTTTCCACCTTTTCGCTACTAATAATAGTGCTGCTAAGAATGTTCACGTACAACTTTTTGTGTGGACATATGTTTTAAATTCTCTAGGTGTGGAATTGCTAGATCATATGGTAACACTATGTTTAATCAATTGACTGCCAGATTGTAATCCAAAGCAGCAGTATATGAGGGTTCTGAGTTCTCCACATCCTCACATGCAGTTTTTATTATCTGACTTTTTGGTTGTAGCCATCATAGTGTAAGTGAAGTGGTACATTATTTTTTATTTGATTTTAATTTCATTGATGGATAATGGTATGGAGTATCTTTTCATGTGCTTATTAGTCACTTACCTATCTTCTTTGCAGAAATGTTTCTTCAAGTCCTTTGTCAATTTTTTAATTGGTTTGTCTTTTTGTTGTTAAGCTTTAGGGGTTTTTTAAAAATATATTCTATATACAACTCCATTATCAGATACATATTTTGCAAAATTTTTCTACCACTCTGTGAGTTGTTTTTTCAGTTTCTTGATGGTGTCCTCTGAAACACAATTTTTAAAATTTTTTGATGTACAGGTTTATTTTTTCTTCTATAGTGTCTGCAACTATGTTTTCTTCTAAGAGTATTATAGTTTTTGCCCTTAAATTTATGTCTTTGATTGGATCCATTTTGAGTTAATTTTTGTCTATGGTGTGAAGTAGGAATCTAAATGTTTCTTTTGCATGTGTATATACAGTTGTCTCAGAACCATTTTTTGAAGAACTTACTCTATCCCATGTATATGTCTTGGCTCTGTGAAATATGTTCTGAAACTCTGCACTACTTGTTCCCAATTACAGTTAGTTTAGTAGCAGCCTTGAGAATAGAAACTGATCTCCCATACTTAAGAAAAATATATAGATCTATATTCTATTAAGTACATTATTAGTTGCTTTAATAAGACCTTACTCCTTACAAAATACACGTACAATCACCATCTCTTTTGACCCTCATAGCAACCTAATGACATTTATGAATGTCCTAAATTTTAGAAGTAAGGGAAACAGAAACTTAAAAAAAGACAAGTGTCTTGCCAAGGACATAAAATTAGTGGTACCAAAGTTGATACCTTCTCTTCTAAAGTCAATGTTAAACCACAAGACTTAATCTCCAAAATATACAAACAGCTCATACAACTTAACAACAAAAAAAAATCAAAAAATGGGCAGAAGACCTTAATAAGCATTTATCCAAAGAAGACATACAGATGGACAATAGGCACGTGAAAATATGCTCAACATCACTAATTATTAGAGAAACACAAATCAAAACTACAATGAGGTATCATCTCACCTGGTCAGAATGGCCATCATCAAAAAGTCTACAAACAATAAATTCTGGAAAGGATGTGGAGAAAAGGTAACACTTTTATGCTGTTGGTGGTAATGTAAGTTGGTGCAGCCACTATGGAGAACAGTATGGAGGTTCCTAAGAAAACTAAAAATAGAATTAACATAAGATCCAGCAATCCCACTCATGGGCATATATCTGGACAAAACTATAATTCAAAAAGATGCACGCACACCTATGTTCATAGCAGCACTATTCACAATAGCCAAGATGTGGAAACAACCTAAATGTCCATCAACAGATGAATGGATAAAGAAGATGTACTATATATACATATATATATATATATATATATATATATATATATATACATACAATGGAATACTACTCAGTCATAGCAAAGAACAAAATAATGCTATTTGCAGCAACATGGATGCAACTAGAGATTATCATACTAAGTGAAGTAAGTCAGAAAGAGAAAGACAAATACCATATGATATCACTTATATGCAGAATCTAAAATATGGCACAAATGAATCTACCTACAAAACAGAAAAATCTCACAGATATAGAGATCAGACTTGTGGTTGCCGGTGGGGTGGGAGGGTGGGAGTAGAGGGGTGGCCTGGGAATTTAGGGTTGGTAGATATTAACTATTACATTTAGAATGGATAAACAATAAGGTCCTACTGTATAGCACAGGGAAGTATATCCAATCTCCTGGGGTAAACCATAATATAAAGGAATATTGAAAAAAGAGTGTATATATATATATATATATATATATATATATATATATATATATGTAAGACTGAGTCACTTTGCTGTACAGCAGAGATTGGCACAACATTGTAAATTAACTATACTTCAATAAAGAAACAAAATAAAGTACATCTCTGGTAAAAATATAAGGTGATAAGAAGGAAAATCTCACTAAAATTTCATAATTGTCAACTTCCTCACTTCACTCTTTGACAAAATTGTTTATAGCCTGTATAATTAAAACTTGATAAAATCACAAGGAAATGTCTCTTATTAACTCACCAATTATAATCTTTTAGAGATATTATTATTTTAAATGTATTTCAAACAGCATTTATGATCTATAGTTAAAAAAATTCACAGCAACCTGAAGAAAGTAGTAATACTAATAATTAATCATTAATGAGTTCTTATACTGTACCTGATTCTGTTCTTAGTCCTTTACATTGAATATCTCATTTAATCGTCACAAAAACTCTTTATGGTATTATCAATATTTAGATTTTATAAAGGATGTCAAATGTAATATGTTGACTAGTATTAATAGTAGTAACCATATTACTCAACAAAATACTTGAGAATAAATAGAAAGGAGCTATTTAAATAAAGTTTACTTGACCATGACAGAACATGTTGATACAAAAAGTTTTAAAATGAACTATATATCACTTCAAAAGTTAAAAAACAGATAAGCTTATGTCATTATTTAAACCCAATTCCAAAGCCCTTCCCAGCATTCTTATTTAGTGATCAAATCTTTGTGATACAGTAATTATTATCCCCACAGACGAGCAGACTGAGGTTGAGAGTTTAAGTGACTTGAACTAGGTCAAAGAACTTCTCTCTAACATTTTAACTTCCATTTTTAATATATTCTCATGTTCCATTTTATTAGTCCATTATTTCTCTTCTAGTTCTATTCTCAGCCATTCAGAATCATATTTCAATATTTCCTACCCATTTACTCTTTTCACCTTTATGATGAATCTGTCCACTTATGAGTCAGAGTTCAACAAAATGTACCACTAATAGCATTTCTCATAATATCATTTCTAATCACATACGAGATTTGGAGGACATATTACAAAATATTTTGTACCACACAGAGTAAGAATTATAGGTCAGAACTCATAGGTTAAATATGCTGCTATAACTTTTATCTATTCTCCAGTTGGGAGAAAAAACAATTAAATATTATATACAATTCAATGGTCTTCAAACACATCCTGAGAGCCAAAAAGTAAAAGGACTAATATTAAATGCCTGACAACTGTAAAAAATCATCATACTATGTATAAACCTTTGGAGCATGAAATAAAGGAGCACGTTGAAAATGGGGGAAAAAACGAGGTGTATCATACATACAATAATGATAGTGGTTTTTCCCACAGGATTTGAATATGAAGTTTGATTTCTAGCTGTTTTAAAGGTTTTCAGTAGCTGATTTAATTATCTCTAAGAGACAAACTAATGCTCTAATTGAATCAGAATTATTTTATCCTAATACTGACTCTACCTCTTAACGTTTCATCTTAATTTGCTAAATCAAATGATTAAGCTTAAAGGAAGTTTAACTATAAGGGGAGGAGAATAAAATTAGAAACTACTGGTGAAGACATGCTGACTTACTGGTCCAGCATACTTAAACACATACACTCATACTTTTAGGCTTGAGTATTGACCAAATGAAATGTTATGAACTCTAGAAAATAATAGCCACTAATTCTAAGGATATTGTACTTACTAAATATAGTCTTTAAGTCAATGGTACCCTCGTGTCCAGTAAATGGGCCTGGTTGTTTAAATATTGGTTCATAAGCCAATTGACTCATGTGTCACTAGATCATGAAACTAATTTCCTCAGTAAAGACTTCTCAAAATAGATTTAACTAATTTCTCACAAGGTTAATATCTACAATGGTTTTTTTTTAAAATCATTGTATGTATATAGTACCATTCAAATAAAAAAGCTTTAAGTACTTCTTAGACACCATTTAATTTGCTTTCACAATTTCCCAGGGGAAAATGTGATCTGTGCTGAACTGAGGGTGGGACTATAATGTTCACTGGTTTTACCCCTTCTTCCTTACATTTAGCCTATTAGAAAGCAAGGTCATATGAAATTGGGGAGCTAGATTTTTTTCATTATTAATTTATGCTTGCATTCAACAATTCATCTTGAATAGAAATATGTACAAAACAGTGTCCTTTGTATTCTGATAGACACCAAAGAGAATTAGACACAAATAAGAATATTTTTAAATAATAACATGTTACAGAATATGATAAAACAAAATTCAGAGGTAAGCTCAAAAGTAGGGCAACAGCGATGTATAATGCAAGGCTTGGATTTAAACATGGACTCTGCCACTTAACTGTGTGAATTTAGGTTTGTTTTTAATTTTAACTTCTCTGGTCCTCAGTTTTAAATTATGTAAAAGAGAGACAACAATGCCTCCTTAAATGATTTATGTGGATGTTAAAATATATACTATATGGAAATATCTAAAAGTGCCTGGCACAGAGAAGGGGCTTAATAAATACAGATGAATCTGAGGGAGACATCATATTCAGTAGATGAAATCAGCATTTAGAAAAATATCATCGAATGATAGATAAGATTTTTTTCAGGGTGAGTTAAGAGAATATTGTTCTGCATTAAGAGAAGAGCATGTGGAATGGTGTAAAACTATAAAAACACAGTCTTTTTAGGATTTTTGAGAGACTTGAATAGAGGCTATGAATAAGAGACTGGGAAAATAAATTGAATAGTTAGATTGAAGTTAGATCATGAAGTTTGGACCTAATTTGTTAAAGAGAAGATTTGAATGTTTGTAAACATGGAAGAATAATAAAGAGAGCTGGATTGGTTATGGAGAGGTGTTGAACAAGGTATGACTGATAATCAGGCTAATAAAATACTTGAAGTATGAAGGATTAAGGGCCTGGAACAGGAAGCTTGAAATGTGAGAATAAAAAGTGATCAAGACTAAAGATAATGATTAGTGAGTTATCTTCATATAGATTCAAAGCACAAGATGGGCTGGCCCTGTCTATCTCACTAGGCATAGCTTCTGCCCCTCCACTGTTCCTCGTAATGCTCCAATAAGCATAAGCTCTCTTCAGCAGTTTAAATACCTTGTGCTCATCTACATGCTCTATTCTCGTTGTGAAATAGTTTTCATCCATTTATCCAACTGAAAATCCTCATCCATTCTTCAAACATCAGTTCATACATCAGATCCTCTGAAAAATCTTCCCTAGCCTGCCTACATAGAGTTCATTCTTCTTCTAGTTCTTACCCTTCTATACCATTTTTAATACTTATGATATTGCCTTCATTACACTCTTCTTAATTTCTTTCTTTACACTGACTATTACGGTGGTTATCACATAGTAGTACCCTAATAATATTTGTTGAAGCCATAGGACTATATATTAATAACAGCGTATAATTTACTATGTTTCAACACATTACTTTAAGCACTTTACATGTACTAATTCATATAATGTTAACTTTAAACAACTCTTTAAGCTAGTAATAATTATCTCCAGTTAACACTTGGTATAAAACAGGCAGAGAGAAAACAAGTAACTAAAACAATATTTCAGGTATAGAAAACAATGAAACCAAGCATTCAAGCTCAAGCACTTTCGATCCAAAGCCTCTTCTCTTAACCAGTATAAAATATTTACTTTCCGAGATGAAACTGTGAAACATAGAACATATCAAGAAGATAAATTGTTCAAATTAAATCCTTGTTAATAATTATAGTTAGAATGCAGAAAAACTAGACATCAAAGTAGAAATAATCAGCAAAGTGGGAGGAAAACCAGGCTAGTATAATGTTGTGGAGCCAAAGGAAATGTTTCTTAAAAAAAAAAAAATCAGTACCTGAGAGAGATTAACAGTGCCAGAAAAACAGTTTTTAATTAGTAAAGCAGGTCTGGAAAAAAATGGAAAGGAAGAGGAACAAGACCACAGAATCAGTGTTCTAAATGTAGATGACCAATCATTCCTCAGACATAGGGAAGGTGGAAAAATAAGAGTATTATGGGAAAATGCTCAGAAATATTGTAATGGAGGAGTGTCAAGTAGACTCATGTACAAAGGTCTTGATTATGTCAGAAAAGCTGTAGGAAAAATCATCTGCTAATATAGTCACCAAACGCAAGTTCTTGTGCATGACACACAGTGAGGCCAAACAAACTGAAATGTTGAAGTTTGGAGCAGAGAAATGTTTATTGCAGGGCCATGCAAAAAGACACATGGCTAGTGCCCCCAAAACCCCGAACTCCTCAAAGGGTTTTAGCAAAGCACTTTTAAAGGCAAGGTGAAGGAGCGGCGTGGTTAGTTGTTTCAGACTTCTTGGTGTCGGAATCCTTTGTTTTTGTAGATGTCCATGTAGGTCAGGTCACGATGTTCCTGTAAACCTCCAATAAAACAAATGTTATTCTCTGTTCTGAAAATTTTTATCTCTATATGAATGGATTCTTAAAGGTCAGAGCCCTGAGGATAAACTATCTTGTATATTTCAGGTTATAAGCAACATTCTTTTACGAAAGGTGCAGAGCCATCATGACTAAGCACATGAACAGAACAGACCTAATATGGGGTCAGATTTGTCCTTCCTTATTACAAAAATGATGGAGACTGGTTAGCTTGGAGATTTTTTAAAACAGGAAAAGCTTTGGGAAAATCTCTATGGGGAATGGAACAAGAAAAGCCATAAAGTTAGTGATGTATTAGAAGAATTTTTTTTTAATTGTTAAAGAAAAGAGGTGCTGAATGGTACAAAATCTAAGTAGTAGCTCTGTTTGAATAATTGGAACTTAAAATAGAAAAGAAATATGTGGTAAAAATGTTATTGGGATCGTGCACATGATATGTTGTAGTACTCAAGGATAATAGCATGGGAAGGGATAAAGTAAGAACATAGAAAGAATTCTGAAGTCATTAAAGAAACAGAAGAATACATAGCAGACCGTTGAGTTATGGTAGCAAAATTAAGAGAAGATAGCATAGGTGAATTTCATAGGCTCTAAATAATTAGGTTCTGGGCCTCAGCTGTACAAGATGAGCCTGAAATACCTTGTCATTCCAGAAAATACAAAATTTATCAAAAGCTACTAGGGTGATATCAAAAAAGAACTTAAAAGTCAGCCTGAAAAAAGTCCAATTGGGCAAAAATGAGGAGCTCATTTAAGTGTCAATAAAAGTAATAACTACAAAAGATTTAAATATGTCAAATATTGTCATGTTTATAATTATATTTAAAAAACAAGTAAAAGCCTCATTGATCACTTGTGGAGGACGCTAAGCACCACTGCATTATTTTGAAATCCTGATTCCTGGTAAATAAATAAAGACATTTATTCTGCCTTTTCTATACACCCTCCATCATCTCGGTATTACCAAATATGAGTTGAGGAATCTGTGTATATTTAACGCCCCTATGAGGTAGTCTTGCCCCTCCCCTGAAGAAAAAAGCTACATATGATATATGCGTATGTGTATATACACACACACACACACATAATTTACAGGAAAAAGACTATAATAGGAAACACACGAAACAATATTATGGGGAGGCTAAATTCAGACATTGGGAAACTGAACAGCAAAAACAACCTGGTTACTTCAGCAAAACAATAAAGAGAAAAAGAAAGAGGGATGGAGTGAAGGAAGGAGCAAGAAAAAGAGATGGTAAGAGAACCTATATATTTTTTGAAAACTTAAAATATATACCACCAGTCAAAATGGGATGAACTTATTTGAACATGAACTAAAAAACAACCTTTAAAATATTAAAATTCAATGAGATAAATGAGCAGAAGGACTGGATTGTGTTAATATTTAGAAGTTATTGTTAATGTTTCAGGTGTGGTAACACTACATTTTGATTATTTATTTTAACAATCCTTTTATTTTAGAGATACATATTGAGATAATTACAGATGAAATGATATGGCATCTGAGGTATACTTCAAAATAATCTGGCAGAGAGCAGGGAATAGATGTTCAGGTTAAATGCCTCACCTGAAGTCATACATCCAGTGTAAACCTGAGAATTTAATCAATAGGGTCAAATAATAAGTATACCTCTATACAGTGACATAGTGCAAACTAGAGATACTTTCTCCGAATGCAGAGGAAGATAATGAAAATTACAAGAGATAATATGATAATGAAAATTACAAGAGAAAATATGACAAAAAGCAGAGATCCCGTCTATGGATAATTAGTGTCCTTGAGGGATATAAGCCAAAACAAATATTGCAGAAGTGACAAGCAAGTATAATCTATTAAGTTTTTCTAACAGTTACAAACTTGATATAAATTAAGCTGACAAAAATATAGCCAATAAAATGGACTTCAGAAATTTGAACAACATGGAAAAATATCCAATATAATATGTGAAATCTCCAAGCTGTGATACCAAAGGTATCATATCAGTTTATAATCAGAATAATATTATTTTGTTTTGTAATGTCTGCTAAAAATGTTTTTAAAATTTTATGGCAGTACTGAGGAGGTAAAATACCTCTGCTGATGCATGTATTAATATTTCATCCAGTATTTGATAATCAACTTTACTAAACTAATAAATTGGTTTTTTTTAGATTTTAGGTTAAATTAATACATATCTCACAGTAAGTATCAATATAGAAATACAAGAAAATCTCCAGAATACTTTCCTTCCTTCATATAACTCTTTGGTAAACCAACTCTTTCCTTTCTTCAGTCTAACTAAATGAATACGTTTTATTTCTGAATTAAAATAAATACTTAAACTGAAGTTTCATTTGAAACCTAATTATGAATAAAAGTAATATCAAGGTAACTCTGTTCTATTTCCAATACTCATAAATATCCTTTGCATATAATTTTGTTATTGGCTCAATCAACTACAAAAGGTTACTTTTGAAAAGTTATTAAATAAAATGTGAAGTTTCTTTTGAAAATCAAGCATTATGTAAGCTAATGCACATTCTTCTCAGACAGAAAATTTTCATTAAATATCAAGTCATTCTGAAGTGACTAAAGTCCAGCACTTATGTCCTTATAAAGGCAGGAAGAATTATTAGCTGAAAAAACGTACCCACTTAAATTTTCTTCTTTTTTCTGTGACAGCAGGTAGCTTCTCCCAAGGAGGAGTAAAAAGAAAAAAAGGCAGTTGGCATAAGCTGCAGGTGGTTGATGAGGGGGAGGTGTCATCCGGGAAGCACAGTAGGTGGCTTGGACTCCTGAGAAAGAGGCGAGAGTTGGAGACAGCAGCAGGTGTTTGCTATGAGGGAGAAAGACCTCTCACTAGAGTTGTCAATGATTGTCTTTGAACATTTCCACTGCAAAAATCTGGTGTTTGGTATTTTAATTGACAGCACCAGATATGCCTGAAAATACTTATGAAGCCTAACTTTTTGCAGGCTGAAAAAATTACAAAGACATTATTTATTCTAAAGATTGAGTCTGAATCTCAACAATTGGAAATGTTAAAGACAGATTTATATTTTCAGTTGAAAATTTTCTAAAAATTCAAGTTTCTGAATATTTTAAGTAGAATGAAATTTGAGACTATGAAAGATGCTGATATAATCATATATTTAATTAGGAGCAGTAAAAAGAGAGTTCTTACTCGAATTGGTTATTAATGAATAAATTCCAAGCCACCGAGATTATTTTTATGGTGCATAAATTAGCTATTCCAAGTCTTACCTATCCATTATTTAAAAATAGAATTTAAAAGAGGTGACTTAATTGTAGTTAAAACATAAGAGTCTGAATTATCATAATTTTGTTTAACATCTTTATTGGAGTATAATTGCTTTACATTGTTTAGTTGCTGCTGTATAACAAAGTGAATCAGCTATACGTATACATATATCCCTGTATCCTCTCCCTCTTGTGTCTCTCTCCCACCCTCCTTATCCCAACCCTCTAGATAGTCACAAAGCACCAAGTTCTGAACTCCCTGTGCTATGTAGCTGCTTCCAACTAGCTATCTATTTTACATTTGGTAGTATATAACAGCCCATGCCACTCTCTCACTTCGTCCCAGCTTATCCTTCCCTCTCCCCTTGTCCTCAAGTCCATTTTCTACATCTGCGTCTTTATTCCTGTACTGCCCCTAGGTTCCTCAGAACCATTTTTTGTTTGCTTTTTTAGATTCCTTATATATGGGTTAGCATATGGTATTTGATTTTCTCATTCTGACTTACTTCACGCTGTATGACAGACTCTAGGTCCATCCACCTCACTACAAATAACTCAATTTTGTTTCATTTTGGGGCTGAGTAATATTCCATTGTATATATGTGCCAGATCTTCTTTATCTATTCATCTGTCGATGGACACTTAGGTTGCTTCCATGTCATGGCTATTGTAAATAGTGCTGCGATGAAAAATGTGGTACATAACTATTTTCGAATTATGGTTTCCTAAGGGTATATGCCCAGTAGTGGAATTGCTGGGTCATATGGTAGCTCTATTTTTAGTTTTTTAAGGAACCTCCAAAATGTTCTCCATAGTGGCTGCATCAATTTACATTCTCACCAACAGTGTAGGAGGGTTCCTTTTTCCCCACACCCACTCCAGCATTTATTGTTTGTAGATTTTTAGATGATGGCCATTCTGACAAGTGTGAGGTGATACCTCATTGTAGATTTGATTTGCATTTCTCTAATGATTAGTGATGTTGAGCATCCTTTCATGTGTTTGTTGGCAATCTGTATATACTCTTTGCAGAAATGTCTATTTAGGTCTTCTGCCCATTCTTAGATTGGGTTGTTTGTTATTTTCACATTGAGCTGCATGAACTGCTTGTATATTTTGGAGATTAATCCTTTGTCAGTTTCTTCATTTGCAAATATTTTCTCCCATTCTGAGGGTTGTCTTTTGGTCTTGTCTAAGGTTTCGTTTGCTGTGCAAAAGCTATTAAGTATCATTAGGTCCCATTTGTTTATTTTGGTTTTCATTTCCATTTCTCTAGGAGGTGGGCCAAAAGGATGTTGCTGTGATTTATGTCAATGAGTGTTCTTCCTAGGTTTTCCTCTAAGAGTTATATAGTATCTGGCTTTACATTTTGGTCTTCAATCCGTTTTGAGTTTATTTTTGTGTATGGTGGCAGGGAGTGTTATAATTTCATTCTTTTACATGTAGTTCTCCAGTTCCAGCGCCACTTATTGAAGAGACAGTCTCATCTTGATTATAAATTCTTGCCTCCTTAAAAATAAGGTGACCATAGGTGCATGGGTTTATCTCTGGGATTTCTATCCTGTTCCATTGACCTATACTTCTGTTTTTGTGCCTGTACCAGACCGTCTTGATTACTGTAGCTTTGTAGTACACTCCAAAGTCTGGAAGCCTGATTCCTCCAGCTCCTTTTTTCTCTATCAAGATTGCTTTGGCTATTCGGGGTCTTTTGTATTTACTCGGAAATATTTTTGTATTTACTGGGAAATTGTGAAATATTTTGTTCTACTTCTGTGAAAAGTGCCATTGGTAGTTTGATAGGGAATGCATTGAATCTGTAGATTGCTTTGGGTAGTATATTCATTTTCACAATGTTGATTCTTCCAATACAAGAACATGGTATATCTCTCCATCTATTTGTATCATCTTTAATTTCTTTCATCAGTGTCTTATAATTTTCTGCATACAGGTCTTTTGTCTCCTTAGGTAGGTTTATTCCTAGATATTTTATTCTTTTTTTTTGCTGTGGTAAATGGGAGTGTTTCCTTAATTTCTCTTTCAAATTTTTCATCATTAGTGTATAGGAAAGCAAGAAATTTCTTTGCATTAATTTTTTATCCTGCTACTTTACCAAATTCATTGACTAGTCCTAGTAGATGTCTGGAAACATCTTTAGAATTCTCTATATATAATATCATGTCATCTGCAAACAGTGAAAATTTTACTTTTTCTTTTCCAATTTGGATTCTGTTTTTTCTTTTTCTTCTCTGATTGCTGTGGCTAAAACTTTGAAAACTATGTTGAATAATACTGGTGAGAATGGGCCACCCTGTTTTGTTCCAATCTTAGTGGAAATAGTTTCAGTTTTTCACCATTGAGAACGATGTTGGCTGTGGGTTTGTCATATATGGCCTTTATTATGTCGAGGTAAGTTCCCTCTTTGCCTACTTTCTGGAGGGTTTTTATCATAAATGGGTGTTGAATTTTGTCAAAAGCTTTTTCTGTATGTATTAAGATGATCATATATTTCTTATCCTTCAGTTTTTTAATATGGTGTATCACATTGATTGTTTTGTGTATATTGAAGAATCATTGCATTCTGGGATAAACACCATTTGAACATAGTGTATGATCCCTTTAATGTGCTGCTGGATTCTGCTTGCTAGTGTTTGGTTGAGGAATTTTGCATCTATGTCCATCTTTGAATTTGGCCTTTAGTTTTCTGTTTTTGTAACATCTTTGTCTGGTTTGGGTATCAGGGTAATGGTGGCCTCATAGAATGAGTTTGGGTGTGTTCCTCCTTCTGCTATATTATCGAAGAGTTTGAAGAGGATAGGTGTTAGCTCTTCACTAAATGTTTGATAGAATTAGCTTGTGAAGCCATCTGGTCCCGGGCTTTTGTTGGTTGGCAGATTTTTAATCACAGTTTCAGTTTCAATGCTTGTGATTGTTCTGTTCATATTTTCTATTTCTTCCTGGTTCAGCCTCAGAAGGTTGTGCTTTTCTACGAATTTGTCGATTTCTTCCAAGTTGTCCATTTTATTGGCATATAGTTGCTTGTAGTAATCTCTCATGGTCCTTTGTATTTCTGAAGTGTCATTTGTTACTTCTCCTTTTTCATTTCTAATTCTATTGATTTGAGTCTTCTCCCTTTATTCCTCATGAGTGTGGCTAATGGTTTATCAATTTTGTTTATCTTCTCAAAGAACCAGCTTTTAGTTTTATTGACCTTTGCTATTGTTTCCTTCATTTCTTTTTCATTTGTTTCTGATCTGATCTTTATGATTTCTTACTTTCTGCTAGCTTTGGGGTCTTTTGTTCTTCTTTCTCTAATTGCTTTAGGTGTAAGGTTAGGTTTTTTTTTATTTTAGATTATCTTGTTTCTTGATGTAAGATTGCATTGTTATAAACTTCCCTCTTAGAACTGCTTTCTCTGCATCCCATAGGTTTTGGGTCATCATGGGTTTTTTTTTTTGTTTGTTTTTTTGTTTTTGTTTTTGGCGATACACGGGCCTCTCACTGTTGTGGCCTCTCCCATTGCGGAGCAACAGGCTCCGGATGTGCAGGCTCAGTGGCCATGGCTCATGGGCCCAGCCGCTCCGCGGCATGTGGGATCTTCCTGGACCGGGGCATGAACCCCTGTCCCCTGCATCAGCAGGTGGACTTTCAACCACTGCACCACTAGGGAAGCCAAGGTTTTGGGTCATCATGTTTTCATTGTCATTTTTTTCTCAGTATTTTTGTTATCCTCTTTGATTTCTACAGTGATATCTTCGTTATTTAGTAGCATATTGTTTAGCCTCCATGTGTTTGTATTTTTTACAGTTTTTACCTGTAATTGATATCTAGTCTCATAGCATTGTGGTGGGAAAAGATACTTGATATGATTTCAATTTTCTTAAATTTATCAAGGCTTGATTTGTGACCCAAGCTATGACTGATCCTGGAGAATGTTTCATGAACACTTGAGAAGAAAGTATATTCTGTTGTTTTTGGATGGAATGTCCTTTAAATATCAATTAAGTCCATCTTGTTTAATATGTCACTTAAAGCTTCTCTTCCCATATTTGTTTTCATTATGGATGATCTGTCCATTGGTGAAAGTGGCATGTTAAAGTCCCCTACCAGTATTGTGTTACCATCAATTTCCCCTTTCACGGCTGTTAGCATTTGCCTTATGTATTGAGGTGCTCCTTTGTTGGGTGCATAAATATTTACAACTGTTATATCTTCTTCTTGGTTGATCCCTTGATCATTATGTGTTGGCCTTCATTGTCTCTTGTAATAATCTTTATTTTAAAGTCTATTTTGTCTGATATGAGAATTGTTACTCCAGCTTTCTTTTGATTTCCATTTGCATGGAATATCTATTTCCAACTCCTCACTTTCAGTCTGTATGTGTCCCTAGGTCTGAAGTGGGTCTCTTGTAGTCAGCAGATAAGTGGGTCTTGTTTTTGTATCCATTCAGCCAGTCTGTGTCTGTTGATTAGTGCACCTAATCTGTTTACATTTAAGGTAATTATTGATATGTATGTTTCTATTACCATTTTCTTAATTCTTTTGGATTTGTTATTATAGGTCTTTTCCTTCTCTTGTGTTTCCTGCCTAGAGAAGTTCCTTTAACATTTGTTGTAAAGCTGGTTTGGTGGTGCTGAATTCTCTTAGCTTTTCTTGTCTGTAAAGCTTTTAATTTCTCCATCAAATCTGAGTGAGATCCTTGCTGGGTAGAGTAATCTTGGTTGCAGGCTTTTCCCTTTCATTAGTTTAATTATGTCCTGCCACTCCCTTCTGGCTTGCAGAGCTTCTGCTGAAAGATCTGCTGGTAACCTTATTGGGATTCCCTTGTATGTTATTTGTTGCTTTTCCCTTGCTGCTTTTAATATTTTTTCTTTGTATTTAACTTTATAATTTGATCAATATATGTCTTGACGTGTTTCTTCTTGGATTTATCCTATATGGGACTCTCTGCACTTCCTGGACTTGACTGACTATTTCCTTTCCCATATTAGGAAATTTTCAACTATAATCTCTTCAAATATTTTCTCAGTCTCTTTCTTTTTCTCTTCTTCTCAGATCCCTATAATTCACATGTTTGTGAGTTTAATGTTGTTCCAGAGACCTCTGAGGCTCTCATTTCTTTTCATTCTTTTTTCTTTTCTGCTGTTCGGTATTTATTTCCACTATTTTATCTTCCAGGACACATCCCTTCTTCTGCCTCAGTCATTCTGCTATTGATTCCTTCTATAAAATTTTTATGTTCATTTATTGTGTTGTTCATCATTGTTTGTTTGTTCTTCTAGTTCCTAGTTAATGCTTTCTTTATTTTCTCCATTCTATATCCAAGAGTTTGTATCATGTTTACTATCATTACTCTGAAATTTTTTTCAGGTAGACTGTCTATTTTCTCTTCATTTGTTTGGTCTGGTGGGTTTTTACCTTTCTCCTTCATCTGCTATATGCTTCTCTGTCTTCTCATTTTGCTTAATTATTGTCTTTGTGGTCTCCTTTTCACAGGCTGCTGGTATGTTGTTCCCTTTTTTCTGGTTTCTGCCCCCAATGTGTAAAGTTTATTCAGTGGGTTGTGTATGCTTCCTAGTAGAGGGGACTGTTGCCTGTGTTCTGATGGATGAGAGTGGATCTTGTCTTTCTGGTGAGCAGGAATGCATCCGGTGGTGTGTCTGTGAACTTACTATGATTTTAGGCAGCTCTCTGTTAATGGGTGGGGTTGTGTTCCTGTCTTGCTACTTGGTTGGCATGGGGTGACCAGCACTGTAGCTTGCTGGTCGTTGAGTGGAGCTGAGTCTTAGTGTTGATCTGGAGATCTCTGGGAGAGCTCTCACCAATTGATATTATGTGGGGTCGGGAGGTCTCTTGTTGTCCAATGTCTTGAACTTGGCTCTCCCACATCAGAGGCCAGGCCTGTCCACCAGGCGCTTCAATTCCATGTCAGCCACATGGCTCAGAAGAAAAGGTAGAAAAAACAGAAAGAAAGAAAAATATATAATTAAATACTAGTTATTAAAATAAAAAATTTTTAAATATTATTAAAAAGTGATAAAAATGAAGAGAGCAAGCAAACCAATAAACAAATTCACCAATGATAACAAGCAGTAAAAACTAAACTAAGGTAACTATGTAAAACAGAAACTAGGCAGTTCCATACAGCAAACCCAAAGTCTACAGTTCCTCCCAAATTCCACCACCTCAAGTTTGGGATGATTCATTGTCTATTTAGGTATTCCACAGATGCAGGGTACATCAAGTTGATTCTGGAGATTTAATCCGCTGCTTCTGGAGTGGATTAAATGGAGAAATTTCACTTTTTCTTTTTTGTTCCCACAGCTCCTGGGGTTCAGCTTTGGATTTGGCCCTGCCTCTGCATGTAAGTCACCCTCTGGCATCTGCTCTTCACCAAGACAGGAGGAGGTTAAGATAGCGGCTGATTAGGGGGCTCTGGCTCTCTAAGGCTGGGGGGAGGGAGAGGTACAGAATGTGGGGTGAGTTTGCAGCGACAGAGACCAGCATGAAGTTGCAACAGCCTGAGGCATGCCATGTGTTCTCCCAGGGATGTTGTCCCTGGATCTCAGGACCCTGGCACTGGCGGTCTTCACAGGCTCCCAGGAGGGGAGGGGAGGATAGTGACTTGTGCTTGCACACAGGCTTCTTGTTGGCTGCAGCAGCGTTAGATTTTCAAGCCCTTCTCTGGTTCCCACACTTATAGCTGTGGCTCATGCCTGTCTCTAAAGCTTGTTTAGGTGGTGCTCTGAATTCCCTCTCCTTGTGCACCCCTAAACAATGGTCTCTTGACTCTTAGGCAATTCCAGACTTTTTCCCAGATTCCCTCCCAGTTAGCTGTGGCACACTAGTCCCCTTCAGCCTGTGTTCATGCAGCCAACCCTAGTCCTCTCCCTGGGGTCTGACCTCTGAAGCCTGAGCCTCAGCTCTCAGCACCCACCTGCCCTGGTGGGTGAGCAGACAAACCTCTCAGGCTGGTGAGTGCTGGTCAACACTGATCCTCTGTACAGGAATCTCTCTGCTTTGCCCTCTTCACCCCTTTTGCTGTGCTCTCCTCCATGGCTCCAAAGCTTCCCCCTATGCCCACCCCCATCTCCACCAGTGAAAGGGCTTCCTAGGGTGTGGAAACATTTCCTCTTTTACAGCTCCCTCCCAGACATGCAGGTCACATCCCTATTATTTTGTCTCTGTTTCTCTTTGCTTTTGCCCTACCCAGGTACATGGGAAGTTTCTTGACTTTTAGGAAATCTGAGGTCTTCTGCCATCGTTCAGTAGGTGTTCTGTAAGAGTCATTCCACAGGTAAATGTATTTGTGATGTATTTGTGGAGAGGAAGGTGATCTCCACATTTTACTCCTCTGTTATTTTGAAGGGTTCTTATCAGAAGTTTTATTTGAGAACGATTAGGACAATTGAAGTAGCTTCCATAAGCAATGCTGGGAGTTTTAGGGGACCTAAAGTTTGAAAGGTAAGTAGCATAAAATTGACATTAGCAATATCCTATTTTTAGGTTCTAATTTTTTTTTTATAAAATATGTAGAAGTTTCAGATTGATCATAGAACATTCAAATGTATATAAAAGAGTGTGGGTATGTTCCATAAATATGGAACTCATTTCTGGACAATTATTTATTCTACAAAGTTTGTATTCATTTTGCAGCTCTGGTCTGCAAATAAAATTGGCAAATATCAATGGGAACAAACTAGTGCAACCAGCAAAAAAAACCCCATCAGTTATCCTCTTTAGCATGTTCCATAAGTAGAGACCCCATTCAGAAATGCCAGCATGTAGAGGCAAATGTCGAGGTATGATGTGTATAAATACTTTTCTTTGTTATCACTAAATACAAGGCAGCGCCATTTTGAAATTTTCATTTGAGAAACTGACAACACTTCTAAGTAACAATTATTAGCAACAGAGTGTGTAACTATGCATTAGTTTATATACAATAAATACAGAAACTGAAGGAAATAAAATCATGATAAAAGGAAAGTGAGGAACAAACAAGGAGCATGATGATAAAATAAGAATTTTTTGATGTTTTTATTATTCATTATTTCCAAATAAGTTGTTTTTTAAAAAGTGCCCTAATGAGATTGATCAATATGGCAGAATAAGAGAATGTGGAGCTCACCTTTCCTATGAACGCATTAAAAAATACATTTATATGTAGAACCATTCTTACTGAAAACTACCTAGAACCTGGCAGAAAGACTCCTGTACAACCAAGGCTGTAAGGAAGAGACACATAATATGGTAGGAATGGAAGAAAATCAATAAGGTCAGGGCCTGTGCCCATGGAAGGAACTCAAAAGAAAAGGGAAAATACACAGGCAGACATCCACCCTGGCAATTTACTTGTGAGAGCCAGATTTGGTGCCCTAGTCTTAGGGTTCTATGTGGGGGAGATGAGCCCAGTTGGCTGGTTGGAGGACAACTGGGACTAAATGGAGGGCTGTGGGAAGCCTAGACTCCACTTGTGAGGATCATGCATACTGCTGTGCCCCCAAGGCAGGGAAGAGAGAGGTCTGCTCTAAGGGCAGCCAGGTTTCCTGCCATTGCCTCAGATTCTACCCCAGCCTGAACAGAGCAGATGCTCCAGCCCTACTCACTCCACATCACAGCATGGCACTAGATCTAGGGTTGCCAAAACCAGGGAGAAAACTTGACTGTGTGACACAGAGGTGACCTGGTCCTGGGGTGGAACCTGGGTGGGTTGGCTGCAGCCATTGTTGAAACTTACTCAAGCAGCACATCAGAAGTAACCCAGATGGGTAACTGTAGCTGCTCCACAAAAGATCACCTCCTGATACACAACAAGAGTCCACAGGAGTCCCCCAGCCCTGCAGTGTGGCTCCACAATAAGGTGGAAGCAGCAGAGGCTGGGGATGGTGATCAGTTGTGAGGGTAAAAAGGGGACTCACACTCAAAGTTGTGTCTGAGTGGAAAGAGGAAATGTGGGCACCTGCCACAGCAATGCATCAGAGAGAGCTAATACTCTTTTTGTGGCCAAATAGAGCCAAGACCCCACACAGGCTCCATTTGCTTTGGCACTACACCCCCCTCCATTTGGGGCATAAGTCCCTCTGCAGGGACAGAGGAAAACACACACTTAAAGGTAACACAATGAGCTCATACCCAACCCTCAGGGTTTCAGCTACAAGCTACATGGTATTAGATACCAACTCTAAAAGGGCCTTGATAGCCACTGAGCAGAGGGCAAGTCCCACATCACATCCAGCTCGAGTCGAGCACCTCCATCTCCAACTGCACTCCCTACCAAGGTGCTAACTGCCAGAAAACCCTGAGAAAACACAAGATTTGCATTCACATCAAATTTATCTCACCCATGCAGTCTCTATGGGGACACTCCCACATAAGAACACTCTTTCAAGACTGCAAAAGGTAACTCTTTCACCTAAATTCATAGAGGCAGAGAAAGTTAATCACAATGTAAAAGCAGTCCTCTCTCAATTGAAAGAGCAAGAGGAAAAATCTGAAAAACTAAATAATGAAACAATAAACTCTTTACCAGATAAAGAATTCAAAGTATTGGTGATTAAAATGTTAACTAAATTAGGAGAAACATAGATCTACACTATGATAATTTTAACAAGGAATGAAAAAAATATAAGAAAGACCCAATCAGAAATGAGTAATTCAATAGCTGAAATACACACACTAGAAGGAATGAATAGCAGACTAAGAGATACAGAAGAATGCATAAGTGACCTGGAATATAGAATAATGGATATCACCCAATCAGAACAGCAAAAAGAAAAGCAAATTTAAAAATGATAAATGGATCAGTGAATGATAAAGGAATCAATACAAGAAGAGGATATTACACTCATTAGCATATTTGCACCCAATATGGGAGTAAATAAGTATATAAAGCAAATACTAACAGACATCAAAGGAGAAATTGACAATAATACAGTAATACAAGGGGACTCTAAAACCCCACTTTCATCAGTGCTCAGATCATCCAGACATAAATCAGTAAGGCAGCAGTGGTCTGAAACAGCACAATAAAACAGTTGGACATAATTGATATCTATGGCACATCACATCCAAAAACAACAGAATGCATCTTTTCAATTGCACAAGAAACTCCAGGATAGATCACATGCTAGGCCACAAAACAAATCTCAACAAATTTAAGAAGATAGAAATTATATCAAGCATTATTTCAAACAAAATTGTATGAAACTAGAAATCAACTGTAGAAAGTAAAATGGGAAAAGAACAAACATGTGGAGACTAAACAATATCCTACTAAAAAAGCAATGGGTCAATGAACAAATCAAAGAGAAAATCAGAAAATACCTCTAGACTGATGAAAAGGGGAAAATGACACACTAAAATCTATGGGATACATCCAGAGCAGTTCTAAAAGTGTAGTTTATAGTTGTACAGGCCTTCGTCAAGAAACAAGGAAAACCTCAAATAAACAACCAAACCTACCATCTAAAGGAATTAGAAAAACAATAAACAAAGCCCAAAGTCATCAAAAGGACAAAAATAGTAAAGATCAGAAAGGAAGTAAACAAAATAGAAACCAAAAACAACAGAAAAGATCAATGAAACCAAGAGCTATTTTTTGAAAAGAAAACCAAAATTGATAAATCGTTAGCCAGGCTCATCAAGAAGAAAAGTGAGAGGACCCAAATAAGAAATGAAAGAGGAGAAATAACAACTGATACCATAGAGAAACAAACAAACAAAAATATCAGAAGAGTACATTATGAACAGTTACATGCCAACAAATTGGTCAAGATAGAAGAAATGGACACATTTCTAGAAACATATAACCTGAAAAAACTGAATCAAGGAGAAACAGGCAATTAGAACAAATGATCACTAGTAGTGAAATTGAATTTGTAATAATTAAAAAAAACCCTCTCACCAAACAAAAGTCCAGGACTGGATGGTTTCACAGGGGAATTCTACCAAACATATAATGAAGACCTAATACTTATCCTTCTCAAAGTATTCCAAAAAATTGAAGAGGAATGAAACACTCCCAAATTCATTTTACAAGGTCACCAAATACCCAAACCAAAGAAACTACAAGAAAAGAAAATTGCCAGCCAGAATCTTTGATGAATGTACATACAAAAATTCTCAACAAAATATTATCAAACAGAATCCAACAATATATACAAGGGATCATACAACATGATTGTATTTATTACATTTATCCTAGGGATGCAAAGATGGTTTAATATTCACAAATTTAGCAATAAAATACATCATATTAAGAAGAGGAAGGATAAAAATCAAATGACCATCTCAAAAGAAATTGAAAAAGCATTTGACAAAGTTCATCACCCAGCTATGATAAAATCTCTTATTAAAGTGGGTATAGAGGGAACATATCTCAACATCATAAAAGACATTATGACAAACTCACAGCTAACATCATACTCAATGGTGAAAAGATGAAAGTCTTTCCTCTAAATTCAGCAATAAGACAAGGGTGCCCATTTTCACCACTTCTATATAACATATTATTGGAAATCTTGGCCACAGCAATCAGAAAATAAAAAGAAATAAAAAGCATCCAAATTGAAAGGGAAAATGTAAAACTGTAACTATTTGCATATGACATATATTTTTATTAGAAAACCCAGAAAGCCTCTACCTAAATCTATTTGAACTAATAAATGAATTCAGTTAAGTTGCTGGATACAAGATTCATATACAGAAATATGTTGCTTTTCTATACACTAATAATAAACTATCAGATAGAGAAAGTCAAATTGTATCCAATTAAAAATGTGTCAGAAAGAATAAAATACCTAGGAATAAATTTAACCAAGGAGCTGCAAGGCCTACACTATGAAACCATGAAATACTAATGAAGAAAACTGGAAATGATACATGGAAAGAAGATATACTGTGTTCTTGTATTGGAAGAGTTAATATTGTGAAAATGGCCATTCTAAACAAATAAAGCAATCTAAAGATTTAATGCAATTCCTGTCAAAATACACATTCTTCACAGAACTAGAATAAATAATCAAAAAATTCATATGAAACCAAAAGAGACCCCAAATTGCCAAAGCAATCTTGGGAAAAATGAACAAAGTTGGAGGTATCACACTCCCAGATTTCAGATTATACTATAAAGCTACAAAAATCTGGAACAAGATAAGGATGCCTACTCTCACCTCTTCTATTCAATATAGCACTGGGAGTCCTAGCCCCAGCAATCATACAAGAAAAAGAAAGAAAATGTATCCAAATTGGAAGGAAAGAGGAAAAATTGTCATTATATGCAGATGATATGATGCTATATAGAAAACCCTAAAGACTTCATACAAAAACTACTAAAACTGATAAAAGAATTCAGAAAGGTAGCAGGATACAAGATTAACATAGAGAAATTGGTGCCATTTCTTTTCACCAACAGTGAAGCATCAGAAAGAGAATGGAAAACACAATACTGTTTAAAATTACACCACACAAAATAAAATACTTAGGAAAAAACCTGACCAAGGAAGTGAAAGACTTATAAACTGAGAACCATAAAACATTAATAAAAGAAATTGAAGATGATTCAAAGAAAAGGAAAGATATCTCATGCTCTTAGGTTGGAAGAATTAATATTGTTAAAATGGCCATAGTACCCAAAGCAATCTACTGATTTAATGCAATCCTTATCAAATTACCCATGACATTTTTCACAGAACTAGAACAAATGATCCTAAAATTCATATGAACCATAAAAGATCCAGAATTGCCAAAGTAGGGCTTCCCTGGTGGTGCAGTGGTTGAGAGTCCGCCTGCCGATGCAGGGGACACGGGTTCGTGCCCTGGTCCGGGAAGATCCCATGTGCTGCAGAGTGGCTGGGCCTGTGAGCCATGGCCACTGAGCCTGCATGTCTGGAGCCTGTGCTCCACAACGAGAGAGGCCGCAACATTGAGAGGCCCGCGTACCACACACACACACACCAAAAAACAGAATTGCCAAAGTAATCCTGAAAAAGAATAAAGCAAGAGGCATAACCCTCCCAGACTTCAGACAATAATACAAAGCTGCAGTAATCAAAATAATGTGGTATTGGCACAAAAATACACATATGGATCAATGGAACAGAATAGAGAGCCCAGAAATAAACCCACCCACCTAGGGTCAATTAATCATTGACAAAGGAGGCAAGAATATACAATGGGAAAAAGACAGTCTTCAGCAAGTGGTGTTGGGAAAGTTGGACAGCCACAAGTAAACTGATGAAGTTAGAACACACCCTCTCAACACAGACAAAAATAAACTCAAAATGGCTTAAAGATTTAAACATAAGATATGACACCATAAAACCCCTAAGAGAGAACAAAGACCAAACATCCTCTGACATAAATATTTTCTTAGGTCAATCTCCCAAAACAATAGAAACAAGAACAAAAATAAATGACTGTGACCTAATCAAACTTACAAGATTTTACACAGCAAAGGAAACCATAAACAAAACGAAAAGACAACCTAGAGAATGGGAGAAAATATTTGCAAATGATGCAACTGACAAGGGATTAATTTACAAAATATATAAATAGCCCATACAACTCAACAACAATGAAACAGAGAACACTATCCAAAAATGGGCAGAACTAAATAGACATTTCTCCAAAGAAGACATACAGATGGCCAATAGGTACATGAAAAGATGCTCAACATCACTTATTATTAGAGAAATGCAAATCAAAACTACCTTGAGGTACCACCTCACGCAAATCAGAATGGCCATCATTAAAAATACTACAGATAACAAATGTTGGAGAGGAGGTGGAGAAAAGGGAACCCTCCTACACTGTCAGTGGGAATGTAAGTTGTTGCAGCCACTGTGGAAAACAGTATGGAGGTTCCTCAGAAAACTAAAAATAGAATTAACATATGACCCAGCAATCTCACTACTGGGCATAAATCCAGACAAAATTATAATTCAAAAAGGTACATGCACACATATGTTCATAGCAGCACTATTCACAATAGCCAAGACATGAAAACAACCTAAACGTCCATCAACAGATGAATGGATAAAGAAGATATGGTGTATATATATACAATGGAATACTACTCAGCCATAACAAAGAACAAAATAATGCTATTTGCAGCAACATGGATGCAACTGGAGATGATCATACTAAGTGAAGTAAGTCATAAAGAGAAAGACAAATACCATATGATATCACTTATATGTGAAATCTGAAATATGACACAAATAAACCTATCTATGAAACAGAAACAAAATTGCAGACATAGAGAACAGACTCTTGTTTGCCAAGGGGGAGGGGATTGGAGTAGGGATAGAGTGGGAGTTTCAGTTTAGATGATGTAAGCTTTTATATATAGAATGGATAAACAGCAAGGTCCTACTCTATAACACAGAGAACTATATTCAATAACCTATAATAAACCTTAATAGAAAAGAATATTTTAAAAAGTATATATATGTATAACTGAATCACTTTGATGTCCAGTGGTAATTAACACAACATTGTAAATCAACTATACTTTAATAAAAACTAATAAAGAAAAATTTTAAAAAGTATACTATAAAGCTATAGTATACAAAACAGCATGGGGAGAGGGATAAATTGGGAGATTGGGATTGATATATACACATCACTATATATAAAATGGATAAATGATAAGAACCTAGTGTATAGCACAGAGAACTCTACTCAGTACTCTGTAATGTCCTATATGAGAAAAGAATCTAAAAAAAGAGTGGATATATCTATATGTGTAACTGATTCACTTTGCTGTACACCTGAAACTAACACGTAAATCAACTATACTCCAATAAAAATTTTAAAAAAACAGCATGGTGACACAAAAACAGACACATAGGTCAATGGAACTGAATAGAGAGCCCAGAAATAAACCCACACACATAATCAATTTATCTATGACAAAGGAGGCAAGATTATTCAACAAAGAGTGGACAGTCTCTTCAGTAAGTGGTGCTGAGAAAACTGAACAGCTACATGTAAACCAATGAGATTAGAACATTTCCTCATATATTATACAAAAAAAACTCAAAATGGATTAACGATTTAAATATAAGACCTGAAACCATAAAACTCCTAGAAGAAAACATTGGCATATCATTCTTTGACATAAATTGTAGCAATATTTTTGCGTCTGTCTCCCAATGCAAAAGAAATAAGAGCAAAAATAAATAAATGGGACCTAATTAAACTTAAAAGCATTTGCACAGTAAAGGAAATCACTAACAAAACAAAAAGACAACCTACAGAATGGGAGAAAATATTTGCCAAAGATATGACTGACAAGAGTTTAATAATATTCATACAGCTCAATATTGAAAAAAGAAATAATCCAATCAAAAAATGGACAGAAACCCTGTATAGATATTTTTCCTAAGAATATGGAAACAGGCACAAGAAAAGTTGCTCAATATTGCTAATTATTAGAGAAATGCAAATCAAGACCACAATGAGATATCACCTCACACCAGTCAGAATGGCTATTATCAAAAAGTCTACAAATACAAATGTTAGAGAGGATGTGGAGAAAAGGGAACCCTTGTGCACTGTTTGTGTGAATGTATATTGGTTCAACAACTATGGAAAACACTATATAGGTTCTTTAAAAAACTGAAAATAGAATTGATCCATCAATTCCACTCCTGGTTATATATCTGGAACAAACAAAAACCTACTTCAAAAAGATACATGAACCGCAATATTCATAGCAGCACTATTTACAACAGCCAAGACATGGAAGTGAGCTAAGCACACAGCAGCAGACAATTGGATTAAGAAGATGTGATAGATAGATATATATTAGTCAGTCATTAAAAAATGAAATACTGACATTTGCAGAAACATGGATGGACCTACCTAACAATTAATATGCTTAGTGAAACAAGTCAGACACAGAAAGACAAATACTACATAGTATCACTTATATGTGGAATCTAAAAAACAACACGAATGTATATGCAAAACAGAAACAGACTCACAGATAAAGAGAACAAACTAGTGGTTACCAATGGTGAGGGGGAATGGAGGAGGGACAAATTAGGTGTATGGGATTAACAGACACAAACTACTATATATTAAAAATAAGGAACAAGGATATACTGTATAGCACAGGGAATTATAGCCATTGTCTTATAATAACCTATAATGGAATATAATCTGAAAAAATACTGACTCAATATGTTGTACACCTGAAACTAACATAATATTGTAAATCAACTATACTTAAAACTAAAAATGAAAGGGAGTAAAATGGAGGTAGAAAAACAAACAGACACTAAGCAAGATTAAGGCTTTCCTTGAGGCTGAGGACTTTTAATCCACTTCAAGCTTTTTCAGACTGATTATTCAAGTACAAGCGAGTTCCAAATATTCCCAGTCTTCAAAATAGAGTTTAAGTAATAAAATCTCTACTTCATATCTGTGAAGTTCATTAACTGCCATATGCAGCTTTCTCAAAAAAAAACAACCACCACAACTACACACTGTGAAGTAGGCACTCATTTTTCAGATGGCAAAACTGAAGACCAGTAATAAAGCCAGAACTAATACTGACATTTATAGACTCTTGGATTCAGACTACTTACACTAGGGCAGAGGAGTTTCTTAAGTATGAGACTGCAAGGAGCCTGGGGAGAAGAGGCCAGGCCCAGGATGACAAACAGGGGTTAGTCTGAAAATCTAAAAAACTAAAATAAAATCTAAAAAACTAAAATAAAACTAAAATAAAATAAAATAAATAAAACTAAAATAAAATTTAAAATATTAAAAGATGCCTAAGCTATAGAGTTGAGTTCAAACAGTCTAAAACATCAAATATGATTAAGTAAAATATAAGTAACAAAGAAGACATTTGTTTTTAACTGTGGATGTAGATGTATGGATGTAGATGCTATGTGTGCTGTGTTTATTGTTAAAACAGGGAAGGAGAAAAACATCACATGTGATGTATAATTATTACTTTTTCTAAAAGCTCTTAGAATGTTATTTTTTTCCCAGAAGGCAAACACTTACAATGAAAACTGTAGACATTTAAAGTCTTTTATAGAAAATTAAAGGTGACTTGAAAAGAAATGAAATATATTTTGGTGCATTACATCTACTGGGAGATTGCTTAAAGCAATAGGAAGAAATACTATTCCTGAGATTCTGCTCTTAGAAGATGAAGAGCTTTAAGTGAACATTTCATTTGGTTTACTCTGAGGGCTTCTCCTCCTCAGTGTGATTAATGCTCTCTCCACTTGAGTAGAAATTCTCCCTGAAGAAGCCTTTGATAACTTAACTATGGTTTGTAAACTTGTCATGCAGAGAATGGAATATGTGTTATCTAACTTGAATTGAGCATACTTGTAAGAATACCAATTGCTTCCCTTTCACTAGAACAAAATGATATCCACACTAGCACAGTGAAATATATTCCAAAGAAACTAGTACCACTATAGAAAGCCCTACAATGCATGACATGTTAATAACTTACTGGTTCCAAATGATTCCAAATAAAGACACAAACCTTGACCAATGACTAAGATTTAAAGTACAAAGCATTTATTATTAAAACCAAATAATTGTGTCATGATGAGGTCAGTTTAATTATTTCAGCATGTTATAGCTAATAAAGATATTAATATTTACCAATAAGTGAAGCAGGTGTAGACAATCAATTCCTTAGATACATTAGTGATGGAAAAGAGTCTGGGTAAAACGGAATGTTTAGTCTATAAAAAAAATGGACACCCCCAAATTAAGTAGAGTTATTTGGTAACATGATTAAAAATTCAGATTTTTAATAATTAGGGGAAAAAGAAGGTGTGCCCCCCCAAAACTCAATTCACTTGCAACAAAAGACATGGCTCTAATTTAAATATGTATCTTAACTTTTAAAAGATTTTTCTTACATATTAATTTTTCATATATTAGCTAAGTAATCTTGATTAAATTACATAACCTCTTTGCACTTCAGTTTACTTACCTGTGAAATGGGGATATTAGTGTCTAAATCATAAAGTTACTGTGAGGGTTCAATGAGGCATTATACATAAAAATGTTAGTGCCTGTAAGAAGGTAAGTACTTGATACTTATAACTGTTATTTTGTACAAGATGGAATTATCATTAAAGAGTCAAAGTGCAAAGAAAACAGTGGAACTTACAGTAAAATCATATTGTTATACAACATTTCGTTATATATATGATCAGTTCACATGCTAGTATATAAAAATAACAGTTTGATTTCTATAAAAGTTTAAAGTTGGGCTTTCCTGGTGGCGCAGTGATTGAGAGTCCACCTGCCGATGCAGGGGACATGGGTTCCTGCCCCAGTCCAGGAAGATCCCACATGCCGTGGAGTGGCTGGGCCGGTGAGCCATGGTCACTGAGCCTGCGTGTCCGGAGCCTGTGCTCCACAACGGGAGAGGCCACAACAGTGAGAGGCCAGCGTAAAAAAAAAAAAAAAAGTTTAAAGTTGTTCTAAAATTTCATAATCTTTGTATTTAGCTGTGTAATCCTTTAAGAAATAATTTAAAGGGAAAATGTTTGCCTTTCATTAGGTGATATAAATATGGAATTTAATTCAAGTTAGTCTTTCAGCTAGGATAGCTTTAGATATATAATCAACTAATTTATGTTCATATGATTTACCTTGGTCTTACTTCTTATTTGTTGATTTAAATATTGTTTTAACCATACATAACAGAGTGTCTACTGCACAGCTAATAAGTTAGAGTGTCACAAATAATTAATTCTGAGTTTTGGGGTTATTTTCCCATTTCAAATCTACAATGTTAGTTGTTAGTAGTGTCACTTGTCTCATTTTACAAAATGAAAATTTAAATTGAGGATAATTATATGAACACTTTTAGCCCTTTTAAAATGATTTCTAATAATGTGACAAGATTAAAAATATATAATTATGAATCAATCCATGTTTTTCTTCAGACAATTGTGTTCATGTTTGACTAGACATACAGAACAGAGATACTTTGATATTAGAATCAGAATTTTTTCAAGTGAAGCTGTTAGATCAGCTCTTACTCTAAGCTTGTTTGGTGCTTAGTTAAGAGATAAGTACAGTAGCCTCAGTAATGCAGTAATGCCCAGAAAATGTGAGTCAGTGGGAGCAGCCAAATCTCCAAAGAGCCAGCTTCTCCTCATCAGCTCTGAACTTACTGCACCATTTCTCACTCACAAATAAACACATTTTAGGGTAGTGTGTATTTTTGATTTCTTTACATATTTGCTTCAAGACATGAACTATTTATATCTCTGATTAATGGCAGTCCCCTTCATTTCCTTTGATCCCTTAATTTCCCAAATGGATAGCTCAAAAGAAATTTCAATCCTCTTTTTAATTCAGGATTTAATTGCTACTGAAGAAAACACGTGGATGAAAAGCCTATGATTTATGAGGTAAAATATTTGTATCCATTAATTTATCATGTATTTAACTAGTATTACTCCAAGTAAGAAAACCAAAAATACATAATGGGGAAAATCTGATCTCTCTATAGGCCACCCTAGCATTCTTCTTACCACTATCTACTAAATTCCATCTTTGGGATTAAATGGAGCAGAGAGTTATTTAGGATGGTTATCAAAGAAAGATGATATTTGTACAGTGCAGTTTCAATATTTAATGTATTTGATAACCTTGAAATCATTTAGAAAATTAGCAATCTAATAACACTGATAAATCATAAACAATAGACAAAGAGACAGTCTAAGGATATTAAGCCTTAACCAAACAGAATTTGGCTTTTTAAATATCTGAACAATATTAGATAATCTTCTTGGCAATTGTGTCAAAGCAAAGGTGTCTATGCATAGGTAGAATAACCAGCTGTCACTCAAGATAACTTGATGGATTCTTAGTTCTTTTCACCAGTTATATCCTTCATGCTAGTCTCTCTGCAATGAAGTCTAAAATTACATTAAAATCACATTGCAGATACACTAATGATGAAAAACCTGAAAGTGAAATTAAGAAAACATTTACCATCTACCATTGAAACAAAAATAATAAAATATTTAGGAATAAACTTACCTAAGGAGAAAAAAGACCTGTATGCAGAAAATTATAAGACACTGATGAAAGAAATTAAAGATAATACAAATAGATGGAGAGATATACCATGTTCTTGGATTGGAAGAATCAACATTGTGAAAAAAACTCTACTACCCAAAACAATCTACAGATTCAATGCAATGCCTATCAAACTACCACTGGCATTTTTCACAAAACGAGAACAAAAAATTTCACAATTTGTATGGAAACACAAAAGACCCCGAATAACCAAAGTGATCCTGAGAACGAAAAATGGAGCTGGAGGAATCAGGCTCCCTGAATTGAGACTATACTACAAAGCTACAGTAATCAAGACAGTATGGTACTGGCACAAAAGCAGAAATATAGATCAATGGAATATGATAGAAAGCCCAGAGATAAACTCACACACTTATGGTCACCTTATCTTTGATAAAGGAGGCAAGAATATACAGTGGAGAAAAGACAGTCTCTTCAATAAGTGGTGCTGGGAAAACTGGACAGGTACATGTAAAAGTATGAAATTAGAACACTCCCTAACACCATACACAAAAATAAACTCAAAATGGATTAAAGACCTAAATGTAAGGCCAGACACTACCAAACTTTTAAAGGAAAACATAGGCAGAACACTCTATGACATAAATCACAGCAAGATCCTTTTTGATCCACCTCCTAGAGAAATGGAAATAAAAACAAAAATAAACAAATGGGACCTAATGAAACTTAAAAGCTTTTGTACAGCGAAGGAAACCATAAACAAGACCAAAAGACAACCCTCAGAATGGGAGAAAATATTTGCAAATGAAGCAACTGACAAAGGCTTAATCTCCAAAATTTACAAGCAGCTCATGCAGCTTAATAACAAAAAAACACAAACAACCCAATCCAAAAATGGGCAGAAGACCTAAATAGACATTTCTCCAAAGAAGATATACAGATTGCCAACAAACACATGAAAGAATGCTCAGCATCTTTAATCATTAGAAAAATGCAAATCAAAACTACAATGAGATATCATCTCACCCCAGTCAGAATGGCCATCATCAAAAAATCTAGAAACAATAAATGCTGGAGAGGGTGTGGAGGAAAGTGAACACTCTTGCACTGTTGGTGGAAATGTAAATTGTTACAGCCACTATGGAGAACAGTGGGGAGGTTCCTTAAAAATCTACAAATAGAACTACCATATGACACAGCAATCCCACTACTGGGCATATACCCTGAGAAAACCATAATTCAAAAAGAGTCATGTACCAAAATGTTCATTGCAGCTCTATTTACAATAGCCAGGACATGGAAACAACCTAAGTGTCCATCAACAGATGACTGGATAAAGAAGGTGTGGCACATATATACAAAGGAATATTCCTCAGCCATAAAAAGAAAGGAAATTGAGTTATTTGTGGTGAGGTGGATGGACCTAGAATGTGTCATGCAGAGCAAAGTAAGTCAGAAAGAGAAAAACAAATACCATATGCCAACACATATATATGGAATCTAAGAAAAAAAAGAAAAGGTCATGAAGAACCTAGGGGTATGACAGGAATAAAGACACAGACCTACTATAGCATGGACTTGAGGATATGGGGAGGGAGAGGGGTAGGCTGTGACGAGGTGATAGAGTGGCATGGACATATATACACTACGAAGTGTAAAGTGGATAGCTAGTGGGAAGCAGCTGCATAGCACAGGGAGATCAGCTAGGTGGTTTGTGATCGCCTAGATAGGTAGGAGACGGAGGGTGGGAGGGAGGGAGATGCAGGAGGGAAGAGATATGGAAACGTGTATATGTGTAACTGATTCACTTTGTTATAAAGCAGAAACTAACACACCATTGTAAAGCAATTATACTCCAATAAAGATATTAAAAAATCATATTCCAGGGTTAAAGGGCATTATTTCCATAATGCACTGTATATGTTTACCTCTAAATATTAACCTGGGAGCAATATCACACCATATGTTTTTCAAAGGATAAGCTGACGTCTAGCATAAAATGCAGCCCTAAGTAACTAAAACATTGGTTCTATGCATTTTATTTGTGGTAGGGGTATGCAGTAAGAGAAATATCCAGATTCTGTATCTGCTAGAAGGAAACAAAAAGACTTAGAGACAGTTATAATGGAAGAAATAAGACAGAGCATTCATTTAAGAAATTTCTTCAGGTCTTTTGTTTCTATTTATAAATAAATGTATACGTTTGACCCCCTTCCCTCTCCCCAGTGCTAGCCACTAATTTGTTCTCTGTATCTTTGAGTTGGCTTCATTTTTGTTATGTTAAATAGTGTGTTGTCTTTTTAAGATTCCGTATATAAGTGATATAATACAGTATTTGTCTTTCTCTGTCTGACATTTCACTTAGCATAATTCCCTCCAAGTCCACACATGTTGCTGCTAATGGCAAAATTTCATTCATTTTCCTGGTTGAATAGTATTACATTGTGTATATATGTACCACATGTTCCTTATCCATTCATCTGTTGATGGACACTTAGGTTGCTTCAAAATCTTGGCAATTATAAATAATGCTGCTATTAACATTGGGGTGCATGCATATTTTAGAATTAGTATTTTGGGATTTTTAGATATGTATCCAGGAGTGGAATTACTGGGTCATGTGACAGTTCTATTTTTAGTTTTTTGACAAACCTCTATGCTGGTTTCCACAGTGGCTGCACCAGTTTACATTCCCACCAACAGTGTAAGAGGGTTCCCTTTTCTCCACATCCTCAGAAACATTTGTTATTTGTGTTTATTTTGATGATAGCCATTCTGACAGGTGTGAAGTGATATCTCATTGTGGTTTTGATTTTCATTTTCCTGATGGTTAGCAATGTTGAGCATCTTTTCATGTGCTTCTTGGCCATCTGTACTTCTTTGGAAAAATGTCTATCAGGTCTTCTTCCCATTTTTTAATTGCCAATACTATCTTCAGAAAGAAGAGATGAGCTGGAGAAGTCACACTCCCTGACTTCAGACTATACTACAAAGCTACAGTAATCAAAACATTATGATACTCACATGAAAACAGACACATAGATCAATGGAACAGATTGAGAGCCCAGAAATAAACTCACACACTTGTGGTCAATTAACATACAACAAATAAGACAGGAATATACAGTGAAGATAAGACAGTCTCTTCGATTAGTGGTGCTGGAAAACTGGACAGCTACATGTAAAACAATGAGATTAGAACATTTTCTCACACCATATACAAAAAATAAGCTCCAAATGGATTAAATACCTAAATATAAGACCTGAAACCATAAGACTCCTAGTAGAGAATGCAGAACACTCTTTGACATAGATCTTTTTTCAATAGCTCTCTTAAAGCAAAGGAAACAAAAACAAAAATAAACAAATGGGACCTAGTTAAACAAAGATTTTGCACAACAAAAGAAACCACTGACAAAATGAAAAAAAACAACCTATGGAATGGGAGAAAATGTTTGCAAATGATATGACCAATAAGGGGTTAACATCCAACATATAAAACCAGTTGGTACTACTAAACATCAAAATACCAAACTCTCCAGGTGTTTTTTAATTCACATTTGCTTAAATAATTGTGAAAAACTAAATATAAATTTGACAGCTATTTCAATGCATCAACCATTACATCTATCCAGATGACTCAGCTTTACTCAGGATAATTCACTTCAATTTGGATAAAACGTCCACAGACACTAAGGTAACAAAGTTCATTAACTTTTCCTTGTTAAAAACGAAAACAAAAACTACCACAACTTTATAACCTATTTTTGTCAAAACCACTCAATGTTAATGTGAGTCAAAACCGTATAATCATAATGTATGATTTCTTCTCCTTTACTCCCTATGTCCAATAAAATACAAAGTCCTACTAATTCATCTTTTGTATCTCTCTTGAATCTGGTACTTTATCTTTACTTCATTTCTATTCTATTCATGGCTATTATCAAGATTTTTTTTTAATCTTTCTTGGAGTATAATAGTTTTCCAATGGTGGGTTAGTTTCTGCGGTATAACAAAGTGAATCAGGTATACGTATACATATATCCCCAAATCCCCTCCCGCTTGTGTCTCCCTCCCACCATCCCTATCCCACCCCTTTGTTACCACCCCTGTGGTAACAAAGCACTGAACTGATCTCCCTGTGCTTTGTGGCTTCTTCCCATTAGCTATCTATTTTACATTTGGCAGTGTATATATGTCAGTGCTACTATCTCACTTTGTCCCAGCTTACCCTTACCCCTCCCCATGTCCTCAAGTCCATTCTCTACATATGCGTATTTATTCCTGTCCAGCCCCTAGGGTCTTCAGAACATTTTTTTTTTTTAGATTCCATGTATATGTATTAGCATACAGTATTTGTTTTTCTGACTTACTTCACTCTGTATGACAGTCTCTAGGTACATCCACCTCACTACAAATAACTCAATTTTATCTCTTTTTAAAGCTCAGTAATATTCCACTGTATATATTTGCCACATGTATGGTTTTTTTTGGTTTTTTTTCAGTACGTGGGCTTCTCACTGCTGTGGCCTCTCAAATTGTGGAGCACAGGCTCCAGACCCTCAGGCTCAGCAGCCATGGCTCACAGGCCATCTGCTCCATGGCATGTGGGATCTTCCTGGACCGGGGCACAAACCCGTGTCCCCTGCATCGGCAGGCAGACTCTCAACCACTGCACCACCAGGGAAGCCCTGCCACATCTTCTTTATCCATTCATCTGTTGATGGACACAGGTTGCTTCCCTGTCCTGGCTATTGTAAACAGCTACAATGAACATTATGGTACATGATTCTTTTTGAATTAGGGTTTTCTCTGGGTATACGGCCAGTAGTGGGATTGCAGAGTTGTATGGTAGTTCTATTGTTAGTTTTTTAAGGAACCTCCATATTGTTCTCCATAGTGGCTATTTCAATTTACATTCCCACCAACAGTGCAAGTGGGTTCCCTTTTCTTCACACTCTTTCCAGCATTTATTGTTTGTAGATATTTTGATGATGGCCATTCTGCCTGGTGTGAGGTGATACCTCAATGTAGTTTTGATTTGCATTTCTCTAATGATTAATGATGTTGAACATCCTTTCATGAGCGTGCTGGGCATCTGTATATCTTCTCTGGAGAAATGTCTATTTAGGTCTTCTGCCCACCTTTGGAGTGGAATGTTTGTTTTTTTGATATTGAGCTGCATGAGCTGCTTGTAAATTTTGGAGATTAATCCTTTGTCAGTTGTTTCATTTACAAATATTTTCTCCCATTCTCAGGGTTGTCTTTTCATCTTGTTTATGAATCCCTTTGCTGTGCAAAAGCTTTTAACTATCATTAGGTCCCATTTCTTTATTTTTGTTTTCATTTCCATTTCTCTAGGAGGTGGGTCAAAAAGGATCTTGATGTGATGTATGTCATAGAGTGTTCTTCCTATGCTTTCCTCTAAGTGTTTTATAGTGTCTGGCCTTACATTAGGTCTTTAATACATTTTGAATTTATTATTGTGTATGGTGTTAGGGAGTGTTCTAATTTCATTCTTTCACATGTAGCTCTCCAGTTTTCCCAGCGACACCTCCTGAAGAGGCTGTCTTTTATCCATTGTATATTCTTGCCTCATTTATCAAAGATAATATGACCATAAGTGCGTGAGTTTATCTCTGGGCTTTCTAACCTGTTGTATTGATCTCTCTTTCTGTTTTTGTGCCAGTACTATACTGTCTTGATTACTGTAGCTTTGCAATATAGTCTGACGTCCAGGAGCCTGATTCTTCCACCTCTGTTTTTCTTTTTCAACATTGCTATGGTTATTCGGGGTCTTTTGTGTTTCCATACAGATTGTGAAATTTTTTGTTCCAGTTCTGTGAAAAATGCCATTGGTAATTTGTTAGGGATTGTATTGAATTTGCAGTTGCTTTAGGTAGTATAGTCATTTTCACAATGTTGATTCTTACAATCCAAGAATATGGTATATCTCTCCATCTGTTTGTATCATCTTTAATTTCTTTCAAGAGTGTCTTATAGTTTTCTGCATATAGGTGTTTTGTCCCCTTAGGTAGGTTTATTCCTAGGTATTTTATTCTTTTTGTTGCAGTGATAAATAGAAGTGGTTTCTTAATTTCTGTTTCAGATTTTTCATCATTAGTGTATTAGGAATGCAAGAGATTTCTGTGCACTAATTTTGTAACCTGTTACTTTACTAAATTCATTGATTAGCTCTAATAGTTACTGGCAGCATCTTTAGGATTATCTATGTATAGTATCATGTCATCTGCAAACAGTGACCGTTTTACTTCTTCTTTTCTGATATGGATAATTTTATTTCTTTTTCTTCTCTTACTTCTGTGGCTAAAACTTCCAAAACTGTGTTGAATAATAAAGGTGAGAGGGCGAAAACTTGTATTGTTCCTGATCTTAGTGGAAATGGTTTCAGTTTTTCACCATTGAGAACAATGTTGACTGTGGGTTTGTCATATATGGCTTTTATTATGTTAAGGGAAGTTCCCTCTCTGCCTATTTTATGGAGGGTTTTTATCATAACTGGGTGTTGAGTTTTGTCAAAATATTTTTCTGCATCTATTCAGATGATCATATGTGTTTTATCAATCAATTTGTTAATGTGGTTTATCACATTGATTTGCTTATCTTGAAGAATCCTTGCATTCCTGGGATAAACCCAGTTTGATCATGATGTATGATCCTTTTATTGTTTTGTGGGATTCTGTTTGCCAGTATTTTGTTGAGGATTTTTGCCTCTATGTTTATCAATGATATTGGCCTGTAGTGTTCTTTCTTTGTGTCATCTTTGCCTGTTTTAAGTATCAGGGAGATGGTTGCCTTGTAGAATGAGTTTGGGAGTGTTCCTCTTTTTGCTATATTTTGGAAGAATTTGAGAAGGATATGTGTTAGCTCTTCTCTAAATATTTGATAGAATTTGCAAGTGAGGCCATCTGGTCCTGGGCTTTTGTTTGTTGGAAGATTTTTAATCACAGTTTCAATTTCACTGCTTGTGATTGGTCTGTTTATATCTTCTATTTCTCCCTGGTTCTGTCTCAGAAGGTTGTGCTTTTCTAAGAATTTGTCCATTTCTTCCAAGTTGTCCATTTTATTGGCATAGAGTTGCTTGTAGTAATCTCTCATGATCCTTTGTATTTCTGCAATGTCAGTTATTACCTCTCCTTTCTCATTTCTAATTCTATTGATTAGAGACTTCTCCCTTTTCTTCTTAATGAGCCTGGATAAAGGTTTATCAGTTTTGTTTATCTCCTCAAAGAAACAGTTTTTAGTTTTACTGATCTTTGCTATCATTTCCTTTATTTCTTTTTCATTTATTTCTGATCTGATTTTTAGTATTTCTTTCCTTCTGTTAACTTTGGTGGGGTTTTTTGTTCTTATTTCTCTAATTGCTTTAAGTGTAAGGTTAGGCTGTTAATTTGAGATTTTTCTTGTTTCTTGAGGTAGGATTATATTGCTATAAACTTCCCTCTTAGAACTGCTTTTCCTGCATCCCATAGGTCTTGGGTCATCGTGTTTTCAATGTCATTTGTTTCTAGGTATTTTTTGTTTTCCTTTTGCTTTTTCAGTGATCTCTTGGTTATTTAGTAGTGTATTATTTAGCCTTCATTGTTTGTATTTTTTACAGATTTTTTTTCCTGTAATTGATATCTAGTCTCATAGCATCATGCTCAGAAAATGTACTTGATATGATTTCAGTTTTCTTAAATCTACCAAGGCTTGATTTGTGACCGAGGATATGATTGATCCTGGAGAATATTCCATGATCACTTGAGCATAAAGTGTATTCTGTTGTTTTTGGATGGATTGTCCTATAAATATCAATTTAGTCCATCTTGTTTAATGTATCATTTAAAGTTTGTGTTTCCTTATTTATTTTCATTTTCGATGATCTGTCCATTGGTGAAAGTGGGGTGTTAAAATTCCCTACTATGATAGTGTTACTGTCAATTTCCCCTTCTATGGCTGTTAGTATTTTTCTTATTTATTGAGGTGCCCCTAAATTGGGTGCATAAATGTTTACAGTTGTTATATCTTCATCTTGGATTGATCCCTTGGTCATTATGTTGTGTTCGTCTTTGTCTCTTCGAAGAGTCTTTATTTTAAAGTGTATTTTGTCTGTTATGAGAATTGCTACTCCAGCTTTCTTTTGATTTCCATTTGCATGGAATATCTTTCCATCCCCTCACTTTCAGTCTGTATGTGTCCTTATGTCTGAAATGGGTCTCTTGTAGACAACACATATGACAATCTCAGCATTGTAACCATTCAGCCAGTCTGTGTCTTTTGGTTGGAACATTTAATCCATTTACATTTAAGGTAATTATTAATATATATGTTCCTATTACCATTTCCTTAGTTGTTTTGGGTTTGTTATTGTAGGTATTTTCCTTCTCCTGTGTTTCCTGCCTAGAGAAGTTCCTTTAGCATTTGTTTTAAAGCTGGTTTTGTGGTGCTGAATTCTGTTAGCTTTTGCTTGTCTGTAAAGCTTTTAATTTCTCTGTCAAATCTGAATGAGATCCTTGTTGTGTAGAGTAATCTTTCTTGTAGGTTTTTCCCTTTCATCACTTTCAATATGTCCTGACACACCCTTCTGGCTTGTAGAATTTCTGCTGAAAGATCAGCTATTAACCTTATGGGGATTCCTTTGAATGTTATTTGTTGCTTTTCCCTTGCTGCTTTTAATATTTGTTCTTTGTGTTTAATTTTAAATAGTTTGATTAATATGTGTCTTGGCATGTTTTTCGTTCAATTTATCCTGTATGGGACTCTCTGCACTTCCTGGACTTGACTGACTATTTCCTTTCTCATATCAGATAAGTTTTCAACTATAATCTCTTCAAATATTTTCACAGTCCCTTTCTTTTCCTCTTCTTCTTCTGGGACTCCATAATTCGAATGTTGGTGCATTTAATGTTGTTCAGCTGGTCTCTGTGACTGTCCTTAATTCTTTTAATTCTTTTTTTCTTTATTCTGCTCTGCAATAGTTATTTCCCATATTTTATCTTCGAGGTCACATATCCGTTCTTCTCCCTCAGTTATTCTGCTACTGATTCCTTCTAGAGAATTTTAAATTTCATTTATTGTGTTGTTCATCGTTTTTTTTGCTGTTTAGTTATCCTAGGTCCTTGTTAAATGCTTCTTGTATTTTCTCCATCCTATTTCCAAGATTTTGAATCATCTTTACTATCATTACTCTGAATTATTTTTTAGATAGACTGCCTATTTCCTCTTCATTTCTTTGGCCTTGTGGATTTTTACCTGCCTCCTTCATCTCCTGTGTGTTTCTCTGTCATCTAATTTTGCTTAACTTGCTGTGTTTGGGGTCTCCTTTTAGCACAGGTTGCAGTTTCATAGTTTCTGTTGTTCTTGGTGTCTGCCCCCAGTGGGTAAGGTTGGTTCAGTGGGTTGTGTAGGCTTCCTGTTGGAGAGGATTGGTGCTTGTGTTGTGATGGATGAGGCTAGATCTTTTCTTTCCAGTGGGCAGGACCATGTCCAGTGGTGTTTTTGGGGTGTCTGTTAACTTATTATGATTTTAGGCAGCCTCTGTGCTAATGAGTGGGGTTGTGTTCCTGTGTTGCTAGTTGTTTGGCATTGGGTATCCAGCACTGGAGCTTCCTGGTCGTTGAGTGGAGCTGGGTCTTATCATTGAGGTGGAGATCTTTGGGAGAGCTCTAGCCGATTGATATTACGTGAGGCCGGGAAGTCTCTGGTGGACCAGTGTCCTGAACTCGGCTCTCCAACCTCAGAGGCTCAGGCCTGACACCTGACCAGAACACCAAGACCCTGTCAGACACACGGCTCTGAAGAAAATGGAAAAAAAGAAAGAAAGAAAGAATAAATAAATAAAATGAAATAATATAAAGTTATTAAAATAAAAAGTAAAAAAGATTATTAAGATAAAAAATAAAAAAGTAGTTTAAAAAAATGAAGAAGTGAGCGACCAAACAAATAAAGAAATCTACCAATGAATGCAATTACTAAGAACTATACAAAAAAAGAAAAAAAAAACGGAGAGACAGAACCCTAGGGCAAATGGTAAAAGCAAACCTATACAGCAAACCTATAAAATTACACAAAGAAGCAAGATATACACACTCAGAAAAAGAGAAAAATGAAAAAAAATACTTTTTTTAAAAAAAGAAGAGAGCATCCAAATCAATAAACAAATCTACCTGTGATAATAAGCTCTAAATACTAAACTAAGATAAACATAAAACCAGAAACAAATTAGATGCAGAAAGCAAACCCCAAGACTACAGTTTCTCCCAAAGTTCACTGCCTCAATTTTGTGATGATTTGTTGTCTATTCAGGTATTCCAAAGTTTCAGGGTACAGCAAGTTGATTGTTGAGATTTGATCTGCTTCTCCTGTGGTTGCATGGGGAAATTTCCCTTTCTCTTCTTTGTTTGCACAACTCCTGGGGCTCAGCTTTAGATTTGGTCCCACCTCTGCATGTATGTAAACCGCTGGCATTTTTTCTTCCCCCAGACAGGAGGGGGTTAAAGGAGCAGCTGATTAGGGGGCTGTGGCACACTGAGGCCAGGGAGAGGGAGGGGAATGGAATGTAGGGCAAGCCTGCAGCAGCAGAGGCTCTTATGATGTTTCAACACCCTGAAGTGCACCATGTGTTCTCCTGCAGATGTTGTCCTGGATCACGGGATCCTGGCAGTGGCAGACTGTGCAGACTCCCAGGAGGGGACGTATGGATAGTGACCTGTGCTTGCACACAGGCCTCTTGGTCGCTGCTGCAGCAGCCTTAGCATTTCATGCCCATCTCTGTTGTCCACGCTGATAGCCGTGGCTTGTTCCCTTCTCTGGAGTTTGTTTAGGCGGTGCTCTGAATTCACTCTCCTCGTGCACCCTGAAACAACTGTCTCTTGTCTCTTAGGCAGTTCCAGACTTTTCCCGGACTCCCTCCCAGCTAGTTGTGGTGCACTAGCCCCCTTCAGGCTGTGTTCATGCAGCCTACCCCAGTTCTCTCCCTAGGATCTGACCTCCAAAGTCTGAGCCTCAGCTCCCAGCCCCCAACACCCCTCTGGCAGGTGAGCAGACAAGCCTCTCATGCTGGTGAGTGCTGGTTGGCACTGATCCTCTGTGCGGGAATCTCTCTGCTTTGCCCTCTGCACCCCTGTTGCTGCACTCTCCTCCATGGCTCTGAAGCTTCCCCTCTTCGCCACCTGCAATCTCCATCTGCAAAAGGGCTTCTAGTGTGTCGAATCCTTTCCTCCTTCACAGCTCCCTCCCAAAGGTGCAGGTCCTGTCCCTATATTTTTTTTTCATTTTTTTTCTTTATTTTTGGGATATGTGGGCCTCTTACTGTTGTGGCCTCTCCCATTGCAGAGCACAGGCTCTGGACTCACAGGCTGAGCAGCCATGGCTCATGGGCCCAGCCACCCTGTGGCATGTGGGATCCTCCCAGACCGGGACACGAACCCATGTCCCCTGTATTGGCAGGCAGACTCTCAACCACTATGCCAACAGGGAAGCCTCCCCTATTATTTTGTCTCTGTTTTTCCTTTCTCTTTTTCCCTACCCAGGTACATGGGGAGTTTCTTGTCTTTTGGGAAGTCTGAGGTCTTCTGCCAGCATTCATTTGGTGTTCTCTAGGAGTTGTTCCACATGTAGATGTATTTTTGATATGTTTGTGGGGAGGAAGGTTATCTCCACGTCTTACTCCTCCACCATCTTGAAGTGCTCCCCATCAAGGCTCTTGCTGCCTATTCTTCAACAATTGTTTGCAGTCTTTTCTCCTGTATCTATACTGAAGTCACTTCCATCATCATCTCTCTAAAATTATACTGCTAAATGCTAACTTTTAGTAAGCACTTACTCTACATTGAACATTATGCTGAAGGGTGTACAAATTTGATGTTTAATTTTCACAACAGCCCTAGACAAGAATTATTATTATCTCCATTTTATTGGTAAAACTTGGAGCCTTAGAAAGATGGAGTCACATAAACAGTGGAGTTAATATTTGAAGGAAAGATGTTTGATTCCAGAAGATTTTGTTATCAACTATGTTACACTGTTTGTCCAAATACTACCTTAGACTTGTTAGTACATGATCCGGAAATGGTACCTGATAGATTACACATAGGTAATAGAGTCAACATTCATTGAGTGCCAGTCCATGTTAATCAATCTACCTGTATTATTTTATTTAAACTTTACAATGGCCATAATTTGCAATTATTTCCATTTTACAGGGTGAGAAACTGAGGTTCAGGAACTTGCTGAATGTCATACTGCTAGTAAGTGGTGGACCTGGGATTCAATCCCAGGTCTACTTGACTCCATAGTTCTCATTGTGATTTACTATGTCATACTTCCAGCTACAAGAAAATGGATTTCAAACCTTTGAAGACCTGCCACTCAAGGCTCTCTAGTTCATGGGAGGTAGACAACCATTTTACATCTCAAATCAAACTATTTAGAGAGGAAAGCAGCCTCCAATATAAATAGAATTTGATATCATATATTTTGAAAGTTAAAATCTCAACTAACTAAAACGTCCTTAATGCTTAACTTTCCTGGACTAATATTATGAGTCCTTTATAAATCTAAATAATTTACTCTATGAATACTGTAACCTCTTTAAAAGTTATGTTAGTATCAGCCTTTTGAAATAATCTTTTTGAAGATAGTTAATATATAAGTATGAAGTGTATCCTTTATCTCTCTAATTGAGTATTATGGGCTCTACTCTCCCTTTTCTGAGCAACACGAGGAATCGTCTCTCTCCACTGCTGACCACAATGCAATTATTGAAAGTCAGGCTGTGTACCAGTATGAAAGAGAGTCTGTAATTTTGATGAGTTAAGAAACTAGGGTATGATAGTCTCCATATTTAGTCTGGTGAATAATCTTTGCTTTCCTTGTTATGAAGTTTATGTAAACAGCCGAGTATTTTCTTTGTTTCCCTGAGAATAATCAATCATTTTTATGTATTTATTTATTTATTCTAACAAATTTATTGAGACATAATTCACATACCATACTTTTTTCTTTTTTTTAATATTGATTTTGTATTGGAGCATAGCTGATTAACAATGACACATTAGTTTCAGGTGTACAGCGAAGTTATTCATATATATATATATATACATACATCTATTCATTTTCAAATTCTTTTCCCATTTAGGTTATTACAGAATATTGAAGAGCATTCTTGTGCTTTACAGTAGGTCCTTGTTGGTTATGTATTTAAATATAACTGTGTGTACATGTCAATCCGAAACTCCCAATCTATACCTCCACCCTTACCCTTCCCGCCTGGTAACCACAAGTTCTTTCTCTAAGTCTGTGAGTCTGTTTCTCTTTTGTAAATAAGTTAATTTGTATACGTTTTTAAGACTCTGCATATAAGCTATATCATATGATATTTGTCTTTCTCTGTCTGACTTCACTTATAATAATCTCCAGGTCTATCCATGTTGCTGCAAATGGAATTATTTCATTCTTTTTTATGGCTGAATAATATTCTATTGTATATATGTACCACATTTTCTTTATTCATTCATCTCTTGATGGACATTTAGGCTTCTTCCATGTCTTAGCTATTGTAAACAGCACTGCAATGAACATTGGGGTGCATGTATTCTATGGAACCATCGTATTCTCTAATATATGCTCATGAGTGTTATTGCTGGATCATATGGTAGCTGTATTTTTTAGTTTTTTAAGGAATCTCCATACTGTTCTCCATAGTGGCTGTACCAATTTACATTCCCACCAAAAGTGTAGGAGGGTTCCCTTTTCTCCACACCCTCTCCAGCATTTATTGCTTGTAGATTTTTTGATGATGGCCATTCTGACCAGTCTGAGGTGATTCTTCCTTGTAGTTTTTATTTGCATTTCTCTGATAATTAGCAAGATTGAGCAACAATACATTAAAATAGTCATACACCATGATCAAGTGGGATTTATCCCAGAGATGTAAGGATTTTTCAATAGCTTCAAGTCAATCAGTGTCACCACATCAACAAATTGAAGAATTAAAAATCATATGATCATCTCAATAGATGCAGAAAAGGTTTTGACAAAGTTCAACATCCATTTATGATAAAAACTCTCCATAAAGTGTACATAGAGGGAACATACCTCAACATAATAAAGGCCATATGCGACAAAACTACAGCTAACATCATACTCAACAGTGGAAAGCTGAAAGCATTTCCTCTAAGATCAGGAACAACACAAGGATGCCCAGTCTTGCCACTTTTATTCAACATTGTTTTGGAAGTCCTATCCACAGCAATCAGAGAAGAAAAAGAAATAGAAGGAATACAAAATGGAAAAGAAGTAGTAAAACTGTCACTCTTTGCAGATGGCATGATACTATGCATAGAAAATCCTAAAGATGCTACTAGAAAACTACTAGAGGTCATCAAAGAATTTGGTAAAATTGAAGCATACAAAAGTAATACATAGAAATCTGTTGCATATTTGTACACTACCAACGAAAGATCAAAAAGAGAAATTAAAGAAACAATCCCATTCACCATCACATCAAAAAGAGTAAAATACCTAGGAATAAACCTACCTAAGGAGGCAAAAGACCTGTGCTCCAAAAACTATAAAATGCTCATGAAAGAAATTGAAGATGACACAAACATATGGAAAGATATACCATGTTCTTTGATTGGAAGGATCAATATTCTTAAAATGAACATAATACCCAAGGCAATCTACAGATTCAATGCAATCTCTATCAAATTACCAATGGCTTTTTTTCACAGAACTAGAAGAAAAAATCTTAAAATTTGTAGAGAGACACAAAAAACCCCAAATAGCCAAAAGAGTCTTGAGAAAGGGGAATAAAGCTGGAGGAATCATGCTCCCTGACTTCAGAGTACACTACAAAGCTACAGTCATCAAAACAGTATGTTACTGGCAGAAAAACAGAAATATAGATCAATGGAACAGGATAGAAAGCTGAGAAATAAACCCATGCACCTATAGTTGATTAATCTATGACAAAGGAGGTAAGGCTATACAATGGAGGAAAGACAGTTTTTTCAGTAAATGGTGCTGGGAAAGCTGGACAACTACTTGTAAAAAAGTGAAATTATATTTTTTTCCCATTTAATGTATTTAAAATAAAAAAAACTTTATTAAAGTTATTTTGAAACATTTTCATCTCCTCAAAAAGAAACCACATACCCTTTAGTACTCACCCTCTCCCATTTTCCCTACTGACCCCAGCCTTAGGCAACCACCATCTATTTATTATTTCTATAAATCTGCCTCTTCTGGACACTCCATATGAATGAAATCATACAATATATGCAGTCTTTTGTTACTGGGTTCCTTCAGTTAGCATGTTTTCAAGGTTCATCCATGTTGTAACAAGTGGAATATTATTAAAAGCAACCAAGTATTATTCTTAAATTCTGAGTTGGTGGTCTTTTTTATAGCAAGTTCCAACCATATTGTTTTAATCACATTCTCTCACACTAGACAGAAGTTGCAAATTTCTACTCCTATTTTTATTGCTTTTAAGATTTTAACATCTGTATGTAACCCAAATCTCTGAACTGTCAAGGCTTTCTTAAGCAAAAAACTCTTGCTATCCTCTGAACTCAGTAGCAGACATGGAATTTTACCATATATGTGTCATGAATCATCCAATCCAGGGACCTGCAAAGACATAAATATTTGTGGATGTTGTATTTGATTTTTATTTTGAATTGCTATTTTTCCTTTAGTGTCTCCAGTTACATATTAAGAAGTCTGAATTGAAGAACAATATTCCTAATACATATTGTTATATTAATTAATTATTAACTACATTGGAACATAGTTGATTAATAATGTTGTATTAATTTCAGGTGTACAGCAATGTGATTCATTTATACATATATATGTATCTATTCTTTAAAAAAATATTTTCCCATTTAGGTTGATACATAATATTGAACACAGTTCCCTGTGCTATGCATTTTGGATTCAAGAAAAGTAATTTTTATAATGTAGTTTTCTGTATGTGGAATAAGCCTCACAGAAAATTAACTGAAAACCGGAAGAAGGACTCCTGAACAACCAAGGATGTAAAAAAAGATAAACACACAAGCAGGAAGGAAGGGAAGGAAAGTGATGAGGTAGGGACCTGTGACCCTGCGATGGGACTCAGAGGGAAAGTGATATTAAAGAAGGAGACACCCACCCTGAGGAGTAAGTTGGTTGAGCAGCAGGCTGGGCCTCCCAATCATCAGGAAAAAAGAAAACTCTCAAATAAACAACCTAACCTTACAATTATTGCAACTAGATAAAGAAGAACAAACAAAACCCGAAGTTAGTAGAGAGAAAGAAATCAAAGATCAGAGCAGAGAAAAATTAAATAGACACAAAGAAAACAATAGCAAGGATCAATGTAACTAAAAGCTGGTTCTTTGAGAAGATAAAATTGATAAACCTTTAGCCAAACTCATCAAGAAAAAAAGGGAGAGGACTCAAATCAATAAAATGACAAATGAAAAAGGAGAAGTTACAACTGACACCACAGAAATACAAAGGATCATAAGAGACTACTGCAAGTAACTATATGCCAGAAAATAGACAACCTGGAAGAAATGGAAAGTTCTTAGAAAGGTACAACCTGCCAAGACTGAACCAGGAAGAAATAGAAAATATGAACAGAACAATCACAAGTAAAGGAAATTGAAACTGTGATTAAAAATCTTCCAACAAACAAAAGTCCAGGACCAGATGGCTTCACAGGCGAATTCTATCAACATTTAGAGAAAAGCTAACAACACCTATCCTTCTCAAATGCTTCCAAAAAAGTGCAGAAGAAGGAACACTCTCAAGCTCATTCTACGAGACCACCATCACCCTGATACCAAAACCAGACAAAGAAACAACAGAGAAAGAAAATTACAGGCCAATAACACTGATGAACATAGATACAAATATCCTCAACAGAATACTAGCAAAGTGAATCCAACAGCACATTAAAAGGATCATAAGCCATGATCAAGTGGGATTTACCCCAGGGATCCAAGGATTCCTCAGTATACGCAAATCAATCAATGTGATACCCGATATTAACAAATTGAAGGAGAAAAAACATATGATCATCTCAATAGATGCAGAAAAAGTTTTTAAAAAATTCAACACCAATTTATGATAAAAACTCTCTGGAAAGTGGGCATAGAGAGAAACTACCTCAACATAATAAAAACTAAATATGACAAACCCTCAGCAAACATCATTCTCAATGGTGAAAGCATTTCCTCTAAGATCAGGAATAAGACAAGGATGCCCACTCTTGCCACTATTATTCAACACAGTTTTGGAAGACCTAGCCATGGCAATCAGAAAAGAAAAAGAAATAAAAGGAATCCAAAATGGAAACAAAGAAGTAAAACTGTCACTGTTTGCAGATGACATGATACTATACATAGAAAACCCTAAAGACACTATTTGATAACCTCTAGAGTGCATCAATGAATTTGGTAAATTTGCAGAATACAAATTTAATACACAGAAATCTCTTGCATTCCTATACACTAACAATGAAATTTCACAAAGAGAAATAAGGAAACAATCACACTTACCATCACAACATAAAAAATAAAATACCTAGGAATAAACCTACCAAAGGATGCAAAACACCCATACTCAGAAAATTATAACATACTGATGAAAGAAATTGAAGCGACACAAATGGAGAGATATACCATGCTCTTGGATTGGAAGAACAAATAATGTGAAAATGACTATGCTACCCAAAGCAATCTACAGATTCAATACAATCTCTATCAAAATACCAACTGCACTTTTCACAGAATTACAACAAAAATTTTGCAATTTGTATGGAAACACGAAAGACCCTGAATAGCCAAAGCATCTTGAGAAAGAAAAATGGAGCTGGAGGAATCAGGCTCCCTGACTATACTACAAAGCTACAGTATTTAAAACAGTACAGTACTGGCACAGAAACAGAAATATAGATCAATGGAACAGGATAGAAAGTCCAGAGATAAACTCACGCATCTATGATCAACTAATCTATGGCAAACCCTCAGCAAACACAGAGAGAAAAGACAGTCGCTTCAATAAACGGTGCTGGGAAAACTCGAAAGCTACATGTAAAAGAATTAAACTAGAACACTCTCTAACACAATACACAAAACTAAACTCAAAATGAATTAAAGACTTAAATGTAAGGCCAGAAACTATAAAACTCTTAAAGAAAAACATCGGCAGAACTCTCTTTGACATAAATCACAGCAAGATCTTTTTTGATCCACCTCCTAGAGTAATGGAAATAAAAACAAAAATAAACAAATGGGACCTAATGAAACTTAAAACCTTTTGCACAGCAAAGGAAACCAAAAATAAAACCAAAAGACAACTCTCAGAATGGGAGAAAATACTTGCAAATGAAGCAACAAATAAGGGATTAATCTACAAAATATATAAACAGCTCATGCAGCTCAATATCAAAAAAATCAAACAACCCAATCAAAAAAATGGGCAGAATACCTAAATAGACATTTCTTCAAAGAAGACATACAGGTGACCAACAAACACATGAAAAGGTGCTCAACATCACTAATTATTAGAGAAATGCAAATCATAACAACAATGAGGTATCACCTCACACCAGTCGGAATGACCATCATCAAAAAATCTACAAACAATAAATGCTGTAGAATGTGTGGAGAAAAGGGAACCCTCCTACACTGTTGGTGGAAATGTAAATTGGTACAGCCACTATGGAGAACAGTATGGAGGTTCCTTAAAAACTAAAAAAGAACTACCATATTACCCAGCACTTCTACTCCTAGGCATATACCCAGAGAAAATCATAATTCAAAAAATACATGCACCCCAATGTTCATTGCAGCACTATTTACAATAGTCAGGACATGGAAGTAACCTAAATGCCCATTGACAGATGAATGGATAAAGAACATGTGGTGCATATATACAATGGAATATTACTTGGCCTTAAAAAAGAACAAAATAATGCCATTTGAAGCAACATGATGGACCTAGAGATTGTCATACTGAGTGAATTAATTCAGACACAGAAAGACAAATATCATATGATATAGCTTATATGTGGAATCTTTAAAAAAGTGTCCAAAGAACTTATTTATAAAGCAGACGTAGAGTCACAAATGTAGAAAATAGAATTTTGGTTACCAGGGGATAAGGAGAGGGAGGGATAAATTGGGAGATTGGGATTGATATATACAGACTACTATATATAAAATAGATAACTAATAAGAACCTATTGTATAGCACAACTATACTCCAGTAAAAATTAAAAAAAAAAAAACGAACCCAAACAGACCCACATAAAGACATCCCAAATTAAAACAGAAAAAGTTAAAGATACCAAGAGAATTCTAAAGGCACCATGAGAAAGACTCATATATAAAGGAATCCCTATAAAACTCTCAGGTGATTTCTCTGTGGAAAGTTTGTAAGCCAGAAGTGAGTGGCATGATATATTTAATGTACTGAAAGGAAAAACCTGCAATGTAGGATACTTTACCCAGCAGTATTATCATTTATAACAGGGATAAAGAACTTCTTATACAAGCAAAAAATAAGAAATAAAAAGAAAAGAAATCAGTAATATTAGACCTACCCTAAAAAAAGTGTTGAAGGGCCTTCTCTAAATGGAAAATAAGTAAGAAACTACACAATAGTTTCTTAGATGGAAAAACCATCTAAGAAAGGCAAATATATAGTAAGGTCTGAGGATAAAGCACCTAAATAAGCAAGTACATAAAGTACAAAAAATTGTAACAGCAATTATATATACAAAAAACATTAAAGGGATAAGCATGAAGATGTAAAATTTGACATGAAAAACACAAAATGTTCTGGAAGGCTGTGAAAATGTAGATTACTTAGAATGTGTTTGAACTTAAATGACTGCCAGCTTAAAACAAGAAGATATAATCATAAGTCAACATGTATGAACCCCATGGTAACCACAAATCAAGAAGCTACAATTGATACACAAAAAGCAAAAAGAGAGGAACACAAGCATACTACTAAAGAAAATCATCAAACCACAAGGGAAGAAAAACAAAGAAGAAATGAATAGAAAAGAACTAAAAAAACAACTGAAAAACAAATAATAAAATGGCAATAATAATGGCAGTAATAAACTGGAAGACAAGTAATAAACAAACAATAATTACTGTCAATGGACTAAATGCTCTAATCAAAAGATAGAGGGTTACTGATTGGATAAAAATATAAGATTCTTCAATATGCTGCCTACTAGTGACTAACCTCGGGGCTAAAAACACACACAGACTGAAAGTGAAGAGATCTAAAAAGATATTTCATGCAAACAAATGAAAATAAAGTGGGGTTAGCAATACTCAAATACAAAAAATATATTCTTTAAATCAGAGTCTATAATAGAAGGCAAAGATGGGTGTTATGTAATGATAAAGGGATCAATACAAGAATAGGATATAATAGTCATTAACATATATGTACTCAATACAGGAGCACCTAAATATATAAAGCAAATTTTAATAGACATAAAGGGAGAAAATGACAAGAATACAATTATATTAGGGTACTTTAAGTTTTAAAGTCCCCTAGTATCATCAATGGACAGATGATCCAGACATAAAATCAACAAGGCAGCAGTGCTCTTAAATGATGCAAGAGACCAGTCCAACTTAATAGATATCTACAGGACTTTACATCCCAAAACAGCAAAATAGGACAGATCATATGCTAGGTCACAAAACAAGTCTCAACAAATTAAAGAGGATAGAAATTATATCAAGCATTGTTTCCAACCACAATGGTATGAAACTAGAAATAAATTACAGAAATAAAATTGGGAAAAGCATAAGATGGGGAGATTAAACAACATGCTACTAAAAGACCAATGAATTAGTGAAGAAATCAAACAGGAAATCAGAAAATACCTTCAGACAAATTTTGTATCTTGGTGTCTATTCTCTGAGAGTGAAATATTCCTTTCTTAGTTAAGATTCCTAAGGAGTTATTTTTTTCTTTTATAATAAAACAAAAGACACCTTTGTCTCTAAAAAAAATGTACAGACAAATGAAAATGGAAGCACAACTTTTAAAAATCTATGGGATGCAGCCCAAGCAATTCTAAGACCAAAGTTTATAGCGATACAGGCCTTCCTCAAGAAACAAGCAATATTTCAAATAACTACCTAACCTACCATCTAAAGGAATTATAAAAAGAACAGCAAAGGCCAAAATTAGCAGAAGGAGGGAAATAGTAAGTATTAGAGAGGAAATTAAATAGAGACCAAAGACAAGAGAAAGGATAAATGAAACCAAAGTGGCTTTTTTGAAAAGAGAAAGAAAATTGATAAAACTTTAGCCAGGCTCATCAAGAAGAAAAGAGAGAGGATCCAAATAAACAAAATAAGAAATGCAAGAGGAGTGATAAAAACCAATACCACAGAAATACAAAAAAAAAATCATGAGTACACTATGAGCAGTTATATGGCAACAAATTGGACAAATTAGAAGAAATGGAAAATTTTCTAGAAGGATACAACCTGCCAAGACTGAATCAAGAAGAGACAGACAATTTGAACAGACTGATCACTAGTAGTTTAAATGAATTCGTGAAAAAGTAAAAATTCCCATGTAATAAAAGTCCAGGACTGGATGGCTTCACAGGGAATTCTACCAAACATACAAAGAAGAGATATCACCTATCTTCCTCAAACCATTCCAACAATTGGAGAGGACAGAACACTTCCAAATTTATTCTATGAGACCACCATTACCCTGATACCAAAACCAGACAAAAAAACAACAAAAATGAAAATTACAAGCCAATATATTTGATAAATATAGATGCAACTATCCCCAACAAAATATTAGCAAACCAAATCCAACAATATACTGAAAGGATCTTGCACCATGATCAAGTATTATTTATTCCAGAGACACAGGGATGCTTAACATTTGCAAATCAATCAATGTGTTATACCCCAATAATAAAAGGAAGAATAAAAATCACATTATTATCTCAATATACATAGAAAAAGCATTTGACAAAATACAACATTCATTTATGATTAAAAACTGTCATCAAAGTGGGTATAGAAGAATTATATCTCAACATTGCCAATGCCATTAATGAGAAACCCACACCTAACATCATACTCAATGGTGAGAAGCTGGAAGCCTTTTCTCAAAATTCAGGAACAATACAAGGATGTCCACTCTTGCCACTTCCATTTAACATAGTATTAGAAGTCCTAGCCAGAAAAAGAAATAAAAGGCATCTAAATTGGAAGAGAAAAGGTAAAAGTGTCACTATTTGCATATATGATACTTTATTTAGAAAATCCTAAATCTGTACCCAAAATCTATTAGAAATAAAAAATGAATCCAGCAAAGTTTCAGGATACAAGGTTAATATACAGAAATCTTCTGCTTTTCTATACACTAATAATGAACTATCAGAAAGAGAAAGTAATAAAAATCCCATTTAAAATCACATCAAAAAGAATAAAATACCTATGAATAAACTTAACCAAGGAGGTGAAAGTACTGCACTCTGAAAATTATAAAACATTGATGAAGGAAATTGAAGATGGTACAAAGAAAGGGAACAATATACAGTGCTCTTGGATTGGAAGAATTAATTTTGTTAAAATGGCCATACTACCCAAAGCAATCTACAGATTTAATGCAATCCCAATAAATATACCTATGACATTTTTCACAGAACTAGATCAAATAACCCTAAATTTCATATGGAACCAAAAAAGACCCCAAATTGTCAAAGCAACCTTGAGAAAAATGAACAGTGCTGGAGGTATCATGTTCCCAGGCTTCAGACTATATTACAAAGCTACAGTAATCAAAACAATATGGCACTGGCACAAAACAGACAGACAGATCAATGAAACAGAATACAGAGCCCAGAAATAAACCCATGCACTTATGGTCAATTAATCCAAGACAAAGGAGAAAGAATATACAATGGAGAAAAGACAGTCTCTTCAATAAGAAGTGCTAGGAATACTGGACAGTTACATGTAAAAGAATGACAGTAGTACATTTTCTCACACCATGTAAAAAAATAAACTTAAAATAGATTAATGATGTAAATGTATGACCTAAAACCATAAAACTCCTAGAAGAGAACACTGGCAGAACACCCTTTGAAATTAACTGTAGCAATATTTTTTTTGGATCTGTCTTTTAAGGCAGAAGAAATAAAAGTAAAAATAAACAAATGTGACCTAATTGAACTGGAAAGCTTTTACACAACAAAGGAAACCATTGGCAAAATGAAAGACAACCTACAAAATGGGAACAGATACTTGCAAATGATATGACAGTCAAAGGGTTAATATTTAATACTTATAAACAGTTCATAAAACTCAATATCAAAAAAAAAAAACAAGCAACCCATTCAAACAATGGGCAGAAGACCTAAATAGACATTTTTCAAAAGAAGATATACAGATGCCCAACAAGCACATGAAAAGATATTCAATATAGCTAATTATTGGAAAAATGCAAATGAAAACAATAATGAGATATCACTTTACACTTGTCAAAATGTCTATCATCAAAAAGTCTACAAATAACAAATTTTGGAGAGGATGTGGGGAAAAGAGAACCCTTGTATACTGTTGGAGGTAATGTAAATTGGTGTAGCCACAATGGAAAAAGTATGAAGCTTCCTCATAGAACTACCATATGATCCAGGAATCCTACTCCTGGGCATATATCCAGAAAATACAAAAATGTTAATTCATAAAGATACATGCACCCCAATATTCATAGCAGCACAATTTACAATAACCAAGATATGGAAGCAACCCAAGCAGCCAACAACAGATAAATGGATAAAGAAGATGTTTTATACATATACAATGGAATATTACTCAGCCTTAAAAAAATTAAATTCTGCCATTTGCTGTAGCATGCTTGGATCTAGAGAATATTATTCTCAGTGAAATAAGTCAGAAAGAGAAAGACAAATACTTTATATCACTTATATGTGGAATTTAGAAATAATACAATGGAATTCATATGCAAAAAAGGAGACTCACAGATATAAAAAACAAACCAGTAGTTACCAATGGAGAGAGGAAAAGGAGGAAAGGTAAATTAGGGGTATGGGATTAACAGATACAAAATACTATTTATAAAATAGATAAGCAACAAGGATATATTATATCACACAGGAAATTATAGTCATTATCTGTAATAACTTTTAATGGAGTATAATCTATAAAAATACTGAATCACTATGCTGTACACCTGAAATTAATATGTTATTGTAAATCAACTCCACCTCAATAAAATTTAATGAATGAATGGATTAATTAATTAAAATGGTTGACACTAATAGACATTTTTTTAAAGACATACAAATAGCCAGTACATACATGAAAGGTTGCTCAGCACTACTAATCATCAGGGAAATTCAAATCAAAACCACAATGAAATATCACCTCACACATGTTAGGCAGGCTATTATCAAAAAGACAGAAGATAAAAAATATTGGTGAGAATGTGGAAAAAGGGGAACCCTTGTACACTGTTGGTGGAAAAGTAAATTTGTACAGCCACTATGGAAAATAGTATGGAGATTCCTCAAATAATTAATATAGAACTACCATATGATTAAGTAATCCCAACCCTGCACTTGTATCCAGAGGAGAAGAAATCAATATCTTAAAGAGATGTCTGTATTCCATGTTCATTGCAACATTATTTACAATATCTAAGATACAGAAACAACTTAAGTGTCCCTTAATAGATGAATGGTTAAAGAAAATGTGGTATATATCTACAAGGGAGTATTATTCATCCATAAAAATGAAGGAAATTCTGCTATTTGTGACAACATGGGTGAACCTGGAGGGCATTATGCTAAGTGAAATAAATAATACAGAGACAAATACAGCAGTATGATGACTATAGTTAATAATATTGTATTGTATACTTGAAATTTGCTGAGTTGATCTTACATGTTCTCACCACACACACACAAAACAGGAGTTAACCATGTGAGGTAATGGATATGTTAATTATCTTGATCTTGGTAATCATTTCACAATGTATGTGTATATCAAATAATCATGTTGTACACTTTAAATTTATGGAAATATATGTGAATTATTCTGCAATAAACCTGGGGGTGGGAAGGAGGGAATCAAAAAAGAAAGGCGTCTCATATCTTAATTGACACCATTGTAACATTTTTTTTCTTTGGATTGTCACTGCTTGTGAATCCAACACCAGTCAACAATAGCCTGTTCTTGGTAGGCATCAAAATACTGTTTATGTTTTGTGAGTCCTTCAGATGGCCCTGAAGTCAGAGTGAGAAAATAATTGGTTCTAACTACCACCTTGACATTTCTCAAAGGTTGTTGATACAAATGACTTTCTATTTCTGTCTCCATTCCTCATTTTTCTTACACAGATTGGAAAAAGAAAGTTTGGAGTCAGTGACTAGTAGTAGTATAGCAGGTTCTGTCACCTCTTAAGTCCTGAGGAAGTTGTTTAGCCCCAAATGGCAACTGTCTTTAGAGCAGTTGTTTTCAAAGTGTGGTTCTAGGGCCAGCATTTACAACATAACCTGGGAATTTGTGAGAAATTGAAATTCTCAGGCCCTTCCCTAGATGTATTGGATTGGAATCTTGGTGTGAGGCCCAGTGATCTGTATTTTAACAATACTTGAAAGTGATTCTGATGCACAATAAAGTTTTGTAAACCACTGCTTTAGAGTGTGAGGTGTTTAGCACCACTGTTTACTTCAGCTGTAGGCCTTAGTTAATAATTTCTGGGCAACAGGAAAAGTACACTAGACATACTGTCTTATATATACACACACATATATATGTATATCCCACAGAGAAAGAGAGAGAGATTGTTTCCAAGCATAAGATAATCCATAATATTAATAATTTTCTCCCTCTAGTTTCACCTACTGCATGGACTAAGGAAATATGTGAGGTTAGAAGCACTGGTTGTAAGACTTCCTGAATGCTACCTACTGCTCTGTTGGACTATAAAAAATAGACAAAAATTTCCTTGCATCTAGATTATATTAGTTTCATTATCACCATCAAAGAATCATTTGAATAAAGAGCTTGCCTAGCTATCTTAGTAAAAATATCATTTAGATTCTCTAAAATCCTATCATTGCATTAAACAAGAAAATAAGATCATAGAGCATTAGGTCACTATAACATTGCATTTGCAGAATTATAGTTTGACATTTTACCAGTCAACACTAAGTGGCCTTGTAAGACTAATCCTTATGAAATTTTCGGTGTATAACATTTGATGATATCTCCTCAAACTCAAGTACATACTTCAATGTTAATTATTAATATGTACATTAAAGAAATACTGTTTTCAGAGAAAAAATTTCCTTAGTACCTTAAACAAAATTGTAACCTATTCCTTGTGATGGTTAGTAATACTTTAAACCAAGCATAAGGAATTTTTAATGATCCAGGGCCATTTAACCCAAATAGCATAAAATCCATTTTGGATGCTTTATTTGAATTATGACTGATACAAATTCCACATCTTCTCTCTGACTCATGGCTTCTTTCCAGTCGCTGTGACAGGAAAACTTCCTCCTTGGACTGCCAGTTCTGTTAGAGGATTAATCCCTGCCCCCCCATTTTGATGTTGTGTCAGGGAGGAGAGAGATGGTACTGCTCTCTGCATTGCTCCTTGACACTCACTAGATTTTAGAACTTTCAAATGGTTTCAAGTTTTGGTTCATTATTATTTGCTAAATAATCAAAGATTATTTAGATTATTTCTGCTTAGATCCAAAGATTATTAAAAATATATGGAAGTATATTTTTAAAAGTCAAAAATTTTATGCTTTGTAGTTTTGGTTTTTTTTGTTTGTTTGTTTGTTTTTTGCGGTACGCGGGCCTCTCACTGTTGTGTCCTCTCCCGTTGTGGAACACAGGCTCCGGATGCCCAGGCTCAGCGGCCATGGCTCACGGGCCCAGCTGCTCCGCGGCATGTGGGATCTTCCTGGACTGGGGCACGAACCAGTGTCCCCTGCATCGGCAGGTGGACTCTCAACCACTGCGCCACCAGGGAAGCCCTGTAGTTATTTTATATTACTGATTTCTAGACTAATTGTATTGTGTTTAGAAAACATACTCAGTATTATTCTAATTCTATAAAAGTGTGTTAAGTCAGGAAATTTTTTTATTCTCTATATCTATCCCATATTTTTGTCTCTCTATACTGCATTGTGGATAATTTATTCAGACCTCCAGTACAGTTCATCTATTCACTCTCCAGCTATGTCTAATTTGCTGGTAAACTTGACCATTCGTTCTTAATTAATTATAGTTATAGTTTTCAGTCATATAAATTTTTTGGTTTCTTTTTTATCAAAACTTTGGTCATTTTCAAAGTTCCAGTTTACTGATAAAATTGTCCAGCTTTTGTTTTATTTCTTAAAACATAAAAAACATGACTGTTCTATAGTATGTCCCTAACACTTCTAAAATTTGACATCATTGTAGGTATATTTATAATATCTACTGTTTCCACTGGTTCTTGCTCATGGTTCTCATTTCCTGGTATGACTGATTATCTTTAATTGTAAATCTCACATTGTATTTGAAAATTATTTGTAGGAACAATTTGAGGTCTGAGGTGATTTTTTTTCAGATAGAATTTAATCATAATTCAATCCTTAAAGCTCCCTGGATCACTCAGATGATGCATAGCTGACTTCAATTTGTTTGAGAGCTCCTGTATTTCCAAGTCGTCCTTACTCTTAGCATATAGGCTTTGTAATTGTAGCTTAATAGAGAATGCCTTATCAGAGTCTTAACTTTGATGGATTCTGGACTTTGCCTTTTTTTTCGCACTAGCCCCATGAGGTTTCCTAAGGCACAGGTCAATTGCACAGCTGATTTTCTAGATTGGCAAATGCCCTCAGAGGAAAAATGGCTTAGAAAGCTGAGTGTACATGCTTGGATTCTCCTCTTCTCACCAATTTTGGCTCGGTAATTTTTCATCACTTTGTTAGATATTTGAAGCTTGTTGAAAGATGACTTTTTAAATATGTATTTCATTCCTTGTTTTACTTGTTCTTAATGGAATGGTTGATGTGAATTACTTAGTCTGCCATTACTAGACCTAAAAGTCCTAATGTGGCAAAATACAAATATATAACATTAGACTCACAGAGCCATACATAAAAAGCTAGAGATTGACCCCTTTCTGCAGATTTTAAAATCTCCCCCTTGTTCATGTGCTACCAATTATACTTAGCAACATAGTACTAATGATACAGTATAGCTATCATAGGTTATGATATCCTTCAGAGCAAGAGCAATAGTTTTAAGGTATGTATCCCTTAATACACTGTGGAAGACACGTAAAATACTCAATACATGCATACAGTATTGTGAGTACTAATGTTTGAGTAAAGGTTCTAGAATATTAATCACAGTTTCATTATTGACAGAGTTTAGGAATCTTTTTGTGCCCTCATTTTTTATATTTTGACCATTTCTCTTTTCGGAAACAATATTTCATATCTTCTACATTTCTCATACTAATTTACTTAAATTAAAATTGTTACATATTACAAATAAAAATAGTCATTATATTTCCCATTGTCCAGGATATACAATTTATTGTTTCTATTGTCAATATTTTTGAGGATACTAAAATGGTATTTATAATAATTCCATTAAGGAGGTTAAAAAAAAACACAGAATTTTGCGGGAGGTGCTGTAGCAAAATATCTGATTCTCCTGATTCCTCCAGAGTGGAATAACTGATGTGTAATACTCCTACCTTCTAATTTATTTTCCCTAATTTATGCCTATCTTTGTGTGTAATTTAAAATGCATGCTCTTAGTTGCAATAGCATGAAAGTGTCATAAAAGAAATACATATTTATATTTTTATTTTTTTATTATTATTTTTTTTGTGGTACACGGGCCTCTCACTGTTGTGGCCTCTCCCGTTGCGGAGCACAGGCTCCACACGCGCAGGCCCATTGGCCATGGCTCACGGGCCTAGCCACTCTGTGGCATGTGGGATCTTCCCGGACCAGGGCACGAACCCGTGTTCCTGCATCAGCAGGCAGACTCTCAACCACTGTGCCACCAGGGAAGCCCTAGAAATACATATTTATGAATCATGTGTTTGAATAACATTTTAAAATTTGTGGTTCACTTTTTTATTGCATAGACAAAATGGAATGTAGTTTTAAAAGATGTTTATAAAGTTAATTGTTTTATCATTGACCAAGTCACAGCTAAATAAGTTAATGCCAAATATATATTTACAGAAATAGATCATTAATCTGTCAAAAATGAACTAGATTTTACTACAGTATTAGAAGGTAGTAATGACTATGCATTTAGATTCACCAGATGGACTAATAATTCAGCTGCTGCATATCAAAGCTGTCACTGAACAGATCAAATCTTCCATGAAAGATATTTTTCATGTTCTGATTCTCTAAAGCCTCCTGTGTGGAACCAAATTCCTTACAGCCCTGAAGAATCTTTTATAGATTCATTCATTTTAGATTTGTTTGCTGGGCTAAGACAATTCACTGGTTATTGTCATATGTCTTATTTTTCAAAAAAGTATGTTCTTCCTATATAAAAAGATGCACAATTAAAACTAAGTGAAACATAGGATTTTTAAGATTACACATGGATGTTTCATACTAGTTAAAAGGAAAAGAAGACATAATGCTTACACTAAATAAAATGCTATGTATGTATGTTTGTAGGTGTATATATGTATGTATATGTGCATATGTATATGTATGTATATGTATATAGGTATATCTAAATACATTTGAATTACTAAAAAGAAATAGTTTGTGGTATAAAGAACAACAACGAAAATTGTTGGGAGGCATTTTAAACATCCCCAGACTATCTTTATTCACATGGTAGCCTTGTTGCACAGGGAATTATGAGGAAATACTTTCAGATAACTCACTGTTTCCTTAATTTACCGTTGAGATTTCCATTAAATCATTATCAATTTATAGCATAACAATCCCATGTAGAATCTTGGATCCGTTTACATATCATGGATGCAAAGAAAATAATGAAACTTACCATTCCACTTTAGATTTAAGCATTATAATTTACCAATTAATTAAGCCATCTGACTAGTATGAAATCGCAGGCAAGCAGAAAGAAATGATCCTGGTCAAGGCCTAGTCAGTAGCCCGATGATAAAATGACTATAAGATACATGTGTTTGATTCTTATTGTTTGGCTGGATTCATCCGAAAGGGTGTTGCTAGGGGATCCATCAATCTATGCAGATAGGTATTGGAGAAAATACATCTGAATACATTCTAAAACTTACTCACTGTTGGTACGTTTAGTCTTGTAACTCAGCCACTTATTCCTAATCCTGAATTTATTTCTTACTCTGAGCTGGAGAGCTGCATTTTCAGAGGCTTCACAAGGCAATGATTTCATAAAGATCAACACAGCTTGTTGTAATGAAAAGGCTCTGACTACTTATACTTGCTCTATACATCACTCACGTCACAAACATCTCTGACTGGCCCATACCTCCATTTCTTGCTTCCTATATTACTCTTCCTTAGTTCACTACAAACCTGCCTGAAGAGATTGTTCTGTTTGGGATTTTTTCTAAGCCCTCAAGTAATAATCTATTCGTGTAAGATGGGAGATGAATTTTTCTGTGATATTCTTAATGAGTTATTTAAGATGAAAAATATTTAGAGAAATTATCTTGAAAAAGAAAATTTGCTAAGGCATTTATCCTTCTTTTCAATTTGCCTCCCAAATGTAAAAGCATGATGGGATGAAATAGCTAATACATTTGAAGAAAGAAAAAAAAATAAAACACTTCTTGATAAGAAAAACCTCTCTGGCATTCTTTCTGCCAAGACTAACAGGCCCAACTCTAGCTTAAGGTTGATGAAACAGAATTTGTTGGGAAATACATGCATTTCACAGTGGAATGGGAAAACGCAATAGGTCTTTCTCATCTCTACTTCTAAAATTCTCTGATAAAATAACAACGCTTAACAGTTTTAACCATTTATATTGAAAAAATACCACAAAAACTGCATACAGTAAAAAGAAATATATTGATACATAAGGTATATATGATATAATATATATTTAGACTAAATATTGAAGATTAAATGTAATAAATGAGAGGGGAGAATATATCTTAAGACCTTAACCCTAAACTATCAATTTCTAAACAGGAATTATACACAGACCTCTTTTTATTATTGACACTAAAGTTATAGCACATGCTTTCTTATTAAGCTGATTATCTTAATGATGCATTGAAAATTTTAATAACATAACTAGAACTAGCTGTTCCCCCACCCCACAAAAGAGTTAAAACATTTTCTGTCATTTAATTTGAGAAGCAGATGCAAGTTTAAACAGATTAAGCTTTTACTTAAAATTAAATGCAATGAAGAGGGATCAATAAGATAGCCGAGTAGGAGGGCATGGAACTCATCTCCCCTCATGAACACATCAAAAATATATCTACATGTGGAACAATACTCACTGAAAACTAAACTGCAGAAAGACTCCTGTACAACCCAGGCTGTAAGAAAAATACACATATTACCTGGTAGGAAGGGAAGAAAAGTGATCAGGCCAGGTCCTGTGCCCCAGAAAGGAATTGAGAGGGAAAGGAAGAATATAAGGGTAAAGGCCCAACACTGGTAGCAAACAATGCTACCGAAGAAGGATTAACTTATTTTTTTTAACATCTTTGTTGGAGTATAATTGCTTTACAATGTTGTGTTAATTTCTACTGTATAAAAAAGTGAATCAGCTATATGTATACATATATCCACAATATCCCCTCCCGCTTGTGTCTCCCTCCCACCCTCCTTATCCCACCCTTCTAGGTGGTAACAAAGCATCGAGCTGATCTCTCTGTGCTATGTGGCTGCTTCCCACTAGCTAGCTATCTTACATTTGGTAGTGTATATATATCCATGCCACTCTCTCACTTCGTCCCAGCTTACCCTTCCCCCTCCCGGTGTTCTCAAGTCCATTCTCTACATCTGTGTATTTATTCCTGTCCTGCCCCTAGGTTCTTCAGAAACCTTTCTTTTTTTTTAGATTCCATATATATGTGTTAGCATATGGTATTTGTTTTTCTCTTTCTGACTTATCTCACTCTGTATGACAGGCTCTAGGCCCATCAATCTCGCTACAAATAACTCAGTTTCATTTCTTTTTATGGCTAATATCCCGTTGTATATACGTGTAACATATTCTTTATCCATTCATCTGATGGACACTTAGGTTGCTTCCATGTCCTGGCTACTGTAAATAATGCTTCAGTGAACATTGTTGTACATGACTCTTTTTGAATTATGGTTTTCTCAAGGTGTATGCCCAGTACTGGGTTTCCTAGGTCATATGGTAGTTCTATTTTTAGTTTTTCAGAAACCTCCACACTGTTCTCCATAGTGGCTCTATCAATTGACATTCCCACCAATAGTGCAAGAGGGTTCCCTTTTCTCCACACCCTCTCCAGCATTTATTGTCTGTAGATATTTTGATGATGGCCATTCTGACTGGTGTGAGGTGATACTTCATTGTAGTTTTGTTTTGCATTTCTCTAATGATTAGTGATGTTGAGCAACCTTTCATGTGTTTGTTGGCAATCTGTATATCTTCTTTGGAGAAATGTCTATTTAGGTCTTCTGTGCATTTTCGGATTGGGAAGTTTATTTTATTCATATTGAGCAGCATGAGCTGCTTGTATATTTTAGAGATTCTTCCTTTGTCCATTGATTCGTATGAACATGTTTTCTCCCATTCTGAGGGTTGTCTTTTTGTCTTGTTTATGGTTTCCTTTGCTGTGCAAAACCTTTGACATTTCATTAGGTCTCATTTGTTTAGTTTTGTTTTTATTTGCATTGCTCTAGGAGGTGAGTCAAAAAGGTTCTTTCTGTGATTTATGTCAGAAAGTGTTCTGCCTATGTTCTCCTTTAAGAGTTTGATAGTATCTGGCTATACATTTAGGTCTTTAACCCTTTTTTTTTTTTTTTTTTTTTTGCAGTACGCAGGCCTCTTACTGCCATGGCCTCTCCCGCTGTGGAGCACAGGCTCTAGACATGCAAGCTCAGTGGCCATGGCTCACAGACCCCGCTGCTCCGTGGCATGTGGGATCTTCCCAGACCAGGGCACGAACCCACGTCCCCTGCATCGGCAAGCGGACTCTCAACCACAGCACCACCAGGGAAACCCTAACTCATTTTGATTTTATTTTTGTGTATGGTGTTAGGAAGTATTCTAACTTCATTCTTTTACATGTAGCTGTCCAGTTTTCCCAGCACCACTTTTTGAAGAGACTGTCTTTTATCCATTGTATATTCTTGCCTCCTTTATCAAAGATAAGGTGACCATATTTGTGTGGGATTATCTCTGGGCTTTCTATCCTGTTCCATTGATCTATATTTCTGTTTTTGTGCCAGTACCATACTGTCTTGATACTGTAGCTTTTTAGCATAGTCTGAAGTCAGGGAAACTGATTCCTCCAGCACCATTTTTCTTTCTCAAGATTGCTTTGGGTATTCGGGGTCCTTTGTGTTTCCATACAAATTGTGAACTCTTTTGTTCTAGTTCTGAGAAAAATGCCATTGGTGGTTTGATTGCATTGAATATGTAGATTTCTTTGGGTAGTATAGTCATTTTCATAATGTTGATACTTCCAATCCAAGAACACGATATATCTCTCCATCTGTTTGTATCATCTTTAATTTCTTTCATCAGTGTCTTAATAGTTTTCTGCATACAGGTCTTTTGTCTCCTTAGGTAGATTTATTCCTAGGTATTTTATTCTTTTTGTTGCAATGGTAAATAGGAGGGTTTCCTTAATTTCTCTGTCAGGTTTTCATCATTAGTGTATATGAATGCAAGAGATTTCTGTGCATTAATTTTGTATCCTGCTACTCTATGAAATTCATTGATTAGCTCTGGTAGCATCCTTAGGATTCTGTATGTACAGAATCATGTCCTCTGCAAACAAAGAGAGTTTTACTTCTCCTTTTCTGATTTGGAATACTTTTATTTCTGTTTCTTCTCTGACTGCTGTGGCTAAAACTTCCACTATATTGAATACTAGTGGTGAGAGTAGGCAACTGTCTTGTTTCTGATCTTAGTGGAAATAGTTTCAGTTTTTCACCACTGAGAATGAGGTTGGCTGTGGTTTTGTCATCTATGGCCTTTATTAGGTTGAGGTAGGTTCCCACTGTGCCTACTTTCTGGAGAGTGTTTATCATAAATGGATGTTGAATTTTCTAGATATAGAAATTTTCTAGATATTTTTTCTGCATATATTGAGACGATGATATGTTTCTTATCCTTCAGTTTGTTAATATGATGTATCACCTTGATTGATTTGCATATATTGAAGAATCCTTGCATTCCTTGGAAAAACCCCACTTGATCATGTTATATGATCCTTTTAAAGTGCTGCTGGATTCTCTTTGCTAGTATTTGGTTGAGGATTTTTGCATCTAGTTCATCAGTGATATTGGCCTGTAGTTTTCTGTTTTGTGACATCTTTGTCTGGTTTTGATATCACAGTGATGGTGGTCTCATAGAATGAGTTTGGGAGTGTTCCTCCCTCTATGATATTTTGGAAGAGTTTGAGAAGGATAGATGTTAGCTCTTTTCTAAATGTTTGATAGAATTGGCCTGTGAAGCCATCAGTCCTGGGCTTTTGTTTGTTGGAAGATTTTTAATCACAGTTTCAATTTCATTACTTGTGATTGGTCTGTTTATATTTTCTATTTCTTCCTGGTTCAGTCTTGGAAGGTTGTGCTTTTCTAGGAATTTGTCCATTGCTTGCAGGTTGTCCATTTTATTGGCATATATTTGCTTGTAGTAATCTCCTATGATCCTTTGTATTTCTGCAGTGTCAGTTTTTACTTCTCCTTTTTCATTTCTAATTCTATTGATTTGAGTCGTCTCCCTTTTTTTCCTGATGAGTCTGCCTAATGGCTTATCAATTTTGTTTATCTTCTCAAAGAACCAGCATTTAGTTTAATTGATCTTTGCTATCATTTCCTTCATTTCTTTTTCATTTATTTCTGATCTGATCTTTATGATTACTTTCCTTCTGCTAACTTTGTTTTTTTTTTTTCTTTCTCTAATTGCTTTAGGTGTAAGTTTAGGTTGTTATATGAGATTTTTCTAGTTTCTTGACTTAGGATTTTATTGCTATAAACTTCCCTCTTAGAACTGCTTTTGCTGCATTCCATAGGTTGTGAGTCATCGTGTTTCCATTGTCATATGTTTCTAGGTATGTTTTGATTTCCTCTTTGCTTTCTTCAGTGATCTCTTGGTTATTTATTAATGTATTTTTTTAGCCTCCATGTGCTTGTATTTTTACAGTTTTTGTTATCTATTTTATATCTAGTCTCATAGTGTTGTGGTCAGAAAAGCTACTTGATATGATTTCACTTTTTTAAAATTCACCAAGGCTTGATCTGTGACCCAAGATATGACTTATCCTGGACATTATTCCATGAGCACTTGAGAATAAAATGTGTTCTGCTGTTTTTGGTTGGAATGTCCTATAAATATCAATTAAGTCCATCTTGTCTAATGCATCATTTAAAGCTTGTGTTTCCTTATTTATATTCGTTTTCGATGATCTGTCCATTGGTGAAAGTGAGGTGTTAAAGTCCCCTACAATTATTGTGTTACTATTGATTTCTCCTTTTATGGCTGTCAGCATTTACCTTATGTATTGAGGTGCCCCCATGTTGGGTGCATAAATATTTACAATTGTTAATATCTTCTTGGATTGATCCCTTAATTATTGTGTAGTGTCCTTCTTTTTCTCTTGTGATACTCTTTATTTTAAAGTCTATTTTGTCTGATATCAGAATTGCTACTCCAGCTTTCTTTTGATTTCCATTTGAATGGAATATTTTTTTCCATCCCCTCACTTTCAGTCTGTATGTGTCCCTCTATTTGAAGTGGTTCTCTTATAGACAGCATGTATATGGGTCTTGTTTTTGTATCCATTCAGACAATCAATGTCTTTTTGTTGGAGCATTTAATCCATTTACATTTAAGTAATTATCGATATGTATGCTCTTATTACCATTTTCTTAATTGTTTTGCATTTGGTTTTGTAAGTCTTTTCCATCTCTTGTGTTTCCTGCTCAGAGATGTTCCTTTAGCATTGGTTGTAAAGCTGGTTTGGTGGTACTGAATTCTTAGATTTGCTTGTCTGTAAAGGTTTTAATTTGTAGGTCGAATGTGAACGAGATCCTTGCTGGGTAGATTAATCTTGGTTGTAGGTTTGTCCCTTTCATCACTTTGAATATGTCCTGCCATTCCCTTCTGGCTTGCAGAGTTTCTGCTGATAGATCGGTTGTTTACCTTATGTGTGTTCCCTTGTAGGTTATTTGTTGCTTTTCCCTTGCTTCTTTTAATATTTTTTCTTTGTATTTAATTTTTCACAGTTTGATTAAATTGTGTCATCATGTTTCTGCTTGGATTTATCCAGTATGTTACTCTCTGTGCGTCCTGAAATTGACTGACAATTTCCTTTCCCATGTTATGGAAGTTTTCAACTCTAATCTCTTCAAATATTTTCTCAGACCCTTTATTTTTCTCTTCTTCTTCTGAACCCTTATAATTTGAATGTTGGTGTATTTAATGTCCCAGAAGTCTCTGAGACTGTCCTCAATTCTTTTCATTTGCTTTTCTTTTATTCTGCTCTGAGGTAGTTATTTCCACTATTTTAACTTCCATGTCACTTATCCATTCTTCTGCTTCAGTTATTCTACTATTGATTCCTTCTAGAGAACTTTTTATTTCATATAGTTTATTGTTCATCATTGTTTGTTTGCTCTTTAGTTCTTCTAGATCTTGGTTAAACGTTTCTTGTATTTTCTCCATTCTGTTTCCAAGACTTTGCATCATCTTTACTATCATTACTCTGAATTCTTTTTCAGGTAGACTGCCTATTTCTTCTTCACTACTTTTGTCTAGTGAGTTTTTTTCCTTGCTCATTCATCTGCTCCATATTTCTTTGTCTTCTCATTTTGCTTAACTTACTGTGTTTGGTGTCTCCTTTTGTCTACTCATTTTGCCTAGCTTACTGTGATTGGGGTCTCCTTTACACAGGCTGCAGGTTCATAGTTGCCATTGTTTTCTGGTGTCTTCCCCCAGTAGGTAAGGTTGGTTCAGTGGCTTGGGTAGGCTTTGTGGTGGAGGGGACTGGTGCATGCACTCTTGTGGATGAGGCTGGATCTTGTCTTTCTAGTGGGCAGGGTTGCATCTGGTGGTGGGTTTTGGGGTGTCTGTGAACTTAGTACAATTTTATGTAGTCTCTCTGCTAATTGGTGGGGTTATGTTCCTGTCTTGCTAGTTGTTTGGCAGCATTGTCCTGCACTGTAGCTTGCTGGCCGTTGGGTGGAGCTGGGTCTTAGCATTAAGACGGAGATTTCTGGGAGAGCTCTTGTTGATTGATATTGCCTGTGGCTGGGAAGTCTCTGGTCGTCCAATATCCTGAACTTGGCTCTCCAACCTTAGAGACACAGTCCTGGCACCAGGCTGGAACACAAAGATTCTGTCAGCCACACGGCTCAGAATAAAAGGGAGAAGAAATGAAAGAAAATAATAATAACACATTTTAAACAAGTAAAAAAGTTATTAAAGTAAATATTTTTCAAATTATTAAAATTTTAAAAAGTAATAGTAATTTTTAAAAAAGAAGAGAGCAACCAAACCAATAAATAAATCCACCAATGACAACAAGCAATAAAAACTATTCTAACATAAACATCTTGAAGGTCCCAAGGATTAATTTCCAAAATATACAAACACCTCATATAGCTTAATATCAAAAAAAAACACAACCCAATCAAAAACTGGGTAGAAGGGGGGGTACCTTGAAGATGGAGGAAGAGTAAGACGCGGAGATCACCTTCCTCCCCACAGATACACCAGAAATACATCTACATGTGGAACAACTCCTACAGAACACCTACTGAAGACTGGCAGAAGACCTCAGACCTCCCAAAAGGCAAGAAACTCCCCACATTCCTGGGTAGGGCAAAAGAAAAAACAGAGACAAAAGAATAGGGACAGCACCTGCACCAGTGGGAGGGAGCTGTGAAGGAGGAAAAGTTTCCACACACTAGGAAGCCCCTTCACGGGCGGAGACTGTGGTAGGTGGAGGGGGAAGCTTCAGAGCCGCAGAGGAGTGCACAGCAACAGGGGTGTGGAGGGCAAAGCGGGGAGATTCCCGCACAGAGGATCAGTGCTGACCGGCACTCACCAGCCCGAGAGGCTTGTCTGCTCACCCGCCGGGGCGGGCAGGGCTGCGAGCTGAGGCTCAGGTTTCGATTTCAGGCGGAGTGCAGGGAGAGGACTGGGGTTGGCGGCTTGAACATAGCCTGAAGGGGTTAGTGCACCACGGCTAGCCGGGAGGGAGTCCAGGGAAAAGTCTGCACCTGCTGAAGAGGCAAGAGACTATTTCTTCCCTCTTTGTTTCCTGGTGCGTGAGGAGAGGGGTTTAAGAGCGCTGCTTAAAGGAACTCCAGAGACGGGCGCGAGCTGCGTCTAAAAGTGTGAACCCCAGAGATGGGTGCGAGCCGCGGCTAAAAGCATGGACCCCAGGGACAGGCGGTAAATGCTAAGGCTGCTGCTGCCACCACCAAGGGGCCTGTGTGCAAGCACAGGTCACTATCCACACCCCTCTTCCACGGAGCCTGTGCAGCCCGCCACTGCCAGGTTCCTGGGATCCAGGGACAACTTCCCTGGGAGAACGCATGGCAGGCCTCAGTCTGGTGCAACGTCACGCCGGCCTCTGCCATCGCAGGCCCGCCCCACACACAGTGCCCCTCCCTCCACCCCGGCCTGAGTGCGCCAGAGCCCCCGAATCAGCAGCTCCTTTAACCCCGTCCTGTCTGAGCAAAAAACAGACGCCCTCCAGCAACCTACATGCACAGGCAGGGCCAAATCCAAAACTTCCTTCCCTCCTTTAGACAACGAATCATCCCAAATTGAGGAGGTGGTCCCCGAGAGCAAGATTTACGATTTTTCCCCCTTTACCACTTTTTGTGACGGTGTATGTGTATGCTTCTGTGTAAGATTTTCTCTGTATAGCTTTGCTTCCAACATTTGTCCTAAGGTTCTATCCGTCCCTTTTTTTTTTTCTAAATATTTTTTAATTCAATAACTTTACCATACTTAATTTTATTTTTACTGTATCTTCTTTCTTTCTGTCTTTTTTCCTTCTTTCCCTCCTTCCTTCCTTCCTCCCTCCCTCCCTCCCTCCTTTCTTTACTTCTTGCATTCTTTCCTTCTTTGCTTCTTTCTTTCTTTATTTTCGTTCTTTCTTTCTTTCTTTCTTTCTTCCTTCTTTCTTTCCTTCCTTCCTTCCTTCCTTCCATACGTCCTTTACTTCTTTCTTTCTTCATACTTCTACTAACTCTCTCTACTTTTTCTCCCTTTTATTCTGAGCCGTGTGGATGAAAGGCTCTTGGTGCTCCAGCCAGGAGTCAGGGCTCTGCCTCTGAGGTAGGAGAGCCAACGTCAGGACACTGGTCAACAAGAGACCTCCCAGGTACACATAATATCAAATGGAGAAGATCTCCCAGAGACCTCCATCTTAACACCAGCACTCAGCTTCACTCAATGACCAGCAAGCTACAGTGCTGGACAACCTATGCCAAACAACTAGTAAAACAGGAACACAACCCCACCCATTAGCAGAGAGGCTGCCTAAAATCATAATAAGGCCACAGACAAGCCAAAACAAACCACCAGACGTGAACCTGCCCAATAGAGAGGCAAGATCCAGCCTCATCCACCAGAACACAGGCACTAGTCCCCTCCACCAGGAAGCCTACACAACCCACTGAATCACCCTTAGCCACTAGAGACAGACAACAAAAACAGCGGGAACTACGAACCTGCAGCCTGCAAAAAGGAGAACCCAAACACAGTAAGATAAGCAAAATGAGAAAACAGAAAAACACACAGCAGATAAAGGAGCAAGAAAAAAATGCACCAGACCTAACAAATGAAGAGGAAATAGGCAGTCTACCTGAAAAAGAATTCAGAATAATGATAGGAAGGATGATCCGAAATCTTGGAAATAGAATGGACAAAATGCAAGAAACAGTTAACAAGGACCTAGAAGAAATAAAGATGAAACAAGCAATGATGAACAACACAGTAAATGAAATTAAAAGTACTCTAGACGGGATCAATAGCAGAATAACTGAGGCAGAAAAACGGATAAGTGACCTGGAAGATAAAAGAGTGGAAATAACTACTGCAGAGCAGAATAAAGAAAAAAGAATGAAAAGAACTGAGGACAGTCTCAGAGACCCCTGGGACAACATTAAACACACCAACATTTGACTTATAGGGGTTCCAGAAGAAGAGGAGAAAAAGAAAGGGACTGAGAAAATATTAGAAGAGATTAGAGTTGAAAACGCCCCTAATATGGAAAAGGAAATAGTTAATCAAGTCCAGGAAGCACAGAGAGTCCCATACAGGATAAATACAAGGAGAAATATGCCAAGACACATATTAATCAAACTGTCAAAAATTAAATACAAAGAAAGCATATTAAAAGCAGCAAGGGAAAAACAACAAATAACAAAGGGAATCCCGATAAGGTTAACAGCTGATCTCGCAGCAGAAACCCTACAAGCCAGAAGAGAGTGGCAGGACATACTGAAAGTGATGAAGGAGAAAAACCTGCAACCAAGACTACTCTACCCACCAAGGATCTCATTCAGATTTGATGGAGAAATTAAAACCTTTACAGACAAGCAAATGCTGAGAGAGTTCAGCACCACCAAACCAGCTTTACAACAAATCTTAAAGGAACTTGTCTAGACAAGAAACACAAGAAAAGGAAAAGAACTATAATAACGAACCCAAAGCAATTGAGAAAATGGGAATAGAAACATACATATCAATAATTACCTTAAATGTAAATGGACTAAATGCTCCCACCAAAAGACACAGATTGGCTGAATGGATACAAAAACAAGACCCTTATATATGCTGTCTACAAGAGACCCACTTCAGACCTAGAGACACATACAGACTGAAAGTAAGGGGATGGAAAAAGATATTCCATGAAAATGGAAACCAAAACAAAGCTGGAGTAGCATTTATCATATCAGAAAAAATAGAATTTAAAATAAGGACTATTAGAAGAGACAAAGGAGGACACTACATAATGATCAAGGGATAGAACCAAGAAGAAGATATACCAATTGTAAATATTTATGCACCCAACATAGGAGACCCTCAATACAGAAGCCAAATACTAACAGCCATAAAAGGGGAAATCGACAGAAACACATTCATAGTAGGGGACTTTAACACCCCACTTTCACCCATGGACAGATCATCCAAAATGAAAATAAATAAGGAAACATAAGCTTTAAATGATACATTAAACAAGATGGACTTAATTGATATTTACAGGACACTCCATCCCAAAACAACAGAATACACATTTTTCTCAAGTGCTCATAGAACATTCTCCAGGATAGATCATATCTTGGGTCACAAATCAAGCCTTGGTAAATTTAAGAAAATTGAAATTTTATCAAGTATCTTTTCCGACCACAATGCTATGAGACTAGATATCAATTACAGGAAAAGATCTGTAAAAAATACAAACACATGGAGGCTAAACAATACACTACTTAATAATGAAGATATCACTGAAGAAATCAAAGAGGAAATCAAAAAATGCCTAGAAACAAATGACAATGGAGACACATCGACCCAAAACCTATGGGATGCAGCAAAAGCAGTTCTAAGGGGGAAATTTAAAGCAATACAAGCCCACCTTTAGAAGCAGGAAACATCTAGAAAAAACAACCTAACCTTGCACCTCAAGCAATTAGAGAAAGAAGAACAAAAAAACCCCAGGGCTAGCAGAAGGAAAGAAATCATAAAACTCAGATCAGAAATAAATGAAAAAGAAATGAAGGAAACAATAGCAAAGATCAATAAAACTAAAAGCTGGTTCTTTGAGAAGATAAACAAAATAGATAAACCACTAGCCAGACTCATCAAGAAAAAAAAGGAGAAGACTCAAATCAATAGAATTAGAAATGAAAAAGGAGAGGTAACAACGGACACGGCAGAAATAAAAAAGATCATGAGAGATTACTACAAGCAACTCTATGCCAATGCAATGGACAATCTGGAAGAAATGGACAAATTCTTAGAAATGCACAACCTGCCAAAACTGAATCAGGAAGAAATAGAAAAGATGAACAGACCAATCACAAGCACTGAAATTGAAACTGTGTTTAAAAATCTTCCAACAAACAAAAGCCCAGGACCAGATGGCTTCACAGGCAAATTCTATCAAACATTTAGAGAAGAGCTAAAACCTATCCTTCTCAAACTCTACTGATATATAGCAGAGGAAAGAACACTCCCAAACTCATTCTACAAGGCCACCATCACTTTGATACCAAAACCAGACAAGGATGTCACAAAGAAAGAAAACTACAGGCCAATATCACTGATGAACATACATGCAAAAATCCTCAACAAAATACTAGCAAACAGAATCCAACAGCACATTAAAAGGATCATACACCATGATCAAGTGGGGTTTATACCAGGAATGCAAGGATTCTTCAATATACGCAAATCTATCAACGTGATAAACCATATTAACAAATTGAAGGAGAAAAACCATATGATTATCTCAATAGATGCAGAGAAAGCTTTTGAACAAATTCAACACCATTTATGATAAAAACCCTGCAGAAAGTAGGCATAGAGGGAACTTTCCTCAACATAATAAAGGCCATATATGACAAGCCCACAGCAAACATCATTCTCAATGGTGAAAAACTGAAAGCATTTCCACTAAGATCAGGAACAAGACAAGGTTGCCCACTCTCACCACTCTTATTCAACATAGTTTTGGAAGTTTTATCCACAGCAATCAGAGAAGAAAAGGAAATAAAAGGAATACAAATCGGAAAAGAAGAAGTAAAGCTGTCACTGTTTGCAGATGACATGATCCTATACATAGAGAATCCTAAAGGTGCTACCAGAAAAATACTATAACTAATCAATGAATTTGGTAAAGTAGCAGGATACAAAATTAATGCACATAAATCTCTGGCATTCCTGTACACTAATGATGAAAAATCTGAAATTAAAATCAGGAAAATACTCCCATTTACCATTGCAACAAAAAGAATAAAATATCTAGGAATAAACCTACCTAATGAGACAAAAGACCTGTATGCAGAAAATTATAAGACAATGATGAAAGAAATTAAAGATGATACAAATAGATGGAGAGATATACCATGTTCGTGGATTGGAAGAATCAACATTGTGAAAAGGACTCTACTACCTAAAGCAATCTATAGATTCAATGCAATCCCTATCAAACTACCACTGGCATTTTTCACAGAACTAGAACGAAAAATTTCACAAATTGTATGGAAACACAAAATACCCCGAATAGCCAAAGCAATCTTGAGAGTGACAAATGGAGTTGGAGGAATCAGGCTCCCTGACTTCAGACTATACTACAAAACTACAATAATCAAGACAGTATGGTACTGGCACAAACACAGGAATATAGATCAATGGAACAGTATAGAAAGCCCAGAGATACACCCACACACATATGGTCACCTTATCTTTGATAAAGGTGACAGGAATGTACAGTGGAGAAAGGACAGCCTCTTAAATAAGTGGTGCTGGGAAAACTGGACAGATACATGTAAAAGTATGAGACTAGATCACTCCCTAACACCATACACAAAAATAAGCTCAAAATGGATTAAAGACCTAAATGTAAGGCCAGAAACTATCAAACTCTTAGAGAAAAACATAGGCAGAACGCTCTATGACATAAATCACAGAAAGATCCTTTCTGACCCACCTCCTAGAGTAATGGAAATAAAAACAAAAATAAACAAATGGGACCCAATGAAACTTGAAAGGTTTTGCACAGCAAAGGAAACCATAAACAAGACCAAAAGACAGCCCTCAGAATGGGAGAAAATATTTGCAAATAAAGCAACTGACAGAGGATTAATCTCCAAAATTTACAAGCAGCTCAATAACAAAAAAACAAACAACCCAATCCAAAAATGGGCAGAAGACCTAAATAGACATTTCTCCAAAGAAGATATACAGACTGCCAAGAAACACATGAAAGAATGCTCAACATCATTAATCATTAGAGAAATGCAAATCAAAACTACAATGAGATATCATCTCACACCAGTCAGAATGGCCATCATCAAAAAATCTAGAAACAATAAATGCTGGAGAGGGTGTGGAGAAAAGGGAACACTCTTGCACTGCTGGTGGGAATGTGAATTGGTTCAGCCACGATGGAGAACAGTATGGAGGTTCCTTAAAAAACTACAAATAGAACTACCATATGACCCAGCAATCCCACTACTGGGCATATATCCTGAGAAAACCAAAATTCCAAAAGAGTCATGTACCAAAATGTTCACTGCAGCTCTATTTATGATAGCCCGAAGATGGAAACAACCTAAGTGCCCATCATCGGATGAATGGGTAAAGAAGATGTGGCACATATATACCATGGAATATTACTCAGCCAAAAAAAAGAAACGAAATTGAGTTATTTGTAATGAGGTAAATAGGCCTTGAGTCTTTCATACAGAGTGAAGTAAGTCAGAAAGAAAAAGACAAATACCGTATGCTAACACATATATATGGAATTTAAGAAGAAAGATAATGTCATGAAGAACCTAGGGGTAAGACAGGATTAAAGACGCAGACCTACTGGAGAACAGACTTGAGGATATGGGGAGGGGGAAGGGAGAGCTTTCACAGGGCGAGAGAGAGTCATGGACATGTACACACTAACAAACATAAGGTAGATAGCTAGTGGGAAGCAGCCGCATGGCAGAGGGCTATCGGCTCGGTGCTTTGTGACCGCCTGGAGGCGTGGGATAGGGAGGGTGGGAGGGAGGGAGACACAAGAGGGAAGAGATATGGGAACATATGTATATGTATAACTGATTCACTTTGTTATAAAGCAGAAACTAACACACCATTGTAAAGCAATTATACCCCAATAAAGATGTTAAAAAAAATGGGCAGAAGACATAAATAGACATTTTTCCAAAGATGACACACAGATGGCCCACAGGCACATAAAAACATGCTTAGCAATGCTAATTGTTAGAGAAATATAAATCAGAATCACAATGAAGTATCACCTCACACCAGTCAGAATGGCTATCATCAAAAAGTGTAAAATAATAAATGCTGGAGATGGTGTGGAGAAAAGGGAACCCTTGTACACTGTTTTTAGGAATGTAAATTGGTGTGGTCACTATGGAAACAGTATGCAGATTCCTTAAAAAGTCTAAAAATAGAGCCACCATATGATCCTGCAATTCCACTCCTGGGCATATATCCAGAAAAACTGAAAACACTAATTTGAAAAGTACATACATCCCAATTTTCATAGCAGCTCTATTTAAAATAGCCAAAATATTGAAGCAACTGAAGTGTCCATCAACAGATGAATGGATAAAGTAGATGTGTCATATATGTACAATGGAATATATTCATCCATAAAAAAGAATGAAAATCTGCCATTTGCAGCAATGTGAATAGACCTAGAGAATATTATGCTTAGTGGAATAAGTCTGACAAAGATGAATATTGTATGATATCACATATGTAATCAGAAAGTAGGAAAATGAATGTACATAACAACACAGAAACAGACTCACAGCTATGGAAAACATACTAATGGTTACCAGTGGGAAAAGGGAATGGAGAGGGGAAAGATAGGTGTATGGGATTAAGAGATACAAACTACTACGCAAAATATATAAGCAATAAAGATATATTGTATAGCACAGGGAATTATAGCCATTATCTTGTAATAACTTTTAATAGAGTATAATCTATAAAAATACTGAATCACTATGTTGTATACCTGAAACTTATATAGTACAGTAAATCCACTATACTTCAATAAATAAATAAATGCAGTGAGAAGGGAAATTCCTTAAGTTATTTAATCACATTTAAAATACCTACAGCTAGCATCAGACTTAATGGTGAGAGAATGGATGCTATACTCCTAATATATGGAACAAGACAAATATCTTCTCTCACTAGTTTTATTTAGCATCATGCTGGAAGTCTTAGCCAGTGCAATGAGACAAGAAGAAGAAATAAAACAGAGTGTAAAGGCAGAAATTAAGCTACCTGTATTTGCAGTGGACCTGGTGGTTAAAGTAGAACATGTACACAAAGTTCTTAGAACTCATAAATGAATTTAGCAAGATAAGAGGATAAAATGTAAATATACAGAAATCAATTATATTACTATGTACCAGCATTGAATAAGTAGAATTTGAGTCAATTGATTGATGATACCATTTATAATACCACCAAAAAACTGAAGTACTTGGGTATAATATGTGCAGAAACTATGTTGAAAATTACAAAGCACAGATGAAATAAATCAAATCTCTAAATAAATGAAGATGGAGAGATATTCCATGCTCATTGACTAGAACATGCAATACTCTTAAGATGTCAGGTCTCTTCCTTTAGATATATGTATTTAATGCAATTTTGCAATCATAATCCTAGCAAGCTTTCATTCAGATATTTAGAAGCTGATTCTAAAATATATATAGTAAAGCAAGGAAGTAGAATAGACAAAAAAATTCAAAAAAAGCAGAAAAATTCCTAAAGGACTTACATGATCCTATTTCAGGATTTACTACAAAACTAAAGTACTCAAGACACCATGATGCTAGAAAAAGGATGAACATACACATCCATAGAGACAAATAGAGAGTTAAGAAATAAACTTATACAAATAAAGTACATTGCTCTATTTACAAAGATGCCACAACAATTCAATGGAGAAAGGATAGATTTTCCAAGAAATATTACTGATCATTGGAAGTCCATCTATATATAAAAAAAATAAAACTCAACATATACCTGAAACATTAATGAAAAATTAACTCAAGATGTATCATACAACAAAGTGTAAGACAAAACTATAAAACTTCTAGAAGAAAACACAGGAGACAGTCTTCATTACCTTGAGCTTAGCAATGAGATTTAAACATGAAATGCACCCTGAAAGCTCAGACAACAAAAGCAAAAATAGACAAATGGGATTGCATCAAACTAAAAAGCTTTTGCCCAACAAAGGAAACAATCAGCAGGGTGATGAAACACCTACAGAATGGGAGAAAATATTTGCAAACCATATATCTGATAAGGGGTTAATATCTAAAATATGTTATGCACTCAAACAACTTAATAGCAAAAAATCAAATAACCATATTAAAAAATGGGCAAATGACCTGAATAAATATTTCTCAAAAGGAGATATGCAAATAACCAAAGGTCCATGAAAAGGTTCTTTACATCACTAATCATGAGGGAGATGCAAATCAAAACTGCAATGAGGTATCACCACACATGTTAGAATGGCCATCAACAAAAATAGATGATAACAAGAGTTGACTGGAATGTGAAGAAAAGTAAACCCTTGTGTGTGCTGGTCAGAATTTAAACTGGTACAACCGTTATGGAAGATACCATGGCAGTTCCTCAAAAAATTAAATAGAACTACCATATGATTCAGCAATCTCATTTCTGGGTAAGTAACCAAAATAATTGAAATCAGTATCTCAAAGCAGTATCTGTCCTCCTATGTTCATTACAGTATTATTCAGAATAAGCAAGAAATGGAATCATCATAAGTATCCATTGATGGATGGATGAATAAAGAAAATGTAATATGTATATTATGTATATATATATATATATAATGTATATTGCATATGCATATTAAATGGAATATAACAATTCAACCAAATAAAGAAGGAAATCCTGCCATTTGCAGCAACATGGATGAATCTGGAGGACATTAAGCTAAGTAAAATAAACCAGAAACAGGCAAATATTGCATGATCTCACATACATATAGAATCTAAAAAATTTGAACTTATAGAAGCAGAGAGTATAATGGTGGTTGCCAAGTCCTGGGAGGGTGGGGTAAATGGAGGGATGTAGGTCGAAGGGTACAAAATTTTAGTTATGCAGGATGAATAAGTTCTGGACATCTAATGTATAGCATAGTGACAGTAGTTAAAATACTATGTTATTTACTTGAAATTTGCTAAGACAGTAGGTCTTAAATATTATCACCACACATATAAAAATGATAAATATATGAGGTGATGGATATGTTAACAACTTGATTATGGCAATCATTTCACAACTGTATACATATATCAAAACATCATGTTGTACATCATAAATATATACAAAGTTTATCAATTATGCCTCAATAAAGCAGAAAAAATGAAATACAAAGTGTGATCCATAAAAGGAAAAAAAATGCTAAATTAGACTTTATCAAAATTAAAATCCTTTGCTCTGCAAAAGACATTGTTAGGAGAATGAAAAGGTAACATGCAGACTTAGAAAACATTTGCAAATCACATATCCAGCAAAAGTCTTAGAGCCAGAATATCTGAATAACACTTAAATCTTAACAATAAGCAACAAAACAACACAATGAATAAATTGAAATAAAACTGTGAACAGATATTTTACCAAAAAGATACAAAAGAGTATAGTAAAAGATATTCAACATCATTATAGTCATTAGTGAAATACAAATTATAGCCATAATGAGACAGCACTATATATGTATTAGAATGGCAAAAAATTCCAGATCAGAACTCTGGATGCAGAACAATAAGAATTTTAATTTATTGCTGGTGGGAATGTAAAATTGTACAGCTACTTTTGAAAACAGTTTGGCAGTTTTTCATAAATTTAAATGTACATGTATCATGTGACCCATCACTTTCATTCTTAGGTGTTTACCCAAGTGAACTTAAAATTTATATTGATAAAAAATGTCTGTAAGCAAATGTTTATAGCACTATCATTCATAATATCAAAAAAATGAGAAGGATCAAGAAATCCTTCAGTACGTGAATGGATACAAAAACTGTGGTATATCCATACAATGGAATACTACTCAGCAAGGAAAAAGAACAAGCAACTGATTCACACAAAAGTATGGATGAATATTACATGCATTTTGCTAGATGAATATTACATGCATTTTACTAACTGAAAGAAGCCAGACCCAAAAACTACATATTGTATGATTCCATTTATAAGGCACTTTGGAAAAGATAAAACTATAAGGATAGAAAACAGATCATTGATTGCTAAGGGTTAGAGGAAGGAAGAGGACTACAAAGAGGCCATACAGGGAAATTTTAGGATGATGTGGTTGTTCTGTGTGGTATGATGGTGATGGATACATGATTCTAAGCATTTGTCAAAAACCATGGAGCTGTACACTCTAAAGAGTAAACTTTACTGTATGCAAATTTAGAAAACCAAGGACAAATGAATCCAACTATAATATAAATATATGACATTACATCATTGAAGGGGATGGGGAGAAAAGGAACGAGCCTAAGTATCCTTAGCAAACAGTGTTTTGACTAGATATAGCAAGGAGGAAGGCTAGAATGAACCCTGTGGTGCATATTAACCTGGATAAATTACATTTCCTTAAAATCGGTAAAGATATATAAATACAGAAATAAGTGTAAATATATGTGTGCATATATGGGCTAATATGCATACATATACTTCCTGGTCAGTTCACAGAGAGGGCCTAGAGAAAGCAACACCCCAGTAGCAATAAGCACACCTAATTTCATAACTACACTTCAAGTATCACTCTCCAATAAAGTGAACAAGGGCTCTTCAGGGAAATGGATGATTCTAGGGCTTGGGCAATGAAACAACAAGATGAGTTTGGATCACCTTATAGTGTCAGAAAATAAGAATGTCCTCAGAAAAATTAAACAGTGAGAAAGAAAGAAAAGATAGAGTCATGCTATTTGCCCTTTGCAGCAACATGGATTGTCATACTGAGTGAAGTTAAGTCAGACAAAGACAAATATCATATAACATCATGTCTATGTGGAATCTAATAAAACAAAAAGGTACAAATGAGCCTATCTACAAAACAGAAATAGAGTTACAGATGTAGAAAATAAATGTATGGTTACAAGGGGGTAAGTGGGGGGAAGGATAAATTGGAAAATTGGGATTCACACATACACACTACTTTATATAAAATAGATAACTAATAAAGACCTACTGTATAGCACAGGGAACTCTACTCAATACTCTGTAATGGCCTATATGGGAAAAGAATCTAAAAGAGAGTGGATATATGTATACATATAACTGATTCACATTTTTATACAGCAGAAATCAACACAACATTGTAAATCAACTGTATTCCAATAAAAATAAATTTTTCTTTTTTTTCTTTTTTTTTTTTTTTTTTTTTTTTGCAGTACGCTGGTCTCTCACTGTTGCGGCCTCTCCTGTTGCGGAGCACAGGCTCCGGATGTGCAGGCTCAGCGGCCATGGCTCACGGGCCCAGCCGCTCCACGGCATGTGGGATCTTCCCGGACCAAGGCATGAACCCGCGTCCCCTGCATTGGCAGGCAGACTCTCAACCACTGCAACACCAGGGAAGCCCTGGGGACAGGTCTTTCTTACGGAAGAATTCCGTATAATAAATGTAGATGGAATGATGGGGAGAGAAAATGGAAAATCACCAGTAGAACACAGCAGTAGTAACTGCTACAGGTAAGATCCATGAATAACTGCTAAAACTGTGGAAGAAACATTAAAGAGAAACAGAATATTGGAATAGCCTCAAATTATCTCCCCAAACGTATTTATTAATTACTGTGGTGGGTTTTCTTTTAGCAAATGTTAACAAAGTATTTGATACTTCTACACAATGAGGTGGAGCTTAATTTCCCTCCCTGTGAGTATAGGCTGGGCTTAATGACTCACTTCCAGAAAACAGAGAACGGACAAGGGGAAATAGTAACTTTACAGTGGAAAATCCTGGAAAACACCATCTCAACCCAGTGGGCAAATTTAACATCACAAATAAGTCATATGGATATTATTTCCCTCCTGACATGATATGATCTGATATGATATGATGAGAAGGGTAGTTACTTCTATGGTATTATTCCCACAAATTCATTACACCTTTCTATCATGAGAAAACACTAGACAAACCCAATTTGTGTGACCTTCCAAAATACCTGACCAGTATTCTTCAAGTGTTGGTATCATGAGAGCAAGGAGGCAGTGTGGAATGATAGAGAGAACACTGAGTTCTGGTCTCAGTTGAGCCACAATAAACCTTGATCACTGAGCTGGTCACAGTCTCGCCATCTTGGTTTTATATCTGCAATCAGAAGGAGTTGAAATTGACCTCAGTTTAAAAATAAAATTATTTGTCAGACAATTCTGTAAGTGTAATTTGTGTGTCTACTTTAGTTTTCAAATAAGAATGTGTTCCCACAATACATGTACAATGTGAATAGTTGTGTGCTCTATATAACACCCTTAATTGTAAAATGTTATCAACTAAGTGCACTTCCACATGGGTTTGCTGATTGCCGTATTAGCATATCAGATTGCTTTTTCTGTGTTTCCTAATATATCAATAGGGAATAATAAAGAGTATCTGAATCTTCCATTACTGATTTTGACAATAAATTAAAAGCTTTCAAACTTCGTGTATTAAGATAATGGTTAATTACAATTTAATTTACAATTCACTTAAACTTATTTTTCTTCCTTTTCTATCTCTCAAAATCTATAAGAAAATGAAAAACATCTCAGTCCTCATCACGTGGCTAAAAATAATAGGACTGAGGACTTATATTTGAGGATTTATATTTAAAAATACCATAAATATTGTTTTCTAGAGTTGGCTGATAATTAAGGTAATAGGTAATTTGCATGTTTTTAATGCTTTGATAATGATAACTGCCATTTATCAAGCACTTTATTTGGACTTTACAAAACTTTTCATTTGGTTCTCAGAAGAACTTTACAGATAACAACAGTGAGGCTCAGAAAGTTTCAGTAAATTGTGCAAGTCATACAACTAGTCAGTAGAAAAACCAGAATTTGAATTCAGCTTTAACTCTGAAGAATATACTTTTAGCCGTTACACTATATGAACCCTGCTTTCCTTACCTCACATCTGATATAATTTTATATATAAAGTTTATTAGTAAAATCTTAATTTTTACATACTAGAACGTCATTGGAGGAGGATAGGTGAAATACCTTGCTTGCCTTTGAGAAATTCTATCCTGAGAATGCATTTATAATTAGTAATTTATTCATTACTAAGGCTTAGAAATGCCCAGAGGGAAGAGTGTCTGTTACAGTTCGGTATTTTATTGGCATCTATAAAATATAAATATATGGACATTGGAGGCTTTTATATTACTACATAAGAAATGACACTTTGAAATTTTATTCAGTACCTTATTATAAACGTTTTTGACTTTTATTTATTTTATTTTATTATTATTTTTTAAATCTTTATTGGAGTATAATTGCTTTACAATGGTGTGTTAGTTTCTGCTTTATAACAAAGTGAATCAGTTATACATATACATATGTTCCCATATCTCTTCCCTCTTGCGTCTCCCTCCCTCCCACCCTCCCTATCACACCCCTTCAGGTGGTCACAAAGCACCGAGCTGATCTCCCTGTGCTATGTGGCTGCTTCTCACTAGCTATCTACCTTATGTTTGGTAGTGTATATATGTCCATGCCTCTCTCTCACTTTGTCACAGCTTACCCTTCCCCCTCCCCATATCCTCAAGCCCATTCTCTAGTAGGTCTGTGTCGTTATTCCTGTCTTACCCCTAGCTTCTTCATGACATTTTTTTTCTTAAATTCCATATATATGTGTTCACATACGGTATTTTTCTTTCTCTTTCTGACTTACTTCACTCTGTATGACAGACTCTAGGTCTATCTGTAGCAAGGTGGAAACTAGAGTTATGAAAGAAAACCAATAGACCATAAAAATGGTATTGGAACACTCCCTAATTGTCCAAATTGTCACTTACTATGGAAGTTAGGTCAAACCTCATGCTCTGTAACAAATATAAAATGTTATAGAAATAAACCTATCTAAGGAGGCAAAAGATCTGTACTCCAAAAAGTCTAAGATGCTGATGAAAGAAATTGAAGACAACACAAACAGATGGAAAAATATACAATGTTCTTGGATTGGAAGAATCAATATTGTTAAAATGATCATACTACCCAAGGCAGTCTACAGATTCAATGCAATCCCCATCAAGCTGCCAATGGAATTTTTCACAGAACTAGAACAAAAAAAAAATTGTATGGAAACAAAAAGACCCCAAATAAACAAAACAATCTTGAAAAAGAAGAACTGAGCTGGAGGAATCAGGTTCCCTGACTTCAGATTATACTACAAAGCTACAATAATCAAAAACATTATAGTACAGGCACAGAAACAGAAATATAGATCAATGGAACAGGATAGAAAGCCCAAAGATAAACCCACTTATTTATGGTCAATTAATCTACAACAAAGGAGGCAAGAATATACAATGGAGAAAAGACCATCACTTCAATAAGTGGTGCTGGGTAAACAAGACAGCTACATGGAAAAGAATGAAATTAGAACATTCTCTAACACCATACACAAAAATAAACTCAAAATGGATTAAATACCTAAAAGTAAGACTGGATAATATAAAATCCCTAGAGGAAAACATAGGCAGAACACTCTGACATAAATCACAGCAATATTTTTTTGGATCCATTTCCTAGATTAATGGAAGTAAAAACAAAAAGAAACAAATGGGATCTAATTAAACTCAAATGCACAGCAAAGGAAACCACAAACAAAATGAGAAGATAACCTATTGAATGGGAGAAAATATTTGTAAATAATATGACTGATAAGGAATGAATATCTAAAATATATAAGCAGCCCATGCAGCTCAATATCAACAAAACAAACAACCCAATTAAAAAATGGGCAGAAGATGTAAAAAAAAAAAACTACAATGAGATATCATCTCACACTGGTCAGAATGGCCATCATCAAAAAATCTACAAACAATAAATGCTGGAGAGGGTGTGGAGAAAAGGGAACCCTCTTGCACTGTTGGTAGGAATGTAAATTGATACAGCCCCTATGGAGAACAGGATGGAGGTTCCTTAAAAAACTAAAAATAGAACTACCATACTACCCAGCAATCCCACTACTGGGCATATACCCTGAGAAAACCATAATTCAAAAAGAAGCATGTTCATTGCAGCTCTATTTACAATAGCCAGGACATGGAAGCAACCTAAGTGTCCATCAACAAATGAATGGATAAAGAAGATGTGGCACATATATACAATGGAATATTACTCAGCCATAAAAGGAAATGAAACTGAGTTATCTGTAGTGAGGTGGATGGACCTAGAGTCTGTCATACAGAGTGAAGTAAGTCAGAAAGAGAAAAACAAATACCGTATGCTAACACACACACACACACACACACACACACACACACACACACACACACATATATATATATATATATATGGAATCTAAGGGGAAAAAAGTCATGAAGAACCTAGGGGTAAGACGGGAATAAAGACACAGACCTACTAGAGAATGGGCTTGAGTATATGGGGAGGGGGAAGGGTAAGCTGTGACAAAGTGAGAGAGTGGCATGGACATATATGCACTACCAAATATAAACTAGATATCTAGTGGGAAGCAGCCCCATAGCACAGGGAGATCAGCTTGGTGCTTTGTGACCACCTAGAGGGGTGTGATAGGGAGGGTGGGAGGGAGGGAGACGCAAGAGGGAAGAGATATGGGAACATACATATTTGTATAACTGATTTACTTTGTTATAAAGCAGAAACTAACACACCATTGTTAAGCAATTATACTCCAATAAAGATGTTAAAAAAGAAAATTCTCCAAAGAAGACATATAGATGGTCAACAGGCATATGAAAAGATGTCCAGTATTGCTAATTATTAGAGAAATGCAAATCAAAACTACATTGAGGTATCATTTCACACCAGTCAGAATGGTCATCATTAAAATGTTTACAAATAATAAATGCTGGGGAGAGTGTGAAGAAAAGAGAACCATCCTACTCTCTTGGTGGGAATATAAATTGGTACATCCACTATGGAGAACAGTATGGAGGTTCCTTAAAACACTAAAAAGTAGAGCTTCCATATGATCCAGTAATGCTACTCCTGGGCATATATCCAGAAGAAATCATAATTTGGAAAGATACATGCACCCCAATATTTGTTACAGCACTATTTACAATAGCCAAGACATGGAAGCAACCTAAATGTCCATCAACAAAGGAATGGATAAAGAAGATGTGGTCCATATATACAATGGAATGCTACGCAGCCATAAAAAGAATAAATAATGCCACTTCCAGCAACATGGATGGACCTAAAGATTATCATATTAAGCAAAGTAGGTCAGATAAAGTCAAATATCATATGATATCACTTATATGTGGAATCTAAAATAATGATACAAATGAATTTATTTACAAAACAGAAATTGACTCACAGACATAGAAAATAAACTTATGGTTACCAAAGGGGATAGTGGTGGTGAGGGCAGTTATAAATTAGGAGTTTGTGATTAACATATACATACTACTATATATATAAAAAAAGGTAAACAACAAGGGCCTACTGTATAGCACAGGGAGCTATACTCAATATCTTGTAATAATGTATAATGGTAAAGAATCTGAAAAATATACATATAACTGAATCACTTTGCTGTACACTTGAAACTAACACAACATTGTAAATTAACTATATTTCAAAAATAAGTCATAGCCTACTCCATCTCAAAAATTATGTCTTTGAAAGGAATTAAGAGAATCCAGTACTTAATATCCCCATACTCTCTCTATATCTATATCTATCTATATCTATATATACCCTTTCTTGATCAGAACCATCCCAGAAAGATAAGAAGCTACAACACTCTTTGTAGTGACTTTCTCATACCATAAAGAGTGAGAAATAAAATGCAAATCGTTGAGGAGAATACAGACATGCATTTAATACAGGTGTCCACAGCTTTATAGCTGAGACATGGATAGGTTATCCTGGACAAACCCCCACAGGAATTAGATCTCTAAAATGAGTACTCATTTGACCTCTTCCCATTTGCCTTGACTCTTAAAGGCCAGATTGAATAAACTGCTTTGAGAAGATTATTTTGAGGTTCAACAGACTTTGCAGGATAGAATCTAAACAAATTTACATAGCAGCATCAAGCATATTCTTTCAAGTTTATGGCACTCAATTTCAGACTTCTGAGTTAAACCTGAAGGGTTAAGGGCACTATTACTTAATCCTGTATTAGTATTTTGACACCAAGTCTCCCACTTGAAATAAGTAGGAAGAATCCTTGAATCCTCATGTCATCTCTTCAAAATGATCTTGTTTTTTTTTTTGTTTGTTTTGTTTTTTTTTAAAGAGATTTAAAGAAATAAGATCTTTAGTGTCACTAAAGAAGAGCAAATCTTTACCTGGCAAAATAAAGACAGTAAGAAATGTGTTTGTTTACATAGAAGATGTTGTTTGCTATAGTGAAATTATTAAATACAGAGAATCATAGGTATGATGAAGCAGATAAAAGTGGAAGTAAATACACAAACAAAAAATGAAAGTAGTCATTTTGGAGAGCCTTAGAGATATCTAACTGGATAGAGCAGAGAAAAATTAGAACAAGGAAGAGTAGTCAGTTGTGAAGAAAATGTGGTGATATGATCTGCAACAAGCCAAAAATGGAGGTTTGGAAAATGAATAATTCATATACTTCCCATATTTTGTTATAAATATCTCAAAACCAATATATGATGATCATTCAAAAGGATACCACCTAACATTTGTATATATTACTCAGCACTCATCTGAGTATAATAATTAATAATTTAGGATTATAAAATCTGAATATTGTTCATTCAGGTATGTACTTTAAGAAAGTTTCCAGAGATATAGTAATTATTTAATATATATTTTATTTATATCTAAATATAAAATACCATCAAGCATATCTAAAATATATTTTGCTCAGTAGAAGTTAAGATGAATAGACTATAAATATTTTAAATGTTTTCCTCATTGCTATTTTCTTTATAATGTCAGTGAGACAAGTCTGGAATGTTTACTTAACAAGTAAGTTAGTAGGAAAAATTTCTAAGAACTCAGGTTGACTTTGATCAAATTTTGTCTCTGCTGCATTTTTTGCTGCTTTACTTAGACAAGTGACTTAACTGGTCATTTAACCCTAAGTATAAAATGAGGATCATAATCATACATATTGTCTTAGCTTGGGCTACTATAACAAAATGCCATAAACTAGATGGCTTATAAATAACAAATTTCCTTCTTATAGTTCTGGAAGCTGGAAGTTCAAGATCAGGGTGCCAGTGTGGTTGTGTCCTGGTAACAGCCCTCTTCTGGGTTGCAGACTGCTCTCTTCTCATTGTAGGCTCACACGGCAGAGAGCAGAGAGGGGACACAAACTCTCTCATGACACTTATGAGGGCACTAATCCCATTCATGAAGGCTCTATCTTTATGACCTTATCTAATCCTAATTATCTCCCAAAGCCCTCACCTCTTAGTAAATACTATCACATTGGGAGGTAGTGTTTCACTTTTAAATTCGGGGGCACAAAAACATCCAGTCTTTAAATACATTTCATAGGATTTTTGTATATTTGTAAAGCGATAATCCATGTAAATGGCTTAATGCAGTGTCTGGTACATAAAACGTGTTAAATAAATGATAGATTTTAATATTGTTATCATTATCACTACTATAAGAGAGTGAAATATTTGTGAAATCAAGAAAACATGGCTAATGAAAAGTGATTTAGTGAATGATTCTTCCAAGTTGAAGGGACATGTAAATAGGGAAAAAAAATGCTGAAGGTTGTTAGAATGGAAATAAATGGGACACAAAGACAAGAAAGTGATTGGTAACTTATAAGAGAACCTTAAATCTAAGAAATTGTAAAGTCTGCAACAAGAAATTTGGATCCTGTTCTCAGGGTCTATCATTAGAGACTTCAGCAAATCAATGTCCCTCTTCAACTCCTCAGTTTTGTCATTTGTAAAGTAAGAAGAATAAACAATATTTCTCCTTTCATCCTAAGATCTAAATTAAATTTGATGCAAGTTTTGATGGCAAGCCAGTTGAGAATCTTGAGAAAAATAGTTTAAACAGTTCTGAAATAAAAAGATGTTTAGGCTAAATAGCATATGAGATGAAACAAAACTGTTGACAGTGTTTCCATTGTCTATAGGAATAGTCAGATCAGGGATAAACTGTGAAGTTGGAGATAACCCATGAAAAGAAATATGTCTTTAACATATGTGTAAATGTGGATGGAAAAAGATACCAAAGAAAAATAGAAAGTGGCTGTACACCATTTTTTTTCAAAACAATTTGAATGAATAAATTTCTTCCTGTGACTATAAACTCCTTTCAAGGACAGCTTTATGCCATTAGCTATATGCCCAGCAACACTTAGAAAAATTCCTGTCACAGAAATGACACAATAACTGATAGTAATAAAACAGAAATAAAAATTGGTGTCACCTGAGAATCCTCCCTCTCCTCCTACTTCCTACTTCCAATTAGTTCTATCTGTCCCATCTCTCCATCCCTACTACTCTCTAAGACAATCTTTCATCATCTCTTGCAACAACTTCCAAAGTGGTAGTCTCTCAGCTACATATTTCCTTCAAATCTGTCATTCTTAATGAAGCCAGAACTAAATTTTGAAACCCATATCTGATCATATCACTTTAAAAATTGTTATTTTCATGATGAAGTCCAAATTTCTTCTCATGGCCTCACAATCTATTACAAAACCTTTTCTCAGTCTCACTTTAAAACTGTCCTTTTTACTTTACTCCTTTCTCACACATCCTAGTTGCTACTCACCTAGTCTTCTCTAGTATCTAGAAAAAAATGTAGCCAAAGTAGATGTTCAATTAATTTTTCTTAAAATTAATTAACTTGAACTACATCTATGTTGTAAAAATCGCAAATTTTGGCAAACACTCCAGAGGTGAAATCCATGAGTCTGTCTCCATATTTTGCTATTAAAAAGAACCAATTTGCAGGACTTCCCTGGTGACGCAGTGGTTAAGAATCCGCCTGCCAGTGCAGGGGACACGGGTTTGAGCCCTGGTCCGGGAAGATCCCACATGCCGTGGAGGAACTAAGCCCATGAACCACAACTACTGAGCCTGAGTGCCACAACTACTGAAGCCCACGTGCCTAGAGTCCGTGCTCTTCAGCAAGAGAAGCCACTCAATGAGAAGCCCAGGAACCACAACGAAGAGTAGCCCCTGCTCACCACAACTAGAGAAAAGCCCGCACACAGCAACGAAGACCCAAGGCAGCCAAAAATAAAATAAATAAATAAATTTTAAAAAGAGCTAATTTGCTAATAGAAAACACACATCTATCATTGCTTCATCTCACAGAGTAAAATGGCTTAAAAATTGTTCAATTTATATTTATATTACTTTTGGAAATTTTATTTGAAACATCTATTTTAAAATTCAAAAAGGCTCTGAATTATTTTATGAGAATCAGGATACTTTCTAGTACATATAGACCACAATTTCTAATTAAAGAGTTATAGCCTAGTTGATGTATGTCTTAGAAAATTAATTTATGATTATTCTTTACCTATAAACAAATACAACCTACTACTTTAAAATGACAAACTAAAAAACATGAACATATTGGCCACGGAAGTTTTATCCAGAATAATTCATAAAGAAGAAATAAACATTTTCTTGAGAAAGAAACACTCAAAAGAATCAGTTTCAGGTTTTTTGTTCGTTTGTTTGTTTTGTTTGTTTTTTTTTTGTGATAGATGTTTTCCTGACATTTACAAACAGTAATCATAGGGACTTTTTCCTATAAAAAGAAAAGAGAAACGAGTTGAAAGCCTAAATTGCAGGTGTGCATTAACCATTATTAACCCCCATTTCCTCACATTTGAAAGAGTGAAATTTGAAATTTGACTATCTATTTTAAATGAAGGTTCTCTTGGCTTAATTTATCTAGAGCTGTTTCTCCTGGGTATTTTTTAAAATAAAAATTAAGGTAACCACAAGGAGATTACAAACTGGGAAAATTATTTTATGAAGCTAAGTGTATCCCCAAAGGATCTTTGTACAAGGGTGATTCTTCATCTTTTGAAATGCTAACTGAAGCAAATGTTGATTGCTTCATGTCCAGGATTTTACTGTCAACTTTATAATACCTGTAAATGTGTACTTAGTGATAGGTCAGCTAACTTTTAAGCAACACATCATTTTATAAAATCCATGCAAAATGAAATATTAAATTTAATCTGTAAAGACTGAAGAGTGATATTTTGTTAAGATTTGAATTTGATCAAGAGAGACATAGAAGCTTTTAAATAAGTATCACACTAGACTTATAACATAGTCATTCTGTGTTTTACTTTAGAAATCTAAAATGTGGCTTGAAAGTTTTTCCTTAACAAGCCTACTTGGAGACTGCAATACAATTTTAAAGGAGAGCACAAATTAAAAAAGAAAAAACACCTATAAAAGTGACTGGTACTTTTATACCTGTGAATATCTGAAAGAGCATGCTCCCATTGTTCATAACTCTTTTGATGGTGAAAACATTTTCTTCCTTGTTTCTGCAGGACATATTTATCAGCATCATAAGACTTCTTTCCATCTTGTAACTTAAAGCAAAAAAAAATCCTAAATAATTTTCAAAGTATTCTTCATGATTTCTGTATGATCTATATGAGGTAAATGCATGTGCAGGTATTGCAATTTGTCCTCAATGTATTCTTTTCTGTTCCATTTTATATGTCCAGATTTCCAACAATAAAATTTTCTCTGTATTTTTTGTCATTCATGTGTACTATAAATTATTCTTATGCAGGCAGAGTTATGTGAATGACTAAAGTCAAGCTCAATATGTTTGATTGTTTCTTTGGATATACAGAGAGCACTGCTAACAACTCAGGGATTGGTAGGGATGTTTTCAATGACCTACATTCTCTAATATGTAGTAAATAAAGTCAAGTAAGGGTGAGTTTAACAAAGGATAACAAAGAATCAATGATTAGTAATGAATGAATGGCAGGTAATTTTTAGGTAGCAATAGAAATTTCTGTTAACATTATCATCCTGCATGCAACTAATCTATCAAGACAAAAATCTATTTGCTAATAACTTCTATCTGTGACAAATTAGATCAACTCTAAGTGAAACAGAACATTTTTTCCCTCCCTACTATCTGTCCCCAAACCAATTTCCTAAGAGATGTATCTACTTCCAATCTAGGCTCTAGCATATACCAAGCTAGGATAACAGGAGTAAGATTTTCATAATGAAACTACAAAAGTAAAAAATACAGATATTCTTTTTAAAAAAGTATCCAAGTCTTAAACTATGTAGTAGTCCACCATGTAGCTTGTAGCAGCTATTCTTCAAAAATAGAAGCTTTTCAAGCAGTGTCCAGAGTAAAACAAGACATAACTAAAACCTTAGAAACCTTAACAAAGGACAAAGGAGCAATAAGGAAGGACTTGAAGGAGTTAAAACAGAGGAGCACGATGGCATCCACGAGGAAGACAGGTCAAGAGAAGGGAAGTCCTCAAGGGGTAATTTCATAACAAAGTAAAATATGCATGCTGGTGTATCAACGTTTAGAATCTAGAAAGAAGGCCAAGCAAGCTGTTTAAGTGGGTGAGACTACGCTGGAATTTTCCACTCCTGCTTGACTTTGTGTTGGTTGCAAGAAATGACTTGAGCTTAAAGAAAATAACTATTGTAATCATTGTGGAATCCCATGTTTGATGAAAAATCAGATTCTTTTCCAGTAAGGAACTACATTGTCCATATTTTTACTGGTATTAATAGCAGAGTAAAGCAGTTAGACCAAAGGCCAAGGAATATTTCTGCTATAAGGACTGCATCCCTTGTGACAATTTGCACTGTCTCTAAACTCCAGGCAAAAGAGCCCTATCATAAATGTATAATAAGAATTAAAAAATAGATAAAATATAAACATTTACTATTTTAATCCATCTTTATATCCAGTATTTTAAAAAAGGAATTTTAAGGATAAACTGAATTGCACATATCTGGGTCCTTTTGGTTTTTATTGTTTGTTTGTATAGATTCACAAAAGTTATGTAGATTTTTTGGTGTTGTTGTGATGGTTTTTTTCACTTAAAAAGAAGGAGAGCAAAATATAAGATTGCTCTATGAGACAACTGAATGTATCTTTTAAGATTAAAGGTTTTTTTCCAATAAGGAAAAAAACTCCTTTTTTTCCCCAAAACATTTAGATAAGAAATAGATCACCAAAACAAATGCTTACTGGAAAAGCAAGACATTTTCAAAAACAAGATTATTATATATAAAACTCGTTTTAAAAAACAATATTTTTAAACCCTATTATTGAAAAAAGTGAAAAACATAAAAAGCCACAATTTGATTTCTGCTTCCAATAAGATTTTTGCAGTGGCATGTTAATACTCTTATTGCAACAACTAGGAAAAGCCTGATAAATTTTAAATATTATAATTTTAAAGGAATGTGAGAGATGTGGAAGCAAGGATGATTACATGAACCAAAAATCTAAGTAAGGAAATAAGTTTTCTAAGGTGAGTTGATAAATGCCTGCTATTACTTCTCTAGAGGGCATATGCCCATTCCATGTGCTAGCAATATATCAGACTTCTCACATTTCAACCTCCCCTAGGTAGAGTGCCCCTGCTGGGGGAAAGGAAAATTAGCAAAACTTTCAGTAGTTGCAGGTGGCTTGGATGGCAAATTGGACAATGAGGGAAACTGGAACACATGATCAGGTTTCAACAAAAGACATTTCCTTAATTCTGGTACAATTCAGGAGGCTGAGAACCTAGGCAGAAATTTTCTAAAAGGCAGAGAAAAATCTTCCCAATTTTGCTGGGCATAGGAAACAAACTTTCCCAAGTACATTGCCACTCTCTTCCTCAAGACATTTGCCAGATTTTGAAGCAGTCAGAGATAGCAAACTAAGATAAAATATCTAAAGGACAGAAATAGAATCTCTAGAGGACCCAGGAGACAAAGATCCACCAAAGTCACAATTGGAAGCCCAAACAGGGCATAACTATGACCAAGGAAAAACCAGGGTTAGATAGAGTCTCACAAACTGAAGCCCACCTTCAATCAGCTCAATGCTGGATTGAAGTTATCAGTAGCTCATGTTATTAGCCCTAATTCTCCTAAGAAAAGGGAGAATTCTTTCTGGTGAAAAACAAAATAATCTAGAACCAATATAGTTCTGTATACATAATACCTAGCATACTATTTAAAAACGATAGAAGTTCAGAGACAGAAAAATATTGCAGACAATCAATAGAAAAAGCAAACAAGAGGTGAAGATACATGATGCAGATACTAGAATTAGAAAGAAAGGAATTTAAATAACTATAATTAATATGTAAAAGAAAAATTATTTTAGATGACTGATGAGGTGGATGGAAAGACAGAGGATTTCAACAGAGATTTTTGATACAAGTAAAGATCAAGAGGATATCCCAAAAGAATTTGAAAAAGAATAGATATATGTGTATGTAAAACTGAATCACTTTGCTGTACACCTGAAACTAACACAATGTAAACCAACTATACTCCAATATAAAATAAAAATTTAGAAAAAGAGGACATCCCCAAACTGAAACTTATAATATCTGTAATTAGGAATACAGTGCATGGGTTTAATATCAGATTGAGCATCACTACACAGTATTAATGAACTTCAACACAAGTAAATAGAAAATACCCAAAGAGTAGAACAGAAAGAGCAAGTAACAGAACAGAGAGTAATAGCTAAGCGAGACATGTAATAACATGCATAAAATTGAAATCCTAGAAAGAAAGGAAAGAATATGACAGAAGCAATAGTCAAAGGAGATAATAGCAAGTAAAATTTCCAAAACCAATGAAAGACATTGTCCCACAGATTCAGGAAGTTCAGGAAAGTCCAAGAAACATTAACAAAAAGAAAATCACATTTAGGCAAATCACAGTAAAACTTCTTTGAAAACCAAAGACAAAAAAATTAAAAGCAGGCAAAGTAAACATAGAAAAATACAAATTACTATCAAAATAAATATAACAAGCCAGAGGAAAGACTTCTCAATAGAAATAATAGAAGGCAGATGACAAAAACAAAATTGACATATAAAAGGGTTGAAAACATACCTGGCAAACTAGAATTTCTTAACCAGTGAAAATATTAATCAAGAAGCCTTATTAGAAAGGATAAAGAGTCATTACAGTACAGAAATATTAAAATTTATGTTTTATAACCCAATCACATCACTCCAAAACAAATAAATCAAAAACTAAAATAATTAAAAGGAGAAACAGATTATGATTTAAATTTCCATCTAAGGATATTAGAAAAACAAAACAAACTTAAGAAACATAGTGGCAGAGAAATAATACAGATAAGACTAGAAAATTAAAAAGCAAATAAAAGTGAAATAGACAATATCTAAAACAGTTAATTCTTCAAAAAATTAGTAAAATTTAATATCTTAGTGTGACTGATCAAGAAAAAAAGAGATAAAAAGTATCCCTTATTTCAGGAATGAAAAAAATGAGTGCAATTACAGACTCTTTAGACATCATAAAGATAAGACATATTATGAACATCATTCTGCTAATAACTTTAATTAGATGAAATAAATTCCTCAAATTTACAACCTATAAAAGCTAATAGAAGAAAGATATGAATAGTCAAAATCTATTAAAGAAATTAAATTCTTCATTACAAAATCTTTCCACAGAGAATACCCCAGATCCAAATGACTTTTTTGGTAATTATTTCTAAATATTTAATGAAGAAATAACACGAATACAGAAAAACCCTTCCAGAGAATAGGAAAGAAGGGAATACTTCATAACATTTATTTAATAGGAAGAGCATAATCTTGATCCCAAAACCTGACAAGGACACTATAAGAAATAAATAAATAAATAAACCAAACTCTATAATTTAAATAGATGCAAAAATTCTTAAGAAAATATTAGCAAATTGAATATAGTGACATATAAAAAGCATAATTCATCACAGTGTTAATCCCTACTAGTCAAGACTGATTTGACATTTAATTATCAGTTAATTCACCATGTGTCCAAAAAAATAGGAGAAAATTATATGATCACATCAATAGGAAACAAAAAGTATGTATGATCATCTCAATCGATTAAAAAAAATAAAAGTATTTGCAAATTTCAATGTTAATTCAAGATTACATTTTTAAAAAGTCTTTAAAACCTCTTAAATGGAATTTATTCTGATTATAACATCAATTAAAAATCTACAGAAAATATTATATTCAGTGGAAGAATATTTAAAACCTATTCCTGATACAAACAACTTATGCAGCTTTATTTCAAAAAAACAAACAACCCAATCAAAAAATGGGCAGAAGCAGAGCAGCTAGGCCCGTGAGCCATGGTCACTGAGCCTGCACATCCAGAGCCTGTGCTCCGCAACAGGAGAGGCCACAACAGTGAAAGGCCCGCATACCACAAAAAAAAAAAAAAAAGAAAAAGTGGGCAGAAGATCTAAATAGACATTTCTCCAAATACATACATATGGCTAAAAAGCACATGAAAAGATGCCTAACATCACTAATTATTAGATAAATGCAAATCAAAACTACAATGAGGTATCACCTCACACCAGTCAGAATGGCCATCATCAAAAAATCTATAAATAATAAATGCTAAATAGGGTGTGGAGAAAAGGGAATCCTCCTACACTCTTGGTGGGAATGTAAATTGGTACAGTGACTATGGAAAACAGTATGGAGGTTCCTTAAAAACTAAAAATAGAGTTACTGTATGATCCAGTAATCTCACTCCTGGGCATATATCTGGAGAAAACTATAATTCAAAAAGATACATGCACCCCAATATTCATTGCAGCACTATTTATAATAGCCAAGACATGGAAGCAACCTAAATGTCCATCAACAGATGAATGGATAAAGAAAATGTGGTATACACTCTATAGCACAGGGAATGCTGCTCAGTATTATGTAACAACCTAAATGGGAAAAGAATTTGAAAAATAATAGATACATGTATATGTATAATTGAATCACTTTGCTGTACACCTGAAACTAACACAACATTGTTAATCAAGTTTACTCCAATATAAAATAAAAAGTTAACAAAAATAAAAGGGGCAAGAAGAAAGTCATAATAAAAAAGGTGTGATACACACACACACACACACACACACACACACACACACATATACATACAATGGAATATTACTCAGCCAGAAAAAGAATGAAATAATCCCATTTGCAGCAACATGGTTGGACATAGAGACTGTCATACTGAGTGAAGTAAGTCAGACAGAGGAAGACAAATATATGATATAGCTTATATGTGGAATCTAAAAAAAAGAGTACAAATGAACTTATTTACAAAACAGAAGTAGAGTCACAGATGTAGAAAATAATTTTATGGTCACCAAAGGGGAAACGCAGGTGGGAGGGATAAATTAGGAATTTGGGATTAACATATACAAACTAGTATATATAAGATAGGTAATCAACAAGGACATACTGTATAGCACATGGAACTCTACTCAATATTCTATAATAACCTATATGGGAAAAGAACATGAAAAAGAATGGATATATGTATATGTATAACTGAATCACTTTTTTGTACAGTAGAAACTAACACAACATTGTAAATCAATATACTCCAATATAAATTAAAAAATTAAATTGAAAAAATAAAACCTATCCCTGAGATCAGGGAATAATGTAGACACAGAGGAAGCTGAGGGAGAAGTGTTAATGTGACATGATGCAACGTGAAGAGGGAGAGCTTGTAAAACTCAAGATGTGTCTCCTCCCTTTTCCACTTTCATGGGCTTTTTCCTATACTCTCCTGGTCATACACCATACTTCTCCTCTGTCCATAATTAGTTACTACTTTCTCCAGAGGTCATTTATCCAAGTCTTATAAACTCAAATATGTTTGGAGGCTACATGATATTATGAAGCAGAAATAAATCTAAACTGACCTTGCCTCAGTACCTAAGAGTTAATAAGTAGAGAGAGAGACTATAAACAGAACTAATGTCCTTTCTAAAGAGAGAAGACTCTTCCTAGCTCTAGTTAGTTGTTGATATGAGAGAATGCAGGTCAGCTGATCATAGATTATTTTAGAAGATGGAAATTTGGATTTTTATTTGGAGTATAAATAAATAATTCTAACTTCCTAAAACACTACATAAACTAAATTTAATGCATCTATTGGACATATTTGGTCCATTGGAGACCAGTCTGTGACCTCTGCTTTACAAGATAGAGTTGGGAAAGCACTTAAACATAGTTGGAAAACCCAGAATAGATAAAGAGACAGTAGCCAACTTAGAATGCAGCAGACATTTAATCAAATATCCAGTAAATAGATGCCGTTTTATTTGAATATGCTTTCTATTTTTAGCATTATTCCTCAACATAGTCATAGTTTTCTCTGCCTTTTGCAAAAAGGTACCACAGACTGGGTGGCTTAAACAACAGAAATTAATTTTCTCATAATTCTGGAGGATAGAAGTCTAAAATCAAGGTGTTAGCAGGATTGATTTCTTCTGAAACCTTTCTCCTTGGCTTGTAGATGGGTATCTTCTCCCTGTGTCTTTACATGTCTTTCTTCTGTGTCTATCTGTCTCCTAATCTTTGCTTATAAACATAATAGCCATATTGGCTTAGGACCTACCCATATATCTTCATTTTACCTTAATTACCTCTTTAAAGATCCTATCTCCAAATACAGTACAGGGGATTAGGAATTCAACATATGAATTGAGGATTGAGGGGCACATAATTCAGCCCATTAGAAACTACTTCTCAGATTTTTTAACCATTAGCTTCAAAATTATCTGTCAATGGTATCATATGTTCCCAAAAGGATAATATCTAGACGGAAGTCTGAGCATTTTAAAAATCATCTACTATAGAATCACTTTTACCTTTTATGATTATATCAATGTTGCAGGACATTAATTTTACTGACCTTTATATTGCAGACGTCCAAATGAAAAATTATATTGTTAACATTTAGTTTTCATGTTAGTATTTTTCAAAAGGGATTTTTGAGACATTCTGAGTTAGAAACTAGTATGTGTGTTTGTGTGTATGAGTGTGTATGGGTGCCCGAATGTGTCTGTGTGTATTTCTGTGTGGGCATAAAGTTTTTACCTCTTTCAAATTGGTATTTTTTTCTTCCACTTACATTCATACTGCATGTGCATCACCAGTACTTATTTTCTAATCACCAAACATACACTTTCATGCCACCTTACTACCACCATCAAATCGTGGATTTGAAATTGATTCATTAAAGAATCCTTTCCTGGGCACCTTCTCATGTTACATCAGTTTATGATTAAAGTATAATATACTTCTCAGGACTTATTATTAATTAATTGTGGACCGATTTATTCATTTACTCTCTATCTTTCCTAGTAGGTGATAAACTCCATTAAAACAGAGATCCTCTTTTATCATCTATCACATACACAGTACCTGGCACATGGCAGAACTTAGTAAATTTTTTTCAATGAATTATGGAAGATGGAAAGAAGAAAGTTGACATAACACATTGAAAAGTTAGAGAGCTCTTTAGAAAAAAAGATTATGACTGATTGACATACAACTAAGTCTATTCTCTATGACTGGGGCCTGTGAGTGCAAAACCATTTTGACAAAAGCAATAACTACCCCAATGTGACACAAACTTATTTGGTTATAAGAATTATAAAGAAGAAGCCTCATTCACCAGAGGGTTGACAGCAGGAGCAAGAAGAACTACAATCCTGCAGCCTGTGGAACAAAAACCACATTCACAGAAAGATAGACAAGATAAAAAGGCAGAGGACTATGTACCAGATGAAGGAACAAGATAAAACCCCTGGAAAACAACTAAATAAAATGGAGATAGGCAATCTTCCAGAAAAATAATTCAGAATAGTGATAGTGAAGATGATCCAGGACCTCGGAAAAAGAATGAAGGCAAAGATCGAGAAGATGCAAGAAATGTTTAACAAACATCTAGAAGAAATAAAGAACAAACAAACAGAGATGAACAATAAAATAACTGAAATGAAAAATACACTAGAAGGAATCAATATCAGAATAACTGAGGCAGAAGAACGGATAAGTGACCTGGAAGACAGAATGCTGGAATTCACTGCTGCAGAACAGAATAAAGAAAAAGGAATGAAAAGAAAAGAAGACAGCCTAATAGACCTCTGGGACAACATTAAATGCACCAATATTAGCATTATAGGGGTCCCAGAAGAAGAAGAGAGAGAGAAAGGACTCAAGAAAATATTTGAAGAGATTATAGTCAAAAACTTCCCTAACAAGGGAAAGGGAATAGCCACCCAAGTACAGGAAGTGCAGAGAGTCCCAGGCAGGATAAACCCAAGGAGAAACACACCGAGACACATAGTAATCAAACTGGCAAAAATTGAAGACAAAGAAAAATTATTGAAAGAAACAAGGGAAAAACAACAGATAAAATACAAGGGAACTCCCACCGGGGTAACAGCTGATTTCTCAGCTGAAGATCTACAAGCCAGAAGGGACTGGCATGATATATTGAAAGTGATGAAAAGGAAAAGGAAGAAGCTACAACCAAGATTACTTTACCCAGCAAGGATCTCATTCAGATTCAATGGAGAAATCAAAAGCTTTACGGACAAGCAAAAGCTAAGAGAATTCAGCAACACCAAACCAGCTCTACAACAAATGCTAAAGGATCTTCTCTAAGTGGTAAATACAAGAGAAGAAAAGGACCTACAAAAACAAACCCATAACAATTAAGAAAATGGTAACAGGAACATACATATTGATAATTACCTTAAACGTGAATGGGTTAAATGCTCCAACCAAAAGACACAGGTTTGATGAATGGATACAAAAAAAAGACCCATATATATGATGTCTACAAGAGACTCATGTCAGACCTAGGGACACATACAGACTGAAAGTGAGGAGATGGAAAAAGGTACTCCATACAAATGGAAATCAAAAGAAAGCTGGAGTAGCAATACACATATCAGATAAAATAGACATTAAAATAAAGAATATTACAAGAGACAAGGAAGGACACTACATAATGATCAAGGATCAAACCAAGAAGAAGATATAACAATTATAAATATATATGTACCCATCATAGGAGCACCTCAATACATAAGGCAACTGTTAAAAGCTCTAAAAAAGGAAAGTGACAGTAACACGTTAGTAGAGGGGGACTTGAACACCTCACTTACACCAATGGACAGATCATGCAAGCAGAAAATTAATAAGGAAACACAAGCTTTAAATAACACAATAAAAAAATGACACAATATACCAGATAGATTTAATTGATATTTATAGGACATTGCATCCCAAAACAGCAGATTACAGTTTCTTCTCAACTGCACATGGAATATTCTCCAGGATACATCACAACTTGGGTCAGAAATTAAGCCTCAGTAAATTTAAGAAAATTGAAAGCATATCAAGCATCTATTCTGACCAAAATGCTATGAGACTAGAAATGAATTACATAGAAGAAAAAAGAGAAAATAAACAATGATGAACCACACAAATGAAATTAAAAATTCTCTAGAAGGGATCAATAGAAGAATAACTGAGGCAGAAGAACGGATAAGTGACCTGGAAGATAAAATATTGGAAATAACTACTGCAGAGCAGAATAAAGAAAAAAGAATGAAAAGAACTGAGGACAATCTCAGAGACCACTGGGACAACATTAAATGCAACAACATTTGAAGTATAGGGGTCCCAGAAGAAGAAGAGAAAAAGAAAGGGACTGAGAAAATATTTGAAGAGATTATAGTTGAAAACTTCCCTAATATGGGAATGAAAATAGTTAATCAAGTCCAGGAAGCACAGAGAGTCCCATACAGGATAAATCCAAGAGAAAAACGCCAAGACACATATTAATCAAACTATCAAAAATTAAATACAAAGAACACATATTAAAAGCAGCAAGGGAAAAACAACAAATAAAACACAAGGGAATCCCCATAAGGTTAACAGCTGATCTTTCAGCAGAAACTCTGCAAGCCAGAAGGGAGTGGCAGGACATACTTTAAGTGATGAAGGAGAAAAAAACCACAAGCAAAATTATTCTACCCAGCAAGGATCTCATTCAGATTTGAAGGAGAAATTAAAAAATTACAGACAAGCAAAAGCTAAGAGAATTCAGCACCACCAAATGAGCTTTACAACAAATGCTAAAGGAACTTCTCTAGGAAGGAAACACAAGAGAAGGAAAAGACCTACAATAACAAACCCAAAACAATTAAGAAAATGGGAACAGAAACATACATATTGATAATTACCTTAAATGTAAATGGATTAAATGCTCCAACCAAAAGATATAGACTGCCAGAATGGATACACAAACATGACCTGTATATATTATGTGTACAAGAGACCCACTTCAGACCTAGGGACATATACAGACTGAAAGTGAGGGGATGGTAAAAAATATTCCATGCCAATGAACATCAAAAGAGAACTGGAGTAGCAATTCTCATATCAAACAAAATAGACTTTAAAATAAAGACTATTACAAGAGACAAAGAAAGACACCACATAATGATCAAGGGATTGATCCAAGAAGAAGATATACCAATTGTAAATATTTATGCACCTAACATAGAAGCACATCAATGCATAAGGAATATACTAACAGCCATAAAAGTGGAAATCAACAATAACACAATCATAGTAGGGGACATTCACCCCCCACTTTCACCAATGGACAGAGCATCCAAAATGAAAATAAATAAGGAAACACAAGCTTTAAATGACACATTAAACAAGATGGACTTAATTGATATTTATAGGACATTCGATCCAAAAACAACAGAACACACTTTCTTCTCAAGTGCTCATAAACATTCTCCAAGATAGATCATAGCATGGGTCACAAATAAAGCCTTGGTAAATTTAAGAAAATTGAAATTGTATCAAGTATCTTTTCTGACAACAATGCTATGAGACTAGATATCAAGTACAGGAAAAAATCTGTAAAATAATACAAACACATTGAGGATAAACAATACAGTACATAATAACCAAGAGATCACTGAATAAATCAAAGAGAAAATTAAAAAAAATACCTAGAAACAAATGACAATGAAAACATGATGACCCAAAACCTATGGGATGCAGCAAAAGCAGTTCTAAGAAGGAAGTTTATAGCAATACAATCCTACCTTAAGAAACAAGAAACATCTCAAATGAACAACCTAATCTTACAGCTAAAGCAATTAGAGAAAGAAGAACAAAAAAACCCCAAACTTAGCAGAAAGAAAGAAATTGTAAAGATCAAATCAGAAATAAATGAAGAAGAAATGAAGGAAATGATGGCAAACATCAACAAAACTAAAAGCTGGTTCTTTGAGAAGAAAAACAAAATTGATAAACCATTAGCCAGACACATCAAGAAAAAATGGGAGAAGACTCAAATCAATAGAATTTGAAGTGAAAAAGGAGAAGTAACAACTGACACTGCAGAAATACAAAGGATCATGAGAGATTATAACAAACAACTCTAGGCCAATAAAATGGACAACCTGCTAGAAATGGACAAATCCTTAGAAATGTAAAACCTTCCAAGACTGAATGAAGAAGAAACAGAAAATATGAGCAGACCAATGACAAGGACTGAAATTGAAACTGTGATTAAAAATCTTCCAACAGAGGCTTCCTAGGTGTCAGTGGTTGAGAGTCTGCCTGCTGATGCAGGGGACAAGGGTTCGTGCCCCGGTCCAGGAGATCCCACATGCCATGGAACGGCTAGGCCCATGAGCCATGGCAGCTGAGCCTGTGTGTCTGGAGCCTGTGCTCCACAATGAGAGCAGCCACAATAGTAAGGGGCCTGCGTACAGCAAAAAAAAAAAAAAAAAAAAATCTTCCAACAAACAAAAGCCCAGGACCAGATGGCTTCACAGGCCAATTCTATCAAACATTTAGAAAAGAGCTAACACCTATCCTTCTCAAACTCTTTCAAAATATATCAGAGGGGGAAACACTCCCAAACTCATTCTATGAGGCCACCATCACCCTGATACCAAACCCAGACAAAGATGTCACAAAGAAAGAAAACTACAGGCCAATGTCAATGATGAACATAAATGAAAAAATCTTCAACAAAATACTAGCAAAGAGAATCCAAAGGTTGTGGAAGTTGGTGGAATAGTAAGATGCAGAGATCACCTTGCTCCCCACAGATACATAAGAAATACAACTACACATGGACGTGCTCCTATAAAACACCCACTGAATATTGGCAGAAGACCACAGACATCCCAAAAGGCAATAAACTCCCCAGGGACCTGGGCAGAGCAAAAGAAATGGAATCCAACAGCACATTGAAAGGATCATACACCATGATCAAGCGGGGTTTCTCCCAGGAATGCATGGATTCTTCAATATATGCAAATCTATCAAAGTGATACACCATATAAAAATCTGAAGGAGAAAAACTATATGATCATCTCAATAGTTGCAAAAAAAGCTTTTGACAAAATTCAACACTCATTTATGATAAAAACCCTCCTGAATGTATGCATAGAGGGAACTTTCCTCAACATAATAAAGGCCATATACGACAAACCCACAGCCAACATCGTCCTCAATTGTCAAAAATTGAAACTATTTCCACTCAGATCAGGAAAAAGACAAGGTTGCCCACTCACACCACAATTATTCAACATAGTTTTGGAAGTTTTCACCACAGCAATCAGAGAAGAAAAAGAAATAAAAGGAATCCAAATCGGAAAAGAAGAAGTAAAGATGTCACTGTTTGCAGATGACACGATACTATACATACAGAATCCAAAAGTTACTACCAGAAAACTACTAGAGCTAATGAGTGAATTGGGTAAAGTAGCAGGACACATAATTAATTAATGCACAGAATTCTATTGCATTTATCTACACTAATGATGAAAAATCTGAAAGTGAAATTAAGAAAACATTCCCATTTACCATTGCAACAAAAAGAATAAAATATCGAGGAATAAACCAACCTAAGGAGAAAAAAAGACCTGTATGCAGAAAATTATAAGACACTGATGAAAGAAATTAAAGATGAAACAAATAGATAGAGAGATATACGATGTTCTTGGATTGGAAGAATCAACATTGTGAAAATGATTCTAGCACCCAAAGCAATCTACAGATTCAATGCAATCCCTATCAAACTACCACTGGCATTTTTCACAGAACGAGAACAAAAAATTTCACAATTTTTTTGGAAACACAAAAGACCCCAGAGAGTCAAAGCAATCTTGAGAATGAAAATGGAGCTGGAGGAATCAGCCTCCCTGACTTCAGATTATACTACAAAGCGACAGTAATCAAGACAGTATGGTACTGGCACAAAAGCAGAAATATAGATCAATGAAAGAGGTTAGAAAGCCAAAAGATAAACCCATGCACATATGGTCACCTTACCTTTGATAAAGGAGGCAAGAATATACTGTGGAGAAAAGACAGCATTCACAATAAGTGGTGCTGGGAAAACAGGACATGTAAACGTAACAGGATACACAAAAATAAAATCAAAGTGGATTAAAGACCTAAATGTAAGGCCAGACACTATCAAACTCTTAGAGGAGAGCATAGGCAGAACACTCGATGACATAAATCACAGCAAGATCCATTTTGACCCACTTCCTAGAGAAATGGAAGTTAAAAAAATAATAAAGAAATAGGACCTAATGAAACTTAAAAGCTTTTGCACAGCAAAGGAAACCATAAACAAGACCAAAAGACAACCCTCAGAATGGGAGAAAATGTTTGCAAATATAGCAACTGACAAAGGATTAATCTTCAAAATTTACAAGCAGCTCATGCAGCTCAATAACAAAAAAACAAACAACCTAATCCAAAAATGGGTAGAAGACTTAAATAGACATTTCTCCAAAGAAGATATACAGATTGCCAATAAACACATGAAAGGATACTTCACATCATTAATCATTAGAGAAATGCAAATCAAAACTACAAAGAGATATCTTCTCCCACCGGTCACAATGGCCATCATCAAAAAACCTACAGACAAGAAATGCTGGAGAGGGTGTGGAGAAAAGGAAACCCTCTTGTACTGTTGGAGGCAATGTAAACTGATACAGCCACTATGGAGAACAGTATGGAGGTTCCTTAAAAATCTAAAAATAGAACTACTATATGACCCAGCAATCCCACTATTGGGCATAAACCCTGAGAAAAACATAATTCAAAAAGAGTCATGTACCACAATGTTCATTGCAGCTCTTTTTACCATAGCTAGGGCAGGGAAGCAACCTAAGTGTCCATCAACAAATGAATGGATAAAGAAGATGTGGCACATATATACAATGAAGTATTACTCTACCATAAAAAGAAACGAAATTGAGTAATTTGTAGTGAGGTGGATGGACCTAGAATCTGTCATATAGAGTGAAGTAAGTCAGAAAGAGAAAGACAAATACCATATGCTAACACATATATATGGATTCTAAGAAAAAAAATGTCATGAAGAGCCTAGGGGTAAGAAGGGAATAAAGACACAGAACTACTAGAGAATGGACTTGAGGTTACGGGGAGGGTGAAGGGTAAGCTGTGACAAAGTGAGAGAGTGGCATGGACATATATACACTACCAAACTTAAAATAGAGAGCTATTGGGAAGCAGAGCATAGCTCAGGGAGATCAGCTCAGTGCTTTGTGACTGCTTAGAGGGGTAGGATAGGGAGGTTGGGAGGGAAGGAGACACAAGAGGGAAGACATATGGGAACATATGTATATGTATAATTGATTCACTTTGTAATAAATCAGAAACTAGCACACCATTGTAAAGCAATTATACTCCAATAAAGATGTTAAGAAAAAAAGAAAGACTATTGTGCCTTAGATAGGAAACAACTCAAGTGTCTCTCAACAGATGGAAAAAAAAAGAAATGAATTACAGGGAAAAAAACATAAAAAACATGAACACATGGAGGCTAAACTATACATTACTAAAAACCCAAGAGATCACTGAAGAAATCAAAGAGGAAATCAAAAAGATACCTAGAAACAAATGACAATGGAAACACGAAGATTCAAAATCTATGCAATGCAGCAAAAGCAGTTCTAGGAGGGAAGTATATAGCTATACAAGCCTACCTCAGGAAACAAGAAAAATCTCAAATAAACAATATAAACTTACACCTAAAGGAACTAGAGAAAGAAGAACAAATAAAACTCAAAATTAGTAGAAGGAACGAAATCAAAGAACAGAGCAGAAATTAATGAAATAGAAACAAGGAAAACAGTAGCAAAGATCAATAAAAGTAAAAGCTGGTTCTTTGAGAAGATAAACAAAATTCATAAACCATTAGCCAGACTCATCAAGAAAAAGAGGGAGATGACTCAAATCAATAAAATTAGGAATGAAAAAGGAGAAGTTACAACAGACACCGCAGAAACACAAAGCATCCTAAGAGATTACTACAAGCAAATCTATGCCAATAAAATGGACAACCTGGAAGAAATGAACAAATTCGTAGAAAGGTATAACATTCCGAGACTGAACCAGGAAGAAATAGAAAATATGAACAGACCAATCACAAGTAATGAAATTGAAACTGTGATTTAAAATCTTCCAAAAAACAAAAGTCCAGAACCAGACAGCTTTACAGGTGAATTCTATCAAACATTTAGAGAAGAGCTAACACCCATCTTTCTCAAACTCTTCCAAAAATTTGCAGAGGAATGAACACTCCCAAACTCATTATATGAGGCCACCTTCACCCTGATACCAAAACCAGACAAAGATACTACAAAAAAAGAAAAAAAAGAAAAGAAAATTACAGACCAATAACACTGATGAATATAGATGCTAAAATCCTCAACAAAATACTAGCAAACAGAATCCAACAGCACATTAGAAGGATCATCCAACATGATCAAGTGGGATTTATCCCAGAAATGCAAGGATTCTTCAGTATATGCAAATGAATCAATGTGAAACTCCATATTAACAAACTGAATAATAAAAACCATATGATCATCTCAATAGATGCAGAAAAAGCTTTTGACAAAATTCAACACCATTTATAACAAAAACTCTCCAGAAAGTGGGCATAGAGGGAACCTAGTTCAACATAATAAACGGCATATATGACAAACCCATAGCAAGCATCATTCTCAATAGTGAAATACTGAAAACATTTCCTCTAAGATTATGAACAAGAGACGGATATCCCCTCTCACCACTATTATTCAACTTAGTTTTGGAAGTCCTAGCCACAGCAATCAGAGAAGAAAAAGAAATATAAAGAATACAAATTGGAAAAGAAGAAATAAAATTGTCACTGTTTGCAGATGACACGATACTATACATAGGGAATCCTAAAAATGCCACCAGAAACCTACTAGAGCTAACCAATGAATTTGGTAAATTTGCAGGATACAATATTAATGCACAGAAATCTCTTGCATTCCTATATACTAATGATGAAAATCTGAAAGAGACATTAAGGAAACATTCCCATTTATCATTGCAACAAAAAGAATAAAATACTTAGAAATAAACCTATCTAGGGAGAAAAATGAACTTTATGCAGAAAACTATTAAGACACTAATGAAAGAAATTAAAGATGATACCAACAGATTGAGAGACATACCATTTTCTTGGATTGGAAGAGTCAATATTGTGAAAACGACTATATTACCCAAAGCAATCTACAGATTCAATGCAATCCCTATCAAATTACCAATGACATTTTTTACATAACTAGAACAAAAAAATCTTAAAATTTGTATAGATGCACAAAAGACCTCGATAAACCAAAGCTGTCTTCAGGGAAAAAAACAGCTGAAGGAGTCAAGTTCCCTGACTTAAGACTATACCACAAAGCTACAGTAATCAAGACAATATGGTACTGGCACAAAAACAGAAATATAGATCAATGGAACAGAATAGAAGACACAGAGATAAACCCATGCACATATGGTCAACTAATCTATGACAAAGGAGAAAAGGGTATACAAAGGAGAAAAGACAGTCTCTTCAATAAGTGGTGCTGGGAAAACTGGACAGCTACATATAAAAGAAGGAAATTAGAACACTCCCTAACACCATACACAAGGATAAACTCAAAATGGATTAAACACCTAAATTAAGAGTAGACACTATAAAACTCTTAAAGGAAAACATAGGCAGAACACTCTATGACATAAATCACAGCAAGATCCTTTTTGACCCACCTCCTAGAGAAATGGAAATACAAAGAAAAATAAACAAATGGGACCTAATGAAACTTCAAAGCTTTTGCACAGCAAAGGAAACCATAAATAAGACGAAAAGACAACATTCAGAATGGGAGAAAATATTTGCAAATGAATCATCAGAGAAAGGATTAATCTCCAAAATATATAAAGAGCTCATGCAGCTCAATATTAAAAAAACAAATAACCCAATCAAAAAATGGGCAGAAGACCTAAATAGTCATTTTTCCAAAAAAGACATACGGATGGCAAAGAAGCACATGGAAAGCTGCTCAAAATCACTAATTATTAGAGAAATGTGAATCAAAACTACAATGAGGTATCACCTCACACCAGTTAGAATGGGCCTCATCAGGAAATCTACAAACAGCAAATGCTGGAGAGGGTGTGGAGAAAAGAGAACTCTCTTGCACTGTTGGTGGGAATGTAAATTAATACAGCCACTACAGAGAACAGTATGGAGGTTCCTTAAAGAACTAAAAATAGATTTACCATATGACCCAGCAATCCCACTACTGGGCATATACCTTGAGAAAATCATAATTCAAAAAGACACATGCACCCCCATGTTAATTGCAGCACTATTTACAATAGCCAGGTCATGGAAGCAACTTAAATGCCCATCGACAGCTGAATGGTTAAGGAAGATATGGTACATATATACAATGAAATATTACTCAGTCCTAAAAACAAACGAAAGTGGGTCATTTGTAGAGATGTAGATGCATCTAGAGGCTGTCATACAGAAGTAATTCAGAAAGAGAAAAATAAATATCATGTATTAACGCATATATGTGGAACCTAGAAAATGGTACAGATGAAGCAGTTTGCAGAGCAGAAATTGAGACACAGAAGTAGAGAAAAATCATATGGACACCAAGGGGGGAAAGCGGCAAGGGGTGGGGGTTGTGGTGTGATGAATTGGAAGATTGGGATTGACATGTATACACTGATGTGTATAAAATGGATAACTAATAAGAAAAATAAGTAAATAAATTAAAAGAATTACATGGAATCCTTAATTAATAGACCGTCTTCCTTGGATATTTGGATATATTTGAAATCAAGTAGGACTATGGAATTTGTATTTTATAGGTAGCATGATAATGATTAGTTCATTAGGAAATTTTAAGCCTAAATACAACAAAACCTCCAATTCACAGAATAACTTTTCAAAGGAAAAAATCATAGCAACAAGAAACTCATTATATTAGTAGTAAAAATATGAAGTTTTATTTTCTTTATTTTTACAATCCATTCGAACATATTTAAGAATTTTCTTTTATATATTATTCATATTTGTTAAAATTATTTATTGTAATAGATCCCAATAGCAGGTTTTTAATTAATAAATATGTTTGGACAGAGTATGTTTAGACTGACAGAAAAGTTGCAAAGATAGAACACATAATTTCAAATACCCTTTTTCCAACTTTCCCTAATGTTAACATCTTACATAACCTTGCGTTATTTGTCAAAACTAAAAAAATAATTTTTTCAGTTTTTAAAAGGAAGATTTATTCAACAAGTTTCACTTAGCACAATACACCTAAAAGGAAAATCACAATACAATGAAAAGATTTAAATCAAGGCCTCAGAATTTCATACAAACACCAAGACCAAAATTCTAAAGTATTGGTATTGCGTCTCAAATTTTCCCCATTAACTTAAAAAAAAGCTTAAACTTACATGCCATAGAGGTTATTAAATGAAACTAGAATTAACAAATATGCCAAATGTTTCACTTTTAATTGTAGACACAGCTCCTATATTGAGTTTCACAAAAAAGCATGTCTTTCAACAATGCATCCAAACAGTGCTCAATGTAATGTGGTGTAAGCAATATTTAACATAATTCAATTGCTTTAACCTTAAGTACATCCTACAATATAACTAACTTGAGGAAAGCTGAAAATTATTTAACAGTAACAGATTACTCAACCTAGTTACATCCTAAATGAATGTTTATGTTCAAAAATACTGAAACTTAAGCCTTTAAAACAATCCTGATTTCCACTTAGAGTAAGCATAAACCACAAATTTGTATTGCAAAACTGCTAAAACTTAAGTTTTGTTTTTCTTTTAAAAAATGTTGACCAAGAGTCAGTGACCAGGATCAATTACATTCCCCATCCACCACTCATACTGGACATGCTAGACATCCCTCCCATTCCGTTCACTCCCATAGATGCTCGGCTTCCACTACTGTAGTAGTTGCTGTTCACTGCTCCTTGGCTGCCTATGCAATGTTTGATTGAGAATCACTGGAGTTTTCCTGTAAAACTTGGTCATATCCACTCATGCTGCTCTGGCCACCATAGCCGCCTCCATTACCACCACTCAGCTGCTGGCTGGCTGGGCCACCATAACTGGACTGGTTTGACAAGCCCATGCCTCCCATCATTTGGCTACCATAAGCACCACCACTTGGTACAACACTATTAACTAAACTACAGACTCTATTCACATTTTATGAACTTTTCCACAAATCTACTCTTTTCTATGCAAGGACCCCACGCAGGACATAACATTGCATATAGTCATCGTGTTTCCTTAATCTCTCTCCAGTTTTTGACAGTTCCTAAGACTTCCCTTTTTTTCATGATCTTGACGTCTTTGAGGAGTATTGGTCAGTTGTTTTTTAGAATGTCCCTCAATTTGGATTTGTCTGGTATTTTTCTCATGATTAGACTGGGGTTACAGTATGAGGACCACATCATATTGGGGGTACATGATATTAATATGACAGTCCTGGTGATGAAAATCTTGACCACTTTGTCAAGGTGGCATCTACAATTTTCTCCACTATTACATTACTATTACACTCTTTATATTCTCTCCTCTTTGGAAGCCAGTCATTATGTCCAGTTTACACTCCAGCCAGAGAGAAGGATTAAGTTTCCCCTCCCAGGGGATGAGTACCTATAAATATTATTTGGAATTCTCCTGTAAGGATGTTTTGCCCCTTCTTTTCCATTTATTTCCAGTAGAAGATATTTAACATGAGGAAATCTGGCTTTTTCATCATTTATTTCTAAGAATACTCTCCCCTTGACTTTCCTTTCAGTATGCATTTGTAAACTAAGCCCCCTCTCCTCTAAATTATACACATTCAAAAATTTTCCTCTTCATTCTCATGAGTTACATTTGATGAATGTTTGGGATTTTTTTAACCAAAAGCAGAGGAAAAGACAAATTTTCTGGTACTGAAAGTTATATATGCTGTACAGCGAGTTTTATTTTGCTGAGTGTGAAGTAAAAACAATATACTAATAAAAATAAATGAACTAAGGGAATAAGAAAAATATATTTTCTGAAAGTTATACCTGACATTTGGCATATATTTCATTTTAAATTTGCCAAAACTGACTATAGTGTCAACAATTTTTTAAAATAGTAACATGAGATAAAAAAATGTTTGAGGTTATAGTTCTACCTATACAATTAATTAATTGATGATAAATTATAGAGTGTTCTGTTATAATATTTTGGTAGACAATTTGTACCTACCACATGTATGACACTTTTATATGTATAAATCATCTCTCTATTGAATAAGGACCAAGTCTGTAAGTTAAGATAATCAAAAGTAAAATACAAAGGAAACGACTGAGAATTGTAATTTTTAGGAAACTGTTGTAATAGATTAATTTGTGTCTTAATTACCACTGAAAGCCTTTCTTTTGCAACATCATCTATATGCTCACAGCACCTATCTTGTCCCACACACTAATTGTGCCTAAAGAATATTTCTTTCAGAGTTAAGTAAATAATCTTCTTTTAGAAATATGCATGATGGCTTTGTTGGGAACTCTAAGAGAAAGCACAAGTGAGAAACTTAGTGAGATAGTAAGCAGAATTTTCCCTTGTTGTTCTTTCTCTTAAAAAGATGCCTGACTTCATATTACCAAAAGTCAGGTCCTGTATTCCTAGGGAATCCTAGGTAAATACTTTGTCTTTAAATGCTTGATAACCCCTCAGCAGCTCTTAACTCAAGCTTTACCTGTTAGATCAGGAAATAATATGCTATAGTAGGAATATTGGCAAACTACAGCCCACAGAACAAATCCCACCTGCTTTCTGTTTTGTAAATAAAGTTTAATTGGAATACCACCACACTCATGTATTTACTATTATCTATGATCACTTTCTTATCACACATGTAGAGTTGAGAAGCTGTGACAGTGACCCTATGACCCACAAAGCCTAAAATATTTACTGTCTGGCCTTTTATGGAAAAAGTTTGCTGACCCTTGCTCTGTATAGTTAACTAACACCAAAATGAGATCTAAACCTCTATCTATATTATTTTTAACCTGTTCCTAAATGCAAAATACAGTCACTTTTGATAATTCTGAGAAAAAATATGTTTAAATAAAAATTAACATATTTTCCATAAAATGATTATGTGGGATTTTTATGATTAAACTTATAGCTATAAATATCTATGAATATGTATATAATTTCCACAAACGTCTTGAGAGTAGTGTAAATAGTAAAAATACTGTCTATGCCATATGAATTTGGCATTTAATATATGCTACTGGCTCCTCAGCTTCTGCTTGACTCTTCTGGAACATGGGAAATCGACAAAAATAGTTCACTGATTTGCAGCCCAAGATGTTGTATATGTTGAAAGTTTAAAAATAACACTGGTTGCCTCTCATATTAGATGTAAAAATGAGCAATGGATTGGTTTACTAACATCCAGACAATTGTTTCATAATTATAAAATAAATGCCTATGGAAAAAACTGAGAGAGGTAAAGCTGTGTATTCATTCTCTTCTTTAAATAGAGGTATAATACCAGAAATTGAAATTGTTTTGAAATAATTCACCATTTCTTTTACTTTCACAATTAATTGGCCTTGAGGAATTGTTATCTATCAGGTTTCCAGAGTGAATATTTTGTCATCTAAAATAAGAAACTTTTTTTAATATGATAAAGTTATTATGCTCTTAGCCACCTCAAATGACAAGAACTAAAAAACAAAACCGATTCCTTAAATAACAGCCTAATTTTTTAAATAATTAGAATTTATATATTCTAATCCATTTTTAAGCCTAAGTTGTGTTCCCAGCTATTTATATTTTTTTCCAGCCTCAATCAAGAAATTTGTGAAGAAAATCAGCTTACACATAAGGCATTTGTACTATCATCTGACCATCTGACTTGTACTATTATTTGACCAGTGGACAGAAGGGAGCATTCTTGGAAGTCCTTCAATTTACATATATACTTTCCTTAACACCTCTGTGTATGTTTATCTATGTGTATCTTCTGGTGCATTACCACATATCTGTGTTTCATTAGATTGCTCAAATTTGCATGTAAGTAAGCCAATACAATTTTGAAATCAAGTGATTCAACAGTAATGTGAAAGATTATGCAATGAGAGAAGTATGAGAAGGGTTGTATTGAGCCAAGCTAGGTTTTTATAAATATTGATTGTATCCTGAGAGATGTGAAAGTAGAGTAATTTTCAGGTTTTATTTATTTATTTTTTAATTTTCATTTATTTATTTATTTATTTGTGGTACGCAGTCCTCTCACTGTTGCGGCCTCTCCCATTGCGGAGCACAGGCTCTGGGTGCGTAGGCTCAGTGGCCATGGCTCATGGGCCCAGCCGCTCCGTGGCATGTGGGATCCTCCCAGACCAGGGCATGAACCCATGTCCCCTGCATTGGCAGGTGGACTCTCAACCACTGCACCACAAGGGAAGCCCCAGGTTTTTTTTTTTTTAGTATATGCTATCAATTTGGCTATCAAGATATGTTCTTCAATTTTAAGGCAAAGTTATTAATTTTAATTATCATGGAACATTTACCTATCATCAGATTGCATTCCATGGGTACAGTCCAAGGTGTTCCTTATTTTAAAGTTCAAAAGTAGAGGGGAGACCTTCAAGATGGTGGAGGAGTAAGACATGGGGATCACCTTCCTGCCCACAAATACATCAGAAATACATCTATCTGTGGAACAACTCCTACAGAACACCTGCTGAATGCTGGCAGAGACCTCAGACCTCCCAAAAGGCAAGAAACTCCCCACGTACCTGGGTAGGGCAAAAGAAAAAGAAAAACAGAGACAAAAGAATAGGGATGGGACCTGCACCTCGGGGGGGGAGCTGTGAAGGAGGAAAAGTTTCCACACACTAGGAAGCCACTTGACTGGAAGAGACGGGGGCTGGGTGGCAGGGGGAAAGCTTCAGAGCCACAGAGGAGAGCACAGCAACAGGGGTGCAGAGGGCAAAGTGGAGAGTTTCCCTCACGGTGGATCGGTGCCTACCAGCACTCACCAGCCTGAGAGGCTTGTCTGCTCACCTGCGAGGGTGGGTGGGGGCTGCGAGCTGAGGTTAGGGCTTCAGAGGTCAGATCTTATGGAGAGGCCTGGGATTGGCTGCCTGAACACAGCCTGAAGGGGGCTAGTGCACCACAGCTAGCCAGGAAGGAGGACGGGAAAATGTCTGGACCTGCCTAAGTGGCAAGAGACCATTTTTGGGGGATGCATGAGGAAAGGGGATTCAGAGCACCACCTAAATGAGCTCCAGAGACAGGCGCGAGCCACGGCTATCAGCGTAGACACCAGAGACGGGCATGAAATGCTAAGGCTGCTGCTGCAGCCACCAAGAAACCTGTGTACAAGCATAGGTCACTATCCACATCTCCCCTCCTGGGAGCCTGTGCAGCCCACCACTGCCAGAGTCACGTGATCCAGGGACATCTTCCCCAGGAGAACACACGGCGTGCTTCAGGTGTTGCAACATCATGCTGGCCTCTGCCACCGCAGGCTCACCCCACATTCAGTACCCCTCCCTTCCCCAGGCTGAGTGAGCCAGAGCCCGTGAATCAGCTGCTAATTTAACCCTGTCCTGTCTGAGTGAAGAACAGACTCTCTAAGGCAACCTACAGGCAGAGGCAGGGCCAAACCCAAAGCTGAGCCCCAGGAGTTGTGCAAACAAAGAAGAAAAAGGGAAAATTTTCCCAGCAGTCTCAGGAGCAGCAGATTATATCTCCACAATCAACTTGATGTACCCTGCATCTGTGGAATACCTGGATAGACAACGAATCCCAAAATTGAAGAGGTGGACTTTGGGAGCAACTGTAGACTTGGGGTTTGCTTTCTGCATCTAATTTTTTCCTGTCTGTATGTTTATCTTAGTTTAGTATTTAGAGTTTATTATCATTGGTGGATTTGTTTATTGATTTGGTTGCTCTCTTCCTTCTTAATTTTTTTGTATATATATATTTTTCCTTTTTCTCTTTTTGTGTGTATGTGTTTGCTTCTTTGTGTGATTTTCTCTGTATAGCTTTGCTTTTACCATTTGTCCTAGGGTTATGTCTGTCTGTTTATTTTTTGTTTTTTTATTGTTTTTAGTATAGTTTTTAGTGCTTGTTATCATTGGTGGATTTGATTTTTGGTTTGTGTGCTCTCTTCTTTCTTTCTTTTTTTATTATTTTTAAATTTTTTTATGTTTAATAATTATTTTTTATTTTAATAACTTTATTTTCTTCTTTTTCTTTTTCCTTTCTTTCTTTCTTTCTTTCTTTCTTCCTTTCTTCCTTCCTTTCTTCCTTTCCTTCTGAGCCATGTGGCTGACAGGTTCTTGGTGATCTGGCCAGGTGTCAGGCCTGTGCCTCTGAGGTGGGAGAACCAAGTTCAGGACATTGGTCCACCAGAGACCTCCCAGCTCCATGTAATATCAATCAGCAAGAGCTCTCCCAGAGATTTCCATCTCAACACTAAGACTAAGTGGTTAGTATCCAAAATATATAAAGACCACATACAAGTCTATAGCAAAAGGAAAAATAATCTAATTTTAAAATGGGCAAAAGCCCTGAATATATATTTTTTGAAAGAAGATATATGAATGGCCAACAGGTACATGAAAAGATGATCAACATTACTAGTCATTAGGAAAGTGGAAATCATAAACACAATGAGATATCACTTCACACCTGTTAGTATAGCCATCATAAAAGACAAGAGATAACAAATTCTGGCTAAGATTTGAAGGGAACACTTGTGAACTGTTGGTAGGATTCTTAACTAGTACAGCCCCTATGAATAACAGTATAGAGGATCGCCAAAATATTAAAATCAGAACTACCATGTGATTCAGCAGTTTCACTTCTGGAAATGTATGTAAATCTAATGGAAACAAAAACTGGAAAAGATATCTGCACAACCACTTTCATAGCAGCATTACTGACAAAAGCAAAGACATGGAAAAAACCTAAGTTTCCATCAGTGGATAAATGGATAAAGAAATTAAAGTATATATATATATGGAATTAAAAAGAAAAGTTCTAAAGAACCTAGGGTCAGGACAGGAATAAAAATTCAAACATAGAGAATGGACTTGAGGACATGGGGAGAGGGAAGGGTAAAGTGGGAAGAAGTGAGAGAGTGACATTCACATATATACACTACCAGATGTAAAATAGATAGCAAGTGGGAAGCAGCCGCATAGCACAGGGAGATCAGCTCAGTGCCTTGTGAACACCTAGATGGGTGAGATAGGGAGAGTGGCAAGGAGACACAAGAGGGAGGGGAGGACGAGGGGAAGATGGCAGAAGAGTAAGACGCAGAGATCACCTTCCTCCCCACAGATACACCAGAAAAACATCTACACGTGGAACAATTCCTACAGAACACCTATTGAACACTGGCAGAAGACCTCAGACCTCCCAAAAGGCAAGAAATCCCCCACATACCTGTGTAGGGCAAAAGAAAAAAAGAAAAAGACAGAGACAAAAGAATAGGGACGGGACTTGCAACAGTGGGAGGGAGCTGTGAAGGAGGAAAGGTTTCCTCACACTAGGAAGCCCCTTCATGGGCGGAGACTGTGGGTGGCAGAAGGGGGAGCCTTGGAGCCGCAGAGGAGAGCACAGCAACAGGGGTGCGGGGGGCAAAGCGGAGAGATTCCCAGACAGAGGATCAGTGCCACCCGGCACTCACCAGCCTGAGAGGCTTGTCTGCTCACCTACCGGGGTGGGCGGGGCTGCGAGTTGAGGCTCGGGCTTTGGTCAGAGCGCAAGGAGAGGACTGGGGTTTGGGGTGTGAACACAGCCTGAAGGGGTTAGTGCACCACGGCTAGCAGGGAGAGAGTCCGGGAAAAGGTCTGGAGCTGCTGAAGAGGCAAGAGACTTTTTCTTCCCTCTTTGTTTCCTGGTGCGTGAGGAGAGGGGATTAAGAGCCCTGCTTAAAGGAGCTCCAGGGACGGGTGGCGCGAGCCACGGCTAAAAGAGCGGACCCCAGAGACGGGCAGGAGATGCTAAGGCTGCTGCTGCCACCACCAGGAAGCCTGTGTGCGAGCACAGTTCACTATCCACAACTCCCTTCTGGGGAGCCTGTGCAGCCTGCCACTGCCAGGTTCCCGGGATCCAGGGACAGCTTCCCTGGGAGAAGGCACAGCGAGCCTCAGGCTGGTGCAATGTTATGCCAGCCTCTGCCGCCGCAGGCTCGCCCTGCAGTCCATGCCCCTTGCTCCCCCAGGCCTGCGTGAGCCAGAACCCCCAAATCAGAGGCTCCTTTAACCCCGTCCTGTCTGAGCGAAAACAGAGGCCCTGTGTCAACCTACATGCAGAGGTGGGGCCAAATCCAAAGTTGAGCCCCTGGGAGCTGTGAGAACAAACAAGAGAAAGGGAAATCTCTCCCAGAAGCCTCAGAAGCAGCGGATTGAGGCTCCACAATCAACTTGATGTACCCTGCAACTGTGGAATACATGAATAGACAACGAATCTTCCCAAACTGAGGAGGTAGATTTTGAGAGCAAGATTTATGATTTTTTCCCCTTTTCCTCTTTTTGTGAGTGTGTATGTGTATGCTTCTGTGTGAGATTTTGTCTCTAAATCTTTGCTTGTACCATTTTTCCTAGGGTTCTATCCGTTCATTTTTTTAAAACTTTTTTCTTAATAATTATATTTTTAATTTAATAAGTTTATTATATTTTACTTTATTTTATTTTACTTTATCTTCTTTCTTTTTTCCTTCCTTCCCTCCTTCCTTCCTCCCTCCATCCCTCCCTCCGCCCCTCCCTGCTTTCTTTCTTGCTTTCCCTCTTTCCTTCTTTTCTTCTTTCTTTCTTTCTTCCTACTTCTACTAATGCTTTCTCTCTAATTTTTCTCCCTTTTATTCTGAGCCATGTGGATGAAAGGCTCTTGGTGCTGCAGCCAGGAGTCAGTACTATTCCTCTGAAGTGGGAGAGCCAACTTCAGGACACTGGTCCTCAAGAGACCTCCCAGCTCCACATAATACCAAACGGTGAAAATTTCCCAGAGATCTCCAACTCAATGCCAGCATCCAGCTTCAATCAACAACCAGCAAGCTACAGTGCTGGACAGCCTATGCCAAACAACTAGCAAAACAGGAACACAACACCACCCATTAGCAGAAAGACTGCCTAAAATCATAATAAGTCCACAGACACCCCAAAAGACACCACCAAATATGGACCAGCCCACCAGAAAGACAAGATCAAGCCTCATTCACCAGAACACAGGCACTAGTCCCGTCCACCAAGAAGCCTACACAAACCACTGAACCAACTTGAAACACTGGGGACAGACACTAAAAACAATGGGAACTACGATCCTGCAGCCTGCAAAAATGAGACCCCAAACACAGTAACATAAGCAAAATGAGAAGACAGAAAAACACAACGCAAATTAAATAAGAAGATAAAAACCCACCAGACCTAACAAATGAAGAGGAAATAGGCAGTCTACCTGAAAAAGAATTCAGAATAATGATAGTAAAGATGATCCAAAATCTTGGAAATAGAATAGAAAAAATGCAAGAAACATTTAACAAGGACCTAGAAGAACTAAACATGAAACAAACAACGATGAACAGCACAATAAATGAAATTAAAAATACTCTAGATTGGATCAATAGCAGAATAACTGAGGCAGAATAAAGGATAAGTGACCTGGAAGATAAAGTAGTGGAAATAACTACTGCAGAGCAGAATAAAGAAAAAAGAATGAAAAGAACTGAGGACAGTCTCAGAGACCTCTGGGACAACATTAAGCACGCCAATATTTGAACAGAGGGGTTACAGGAAAAGAATAGAAAAAGAAAGGGACTGAGAAAATATTTGAAGAGATTATAGTTGAAATTTTCCCTTAGATGGGAAAGGAAATAGTTAATCAAGTCAAAGAAGCACAGAGAGTCCCATACAGGATAAATCCAACGAGAAATATGCCAAGCCACATATTAATCAAACTGTCAAAAATTAAATACAAAGAAAGCATATTAAAAGCAGCAAGGGAAAAACAACAAATAACACAAAAGGAAATCCCCATAAGGTTAACAGCTGATCTTTCATCAGAAACTCTGAAAGCCAGAAGGGACTGGCAGGACATATTTAAAGTGATGAAGGAGATAAACCTGCAACCAAGATTGCTCTACCCAGCAAGGGTAGATTTGATGGAGAAATTGAAATCTTTACTGACAAGCAAAAGCTGAGAGTTCAGCACCACCAAACCAGTTGTACAACAACTGCTAAAGGAACTTCTCTAGGCAAGAAAAACAAGAGAAGGAAAAGACCTACAATAATGAACCCCCAAAAATTTAGAAAATGGGAATAGGAACATACATATCAATAATTACCTTAAATGTAAATGGACTAAATGCTCCCACCAAAAGACACAGATTGGCTGAGTGGATACAAAAACAAGACCCATATATATGCTGCCTACAAGAGACCCACTTCAGACCTAGAGACACATACACACTGAAAGTAAGGGGTTGGAAAAAGATATTCCATGCAAATGGAAACCAAAAGAAAGCTGGAGTAGGAACTCTGATATTGCACAAAATAGACTTTAAAATAAAGACTAGTAGAAGAGACAAAGAATGACACTACATAATGATCAAGGGATCGATCTAAGAAGAAGATATAATAATTGTAAATAATTATGCACCCAACACAGGAACACCTCAATATATAAAGCAAATACTAACAGTCATAAAAGGGGAAATCGACAGTAACACATACATAGTAGGGGACTTTAACAACCCACTTTCATCAATGGACAGATCATTCAAAATGAAAATAAATAAGGAAACACAAGCTTTAAATGATCCATTAAACAAGATGGACCTAATTGATATTTATAGGACATTCCAACCAAAAACAACAGAATACACATTTTTCTTAAGTGCTCATGGAACATTCTCCAGGACAGATCATATCTTGGGTGACAAATCAAGCCTTGGTAAATTTAATAAAATTGAAATTGTTTCAAGTATCTTTTCTGACCACAACGCTATGAGACTAGATATAAATTACAGGAAAATTCTGTAAAAAATACAAACTCATGGAGGCAAAACAATGCACTACATAATAACGAAGTGATCACTGAAGAAATCAAAGATGAAATCAAAAAATACCTAGACACAAATGACAATGGAGACATGGCAACCCAAAACATATAGGATGCTGCAAAAGCAGTTCTAAGAGGAAAGTTTATAGAAATACAAGACCACCATAAGAAACAGGAAACATATCAAATAAAAAACCTAACGTTGGACCTAAAGCAATTAGAGAAAGAGGAACAAAATAACCCCAAAGTTAGCAGAAGGAAAGAAATCATAAAAATCAGATCAGAAATAAATGAAAAAGAAATGAAGGAAACAATAGCAAAGATCAATAAAACTAGAAGCTGGTTCTTTGACAAGATAAACAAAATTGATAAAACATTAGCCAGACTCATCAAGAAAAAAAGGGAGAAGACTCAAATCAATAGAATTAGAACTGAAAAAGGAGAAGTAACAAGTGACACTGCAGAAATACAAAAGATCATGACAAATTACTACAAGCAACTCTATGCCCAAAAATGGACAACCTGGAAGAAATGGACAAATTCTTAGAAATGCACAACCTGCCAAGACTGAATCAGGAAGAAATAGAAAATATGAACAGACCAATCACAAGCACTGAAATTGAAACTGTGATTAAAATCTTCCAACAAACAAAGGCCCAGGACCAGATGGCTTCACAGGCGAATTCTATCAAACATTTAGAGAAGAACTAACACCTATCCTTCTCAAACTCTTCCAAAATATAGAAGAGGGAGGAACACTCCTAAATTCATTCTTCGAGGCCACCATCACTTTGATACCAAAATCAGACAAGGATGTCACAAAGAAAGAAAACTACAGGCCAATATCACTGATGAACATAGATGCAAAACTCCTCAACAAAATACTAGCAAACAGAATCCAACAGCACATTAAAAGGATCATACACCATGATCAAGTGGGGTTTATTCCAGGAGTGCAAGGATTCTTCAATATACACAAAACAATCAATGTGATAAACCATATTAACAAATTGAAGGAGAAAAACCATATGATCATCTCAATAGATGCAGAGAAAGCTTTTGACAAAATTCAACACCATTTATGATAAAAACCCTGCAGAAAGTAGGCATAGAGGGAACTTTCCTCAACATAATAAAGGTCATATATGGCAAGCCCACAGCCAACATCACCCTCAATGGTGAAAAACTGAAAGCATTTCCACTAAGATCAGGAACAAGACAAGGTTGCCCACTCTCACCACTCTTATTCAACATAGTTTTGGAAGTTTTAGCCACTGGAACCAGAGAGGAAAAGGAAATACATGGAATCCAAATCAGAAAAGAAGAAGTAAAGATGTCACTCTTTGCAGATGACATGATACTATACATAGAGAATCCTAAAGATGCTACCAGAAAACTACAAGAGCTACTCAATGAATTCTGTAAGGATGCAGGATACAAAATTAATGCACAGATATCTCTGGCATTCCTGTACACTAATGATGAAAAATCTGAAAGTGAAATCAAGGAAACACTCCCATTTACCATTGCAACAACAACAAAAAAATAAAATATCTAGGAATAGAGACAAAACACCTGTATGCAGACAAAACACCTGTATGCAGAAAATTATAAGCCACTGATGAAAAAAATTAAACATGATATAGATTGATGGAGAGATATACCATTGTTCACAATGGTGAACAACACAATAAATGAGATTAAAAATTCTCTAAAAGGAATCAATAGCAGAATAACTGAGACAGAAGAATGGATAAGTGACCTGGAAGATAAAGTAGTGAAAATAACTACTGCAGAGTGGAATAAACAAAAATGAATGAAAAGAATTGAGGACAGTCTCAGAGACCTCGGGAACAATATTAAATGCACAAATGTTCAAAGTATAGGTGTCCAAAAGGAAGAAGAGAAAACGAAAGGGACTGAGAAAATATTTGAAGTGATTATAGTTGAAAATTTCCCTAATATGGGAAAGGAAATAGTTAATCAAGTCCAGGAAGTGCAGAGAGTCCCATACAGGATAAATCCAAGGAGAAAAACACCAAGACACATATTAATCAAACTATCAAAAATTAAATACAAAGAAAAAAATCTTAAAAGCAGCAAGGGAAAAACAGCAAATAATATACAAGGGAATCCCCATAAGGTTAAGAGCTGATGTTTCAGCAGAAACTCTGAAAGCCAGAAAGGAGAGGCAGGACATATTTCAACTGATGAAAGGGAAAAACCTACAACCAAGATTACTCTATCCACAAGGGATCTCTTTCAGATTTGATGGAGAAATTAAAACATTTACAGAGAAGCAAAAGCTAAGAGACTTCAGCACCACCAATCCAGCTGCACAACAAATGCTAAAGGAACTTCTCTAGGCAGGAAACACAAGAGAAGGAAAAGACCTACAATAACAAATCCAAAAGAATTATGAAAATGTTAATAGGAACATACATATTGATAACTACCGTAAATGTAAACAGATTAATGCTCCAACAAAAAGACACAGACTGGCTGAATGGATACAAAACAAGACCCATATATGTGCTGTTTACAAGAGACACATTTCAGACCTATGGACACATAAAGACTGAAAGCAAGGGGATGGAAAAAGATATTCCATGCAAAAGGAAATCAAAAGAAATCTGAAGTAGAAATTCCCATATCAGACAAAATAGACTTTAAAATAAAGACTATTACAAAAGGCAAAGTAGGACACTACAGAATGATCAAGGGAACAATCCAAGAAGAAGATATAACAATTGTAAATATTTATGCACCCAACCTAAGAGCACCTCAATACATAAGGCAAATGCTAACAGCCATAAATTAGAAATTGAGACTAACACAATAATAGTATGGGATGTCAACACCTCCATGAATGAAAAGATCATCCAAAATGAAAATAAATGAGGAAACACAAGCTTTTAATGATAAACTAAAGAAGATGGACTTAATTGATATTTATAGTACATCCCATCTGATACAACAGAATACACTTTCTTCTAAAGTGCTCATGGAATATTCTCCAAGATAGATCATATCTTGGGTCACAAATCAACCTTTGGTACATTTAAGAAAATTGAAATCATATCAAGTATCTTTTCTGACCACAGTGCTATGAGACTAGATATAAATTACAGAAAAAAATCTGTAAAAAATACATACATATGGAGGCTAAACAATACACTACTTAATAAACAAGAGATCATTGAAGAAATCCAATAGGAAATTAAAAATACCTAGAAACAAATGACAATGAAAACACGACCCAAAACCTATGGGATGCAGCAAAAGCAGTTCTAAGAGGGAAGTTTATAACAATAGGATCCTACCTCAAGAAACAGGGCTTCCCTGATGGTGCAGTTGTTGAGAATCTGCCTGCTAATGCAGGGGACATGGGTTCGAGCCCTGGTCTGGGAGGATTCCACATGCCGTGGAGCAACTAGGCTTGTGAGCCACAACTTGTGAGCCTGCGCATCTGAAGCCTGTGCTCCGCAACAAGAGATGCCGTGATAGTGAGAGGCCCGCACACTACAATGAAGAGTGGCTCCTGCTTGCCACAACTAGAAAAAGCCCTCGCACAGAAACAAAGGCCCAACACAACAAAAATAAAAATTAAAAAAAAGGAAAGAAGAAAAATTTCAAATAAACAACTTAAATTCACACCTAAAGCAACTAGAGAAAGAGGAACAAAAATAACCCCAAAGTTAGCAGAAGGAAATAAATCATAAAGATCAAATCAGAAATAAATGAAAAAGAAATGAAGGAAATGATAGCAACGATCAATAAAAGTAAAAGCTGGTTCTTTGAGAAGATAAACAAAATTGATAAACCATTAGCCAGACACATCAAGAAAAAAAGGGAGAAGACTCAAATCAATAGGATTAGAAATGAAAAAAAAGAAATAATGACTGACACTGCAGAAATACAAAGGATCATGAGAGATTACTACAAGCAACTATATGCCAATAAAATGCACAACCTGGAAGAAATGGACAGATTCTTACAAAAGCACAACCTTCTGAGACTGAACCAGGAAGAAATAGAAAATATAAACAGACCAATCACAAGCACTGAAATTGAGGCTTTGCTTAAAAATCTTCCAACAAACAAAAGCCCAGGACCAGATGGCTTCACAGGTGAATTCTATCAAACATTTAGAGAAGAGCTAACACCTATCCTTCTCAAACTCTTCCAAAATATAGCAGAGGGAGGAACACTACCAAAACCAGATAAACATCCTGATACGAAAACCAGACAAAGATTTCACAAAGAAAGAAAACTACACGCCAATATCACTGATGAACATAGATGCAAAAATCCTCTACAAAATACTAGCAAAAAGAATCCAACAGCACACTGAAAGTGTCATACACCAAGATCAAGTGGGGTTTATCCCAGGAATACAAGCGTTCTTCAATATGTGTAAATCAATCAATGGGATCAAGCATATTAACCAACTGAAGGAAAAAAAAATATGATCATGTCAGTAGATGCAGAGAAAGCTTTTGACACAATTCAACACCCATTTATGATAAAAACCCTCCAGAAAGTAGGCATAGAGGAAACTTACCTCAACATAATAAAGGCCATATATTACAAACCCACAGCCAACATCTTTCTCAATGGTGAAAAACTGAAACCATTTCCACTAAGATCAGGAACAATACAACGTTGTCCACTCTCACCATTATTATTCAACATAATTTTGGAAGACTTAGCCACAACAATAAAAGAAGAAAAAGAAATAAAATGTATCCAAATAAGAAAAGAAGAAGTAAAGCTCTCACTGTTTGCAGATGTCATGCTACTATACATAGAGAATCCAAATCATGCTACCAGAAAGCTACTAGAGCTAATCAACGAATTTGGTAAGGTATCAGGATACAAAATTAATGCACAGAAATGTCTTGGATTCCTAAACACTAACGTTAAAAAATCTGAAAGAGAATTTAAGGAAACACTCCCAATTACCATTCCAACCAAAAGCATAAATTACCTAGGAATAAACCTACTTAAGGAGACCAACGACCTGCTTGCAGAAATATATGAGACAATGATGAAAGAAATTAAATATGATACAAACAGATGGAGAGGTATACCATGTTCTTGGATTGGAAAAATCAACACTGTTAAAATGACTCTACTACCCAAAGCAATCTACTGATTCAGTGCAATCCCTATCAAAATACCAATAGCATTTTTCACAGAACTAGAACAAAAAAATTCACAATTTGTATGGAAACAGAAAAGACACTGAATAGCCAAAGCAATGTTGAGAAAGAAAAACGGAGCTGGAGGCATCAGGCTCCGGGACTTCAGACTGTACTACAAAGCCACATTAATCAAGACAGTATGGTACTGGAACAAAAACAGAACTATAGATCTATGGAACAGGATAGAAAGCCCAGAGATAAACCCACACACATATGGTAACCTTATTTTTGATAAAGGAGGCAAGAACATACAATGGATAAAAACAGCCTCTTCAATAAGTGGTGCTGGGAGAACTCAACAGCTACATGTAAAAGAATGAAATTAGAACACTCCCTAACACCATATACAAAAATAAACTCAAATGGTTTAAAGACCTAAATGTAAAGCCAAACACTATCAAACTCTTAGAGGAAAACATAGGCAGAACACTCTATGACATAAATCACAGCAAGATCCTTTTTTGACCCACCTCCTAGAGAAATGGAAATAAAAACAAAAATAAACAAATGAGACCTAATGAAACTTTAAAGCTTTTGCACAGCAAAGGAAACCATAAGCAAGATGAAAAAACATCCCTCAGAATAGGAGAAAATATTTGCAAATGAAGCAACTGACAAAGGATTAACCTCCAATATTTACAAGCAGCCCATGCAACTCAATATCAAAAAAACAAACAACCCAATCCAAAAATGGGCAGAAGACCTAAATAGACAATTCTCCAAAGAAGATACAAGATTGCCAACAAACACGTGAAAAAATGCTCAACATCACTAATCATTAGAGAAATGTAAATCAAAACTACAATGAGATATCACCTCACACTATTCAGAATGGCCATCACCAAAGAATTTACAAACAATAAACGCTGGAGAGGGTGCAGAGAAAAGGGAACACTCTTGCACTGTTGGTGGGAATATAAATTGGTACAGCCACTATGGGGAACAGTATGGAGGTTCTGTACAAAACTAAAAATAGAACTATCATACAACCCACCCATTCCACTACTGGGCATATACCCTGAGAAAACCATAATTCAAAAAGTGTCATGTACCACAATATTCATTGCAGCTCTATTTACAATATCCAGGACATGGAGACAACCTAAGTGTCCATTGACACATGAATGGGTAAAGAAGATGTGACACATATATACAATGGAATATTACTCAGCCATAAACGGAAACGAAATTGACTTATTTGTAGTGAGATGTGTGGACCTAGAGTCTGTCATACAGAGTGAAGTAAGTCAGAAAGAGAAAAACAAATACCATATGCTAACACATATGTATGGAATGGAAAAAAAAAGGTTCTGAAGAACATAGGTGCAGGACAGGAATAAAGATGCAGACACAGAGAATGGACTTGAGGATGCGGGGAGGGGGAAGGGTAAACTGGGAGAAAGTGAGAGAGTGGCATGGACATATATACACTACCAAATGTAAAATAGATAGCTAGTGGGAAGCATCCTCATAGCACAGGGAGATCACCTTGGTGCTTTGTGACCACCTAGAGGTGTGGGATAGGGAGGTTGGCAGGGTGACGCAAGAGGGAGGAAATATGTGGATGTATAGTTGATTCATTTTGTTGTAAAGTAGAAACTAACACACCATTGTAAAGCAGTTATACCGCAATTAAGACGTTAAAAAACAGTTTTTTTTCCAGTTAAGCAAAATGAATAAGCTCTTGACATCTTCTGTACAACACTGTACCTATAGTCAACAATACTTATTGTACTCCTAAAATTTTACCAACAGGCTAGATCTCATGTTAAGTGGTTTTCTACAATAAAATTTTTTAAATGTTTAACTGGCATATAAATTTAAAAAGTAAGTTAAATTAAGTTCAAAAGTAGAAACAGTTCAATAGTGAATATCCAATTGTGCTGATCAAAGTCTAAAGATGGCTTCAAAATATCCACATGGCTTCAGTGTTGGTACATGATTGTTAAAACATGTCATTGAAATTTAGATGGAATGTAACTCTACAATGAGTTAAATATTAAGAATGGTATTCACTGTTTTACTATGTGTGTAGTCCAGTAAATATAGAAAATAAAAAAATGCTGCATCACTATATTTTTTCTACTACAATGATGTGCAATTCAAGTGAGATATGTATGTCTAAACTAATTGAAAACTGTATCTGTCTGCTACAAAAGCATTCATCCTGAAATTTAAGCTATAAAATATTATGACCTCAAGGATTTCCTGATAAAATATTTTTAAGTATTGAAATTGGCAATCTATGATTAAAGAAAAATATCCAGGATTGATGTCCATGTGTTTACATTTGATGACCACTTTTTAATGGAAAATGAGACCATCCCAGGAGGGAAAGCTTCAAATTCTGATTACAAATAGAACATTAATGTTGTTAATTTTGTTGCGCTCTGGAGATTTTTCCAAGTCTCAGTTTAAAGACTCTGTAGGCTTAAAGGCTTAAAAGTTAATTCAACATTCTCACTAGGTAGATTTGCAACCTTTCATGAGTCAAATTAATGCATATAGGTGATGAGAGGCAACAGGCTATTTTCTAAACTATTGTTTTGCTTTAACTCTTAATGTCTTCTATTTTGATTCACTGACTTTGGGTGGAAATGGTTTCATATTTGTAGAGCTTTCTCCCTCTTTAGGCCTCGGAGGAACTGAATGTCTGTGCTTTTTCTGCTGAAGAATTGCTCTTAATGAAATACTCAGGAATGAAGTACTAATTTATAACCTGAAAAAATTTTAAATCCTCACCCAAGCGCATATATTTCCACACTTTCATATTGGAAGTTCAGCACTTCTACTACCAAAATTCTACATTTAAAGATGCATCACATTACTCAATTTTCAAAACCAAAGTCTATTATAACTTCCATGTAAGAGGTTAACACCATGGGCTAAATTAGACTGAAAATATTTTTAATTTTCAGGGAAGCATCAGCCACTACTTTCAAAGGTAATTTTGATGTTTTAATATCAGAAAGATATAATTATGACATTATGCAATGCATGTGTGTTAATTTAACTAAACCAAAGAATCTATTACCTCCACGTTTTGTGGCTCTATAATTGTATCCTGCCTTCTTGACTTTAATAGAACAAGTGATATATCAAAGAAAATAGCATTATTTGAGAAAATCCTTTGGAGATTTATGAACAGTATATCATTTTTAACTGAATTAATTCTCCTTTTGTGATATCTGTACCATGTTCTTTCATAAAGTTAAAAATGCATTTGACTTTATTTAGAAAAGAACTATACCATTGAAAATACTTGAATATTTGTCCTAGAGTTTACTTAGGGTAAAGTCTCCTGTAATTTGGATAAGATTTCTTTTAGATAAAGAAAATAAGTTCTAAGTCACAGAAATCAAAATAAGCAGTGTTTGGAACTGAAGGTGATTTTGATTCTTAGGGTTGTAGATTAAGAGAAAATTAAGCTCGTCCAGAGCTTGCTTGCTTTAGAGTTTCAGTGAAAACATCAAGCAAATCATCTTTCCAACTCTTTAGTAAATATACCTAATTAAACTTGTTGTCTTTCAGAGCTCTTATTTTCACTGTTTACAAAATGAAAGAAAGCATATCCTTGATGAGGAAATTGGGCAAAGAACCACTCACATATAGGTCATGTCCTGATAGAGAACAGGTCCTGGTGGAACAGAACAAGAACTACCCTTGTACTTTTGTTTGAAGATTATCATATTTATAATAATTATTCTTAAAAGTATCAACAGTTATACTGTGATATATGCAGTAAATTCAAGAAAATATCTTTATAATTAAAATTCTGCAAATTGAAGTTAATTTTACCATTGTTAACTGACAAAAGGAGAAATATATTTATACATCAGGATGGAGATAACTTTTATATATAACATTAATAATTTAACATAATGCTGATGTGGGCTTACTGTATTAAAGGTTTTATGTGCAAGATCTAACCTACCAGTTCTACAATAACCATACGAAGTAGATGCTGTAATGATCTCCATTTAGAGAGAAAGAAACAGATACAGGTGGAAAAGTAACCTGCCTAAGTTACACAACTAAGTAAGTACAGGGGGCAGGAATTTCAGAGTGGAGTACTGAATTTGTCCTTCCATAAAAGGAACAAAATATTATTCCAAAATTAAATTTTTCAGAACGCTGGAAGATACCTAAAGACTTGAAAAAATCTGAGAAGTATTTATTCAAGAAAAACTGCTGAACTTTAATAGGAAAAGTAAGCTTTGAGGAATTGTAACTTGAGCAACATCTTTCCCCCAAAGCCAGCAGACTTGGATTCACCAAAGGGGGCAGACAAGGTTTGGAGCTCCTCAGAAAAGTCCCATCCCCAGGGCATTGTCACTCTTAAACCTGTCTTGCATCTCCCTAGAAGAGATTCATGCCCAGGGTGTTTTTGTTATTTGACCTGAATAGGAGATTGTCTCCAGAAATTTGTCAAAAACAATTAATGCCCTGAGGTATACAGGAGTCTTGTCAAAAACTCTTTTAAATTTCCTTTTATGACAATTTGAGGAAGAAGCTGTCCATAGGGTCTGCTATAGACTGAATGCTTATGCCCCCTCAAAACTCAAATGTTAAATCCTAACACTCAGTGTGATATTTTTTGGAGGTGGGACTTTTGAGAATTGATTAGCAGCCTGACTGAACTAAAAAAAAATGGTACTGAGGAGTGGGGTACTTCCGTAACAAATACTTAAAAATGTGGAAGCAGCTTTGGAACTGGATAATGGGTAGAGGCTAGAAGACTTTTGAGGTACATGCTAGAAAAAACCTACATTGCCGTGAACAGACCTTTAAGGGTGATTCTCATGAGGACTCAGAAAGAAAAGAGGAAAGCTGTAGAGAAAGACTCAACCTTCTTAGAGAATGCCTAAAGTAATCTTGAACTAAATGTTGGTAGAAATATGAGCAGTAAAGACCCTTCTGATGAGGTCTCAGATGGAAACTGGAGAAAGGTGATCCTTGTTATAAAGTGGCAAAGAACCTGGCTGAATTATGTTCATGTTTTCATATATTGTGGAAGGTAGAACTTGTGAGCAATGAAGTTACCTATTTAGCTGAAGCAATTTCTAAGCAAAGTGTTGAAGGAGCAGTTTGGGTCCTCCAGACTGCTTATAGTAAAAAAAGTGAGAAGAAGAAATGGCTTAAACATGGAATTGTTAATTGAAGAAGGAGCAGAACTTAAAGATCTGGGAAATTATCAGCTTATTCATATTGTAAAGAAGGATAAAGTATGTTTGGGAGAGAACACTAAAGGTGTGGCCAAAGGACCATTTGATAAGATCAGTCAGCCATCTCAACAGAAGCCAGGAGCCATTGTTGAAAACAATGGAAGAATGCAAAAAAGGAGCCACCTCTGCATGCCCTGCCCAGCATTGCCTGATGTGGTGAGCTCCACTTCCCATACTCTGGTGGCATGCTCCTTGGCTGCCCCCAGTGCTGCTCTGGCAGTCTCTGGAGTGGTGCAGTCCATGGCAGTTGCCCCTCCAAAAAACAAATCAGCAAACTCTGGTAGCATCCTTGTGGTGCTATCTCTGTTGGCATGCACAGAGTAGGGGGCTTTTGGGGTGTGGCTGTCTCCACCTAGATTTGAAAAGATACCAGGCAGAACCATAAGCATAGAACCCCACCTCAGGAAAGTTGTGGGCAGGGCCATAAGGGTAAGGTTGCCCAAAACCTTGGGGGCCAACCCCTGCCTGGCAAGACTGTGGGAGCAGGACCACTACCCCAGTGAGTTTGGAAGTCAGGACACCGTCCCAGTGTATCGAGAAAGTGGGAACTCTACAGCAGTAGGATGGGAGGGCAGAGGACTGAACCAAAGAAATATTCTCAAGTTTAAGGTATAATGAAATTTGCCACATTTGCTTTTAGACTTACGTGGAACCTGTCAAACTTTTCTTCTTTCCTATTTCTCCCTTTTAGAATGGGAATGTATAACCTATGCCTGTCCCTCCATTGTGTTTTGGAAGCACATAACATATTGAGTTCACAGGATCACAATTTGCCTCAGAATAAACAATACCTTGATTTTTCACCCATATCTAATTTAAAAATTTAGAAGAGATTTTAGATTTTAGACTTTTGAGTTGATGATGGAACAAGTTAAGACTTTTGAGGCTACTGGAACGGAATAAATGTATTTTGCATATGAGAAAGAAATAAATTTGGGGGTACCAGGTGAGGAATGTTATAGACTGAATATTTGTATCCCCCCAAAATTCATGTGTTAATGTCTCATGTAATTTTATTTTGAAGTGGGGACTTTAGAAAGTGATTAGGTCATGAGGGTGGAGTCCTCATGAATGGGATTAGTGTCCTTATGAAAGAGATCCAGAAAGCTCCCTCATCTCCTTACACTGTGTGAGGTTACAGTGAGAAGGCAGTCATCAATGAACCAGGAAGTAGGCCCTCATCAGACACTGAATCTGCTGGCACCTTGATCTTAGACTTTCCAGTCTCCAGAACTGTGAGGAATAAACTTCTGTTCCTTATAAGCTGTGCAGTTTATAGTATTTAGTTATAGAAGCCCAAATGGACTAAACAGGAGCTTTGAAAACTCTTACATATTTCTGCATATGTGGAAGCCCACATACATGTTCAGAGCAAGAGCATGCCCAAGAAAGACCCAGAAGGACCCTAATTGATCACCTCTGGCTGACCTTGAGGTTTGTACTAGGAGGAAGTGAAGGCTTAGGAAGAATTGTAAATAGTCACCCCCATGCACATACACATACATTCAGGGCCCCTAACTAGGGAAAAAAATGTCTCATTGATTGAAGGTATTTAATAAAAACTGTGTCTAATCGTTAACTGAACACTAAGCTAACCTAGCAGAGATTTCACTATCACATATGACAGGGAATACAGACTTTACCAAATTAGTCCAAGAAAGTCACTAACAAACAAATATCAACAACTATAGCAAGAGCAATAAATTTTATAAGGAACAATGACAAACCATGGGCAGGAGTGGTTGGGGGGGTGTTGTATAAGATATACTTTCTTTGTGTGACAGTAATAATACAAAGGAGGTGAAATGGAACTGGGATATATTAGAGGAAAATATTTCTGTACTACTGAAATTATGTTATATTAATCACAACACTGTTTTAAGATGCTGATTGTAGAAGTGACATGAGCCAAATAGTGGAATAGGAAGCTCCAAGCTCTTGGTCCCCACAGAAACATCAAAACACAAACAGAAACCAGATAAAATAGCTTTATAGGAACTCTGGAAAATAGCTAAAGTCCTACCACAACGAAGTAAGCTCCCAATCAAGAGAAACCTTATGAAATTTCATGGCATTTTTTTCTCACACTTGTCCTACTTTTTCACTAGCATGGTGTAGTTTGTTCTGAAGGAGGCAATAGACCAGATTCCAATTCTCTCCCTGAAACTGGAGGGAACAGAATGGACATTATTTGCAATATTCTAGCCTTTTGGGGGACTGACTGAAGGATTGTCTCTGTCCTGCCTAACTCAGATCTTAAGTAGAGAGAAGTGGCAGACACTGCTCATGAAAGGTAAGCATCACTAGACACCCACAGAGGCCTGGGTCAAAAGATTACATGTAGAAATAAACAATGTAAATTAAGACCCTAAGGAGAAGTTGGGATGAGACTACTTGGGAAGTGAAGACATTCAGAAGGAGCGATGTATGGGAGAAATCATAAAAGTGAGACATGGGTCCAGTTAAGAAGCATGCTCAGAAAATACCTGAGAAGATTTTAAGCTTTCACTTTGGTTTGATCATTAAGCTCAGAGCAAGTCCAGCTCATTAGTGAAGGGCTTCCCAGGCACAGAGCCAATCTGCATAGACTGGGAGACTTGGCTGTTTTTTCAAATGTCCAATTTTCAACAAAAAATGAAGAAGCATAAAAAGAAACAAGCAAATATACCTTATTCCAAAGGAAGAAAATAAATGGGCAGAAAGTTTTATGCTCCAGAGGACTCCAATAGAAAGAAAAACACAACCCAGATAATGGGAGAAAATATTTGCAAATCACACATTTGATAAGGAAATTGTATGCAGGATATAAAAGGAACTCTTACATCTAAATAATAAAATGAAAACCCATTTAAAAGATTAAATAGATGTGTCTCCAAAGAAGATACAAGGGCCAGTAAACCCATGAAAAGATACTCAATGTAATTAGTCATCAGGAAAATACAAATACAGATCATTCTGAGATATCATGTCACACCCACCAGAACAGCTATAATTAAAAAGACAGTTTGGAGAAGATGGGGATAAATTTGAACACTCATAAACTACTGGTGGCAGTATAAAATGGTGAAGTCACCTTGGTCATCAGAAAGGGAAACAGAGAGCTACCATACAACCCAGCAATTATATATATATATGTGTGTGTATATATATATATATATATATATATATATATATATATATATATATATATATATATATATATATAAAATATTATATATTATATATATCAAAAGAAATGAAAAAATGTGGTTACAACAAACTTATACATGAATGTTCATTCAGCATTATTCATAATAACCAAAGGTGGAAACAATTCAAATGTGCATTAAATGAAGAGTATGGAAATACAAATGCAGTATATCTATACAATGGAATATTATTAAGCAATATAAAGAAATGAAGTACTGATACATGCTGCAACATTAATGAACCTTAGAAAGGTTACGCTAAGTGTAAGAGACCAATCACAAAGAAGTCAATCACAAATATTGTATAATTCCATTTTTATGAAATGTCCAGAACAGGAAAATCTATGGAGACAGATAATAGATTAGTTATTGCCCAGGGATGGGGGTGATATGGGGATTGGGAATGATGACTTGAGGGTGCAGACTACTTTGGAGGATAATTAAATTTTTCCAAAATTAATTGTGGTGGTGGATGTGAATTTCTGTGAATATACTAAAATCATTTGAATCATACAATTTAATAGGTGAATTTTATATGTTAATTATACCTCAATAAAGCTTTCAAAAAAAGGAGAAACTAACCAAAAATAATATGACACCTATGAAATTAGTAACTCAGATTATTACCAATTTCAGGTATAGTAAAATTGAAAGTTACTTTTTAAATTTTGGTAACATTTTTCACTGATTGTTATGAGATATCTGCAAAATTACCTTTATGCAATACGCCTTTCAGCAATAACCATCAGGAAACTTTGAAAAAAAAGTAGTTTATTACTTAAAAGACATGGAATTTACACAGCACACCTGGGGTCGTGGGGGGAGAGAGAGAGAGAGAGAGAGAGAGCGAGCGAGCACATGGGCCTGGGTTTCTGCCTTTATTGGGGTCTCAGGCAGGAGCCTAGAGTTTCACAGGATCATTATTGGTGATTTAAAACATTAGCACAGAAAATTAAAGAGCTGGAAGACAAAAAAAAAAAAAATCAAGTAGTCCAAATGATCAGTTATTGAAATCAGCAAAGACCTTTAATACAAAGGAGCCTCAGTGTGGGGAGGCAACCTGACTCTGTATCTTGTCCTGTGGCTGGCAATGTGTTTATTCAAGATAGTCATCTTTGAAGTGAATGCCTTCTTGAAATGGAAGCCTCAGTAATCAAACCTTGTCATGCATTTGCAGTACGAAAAATAAATAAATAAAAACCACTTTCAGGGCTTACACTGCAATCCACTCTAAGATGCAGAGGAATCAGAGTCAATGGTGAGGAAACTAACTGCCTGGGTAGCTGACATGCTAAAAGTCAGGGGTAGGACATGTTGTAACCCAGAAAGTACATATCTGAATAGGCTTATAGTAGAAAATTCCATAATCATACAGGCAATAATCTGAAATCCAGCTTGTAGCCATTGTCCCAAACTTGAAGTGTCTCCCAATGAAACTAAGTCAGTAATCTCAGGAGCCCTAGGAATGTGTTCAAAGAATTGGGTAATATTGTGAAATATATTAACACCTTGGGCCATTTAGTGTAAGTAGGTTTGAACCTCTCTGGAGTTGGTAGATTTTTGCATATCTCATTGAACTAGTTTCTTAGTCCTGAGAATAGGCTAGTTCAGTTAAAGTTTGTGTCTCATTTCAGGAGTCAGTGATGCAGGTAGGCTACTGAAGTTAGACCTATGGTACAATCAGGTATTTAATAAGAAGCATTTCTATGGATATAAAAGAAGAATAATAGCTAATGATTGGAGCAGAATATAAACCAGATTTTTGAGCCCAAGGGGCAGCCAGTCAAGAAGATTTCTAGGTATCAGAGTCAAAGCCTCTTCAGATGAATTGAAGGTAGGCAGTAACAATCTGATAGATTTTCCTAGTTTGTAGTTTGAATGTCTCTGGTGATCTTTCTGAGTGAACCATACAGCAACAGGCATGAACATTGTCCATACGAGAACTGCTGAAATGATTTCTCTGAAGTTTATATAAAGTTGTCCCTCTTTAGCTTACATTGTTTTAGGAAAAGAGCAGTTTTAGTTCTCAATGATTCCAAGTCAAAAGGGTGGAAGAAAAATTGCAAATGTTAGTTTGGAGAGGTTTAGCCAAAGAGTGGAGGAAACTAGAAGAATTCAGTATCTGGTCCAGTTTTACAGATAGAAAACAAACCTCAAAGACAATAGGCAGTATTAAAATCTAATATCCACGAAGGTGTATTACTAAAAAATATATTTTCTCTCTAAAATTATCTTTATTTCTACCAAATATAGTCAAATTGAGACTAATTTGTTTGCAAAATAAGTCATTTCAATAAACTTGGCCCATTTTTTTTTACATAAGTGCAGCAAGAATAATAATTGATCATATAGACTCTTTTAAGTCTGCTTTGCTAGAATTGTTCATAAAGAATCTCAGATTGAACTTTTAAAGGCCTCTTATGGCCAGGAAAGCCAAGCCAAGGACTTACCATCAGACTTTGCCCGTAATACGTATAGATTCGGGTAAATTCCTCTCTTATTGGGGTTCCGAAAATATCCTGAAGTTTCTGGACCTGCCAAGAAGGGATATTCTTATTCATCTGGTAGGGCTTCTGGGAACTTTGTAAACAAGGTACCAGGATGTTCTTCCAAGGGGCTTTATTGGCTCCATAAAGTTAACCTTAGTTTCTTAAAGCTATCTGGTTATATCTAAGTCTATGCATGTCTCTCTCAAAGATGACATTCCAGTCAAAGCCTTGGTAATATAACTACTCTTTCCAATTGTGTCCTGCTAAAAGAAGAGCAGATGATTATTGAATTTATGCAAATAATTATACTGCCACAAAAATAAAAATATTCATTGGGACTTTCTGAATTCTGGATGGATCAGGTAGGGAGAAAAAGTAAATGTTTCATCTTTGTTCACAAAGGTAAATCTTACCAAATCGTTGATAACTTAAGGGAGAAGAGAAAATGTGGAAAAGTAAAACATTAGAGAACCAGCAATAAAACAAAAAGTTACAAAAATTGTTATTCATTCTCATCAGTTTATTCAGTCTCATGTAACTTATCCTGGTTGATCTTGATCTTTTGTTAGTAGTTTTATGAATCCAGCTTTTCCTTAGAGATCTGTAAATTCTTACCCAGTTTAGTTTTATGATCTTAAGTTTATCCAAAACCTGTATTTGTCAAAAGTCCTTTCCATAAATTTCCTTGAAGAGGAAGCTTTATTTATTTATTTATTTATTTATATTTTGGCTGTGTTGGTTCTTCGCTGCTGCACATGGGCTTTCTCTAGTTGTGGCGAGCGGGGGCTACTCTTTGTTGCGGTGCACAGCTTTCTCATTGCGGTGGCTTCTCTTGTTGCAGAGCAGGGGCTCTAGGCATGTGGGCTTCAGTAGTTGTGGCATGTGGGCTCAGTAGTTGTGGTTTTCAGGCTCTAGAGCACAGGCTCAGTAGTTGTGGTGCATGGGCTTAGTTGCTCCACGGCATGTGGGATCTTCCTGGACTGGGGCTCAAACCCATGTCCCCTTCATTGGCAGGCAGATTATTAACCACTCTGCCACCAGGGAAGCCCTGAGAACATGAGCTTATTTGAATTTAGTAAACCTAGGTAGAATAAAAGTATTATACTTAATGCTGATAACTCTAAAGACATGTCTGTATTAATTAACTCAACAAACTATGTTTATCAAAAATTTTCCTAGATCATGTGAATTTGAGAATATATTTGCATTAGTTTTTATTCTATTTCTAACTTTATTCATGAGTACTCATTGTTAAACCAATTAAATAGAGCTCTTTTACAAATTAATTTTGGCAATTCCTCCAGAGGCAGGGAGAGAAAAAGAGGGAAAAAAAAAACATCCACAGGTAGAGAGAGAAAAAGAGGGAAAAAATCAGTTAAAAAGTCCTCTTTCCCTCTTTGTTTTTTTTTTTCTGGAGTCTCAAGCAAGTTTTAGTTACCTCCTGGGGTGTTTACCTTCCAAAACAAGGTAAGACTTATGTCTTCAAAGGACAGAGAAAGAATATGTAAGTTTTCTCTTAGGAGTTTTAGTACCTTTTGGATGGTTTTGGCAATCCCAATATAATGTAATAGGGCTGCCCTGTAAAATAATTCTCTAGACTCAAGGTCAAATGGAGGCCTCTTCAGGGTTTGAAATGAAGAGAAAGTCATTTGGGTCACTATGAACATGGAAATGATAAACCCATTGGGCCATGCCAATTTTGAGCAGCAGGACATGGGCTTCATCCTAATGTTTTCCATTCACTATGAGCTGTAGCAGTGATCACAGTGATGGAAGGATAAGCAGGGCACCAGGCAATAAATATCCAAGGGGCACCTCATAAAGTAGGTTTCTTGGTTCTGTCCCATTCAGAGGGGACCCAAGGGGGCTTAGGACCTGTGATATTTTGGAATCAGCAAGCATGTAGCCCAGATGGATTTTTTTTTAATTTATGGAATTTAGGGACTTTAGAGACACAGTACTGACCAGTTGACACATTTTGGCAGCTGTGAATAACAATTCAGAGAGTATTCCAAACAAAAAACTAAAACAAAAAACTGCAACTGCCAATTAGTTCTCCTCTCTCCTTTCTGCTGCATAAAATCTTTAAGAAAAGTTTGAATTTCAATTGAGGTAGAGTTTTGGATCTTAGTTTCTACTTCTTGATTTTCTCTTGTTAACCTAATCTTACGTGTTTTTACCAAAAATTTTGGATGGCATCACTGTGAGCCCTCTTCATAGTTGTCTGCTTTCCTTTCCAGGGTGTCCCAAGAGACCTCTCCAGGATTGAAGTCTGCTTCCATTAACACAACATGCAAAGGATCTTTGGGAAAACTCCTAGGCCTCTGGTGTGTAATATCAGAGTCTTGGCATACTGGTATGAGTGGCATTGAATAACACCCAGGAAGCTCCCAAAGGATTTTGCATTTATCAAGGAGCAAAAGTACCTTACTGTGAAGTGAAGTACCACTGCAGGGTTCTTAGGAGGCTCTGGCACCAGATGTTCAGAACATTTATATTTGCCCATTAATTTTTTAGTAACATCATATCAGGGATTGGACCCACAATATACCCTCAATTTAGGGGATGAAGAGGAACAGTAGTGAGTGAAGTGGTGACAAAGAGGCCATAGGCCTCTGTAGTATTTCCCTCTGATGATGACACTGATTTCCAGGTGCAAGGCTATTTCACTCTTCTGGGTTAAGACAAAGTCCCGGCACGACCCACGCACAGTGTGGTTGCAGGCAAAGTCTCACATCCTCCTCGCTTACATGAATTATTCCTTTTCTTCATGCCTTTAGCTCTGAACTTCTCCTTGGGTAGTGACAATAGCCTTGTAGTCCAGTTCATCCTTTTTAGCTCTCCTTGGCCTGGAAGTGTGGAGGACCCTTACACACATTCATAGTCAATTAAAGTCTTTAAAATTAGTAGTCTAATCATCACGTTAGACCATATGGCCTTGATCACACTGCTCTGGAGGGATTGTTGAATTATTATGGTAACCATGACATTTTGGGAGGGAGACCCCAGGCACACATGACAGAGGCAATATGAGAAACCCATAGCAGTGCAACATACCCCCAGCATGCAGTGCTCCTTTCCCAGGTGGTGTGTTACCCACCTAAGTTAGGTGGTTAGTAAGCAAGTTGCAGCTAAAGGGTATTCCTTTAGGTTAATTGCCAGGGATAATCATGCAATCTTGCCAGCTATACAAATTGTTTTGTGCCAGTCTCAGTCTATCAATAACTAAAGTTGTGATTGGACCAGTCCCTGTGGTTTTTATTATGATTACAAGACATCCTTCAGTGATAACCAACAGGAAACTTTGAAAAAATAGAGGTTTATTATTTACAAGACCTGAAAATTACACAGTGCAACTGGAGCCACACAGCAAGATTTCAGGGTAGAGAGAGAGAGAAAGAGAACACAGGGGTCTGAGGTTCTGCTTTAATTGGGGTCGAGGGTGGGGGTCTAGGGTTTCAAGGGCTCACTCTTTATTGGGAAATTTAAAACATAATAGCAGGAATTGAAAATGTGGGAAGAGAAAAAAGCAAGTAGCCCAAATGGTCAGTTATTGAAATCCACCAAGATCTCTAAAACAAAGAAACCTCCATTTGGGGAGGTGGCCTGTCCATTTATCTAGTCCTGTGGCTGACAGTGTTGTTTATTGGAAACAGCCATCTTTGAGGTGAATACCTCCTTGAAATGGATGCCAGCAATTAAAGTTTGTCAGGCACTTGCAGTACAAAAAAGAAAAAAGAAAAAGCAACAACTATCAGGGCTTATACCACAATATGGAAAATCACAGGCCCTAAAATAGCTAAAGCAATCTTGAACAAGAAAAAAATGGGAGGACTCATCCTACCTAATATTAGGGCATGTAGTATAGCTACAGTAATCAGCAGAGGGTGATGTTGGTAGAGGCACAGACACATGGGTCAATGGAACAGAATAGAGAACTCATAAATGGGTCCACACAACTATGCCCAACTGAATTTTGACAAAGGTGCAAAAACAATTCAATGGGAGATTGCAAATGCATTTTCAACAAATGCTACTGGAGCAATTAGATATCTGGACCTAAATTTGAACCTGGACCTAAATTTGAATCTGGACCTAAATTTAACACCTTAAACAGAAATTAATTTAAAATGGATCATGTTCTTAAAAGTAAAACTTAAAACTATAACAATTTTTTAAATACATAGAAAATTTTTAGAAAAAATTCTGGACCAGCACTTGCTGAACATTCATTAGAATCATCAGTAAAAGCACAGCAATAAAAGAAAACAATTGATAACTTGAGGTTCCTCACAAGCAATATGTTTGTTCTGCAAAAGACACTGTAAAGAGGATGAAACAATAACCTACAGAGTGGAAGAAAGTATTTGCAAACTGCATAACTGACCAAAGACTTGAATCAGGAATACATTTTTTAAACTCTCAAAATTAACAGTTAAGCAAAAGGAAACAATACAATTTAGAAATAGCAAAAGATATGGAAAGCCATTTCAAAGAAGAGGATATACAGATGGCAAATAAGCACATGAAAAGATGTTCACATCACTAGCAATTAGGGAAATGCAAATAAGAGCACAATGAGATATTACTATACAATTATTACAACAGTTAAAATAAAACATGCATGGTGACAATATCAAATGCTAATGAAGATGCAGAGATTCTCTCTCTCATATATCACTGGTGGGGATGTTAATAGTACAGTTTTAATAGTTTAGCAGTTTCTTTTAAAACTGAACATACACTTAAGATATGACCCAGCAATCACTTTCCTGTGCATTTATCCCAGAGAAATGAAAACTTATAACCACGCAAAAGTCTGTATACAATTTTCACTGAAGCTTAATTGCTATTGGCCAAAACTGGAAAAAAAATGAAAGTGTCAAACAATAGAATGGTATATTCATGCCACAGAATACTACTTAGCAGTAAATAGGAATAAAGTATTGACACATGCAACAACTTTGCTGGATCCAAGGGGCTATTACTCAGAGTGAAAAAAAATCTGAAAAGGTCAGATGTTCTGTGAGTTCGTTTATATAAAATTCTCAAAATGACAAAATTATGGAGATGGAGAACAGATTAGTGATTGCAAGGCCTAAGTAGAAAGAGTTTAGGAAAGGGGAGTGGGTATGAGGTATGACTATAAAGGGATAAACTGAGGGAGATATTTGTGATGATGGGATAGTTTTGTGTCTTAACCTTAGTGGTGGCTACTTGAATCTACATAAATGACAAGATGGAATATAGCTATACATACACACTTTACCAATGTCCAATTCCTTGTTTTGATATTGTACAACTGTAACATAAGAGGAATCCATTGATGGAAAATGGATGAAAGGTACAGAGGATCAATCTCTTGCCTCTTTGCAACCTCCAGATATTCTGTAATTATTTCAAAATGAAAAGATTTTTTTTAAAAGGTAATACATCACAACAGAGTAAGTTTTTGTCCAGGCCTTTAAGGGTGGTTGAAAATTTTAAAACTCATCAGTGTAATTCACACCATTAACAGAAAAATGGAGGAAAGGATCTGATTATCTCCTGATGTAAAAATAGCAACTGATAAAATCAATCATTTTTGACAAAGCAAAAAGCTTAGCAAATGTAGCATAAGAGAAATACCTCAACTTGATAAAAGACATCTATATAAAACCTAAATCTAATTTCATATTGAATCATCGCACTTGAGATTTGAAATGAGAAATGGATGCACACACTATCCCCATCTCTATTCAGGGCTGTACTGGAAGTCCTAAATTATGCATCATGACATGGAAAAAAAACAATGCAGTAAGTAATGAAAGGAAGAAGGAAAATCTTCATGTTTGTAAATGCATAGAAGCTCTGAAAGAATCCACACACACAAAATTAGAATTGGTTAGAGAATATAATGTATTTTGTATACAAAGTAAATACACAAAAATAAAATTTGTTTCTATAAACTAACAACAACAAAAAAACTTAAAATGAAGACTTAAAATTAGTAGTAATCATTTCATCAAAAACATCAAATACCCATAGGAGCATCTCTAACTTCTAGGGTGAAAACAAAACAAAAACAATAAACCCACTGTAAAACACTTTATTATATGTGAATTGTATCTCAATAAAGCTGATAGAAAATAAATCAATAGACCAAGATTAAGGACCTAGTTTTATGCCACAGTATACACTTTTAGCACTAAGTACAGAGGGGAATTTCGTTTCCTTGCAACTCATTTACCAGAGAAGAGATTTTTGCCACGTTTATTTATAAGCTCTCTCAGTCCATTTACTCACTTCACCCTCAGGGAGGTGTAGTGATGCTTTCACTAGTAATTTTGAGAACAATAATTGAGCGTGTTAGTTTCGATTTGATTTAGGAGTGAGCCTGCTTATGGGCAGCGCTAGCTTTTCTCTGGTATTCCACGCCAGCATACATGAAAACAAGCACTTGAGTGGGTATGTCTTTTAATATGGTGTTCAGTATCAGTGGTTGCACTTCCCCATAGTATTATTCCCCATAGGTATAATACATGTTTGCCAACCTAACCTCTACCAGTTATAAATGCGAAAATTTGTCCCAGACTGCTAATCTCTTTTTTAATTAGCCTTTTCTTTTCAGATTGGAACAGGAAATGGGACTCTTACTAATTGGGTTTTCAGAGAATTCAATGTATACTGCCATTAGTGTAACAGAACATTAATAAATCATTTGTATTATGGAGAATCAGTAATTTTATTATGTCCTACCCTTTTAATGAGAGCACAAACTAGATGCTTGATATTTGATAGCATTGTTGAAATACCTGAAGCAAAATTAACTACTTATTTATATATAAAACTTTGGAAAATATTTTACCTCCTTTCAAATCCTATGACTCCAAACTCATTATTTACAGGATTAAAACTTAAAACTGACTGGCATTTCAAATACCATTTTCTAATATTTTATGGAAACTGATAACTTTCAAAAATGATTAAATAGATCTGGGCTGAAGGAAGGAAATTGAGCACAAAGGTTAGGAAATGATTCAAGTAGTTAAAAATACAAAAATCTCATAGGGAGAGTGTTTCTTAAAGCATAGATTTAAACAAAGCTGGAAATCATAAATGTATGATGTCAAAGAATATATTACAAATGATTTCCTTACTTTAGACATTTTAGTTATAATCTTTATTATGCACTGATTTAAGTGAAAGGCACATGTTCAAGTTTTACCATTATATAGTTAGTGCTGCAATGGACTTATTCAAAAGTATTTAATTCTTATATTGCTTCTTTACAATAAGATCCCTAATTGATTAAAAATTGATAAGGATAATTTGTTATCTCACCAATAAGTTAGTTCATTCCCCATGTGTTACACAGCTACCATGTTACAGGACATAAGAAATATAAACATTTATAAGACATGAGTCTTACCCTCAGGAGAATAACAGCCAGGTAGTCCTTTGATATCAACATGAGAAGAGGTCAAGTAAAGCAAAATATCTTAGCTCAACAAGTTTCTTCAGTGAAGAGTATGAGATCAACAAGGTAGAGAAGGAGAAATGGGATAACTTTAGGTCAAATACTGAAGAAGAGCATGAGTTTGAAGCATATGAATAAGTATCAATGGCAGCCAACATACAACATTTAGGCACTGGACTCTGCAGAAGACAGGGATGTGTAGGATAGGATATCAAAAGTTGAATGAAAGGCACATAAAGGAAGCTGCGAGGGAACACAAAAGAATATTCACTGACTTTATAATTTTGCTTATGTATCTTAGTTTAAGTTCCCCAAGACAGAGACCCTACAACAAGTTTTCCCAACTGGGTGTACATCATTAACTCTAGTCATGGAAGCACCATGAGATATTCCAGTGAACCCACCAAATTTCATATGCATTAATCTCTGCCTACATTATATAGCAGCAATCCTATCTACTCATAATAACCAAAGTATATTAATTCTGATTGAATGAGAAATTATTTCTTTGCCTGCTTGTCCACTGAATTGAGACCCTCTAAGGGACAAATTGACAATCATAACTTTAAGTTCCATGGAAGAGTTACTGAGTCCCATGGAGGAAGTATTGCTTGCTTTGGAGTCAAGACCTTCAAGTTAGCAGAGCCATAGAATTGCAGGAAATGGAAACATGTTCTGGAAGTGAGTGAGCAGATGTGATGGTAAGCAGGACCAATCCATCATCCTTCCTTTGGTTCCAAAACCAAAGTTTATTTGCACTTGGCCACAGGACCATATGTCAGTAATTGGTTCAATGCACACACTGTATTCTGTAAAATATCACCTCAACCCTAACAGGATGTCATCCACAAGCTGTTGTATTCACTGAGCCTTTAGTAAATTATTCAAAAGGTCTATGTGGCCAACTGATTTCAGGTGACACAGCAAATGGTAGAAATGATAAATTATTCTTCAAAACAAAATGAATCCCTGGGTCTGAAGCACTCATGTAGGATTCCATGTAGATGTATCAGACAGTTACTCCAAAGTAAGGACAGCAGAACTCCAAAGGCACTGTAGGCAAGGAAGGCAAATCTATTTTAGAGTAGATGTCAATTTTTGCAAGAGTGAATTATTGTCCCCTTCAGTGTGGAAAGAGTCTGGTATAATCACCTTGAAACCAAATGGCTGGCTGGTCTTCTTGTTGAATGGTATCAGATCAAGTGTTTAGCATTGGTTTCTACTAGTGAAAGGTCAGGCATTCATCAGTATAAATGGTTATATGAGTGGGATCTCAGGCTATTACAACCATATATAGTGTCCATTCCTGCCACCATGCTTACTCCTTTATAGGTCCATTGTGCAAGCACATGGGTAGCCAAGGATAGAGGCTGGTTGACATTCACTGGATGCTCAGTATCTCTGGATGCTGAGTGTCTCTTCTTGGTGGATAGTCTCTGGTGGGCACTGTTGAAAGACAGAAAATTATAGTAACTCTATCTAATCTCCTAGGTTCATCCATATGCCTATCGCAGTCTGCACTGTCTCCAAAATATTCCAGTATTGTTCCTGACAAGACCTTACCAATAAGGGAAGCTATTTGACATATGTATTCTTACTTCAGGCCACTTTTTCATTGATAACAGAATAACAACCAGCTATACTGCATACAATTCAGCATACCAGGAGGATGTCCTGTCACCAGGTACGCACCTTCAAAAAACGGTTTGTTACCAAACCCTTGTCAAAACTAGATGCCTAACCCACATAGACCTTGTGATTCTCCAACCTGATACTCCCTTTTTGTAGTGAATCAACTCAGATTCAATGTCTATCAATATGAGAAAGACTCAACAAGTCTCACTTTTCAGTGTAGTTCCTTAAAGAACCCAGCCAGCCTGGGCACAGTGGTATTTCAGCTTTTACTTGAAAAATGATAGCTATCCTTTTGTGGGAAACTTTATCCAGCAATCCACTATCTGAATCATAGCACTGGCTGAATGGGGCTCCTGATTCACAGAGGTTTCCTAAATGCCTAGTCCTCTTTAACTGCTGGTGATGTTAAGCTGAATCTCAATTGTATCCAACAAGCTGCTGCATCACTTCAGCCTAAGCACTAGCGCTGCAGAACCAAAAGCAGATGTGATTTCTTACTAGCTCAGTGACCAGAAGAACTCCAGAATGTCTTCTTAGCTCGAGCTAATATTCCCCTTGAAAAACCTTGTAACGTTTTACCCTTCCCCTTCTTTCTACTTATTAGGTTGTTGTCAATTGCTTAGTTGTTTAGTGTCACTTGGAAAACTACAAGTTGGCAGGTTATCACTCCCAGCCCCTTTGGATCCACGAAATGTGAACGGGTTACAACTATTAATAAAACTGTATGGGTTTCCCATGTAGAAGTTCACTGCAAGGCCCAGTTCTCTAATGAGACTGAATAGAATCAAGATGCTGATTGAGCCTGCACCAACTAGATTGCCACCATTGTTGTGTGGACCCAACATCATATTGTACTTTGCAACACATCAACCATCATAGAACAAGCACAATGTAAAGCATGCTATATTTCAGATGTAGTAGTTACCATTTAATGGCAGGCTTATGACTCCTGCCAAAAGATGATGTGGTTTTCTCATGGTTAGGGAGGCCATAATGCATAGACCATTGCCTCTGCCCACTCTGACATATTAATTACATCAGACCTTAGCCTCCCTCTTGGGGTAATGAGGGAGAGGTTTCCACAGCTTTGGGTACATTTTAAAGATTATGACATTACTGTTTCAATCTTATTGGCCAAGCCCAGTCACACAATTGTGATTCTTGAAACTTACTGTATAAGATGTTTCACTTTTCAGGACATTTTCAGTCTGACAATGATATACCTTTTTTATCACAAAAGCTAGTCAATAATGGGCTGATTGTCAAGGTATTCAATGAAACTTTCATGTCCCCTACCATCTACAAGCATGTGGGATTGATGAATGTGGGTACAACTTTCTCAAAATCAACTCAAAAAGATTTCTGACTTTACGTATTTTCCCTCCTTCTGTGCTACATACCTTAGTAAGGCAATTTGTTAGTTGAATGTTCTGTCTTAAGAAAGCAATCATCCCCAAGTGGTTCTGGGTAATGATCCACTTAACAGAAGCAGCATGTGTGCTTGTAAACCTATTTTGAATCATTCCTTGGCACAGTACTTCTTTCTTCCCCATACCAACAACCCCATGCTTGTATGGTTGATATAGCCTCCAAGTGTCAGCATGACCAAAAGAGGCCCAGCAGATTCAAACTTAATTCTTGTTCAACCACCTGGATTTTTTTGATAAATTAACATGGTCCTACAGCATGATGATAAAGACTACTTGTTGAGTGCACTGATCTCTGAGTCACCTACAGTGGTCTATGTGAGCCAAATAAGGGGCTCTAAGGATCTCTGTAATTTTTATAAAACTACCCTTGTCCCTATTGCACCTGACACTTTCACTTGAAAAGTCTAGGTGTAAATAGGAAATGATTGAAAGAAAAAAACAGTGTAGTTACAGCTACTAATTTGTGGCACACTAAGTTTGTGTTGGTGAAACGAGACAACCACCTTCACACCTGGAGAAGGAATCACTTTAACCCCCGGAGTGAAAAAAGAGTGAGGAATATTAATGATCTTTATCTTTCAGAATTCCCATGGGATAGGGAAAAAACACCCTTGTATGTCCCTTCTAAACTGCTGCAAACACCTTATATTTGAATGTTATGAATCCCAGCCACACTTGGGACAGTATATCCTTTAACCTTACCCTAAAATCTATTGGAAACAGCAGAGGATGGCTCTACTTTCTTCATTTCCCAAGCAAAACATCTTTCAGCACCTGCAGATGTATTTCCTTTTCTATCATTATTTCCTTAGCTGTCACTGGTTGCATGCGGTAGGTGAATGCCACCTGACTGGTGGCATGGACAAACAAGACAGTTTTAACTGATTCCATGATTAGTTCTTACTGAAAACAAGGACTAGAATCAATTTTTCAAACTTAACTGGGAACCTCAAGGCCTACTGCTAGTTAGGAGGCCACCTTATTGATATTATTAACCTGGGTAGTAGACTGATATAGTTTCCACTTGGGAGCCTCAACAACTGTAAACAATGCTTTCTGTACAGGGTCCATGTGCACCCCTGTAACTGTATTAGTTTCATGGAAACCAACTATTAGATTGTTTCAGTTTGTTCCTTAAAAGTATTCATAAGAAACCTTCAGGTATTTAATGACACACCACCAATAGATCATTTATGTCTCATATGACTGCAGAGCTCTTTCAAAATGAGTATCACTTTAGTTAGACAAGGGAGAATCTCAGAGGGCTAACAGACTCATTAATCAGTGTGCCCTGAGGCAATTATCCCTACAATGAGAGTCATCCAATTTAAAAAAATGGTACATAATTTGTACCTGACTTTAGCTGAAGGGATCAATAATACCATCTGAGCTCTGAAAAGCATTCAGGTCAGCCTTAACTTACTGGCCAGAGTCATTATGGATGACAGAACTGCCATAGACTACATATTTGCAGACCCAGGTGGTATCTGTGCCATTTCTAATGCAGCCTGCCCTCCCTGAATTAATTCCTCTAATCAGCTGTTATGACCAATAAGGAAACTTAAGGAGAAAGCCACCTCACCTTGTAAGGTAGATCCAGTTGTTTAACAATATTTGTTCAGTTGATGGAGTCCAGGATGTTGGCAGGCATGTTTGAAGTCAATACTATAGTTTGACCTCATTCTGCTTCTTAGAGCCCTGTAGATAGTTGCCTTAATTAAATGCAGTATGAGCCAAGTTGATTAGATATGATTCCAGTCTCTTAGATATATTTTGTTGTGGCTAATAAAGGGATATACACATGGGAAAATCCTTCGGAAGTCAACATTGTGTACGAATGAGTGGTGGATATTGTTGGGAGACAATGCTCCATAGGTCTCTCACGTTTCTTTATATTTTGCAAGCAGGATTGACTAGCTTTATTCCAGACTATCTTCCAAGATGTTTGCATAGTGAAGAGCCTTGGAAAATAGTGATAGTGTTTCCATATGGAACCTAGGGCACCTTTTTCATAAGCATAATTAAAATGTCTCTTTCCAGCCAAGATCAGGTAGGCTTACTGGCCATTATAAAGGTTTAAGTTCCCTATGCTTGAGGTATCTCTCTAGTAATAAAACACACTTCATGTGCCAGCATTGCTTGGCCGTCTTCTCAGTGCCCTGTGGGAACTGGGGTTCAGGAAACTGGCACAATTGCTAATATTACTGTTACCGTGAACAGTAAACTATTCTTTGTCTCTGATTTAAGAATGTCACGTCTTCTGTCAGCATCAATGAAACTGTGGCAGGTTAACTTGTTGTCCTACAAATAGGGTAAAATCTCAGATTCTTCATAATTTTAAACACTACAACACTCATATCTTCAGAAATTCTTTTTGGAATCAAGAAATGTATATGGGGCTTCCCTGGTGGCGCAGTGGTTGAGAGTCTGCCTGCCAATGCAGGGGACACGGGTTCGTGTCCCAGTCCAGGAAGATCCCACATGCCATGGAGCAGCTAGGCCCATGAGCCATGGTCGCTGAGCCTGCATGTCCGGAGCCTGTGCTTCACAACGGGAGAGGCCACAACAGTGAGAGGTCCGTGTACCACAAAAAAAAAAAAAAAAAGAGATGTATATGAAGAAAATTAAATTATCTTTTGAATAATAATTATAACAGTGGGGGAAAAGACCATCACTTGGCTTTGTACATATGCAAAACCTTATTAAATCAAGGATCCAGGAAAGTCAAACTGAAATATCCACTTTGTTAAGATCATTCTAAATTCCACTTGCTGTGTAGTATCTTCTTTGATCTTTCCTAGTGAGTCACCTTGGAAGAGTAAAGAAACCTACAAGAATAAACAAATGTTTAAGCAATTTTGTCAGAGAGTAGATATTCATGGAGATGCAACAACAAAGAAAAACAGAAGGATAAAATTTTTAACCAACAAAGTGGTGAAGTAAGAATGATTATTTTTCTTTCATCATCATTGATTTAACATTTTTCACTGAAGTCAGAAAATATTAATTTCCTCAGTTTCATTTTGAAATATTTTGGAGCACATTCATTTTTATTTAAGGAAGAAGGATCTTACTTATTTCCTATTTACAAAGACACTTCACAATATGAAGGAATACATTTACACTATATGGGAGTAATTGCCCCAATGAACCAAAAAAATCATTTTTATTCTTCTAGTTTAATTTAGGTATAGAAGACATAAAACTCAATGATCCATTGTACTATTTTTTTGATATGTGAACATAATGACCTACATTACAAAACAGATGTCCATTTCAATTTTGTCTGTACTTGTAAGTACACTCAATATAAAATGCCAGTTTTAATAGGAAATAAGAGCTAAATTATTTTTATATAAAAGATGTTTTATCTATGTTTTTAATGATGTAGGCCTTTACTCATGCTCAAGACGTAGTGAATATTTAAGAATATTTTTTAATCTCAAGCCAGATCTTATTCACTTTTAGTATGTGGACACATCTTCTTTAGATAGAAATATATCTAGTACTTTTACCACTAGCAGCAAATGCATTGTGTGGCATTGGATCAGTCAGACAAAAACACAAATGTATCATGAAATCAGTGTAATTCTTAACAGAAAACAGATGGAACACTAAATCAGTGTAATCAAAGAGAGTTTAAGAAAGAGACCATTTACAAATATGTAAAAACAATACTGTATGATAAAGCTAACAGAAGCAGGGAAACATTACCATGCCTAGTCCTGAAGGGTTAAAGGTAAAAAGCAGTTACCAGCACTTGGTGAGAACTCAAACTTAGGTTGTAGGATGTGGCCACCTAACAGGCCACCTAACAGGTAACCTAACAGGTGAGAACTCAAACTCAGGTTGTAAGATGTGGCCACCTAAAGGAGTTGTAGCCTTTCTTAGTGGTACAGAGCTCCTGCCAATCAATAGTGTGATAGGGAAGGAGCAAAAGCAATTGTTACCCTGACATTGTCCTTTACCCATTTTCTGAGAAGCTGACAATATCTCCTATTGATATCCCAATATCTTCTGACCCAACCTGAAGCCATAAAACAGGGGAGGCTGGCTGATCAATTTCACAGAGCTCAACTACCTGGAGCACAGAACAGGGAAAGTTGCATTGAGATTGGATCTGGTGGAGCAGAGAATGTCCAGGGCAAACATAAATGGAGGGGAAAACCTCAATAAAATAGTCATTTAAAACTAAAGACTTCAGGGATGCAATAATCCTACAAAGAAGAAATAGAAAAAGAGAATTCTTCTGTCTGAAGGCATCAGAAAGTTGTTAAAGCAACAAGAACACGAAAGGATAATCCAGGGAAGCAAGGACTGACAAACTTTTTCTTAATGGACTAGATGCAAATACTGTAATCTTTCAGAATATAGCCTCTGTTGCAACTATTTATCTATGCCATTGTAGCAAAAGTAACCACAGATACTTGTTGAGTGAGCATGGCTGTTTCAATAAAACTTTACTTACAAGAACAAAGAGAAGCCCCCCCTCCACTGTAGCCCATAGATTTAAATATCTAACTTCCTCTGTTTCTAACCACTAGACCCATACTTAAAGGGATCAAGTTATTTGGTAGTCTCAGGCTCAGGGATTTATACAGGGTATGCACATCATGGATGGGGATTATTTTTTCCACTAGTTCTAATATATGTATAATTTTAATGCCAACAATTTAAAAAAGGAGAAAGAAAGCAATAAGAATATTTTGAAATTTCCAAAACTGACAATATACATCAATTCATATACTCAAGAAGCCCAAACACAATATACACAAAGAATACCTAGAGATGTAATCATAAGACTTCTGAAAGTGTTTTAGAAAAATCAAATCTTAAAAGAAGCAAGAAAAGAAAAAAAAATGTTACCTTAAAAGTAACAAAGTAAGAATAATGGCTGACTTTACAACATAAATGTTGAAGGTTAAAATACAGTGGAATGGTATCATTAAAGGGCTGAAGGAAAATAACTGCCAAGCTGGAACTCTATAATCAGCAGAATTCTTCTTTAAAAATAAAGGTGAAGATATTTTCAGATAGACAAAAAGTGACAATCTGTCACTGGAATATGTGCACTACATATCATACTAAAGGATGTTTTTCTAGCAAGAAAACATTTCCAAGAGAAACATGGATTTGCAGGAAACAAGGAAAGAAATAAAGTACAAATATGTGGGTAAATATTAATGAACAATAATAAGATATTGGTACAAAACAGTAACAGTAATGTCTTGTGATATTTAAAATATAGAGAGAATTAAAATGTATGGCAGTGATAATTCAAATGTTGCAAGGGGCAGTGAGTGTTGTTAACAAATGTTAAGAATATAATATTATTGAGTATGTGGTAAAAGCAATGATTTGTATTAAATTGTATTGAACCAAGTGTGCATATTGTTATTTCAAGGGTAACCACTAAAAGTGTAGTAAAAGAATAAATAATGAGCAAGGTAATGGAGGAAAAGCTAAGTAATTAACATAAAAGAAGGCAGTAAATGAGAAAAATATAAAATAGTTTGGCTACATGGAGAATTATAGTAAGAGAATATATTAAACTTAGTGACTACATTAATGTAATTATATGTAATATAGATGAGTTGCATATTCCAGTAAAAGACTTATATTGGCAAATTGGATTAAAATACAGTTGACCCTTGAACAAAACTGGTTTGAACTGCAGGGGTCCACTTATATGCAGTTTTTTTCAATTAATATGTATAGTACTACACAATTTCTGATTGGTTGAATCCATGGATTCAGAGCTGTGGATACAAAGGGCTGACTATGGTACTTGATACCACGGATTTTGTTTTTTATACTTTTTATTTTATATTGGAGTATAGGTGATTAACAATGTTGTGATAGTTTCAGGTGTACAGAGAAGTGATTCAGTTCTACATATACATGTATCTAGAATCCACAGCAGCAGGTCCTGGAACCAATCCCCCATAGACACAAAGGGACAACTGTAATAATTACATGCTGTTTACAAGAGAGTCATCTTAAAGAACACACAGAGGTTAGAGGTAAAATAATCAATAAATATATACTTTGCAAAAACTAACCAAAAGAAAGTTTGTGTATGTTAAGACTTTGTTAAATTAACTTTTGCTAATAGAGCAAAGAGTAATGGATGGAGAGCCACAGTTCAATAACAGACAACAGGAGAAATTGAAATAAAGAAGTTTATTCTTTAAACCTCCTCCAGGTCCTAGAGGTAATACACAGCACACCTGGAGGGGCCACATGAGGTCAGGGCAAAGTACAGGCAGAGAGAAAAGCAGGACCTGGGGCACATGCCTTCATTAGGGTCAGTGGGTGGAGTGCTTTGGGATGCCCAGGCTAGATCTGGATTGGTCAATTCAAACCAAAAGAGTAGGGTTTTGGTAAGGGTCACAAAGTTCTTATCTAAGGGGTGCCTAAGAAGTACAGGCACTGGGATAAGAGGGAAACTGTTGATCCCAAGGGCTGTTGGGAAAGTCGTATCAGGAACTTATATTTGCTTGTGCCTCTGTGGGCTGCTATCTAGGACATGTGCTTGCATGAGGGGGCTAGTGTCACTTTAAGGTCACTGTAGGCTGCTTGGCCAAACAAAATGTATGCCAGGCAGCAGAACCATGGATTAGTTTAGCTAAACTTGCAACAGTGTAGCTATACTATATCAGAAAAATACATATTAAGACTGGAAGGTACAATCCTCTAGGTAGATATCACAGTTCTAAACCTGTATGCATGCAATAGCGTAGCTTTAAGATATAAGGCAAGTTGGAAAAAATAAAAAATAGAAGTGGATGAGTACACAATGTGAATGAGAAGCATTAACAGTCCTCTCTTAATAGCTGAGAGAATAAGTAGACAGAAAAGCAGTAAAGATGTAAAACATTGTAAAATTTAATATTAAAACCTCAAACAAATTGGCATATATAAAACAATGCATTCAACAATAAGAAAATACACATTCTTTTCTAGTTCACATGGAACATTTTCCAAAATTAAGCATTTTCCAAAGCATGCTTCAGAAATTTAAAAGACTTAAAATCATTCAGGGTAAACTTTCATCCAGTGGAAGTAAACTAGAAATTGTTACAAAAAGATAAATAGAGAATCCTTGAACCCTTAGAAAATAATACAACTGTAAACAGGTTAAGGAATAAATAGCAATTACAAAAATTTTAAATGAATGCTAATGAATATATGACATTTCAAAGAGCTAAAGAAATGCTTAGAAAAAAATGTATAGTCTTAAATGGAGATATCAAAATATTAGAATACCTGAAAATCCATTATATAAACTTCCACCTAAAAGAGCTAGAAAAGAACAGAAAATGGAGCTGATGAAAAGTAGAAGGAAATAATAAAATAACACATATCAGTGATAAAAATCAAATAACCAAAAGTAAAAATCAAAAAAGCCAAAGCAAATTATATCAAAGGTTAATAAAATTAATAAACTCCTAGCAAACTGACAAAGGAGGAAAAAGAGACAAGAAAAATTACCTGTATCAGGAATTAATGAAAAAGGTGGCACTAGTAATAATTCTGTAGGTATTAAAGACATAATAAAGATGATATTATGAATACAATAGGCAAATACATTTGAAAAATAATGGACAGATTCATTAAAAATAAACTTCCAAAATCAAACAAAAAAGAAATAGAAAATCTGATTAATTCCATATCCATTAAAAATAAAATATATTATTAAAAAGCTTCTGTAAACAAAGAAATAAGCAAATCAGTCAAAGATTTCAAGCATAGATGGTTCACCATTAACTTCTTCCAAACATTTAAGAAAAAAATAACCATAGAAGTAAAAATAGCAAATAAAATAATAACAATCATAAAACAATGTATAAAAAGGACAGTAAATCACAAAAAAGTGGAGTTTCTTCCAAAATACAATGATTTCTTAACACTTAAATATTATTCCACATAATGCACCTTCTTAACAGGAAGTAAAGATTAAAAGCATATAATCAATTCAATAGGTGCAGAAAATAAAACTGCAACTATTTCACAGGTTGGAAATTTGAAAGAATTCACATGACTTCCCAGGAGACACATAAGACTTTACTAAAAACAAAGGATATGACATAGAAGGGGATAGAAAGCACAAGGAACATCAGGGCTCCAAGAGACTTCCAGTAGCAGCTCATCATGGTCTTTTCTTAGTCACATAGGATGTTTCATCCCCAGATTTTAAACCATCAAGTCAGACACAAGGAATCTTCATTTCAAAATAACTTGAACAAATGTTTCAAACAGCATCTTTTATACCTCACTGGTCAGAGGGCTAAGAAAGTGTATATAACTAGTTAAACTAGGTTTAAAACATAAACCTGGACTTTCTTAAACAATGCAAACAAGCTGTTCCTTGTTGTCACCAGGGAAATTTCAAACTTTAGATAGCAACTAAAAATTTATAGCTAGTCCATAGGAGACTTATCTTGGCCAAGAGACAAAACCAGGCTTCCAGTGATCAATACTTCTATTCAACATTGTACTAGAAGCCCTAGTAATGAAATAAGGGTGAAAATAAGATGTAAGAGAGGGGAATTAGAATAGAAAATATAAAAATATCATTTGTAGAAGAAATCACAGTTTATACAAAAAACAAAGTTTTCTACAAAAAATAATTTGGATTAATAAGTGAATTTAGCAAGGTCACTGGATATAAGATGAATCTTAAAAATGAATTATATTACTAAACACCATCAAAAAATAAAATTAAAATCTTTGATTTATAAGAGCAAAAACTCATCAAATATCTATAAATAAAGCCACAAAACATGTGCAAGTCCACTATTCCAAACACCACAAAATACTGAGGGAATTTAAAATAAATAAATGGAAAGACATATCATGTTCTTGGATGTAAGAAAAATAATTTAGTATATCAGCTCTCCAAAAATTGATCTGTAAATTGAATAAAATTTCAGTTAAATTCCCACAAGATTATTTATGAAAACTGAAGAGATGATTCTAAAATTCAAATGAAAATGCTAAAGGCCAAGATTAGGCAATGCAATCTTGAAGAATAACAAATAAGGTGACTTACACTAAAAAATTTCAAAATTTCTTATAAAGCTGTAGGAAACTATGTTTTTTCTTAAAATAGACTTTATTTTTTGGAAGTCCTAGGTTTATGGCAAAATTAAGCAGAATGTTTACAGAGTACCTACAGACTCCTTGACACCTGCCCCCCCACACACACAGTTGCAGTCTTCCTCACCATCAACATCCTGCGCCACAGTAGTGCATTTGTTACATTCAATACACCTACACTGACATGTCATTATCATCCAAAGCCCACAGTTTACATATGCGTTCAGCCTTGGTGTTGTACACTCTATGGGTTTTGACAGCTGTATAACAACATGCATCCACCATTACAGTTTCATACAGAATACTTTCACTACACTAAAAATCCTCTGTGCTCCACTTATTCATCCCATCCTCCCCCAAATCCCTGGCAATCACTCATATTTTTATTGTCTGCATACTTGTATCTTTTACAGAATGTCATAGTTGGAATCATACAACATATAGCCTTTTCAGATTGGCTGCTTTCACTTAGTAATATGCATTTAAGTTTCCTCCATGTCTTTTCATGCTTGATAGATCATTTATTTTTAGTGCTGAATAATATTCTGTTGTCTGGATGTACCACAGTTTATTTATCCATTTATTTATCCAGGACATCTTAGTTGCTTCTAGACTTTGACTCTTATAAACAAAACTGCTATAAACATACATTTGCAGGTTTTTGTTTGGTTGTAAGTTTTCAACTCACTTGGTTTAATACCAAGGATTGTGATTGTTGAACCATATGGTAAGAGTATTTTAGTTTTGTAAGAAACTGCCAAACTGTCTTCCAAAGTGCCTTTACCATTTTGTATCCCCACCAGCAACAAATGAGAGTTCCTGGGCTCTGCATCCTTGCCAGCATTTGGCAGTGTCAGTGTTTGGGTTTTACACTATTTTAATAGGTATTTAGTGGTATCTCAACGTTGTTTTAATTTGCAATTCCCTAATGACATATGATGTTCTGCATCTTTTCATATGCTAATTTTCATCTTTATATCTCCTTTGGTGAGGTGTCTGTTCAGATACTTTGCCCCCTTTTTAGTCAGGTTGTACACTTTTTATTGTGAATTCTAAGTGTTATTGTCATATTTTGAATGACAGTTCATTATCAGATATATCTTTTGTAAATATAGTCTCCAAGTCTTTGGCTTGTCTTCTGATTCCCTTGACAATATCTTTCACAGAACAGAAGATTTCATGTTAATGCAGTCCAACTTTTCAATTTTTTATTTCATGAATTCTATCTTTGGTGTTGTGTCTAAAAGTCATTGCCAAACGCAAATGATTTTCAAGCAGATCTAGCTACTGATGCCAGGTGAGAATTCCCACCTCATAGAGGATGGCAAACCGCATAAAAATGCCTACCACTTTCAGAAGGAGCCCACTGACCTCAGCCCACTGCATCATGTATGAATTTGGATTTGCTAAAGTGGACTCAATACACTATGTTCTGGTTGGAACAACACTTTAATCACAGAAAGGAGAAAAGGTTCAGTAAGATAAGTGTTTGTCATGTGCACTGGTCTCCCATGATCAGTGGGTCCCTCCTGGTAGCTGATGCAGGGCTATGGACTGATGCACCCCACATGTGATGTAGGCAAAGACCCCATTTCTTCCCCATGGTGGGGGAGATGTAGTAATGGGGCTGGCCAGGCACCATATAATGCACAATATAAGCAGTACAAAGAAGTTCACTGCGTACCTAGAATAGGGAATGATTTCTCCTAATAAGAAAGAAGCATCCAACCTCTCTCTATATAAGGGAATGTTCCAGCCCTAGAGCACTAAATGCACAATCCTGTGGAGGGGTGTGAAAGGTCTTGCCAAGACTGTTTCTAGTCTTCTAAGAGTTTTACAGTTTTTTGTTTTACATTTAAGTCTATGATCCATTTTGAGTTATTTTTTGTGAAGGGTGTAAGGACTATGTCTAGATTCATTATTTTGCATGTGAATATCAAGTTGTTCCAGTACCATTTGTTGAAAAGACTATCTTTCCTATATTTTATTGCTTTTGATCCTTTGTCAAAAATCAGTTGACTATGTTTACATGGACCTATTTTGGAGCTCTCTATTTTGGAGCTCTCTATTTTGGAGCTCTCTATTTTGTTCCATTGGCCCATACCTTTGCCAGTACCACACTGTCTTGATTACTATAGCTTCGTATTAAGTCTTGAGTTAGGCAGTGTCAATCCTCTGAGTTTGTTCTTCTCCTTTAATATTGTGTTGGCTATTCAGGATCTTTTGCATTTTTATATAAATGTTAGAATTTGTGTCAATATCTATAAAATAATTAAAATAAACTGTTGGTGTTTTGATTGTGATTGCATTGAATCAATAGATCAGGTTGGCAAGAACTGGCGTCTTAATATTGAGTCCTCCTCTCTATGACATGAAATATCTCTCAATTTATTTAGTTCCTCTTTGTTTTCTTTCATCAGGGATTTTTAGTTTTCTATGGGTGTAATGTTGTTAGATTTATACCTAAGTATTTCATTTTTGGAGGTGTTAATGTAAATGGCATTGTGTTTTTAATTTCAAATTCTAATAGTTAGAATATATATTATAAGGTATATAAGAAAAATACTGTGATTTTGGCACAAGGACAAAAATAGACAAATGGAATAGGGTAGCATTCATAAAATGAGCTCACATATAGATTCACATGATTTATGTCAAAGGTGCTACAACAGTGCCTGGAGAAAGGGTGTTCTTTTTAGTAAAATAAGATTCAGCCAACTGGGAAATAAAAGAACTCTGACCTCTACTTCATACCATATATAAATATCAATTCCTAATGGATTGTTGATCTAAATGTAAAAGGTATAACAATAAAGTGTTCATATGAAATAATAAAATATCTTCATGAATTGCAGGCTGGCAAAGACATTTAATAGGACAAAAAGTACTAACTATAAAGGAGAAAAAGATGAATTGTACCACATTAAATTAAGAACTTCTCTTTTACCTAAATTAGTATTAAGAAAATGAAAAGGCAAGCATAGACTGGAAGAATATAATTGCAATTCATATATTTGACAAAGGACCCATATCCATTATATACAAAGAACTATAGTTCAATAATAAAATGATGGATACTCAGTTAAAAAAAACCCACAAATACTCAAATGGGTACAACAAAAGAGGATGTCATAAGACCACTATTCAACTGCTTTAGTCTTTATAGAATTGAAGCATAGAATCTTGTACTCACTAGAATTTCTGAGATGTAAAAAAAAAAAAAACTGAAAATATGAAGTGTTGGTATTGATTTACATCAACTAAAATCATCACACATGCTATTAGAGTATATATTTGTATACCCAGTTTGGAAAGCTGACAGTATCTACTAAAACTGAATATATACATATTCCATGACCTCTCAATTCTACTTCTAGGTATCTACCCAATAAAAGTGCATGTTCACCAAAAGATATCCACGGTAAAGTTCACAGTAGCACTATTCTAATAACCTTAAACTAGACACAACCCAAATTTCCTTTAGCAGTAAAGAAAAGTAGATTGTAGTTTATTAATCAAATGAAAATCAGTACATGAACATTAATGAATGGACTACAACTACACGTAACGATGATGAAGAATCTTATAAATTTAATGTGGAGTAAAATAGATTATTTCTGTGTGTGTATGTGTGAATCATATCAAGTTCAAAAATAAGCAGAATTAACATATGCAGAGAGAACTCAGTATATTGGTTACCCTTGTGAGGCAGAAGAAAAGGAAGGAGAAGACAAAGTACTGATACTACTAATGTTTCATTTTTGGTCTAGGTGGTGGTTACATAGAAGATTTTACCTTTTGAAAATTCAATGAGCTAATACACTTATGTTTTGTTCACTTTTATTATATGCTAATACACTTATGTTTTGTTCACTTTTATTATATGCTAATACATTTATGTTTTGTTCACTTTTATTATAAGCTAATACACGTTTTATTCACTTTTATTATACTTCAGTTTAAAATTAGCAAAAAAGGGAGGAAAAAATCGTATATAATAGAGGCTAAAATAAAACGCGTGATGATTTTCAGTGTCCAATTTTCATACCTTTGAGTTTCTTTTTATAAAGAGTTAAACATGTATTTTAACTAACTGCTGATTATAAATAACATTGTTAGTACTTCTGAAGGTTCACATTTTTCATAATATCTTTTCAAAACTGATTTCTATATTATCTCTTGTACATCAGTATAGCCTATTTTAAGGTCATATGTTAAATTATAATGCATTATCCTGATATCAGACCAATATTTTGAATATGTAACAGTATATGATGATGATAATAATCTAAATACATATACATATATGTCTATATACTGAATGAATGACCTATTCAAGTTATTTTCTGATGGTTATTAATTGCAGCCATTTGATAGATAGGGGAAGGTGGAGTTAGTGTTTTCAAAACATGACTCAATTACATTCATTTGAAACCAGAATAAGCTGTCATTTTGATGAATAGACATTGGTTCAATTTAAACACAAATTTGGACTTGTAATGAGATGACGTCAAGCCTTCCTTGCTGCATATTATTAGTCATGGAAATGTCTAGTGTAAAATGCACTGGTTAGGGTTCAGATGGGATTTAGTATATCTAATTATTACACTGATTTTACATATTTCAAACCCCTTTATCTTACTAACTTTCTCTCCTTAAGATCTTTGCATGTGCTAAAGGGAAAAGAAAGTCTACCAACAAATACAAAATGTAAAGATGGCAGAAGTTAATGCAATGTCTTATTCTATGGCACTTGCCAAAGGACCAGAATTCAGATGCTAACATAGCTCAAAGGAAATGCTCTACTTACCTCCAGGTGCTGCCCATCTCAAAAAAGTATAGTGTTAAAACAGTCAAGGAAATGATACCATGTTGGATTGTCTCACACAATTAAAAAAAAAAGTTGGGAAACTATTTTTGATAGATCTGTAAAGAGAAAAGTACTTGAGACAATCTAAGTAGAAAAGTAAAAAGAGAACTTAGTAGGAAAGTAGATAAAGAGCGTAAGTGGAAATAAGCCCAGCACAAAACCTTACATGTAGTAAGGCTTCAATAAACAATAAAAGTGTGAATTCATAATGGAAGTGGTCCAAATATTTTTTTAAAAAGTTAATATAAACAGCAAGCAATTTGATAATGTTAAGCTTGTAGATCACTGGGTTCTGTTCTTCACTGTATGGAATGGAGTTTCCAACAATTGCAACAAAACACATTCATATTTTGCTGCTACCAAAAATATTTTAACCCTTTTTATATATCAAATCTACTATGAAGTACTTTGAACACTTCTCCCACATTATATGAACTATGCTTAATAGAGAATATTAAACAACTATCTAACTCATTTTCACTTTTTTGGTAGCTTAAGTGTAAAACTTACTGGAAATAAAACACCATGGTAATTTTGTATGGTTCAAAATTTGGAATCCTTAGTATGAGCAACATTTTTTTAACTGGGTGCCATTCCTTTTCTATTGCTAGTACCCCCGAACAAAATTCAAACCAGGGGACAAAGGACACACCCATGAAACTCAAAAGAGCAGAACTCAGAATAGTACACAATTAAGCTGTATTAATAACTCCTAACTCACAAAATATAATGAGAAAGAGAGAAGGGAGTTAAACCAAGGAGAAGCAAAGATTACAATTTCTCAAACTCCAGTCATGGAAAAGTGCTTGCTAACAATACAGAAAGTACTGGATGTAGTTTTCCTACGTGACATGACTCCTCAGGAAATTGGATCCTTTTTTTGTGGTCCAAGGAGATCCTTTTTTTGTGATCAAAGGAGAGTAAGCATTTCTTTTATCAGGCAGCAGTAGATGGACTGGGTATATATCATATAGTGTCCCAGAGAGATGACCATTAGGCCCTCTGTTCTATGGAGTGAGCTGGATTATAGTCTTAATTAATTTTATTTGAGTGTTAGGTATTCAGGGCCTGGGCCATCTATTATATTGAAGGAAGCCAGATATTAAATGCTAGACTGCTTAAGCAAAACTTATCTACTAAGCTTTTTTAAAGATGTAGCTGAAAACTATTCTATTAAGCTCAAAAATAACATTTCTTCCTAAATTCAAGTTACTGCAGTAATACCAAGTTTTATTGCCCAGATTCATACCTAAGGTCTATAGATTTCAACTATCTAAGTAGACAACCAAGTGACAATGTATAATTTCCTGGAAAGCCCTCAGCTCAGCTCAGAAAAGGCATTGTCCCAAGCACTCTTATCCAGATAATGTCACCTCCTCTATTTTATTAAGAAAACTCATGTCATTTGGTGTGAGACTCTCTCTCTCTACAAATTATTTTCATCTAAATCCTGTGTTCCCTTCTTATCTTCAAATGAATAGAACAGGCTATGAATCCAGGTAAAGGCCAATTCCATCTGAACTTTTGATTGCAACTATTCTCATATTCTTGGGGATCTTGTCTTATAAATTACTCTCTCTCTCCCCTCATATTTTCAGTATTCTCCTTCTCCTAAAAGTATACTCAGGTTTTGCCCATCTTAAACAAATAAATAGCCCTCAATTGAAATCTATCTCACTCTGGTTACTGCCTTGCCTCCTTATATCTCTCTTTCTTTTCTTTAAAAAAGTTTCTTAAGGTGCTTTCTGCATTCACAGTCTCTTATCTCTCACCTAATCCTCAATAAACTAGTCTGATTTCTGCTACCATTACTCCACTAAAACTCCATTCACAAGATTATTTACATATTACCAAATATATGAATTTTCAGTATTTTTATTGTATGTTTCTCCTGTATTTTATACTAATGGCTATTAGTCTTTCTTAAAACAACCTATTGTTTGAATTTCATATTGCTTCTTTCTTCTGTCTCTTCTTAGCTTTGACCATTTCTTCTTGGTCTCCTTTGTTGGCTTCTCCTCAGCTGCCTACATCTTAAAAATTGAGGGTTTACTAAGATTTTATACCTGACCCACTGCTCATCTGTCTCTACAACCTCCTTGGACATATCCAGTCATATTCATTGTTTTGACCACCATATTTTTAGCATGGATAAGATGTGTGTATGTATGTGGTATATATAAAATTGTGTTTGTGTGTATACTTGTTCATACCTTTTTTTTTATTGTGAATGTACTTTGCCTGTTGAGAAAATTAAATCTGATTATAAAAACCTTAAAGTTGTTTTTTGCTTAACCAACAGCTAGACTGACAGATTGTAAATGACATCTTCTGAAAGACAAAGGCTTATTTTATGGGCATGCAACCTGTGCAATAGAACAGGATTTCTATCTCAGAAGTACCCTGCACTTGGTTTAATTCTTTCTTGTGCCACATTGTTAATAAATTTTGAAAGGGTCCCCATATTTTTGTTTTACACTGGGCCCTGCAAATTATGTGGCTAATCCTGCTGAAAGGACTGGTAAATGAAATGACCTCTGTGTGAACTGACATTATAAACATGGATGCCACACAGTAGATTATCTGCCAAAATCTTCCCTGTGGCCCAGGCCCATTTGGCCATAATGACCTATGGACTGATCTAACTATGGACTGAATAGTAACTATATAAAGAAATAGTCCAAAAGTTATCTGTAAATGTGTGGCTGAGTAGACTTAGGGACTCTCATATTGAACTAAAATAAGTGGGATGTAATCTAAGGGAAGAAATAAAGAGATGTAATAAAAGTGAGAAAAACTCAACTCTGCTTAAGGCCTGTGGGAAAGGGGATGAGTTTTAGAGAGCCTAGAAAAGGCACCATACACGAAGAGTGATATAATATATTGGACATCAGTGCTGTGTAACTTGAGAAGTGTTCTTATGTATTTTCCAGAGACTTGATTAGGGTTTCTCAAACTTGGCACTATTAACATTAAGACTAAATAATTCTTTGTCGTGGGGAGCTATCCCGTACATGTAGGATGCTTAGTAGCATCCATGCCCACACCCAATAAATGAAAATAGCACTCTCTGCCCTCCCCCAATCCCTAATATATGACACCAAAAAAGTCTCTAGATATTGCCAAATATTCATTGAGAGTGAAGTGGTGGAATTGCCCCATTTGAGAACAACTGACCCAGGTAAACATTTTTCAAAACTTCCTTTATTCTGATTCTATTCTCATCCAGTGACATTTCAGAAAAGAAGAGCATTCATTGTTATTTAATAAATCAGAACATAGATCAATAATGCATTAGTCTCTGGAGAATCTAACTGAGGTCATTCATTCTCTAAGAGATTGGTCACCTCTGAATGTGATATTCACCTTATAAAATTGAGTTTCTCAATGTGGACCCCTGAGAACCAGATTTTGGACCACAGACAATCAACTCAGTAATGCAAAATTGTAGCCCTATGCCAGTGTTCCATCTTGACTTTGTTTTTCGTTTTCCAGTTTTTTATTATAGTTGATTTACAATATTATATTGGCTCAGGTGTATGACATAGTGATTCAATATTTTTATAGATTATACTTCATTCAAAGTTTTTACAAAATAATTGCTGTATTTCACTGTGCCATACAATATATTATTATTATTTCTATTTTTGGCTGTCCTGGGCCCTCGCTGCTGCACACGGGACTTCTCTAGCTGCAGTGAGCAGGGACCACTCCACTCTGCTGTGCACAGGCTTCTCATTGCATTGGCCTGTCCTGCTCTGGAACACAGGCTCTAGGAACGTGGGCTTCAGCAGTTGCAGCATGCAGGCTCAGCAGCTATGTCCCACGGGCTCTAGAGTGCAGACTCAGTAGTTGTGGCACTCGGGCCCAGCTGCTCCACGGCATGCGGAATCCTCCCAGACAAAGGCCCGGACCCATATCCCCTGCATCAGCAGGCAGACTCCCAACCACTACACCAGGAGGGAAGTCCCATACAATATATTCTTTTTGCTTATTTATTTTATCTATGGCAGTTTGTGTCTCTTAATCCCCTACACCTATTGTGCCCTTCCCCCTTCCATCTCCCAACTGGTAAGCACTAGTTTTTTCTTTATGTTTGTGAGTCTGCTTCTGTTATGCTATATACATTCATTTTATTTTTAATCTAATTTTTATTTTATATTATAGTTGATTTACAATGTTGTGTTAGCTTCTGGTGTACAGCAAAGTGATTCAGTTATACATATACATATATCCATTCTTTTTCAGATTTTTTCCCATATAGGTTATTACAGAATATTGAGTAGAGTTCCCTGTGCTATACAGTAGGCCCTTCTTGATTATCTATTTTATATATAGTAGTGTCTATATGTTAATCGCAAACTCCTATTTTATTCCTCACCCTCCCCTTTCCCCTTTGGTAACCATAAGTTTGTTTTTGTTTCTGTTTCATGAACAAGTTCATTTGTGTCATATTTTGAGATTCCATATATAAGTGATATCAAATGATATTTGTCTTTCTCTGTCTGACTTACTACACTTAATATGACAATCTCTAGGTCCTTCCATGTTGCTTCAAATGGCATTATTTTATTCTTTTCCATGGCTGAGTAATATTCCATTGTATGTATGTACCACATCTTCTTTATTCATTCCTCTGTTGGTGGACATTTAGGTTGCTTTCATGTCTTGGCTACTGTAAATAGTGCTGCGATGAATATTAAGGTGCATGTATTATGGTTTTCCCCAGATGTATGTCCAGGAGTGGGATTGCTGGATCATATGGTAGTTCTATTTTTAGTTTTTTAAGGAACCTCCATACTGTTCTCCATAGTGGCTGTACACATTTACATTCCCACCAACACTGTAGGAGGGTTCCCTTTTCTCCACACCCTCTCCAGCATTTGTTGTTTGTAGACTTTTTGATGATGGCCATTCTGACTAGTATGAGGTGATACCTCATTTAGTTTTGATTTGCATTTCTCTAAAAATTAGCGATGTTGGGCATCTTTTCATGTGCCATCTGAATGTCTTCTTTGGAGAAATGTCTATTTAGACCTTCTGCCCATTTTTTGATTGGGTTGTTTGCAAATGACATGATACTATACATAGAAAATCCTAAAAATGCTACCAGAAAACTAATACAGCTCGTCAATGAATTTGGTAAAGTTGCAGGATACAAAATTAATACACAGAAATCTCTTGTATTTCTATACACTAAGAACAAAATATCATCAAGAGAATTTAAGGAAACAATTCCATTTACCATCACATCAAAAAGAATTAAATACCTAGGAATAAACATACCTAAGGAGGCAAAAGACCTGTACTATAAGATATTGATGAAATAAATTGAAGATGTCACAAACATATGGAAACATATACCATGTTCTTGGATTGGAAGAATCAGTATTGTCAAAATGACTATACTATCCAAGGCAACCTACAGATCCAATGCAATCCCTATCAAATTACCAATGGCAGTTTTCACAGAACTAGAAAAAAATCTTAAAATTTGTATTGGAGACACAAAAGATTCTGAATAACAAAAGCAATCTTGAGAAAGAAAAGTGGAGCTGGAGGAATCAGGATTTCTGACTTCAGGCTACACTACAAAGCTAAAGTAATCAAAACAGTATGGTACTGGCACAAAAAACAAAATATAGATCAATGGAACAAGATAGAAAGCCCCCAAATAATCCCACGCACCCATGGTCAGTTAATCTACAACAATGGAGGCAAGAATATACAATGGAGAAAAGACCATCTCTTCAATAAGTGGTGCTGAGAAAACTGGACAGCTACATGGAAAAGAATGAAACTAGAACATTCTCTAACACCATACACAAAAATAAACTCAAAATGGATTAAAGACCTAAGTGCAAGACAAGATACTATAAAGCTCTTAGAGGAAAACATAGGCAGAACACTCTTTGACATAAACCACAGCAATATCTTTCTGGATCCACCTCCTAGAGTAATGAAAATAGAAACAACTTTTTAAAAATGGGGTCTAATTAAACTTAAAATCTTTTCCACAGCAAAGGAAACCATAAACAAAACAAAAAGACAACTCATGGCATGGGAGTAAATATTTGCAAATGAAGTGACCAAGAAGTGATTAATCTCCCAAATATACAAAGAGCTCATGCAACTCAATATCAGAAAATATATTCATTTGTTTTAGTTTTTAGATTCCACATATAAATGATGACATAAAGTATTTGTCTTTCTCTATCTGACTTATTTCACTAAGAATAGTGATCTCTAGATCCATCCACATTGTTGCAAGTAACAGAATTTTATTCTATTATATGGCTGAGTACTACTCCATTGTGTGTGTATATGTATATATATATATATATATATATATATATACACATCATATACATATATATAATTTATATATCACATCTTCTTTATCCATTCATTTGTTGATGGGCACTTAAGTTGCTTCCATATCTTGATTATTATAAATAATAATGCTATGAACATTGAGGTGCATTTATCTTTTAGAATTAAAGCTTTCATTTTCTTTGGATATATACCCAGCAGTGGAATTGTCTGATGATATAGTAGTTGTATTTTCAGTTTTCTGCAGAACCTCCATACAGTTTTCCATAGTTTGAACCAATTTATAATTCCAACAACAGTATAAGATTCCCTTTTATTCTTATCCTCACCAACATTTGTTATTTGTAGACTTTTGATGATAGCCATTTTGACATGCATGAGATGATATCTCATTGTGGTTTTGATTTGAATTTTCTTGATGCTTAGAAATGTTGAACATTTTTTCATGTGCCTGCTAATGATCTGTACATCTTTGTAGGAAAAATGTCTATACAGGTTTCTGCCCATTTTTTAATTGGATTCTTTGTTTGTTTGGATATTGAGTTGTATGAACTGTTTATAAATTTTGGATAGTAACCTCTTTTTGGTCATATCATTTGCAAATATTTTCTCCCATTCATCAGGTTGTGTTTTAGTTTTGTCGATGGTTTCATTTGCTGTGCAAAGCTTTTGCTATTAATCATGTCCCATTTGTTTATTTTTGCTTTTGTTTCTTTTTCCTTAGGAGACAGATCCAAAAAATATTACTACACCAGTAATGTTCTGCCTATGTTTTCCTCAAGGAATTTTATGGTTTTCAGTGTCACATTTTGGTATTCATTCCATTTTGAGTTTGTTTTTGTATATGATGTGAGAAAAGTTCTAACTTCATTCTTTTACATGTAGCTGTCCAGTTTTCCCAGCACCACTTATTGAAGAGACTGCCTTTTCTCCATTGTATATTCTGGCCTTTGTGGTAGAGTAATTGATCATAAGAGCATGGTTTTATTTCTGTGCTTTCTATTCTGTTCCATTCATCTGTATGTCTGTTTCTGTGCCAGTACCATGCTCTTTTGATTACTGTACCTTTACAGTATAGTCTAAAGTCAGGGAGTGTGATACCTCTAAATTGCTCTTTTCTCTCAAGATTGCTTTGGCAAATCGAGGGGGTTTTCTGTGGTTCCATATAATTTTTTAAATTATTTGATTTATTTCTGTGAAAAAATATCATGGATATTTTTATAGGGATCATATTAAATCTGTAGATTTCTTTGGGTAGTATGAGCATTTTAACAATATTAACTTTTCCAGTCGAAGAACATGGGAAATCTTTCCAACTCTTTGTATCATTTTCTCCTTCCTTCATCAACGTTTTATAGTTTTCAGAGTATAGGGCTTTCACCTCCTTAGTTAAGTTTATTCCTAAGTATTTTATTCTTTTTGATGTGATTGTAAATAGCATTGTTTCTTTAATTTCTCTTTCTGTATGTTCATTAATAGCGTAATGAATAGCAGTAGATTTCTCTATATTAATCTTGTATCCTGCAACATAGTAGAATTCATTTATTAGATCCCTTAAACTTTTCATTTTTATTTTATTTTATTTTTTGCTGTTATGATTGGGTGATTTCCATTATTCTACCTTCCAGGTCACTTATGCATTGGTCTGTATCACCTAGTCTGCTGTTAATTCCCTCTAGTGTGTTTTTCATTTTGTTTATTATATTCTTCAGTTCTGACTGGTTCTTTTTTTAATATATTTTCTAGTTCCTTGTTAAAATTCTCACTGTGTTCATCTATTATTTTCCCTATTTCAGGTAGCATTCTTATTACTAAGCTTTTAATTCTTTATCTAGTAAATTTTTTATTTGTGTTTCACGACTTTTTTTCAGGGATTTTCTCTTGTTCTTTCAACTGAGACAAACTGAATCTTCTCATTTTACTTATCTTTCTCTGTATCTATGGAATTAAGTGAAACAGTTACCTATGGTAGTATTGAAGGGATGTCATTATGTGGGAAAGTTCCTATACAGTCTGCATGTGTCCAGTGGCTTTAGTGAGAGAGCTTGACTTGACATCAACACAACTCATGTCTTTCCTCAGGATGTGCTGGCAGCTATCACCTTGGTAGGATGTTGAGCTAAAAATGTAGGGGTTATACTTATATATAACATCCCCTCATTTACACAGAATGAAAATCTCTCTGTTCCAAATTGGTGTCAACTAGATAGTATCTTAAATCCTTCCTTTGGCCAAATTAGAACTGTTAAAGTTGGAATGCAAAATGAAAAAAGTCAATATTCAGTCTGACTTCCAAAGTAAAATATTTGAGTCCAGAGCAAGATAATATAATTGAAAGTCAATTTTGGTTTTGTTTTTATTGGAGTATAGTTGGTTTACAATGTTGTGTTAGTTTCTGCTTCACAGCAAAATGAATCAGTTATACATATACATATATCCACTTTTTTTAAGATTCTTTTCCCATATAGATCATTACAAAGCACTGAGAAGTGTTCCCTGTGCTATACAGTAGGTCTTTATTAGTTATCTATTTTATACATAGTAACATGTATATGTTAATCCCAATCTCCCAATTTATCCCTCCCCTCTTTCCCCCCTGAAATTTGGGTTTTGAAAAAGAGGAAAATGTATTGAAAAATCCAAAATTTCCTCTTACATTAAAAAAATCATTTTACTATAGGACATAGTGCACAGAGGATGAAACACATGGCAGAAAGAATTCCTCTGGACAGAAAAGTAAAATAGGAGGACTTCCCCAAGATGGGATTATTTTGTTTCAAATATACTGCAGCTGGGATAAGGAAGGTGACTACGAACATAAAACCCAGTCCCCAAACTTCCTTGATCTTGGTCAAAAGAATTAGTGTAGTAGAAACACTGATAAACTTTCAATAAAATGAAGGAGAATATAAGACTATCCAGATTGTTCCTCTTGTTATTATTGTTGTTCTTGCCTTCCTGCTCATCCATCCTGGCACATGTCAGTAAAGGTAGAGGGAGTATTTCAATTAACTGATTTGAGAGAGGGCTCTGTTCCTTAATAGCCTATGTGTGGTATGCAGGACATATAGGACTTCCCAGGTATCCTGGTGAAAGAATGCAGAAATCCTTCAAGCAGCAGTCTTTAATAGGGATTTATATACACCTGAGGATTACCAATCCATTCCAAGGGGTGTAAAGACATAGATAGTTTAAAAGAATAAATTCCTAGAACCTCAACATTCATGTATACTCTTTCTAAAAATAATTTTCCCAAGGACAACCTTTCAGTTGCATATCCTTTTCTATACTTTACTTTTCCATGCACAGCTATAGTAGAAAGTTCTGAATGAGCTCTGACTAATGGTGACAGCTTCCTATCTTAAATGCACACTATGCTTCTACTATTTTTTTTTACCTCACTGACTTCTCCTAATTCAAAGGAACCTCCTGAGTCCAAATGCAAACAGCTTGACAGTGGGAGAAGTTAATGTCCCCAGAGAAAACTTACAACCAATGGGGAATGGAAACTTAAGTGAATTGACCTGAGATAGTAAGCAGAGAGTATACAGGTCTCTATACCTCAAAGCAATGATCACTAAAGAGTACCCATTGCAAAGGAGACACTATGACTATATGAGAAAATAACACATTTGGTGGATGTCAACAAGCGTCTAATATGGTGCAGGAGTGGTGGCTATGCATGGCTGAAACTCATATCTATCCTCTCTAAAAATCTGGTCTAGCACCTTTATCTGAGGAATTACAGAATACACCTAAAGTCCTCTAAGAGACCCTTCAAAATATTACCTCTTATAACAAAGGAGGTTTTTGACAGTAGATAAATAGCTTCATCAGGGTCACATTACCACAAGATTTATTGGTACTATAGTATCCTGTGTTATCCAGAAGCAGCATATAGAAGGCCAGAATGGTTGTTTAAAAGCTCCATTAAGGTGACAATATACTCTAGGTTTGGGATGCTATCCTCCAGGATATGGTATAAGGCATTGAACTAATGACTGTGAGCTCCAGGAATCAAGAAATGAAATAAGATTGGCCCATTTGTGGATTTTTTTTGTGTCTCATACCCTCAATTGTATGTACTTCTGGATTAGAGATTCTAGTTCCCTGATGGTGACACTCCTGTAAGTTGAATATTTGATGAATTTACTGAATATAAGGATAAAATAGTTGCTTGATCCTTTTAGAGTTTTCATATCAGTAGAGCAGCAGACCAACTGAGCAAGGAAAAGGCTACTATTTTGGTGGGTGGGTGGTCAATTTTCTCCAATTCCCACGCAATGCTAGAGTTGCCACAATATAATACAAGCAGGGAAACTATTTCTGAAACTACAATGATATACCATTTTATAGCCATTGGGAAGGCTATTATTAAAAAAAAAAGAACAAGAAATAAATGTTGGCAAGGATGTGGAGAAATTTCAACCCTTGTACATTTCTTCTAGGAATATAAAATGATTCAGCAACTCTGGGAAACAGTATGACAGTTATTCAAAAAATTGACTGTAGAAGGCATGAAGGCACAAGAACATGAGTGCGTGGCTTGAGTGGCAGAGATTTTTTTCCTGAGCCATCAGAGGGAGCCGCAGCACTTCTCTCGAGTTGGTGATTGATCGACTGTGATCCACCATGCAAAAGTGAGTGGTGAAAGGCAGCAGGGCTGATGGGTCACAAGGATGTAAGTGTGACTGAAGGCTCTCACACCCTCTACTCTAGGACAGAATCATGAATAAATTGGAGGACAAGCAGGACAAGACGATATGAAGAAGTTTACAGGCCCTCTATTGCCAACTGTTAACCGTGTGGCTGGAAGGGTCTTGATGCTCTGGCCACGTGTCAGACCTGTGTCTCTGAGGTGGGAAAGCCGAGTTCAGCACATTGGTCCACCAGAGACCTCCCAGCTCCATGTAATATCAAATGGCGAAAGCTCCCAGCTCCATGTAATATCAAATGGCGAAAGCTCTCCCAGAAATTTCCATCTCAAACTTAAGAAAAAGCTCCACTCAACAACCAGCAAGTTACAGTGCTGGACACCCTATGCCAAACAACTAGCAAGACAGGAACACAACCCCATCCATTATCAGAGAGGCTTCCTAAAATCATAATAAGGTCACAGACACCCCAAAATGCACCACCAGTCATGGTCCTGCCCACAAGAAAGAAAAGATCCAGCCTCATCCACCAGAACACAGACACCAGTCCCCTCCAATAGTAAGCCTACACAACCCACTGAACCAACCTTAGCCACTGGGGGCAGAAACCAAAAACAATGGAAACTACGAACCTGCAGCCTGTGAAAAGGAGACCCCAAACACAGTAAGTTAAGCAAAATGAGAAGACAGAGAAAAACAAAGCAGATGAAGAAGCAATGTAAAAACCGACCAGACCAAACAAATGAAGAGGAAATAGGCAATCTACCTGAAAAACAATTCAGAATAATGAGATAGTAAAGATGATCCAAAATCTTAGAAATAGAATGGAGAAACCACAAGAATTGCTTAACAAGGACCTACAAGAACTAAAGAGCAAACAAACAATGATGAACAACACAATAAATGAAATTAAAAAAAGTTCTAGGGCTTCCCTGGTGGTGCAGTGGTTGAGAGTCCGCCTGCCAATGCAGGGGACACAGGTTCATGCCCCGGTCCGGGAAGATCCCACATGCTGCAGAGAGGCTAGGCACATAAGCCATGGCCACTAAGCCTGTGCGTCTGGAGCCTGTGCTCTGCAATGGGAGAGGCCACAACAGTGAAAGGCCTGTGTACTGCAAAAAAAAAAAATGCTCTAGAAGATATCAATAGCAGAATACCTGAGACAGAAGAACGGATAAGTGACCTGGAAATTAAAAGAGTGGAAATAACTACTGCAGAGCAGAATAAAGAAAAAAAAGAATGAAAAGAATTGAGGACAGTCTTAGAGAATTCAGAGACAACATTATACACACCAACATTCGAATTATAGGGGTCTGAGAAGAAAAAGAGAAAAAGAAAGGAACTGAGAAAACATTTAAAGAGATTACAGTTGAAAACTTACCTAATATGGGAAAGGAAATAGTTAATCAATTCCAGGAAGAACAGAGAGTCCCAACAAGATAAATCCAAGGAGAAACAAGCCAAGACACATATTAATCAAACTATCAAAAATTAAATACAGAGAAAAAATATTAAAAGCAGCAAGGGAAAAACAACAAATAATATACAAGGGAATCCCCATAAGGTTAACAGTTGATCTTTCAGCAGAAACTCTACAAGCCAGAAGGGAGTGGCAGGACATATTTAAAGTGAAGAAAGAGAAAAACCTACAACTAAGATTACACTACCCTGCAAAGATCTCATTCAGACTCGATGGAGAAATTAAAACCTTTGCAGACAAGCAAAAGCTAAGATAATTCAGCACCACCAAACCACCTTTACAACAAATGTTAAAGGAACTTCTCTAGGCAGGAAACACAAGAGAAGGAAAAGACAAAACAAAACAAAAACAAACCCAAAACAATTAGGAAAATGGTAATAGGAACATATATATCAATAATTACCTTAAATGTAAATAGATTAAATGCCCCCACCAAAACACATAAAGTGGCTGAATGGATACACAAACAAGAACTATATATATGCTGTCTACAAAAGACCCACTTCAGACCTAGGGAAACGTAATGACTGAAGGTGAGGGGATGGAAAAAGATATTCCATGCAAATGGAAATCAAAAGAAAGCTGGAGCAGCAATTCTCATATCAGAAAAAATAGACTTTAAAACAAAGACTATTACAAGAGACAAAGAAGGACACTACCAAATGATCAACAGATCAATCCAAGGAGAAGAAATAACAATTGTAAATATTTATGCACCCAACACAGGAGCACCTGAATACATAAGGCAAATGCTAACAGCCATAAAAGGGGAAATCGACAGTAACACATTCATAGTAGGGGACTTTAACACCCCACTTTCACCAATGGACAGATCATGCAGAATGAAAATAAATAAGGAAACAGAAGCTTTAAATGATACATTAAAAAAGATGGACTTAATTGATATTTATAGGACACTCCATCCAAAAACAACAGAATACACATTTTTCTCAAGTGCTCATGGAACATTCTCCAGGATAGATCATATCTTGGGTGACAAATCAAGCCTTGGTAAATTTAAGAAAATTGAAATTGTATCAAGTATCTTTTCCGACAAAAATGCTATGAGAATAGATCTCAATTACAGGAAAAGGCCTGTAAAAAATACAAACACATGGAGGCTAAACAATACACTACTTAATACTGAAGTGATAACTGAAGAAATCAAAGAGGAAATCAAAAAATACCTAGAAACAAAGGACAATGGAGACACAACAACCCAAAACTTATGAGATGCAGCAAAAGCAGTTCTAAGAGGGAAGGTTATAGCAATACAATCCTACCTTAAGAAACAGGAAACATCTCGAATAAACAACCTAACCTTGCAACTAAAGCAATTAGAGAAAGAAGAACAAAAATACCCCCAAAGTTAGCAGAAGGAAAGAATTCATAAAGATCAGATCAGAAATAAATGAAAAGGAAATGAAGGAAGCGATAGCAAATATCAATAAAACTAGAAGCTGGTTCTTTGAGAAGATAAACAAAATTGATAAACCATTAGCCAGACTCATCAAGAAAAAGAGGGAGAAGACACAAAGGAATAGAGTTAGAAATGAAAAAGGAGAAGGAACAACTGACACTGCTGAAATACAAAGGACCATGAGAGATTACTACAAGCAACTCTATGCCAATAAAATGGACACCGTGGAAGAAATGGACAAATTCTTAGAAATGCACAACCTGCCAAGATTGAATCAGGAAGAAATAGAAAATATGAACAGACCAATCACAAGCTCTGAAATTGAAACTGTGATTAAAAATCTTCGAACAAACAATAACCGAGGAACAGATGGCTTCACAGGCGAATTCTATCAAACATTTAGAGAAGAGCTAACACGTATCCTTCTCAAACTCTTCCAAAATATAACAGAGGGAGGAACACTCCCAAATTCATTCTATGAGGCCACCATCACCTTGATACCAAAACCAGACAAGGATGTCACAAAGAAAGAAAACTACGGCCAATATAACTGATGAACATACATGCAAAAATCCTCAACAAATTACTAGCTAACAGAATCCAACAGCACATTAAAAGGATCATACACCATGATCAAGTGGGGTTTATCCCAGGAATGCAAGGATTCTTCAATATATGCAAATCTATCAATGTGATAAACCATATTAACAAATTGAAGGAGAAAAACCATATGATTATCTCAAGAGATGCAGAGAAAGCCTTTGACAAAATTCAATACCCATTTATGATAAAACCCTGCAGAAAGTAGGCATAGAGGGAACTTTCCTCAACATAATAAAGGCCATATATGACAAGACCACAGCCAACATCATCCTCAATGGTGAAAAACTGAAAGCATTTCCACTAAAATCAGGAACAAGACAAGGTTGCCCACTCTCACCACTGTTATTCATCATAGCTTTGGAAGTCTTAGCCACAGCAATCAGAGAAGAAAAGGAAATAAAAGGAACCCAAATGGGAAAAGAAGAAGTAAAGCTGTCACTCTTTGCAGATGACATGATACTATACATAGAGAATCAAAAAGATGCTACCAGAAAACTACTAGAGTTAATCAATGAATTTGGTAAAGTAGCAGGATACAAAATTCATGCACAGAAATCTCTGGCATTCCTATACACTAATGATGAAAAATCTAAAAGTGAAATCAGAAAAACACTCCCATTTCCACTGCAACAAAAAAAATAAAGTATCTAGGAATAAACCTATCTAAGGAGACAAAAGACCTGTATGAAGAAAATTATAAGACACTGATGAAAGAAATTAAAGATGATACAATTAGATGGAGAGAAATGTCATGTTCTTGGATTCGAAGGATCAGCATTGTGAAAATGACTCTACTACGCAAAGCAATCTACAGATTCAATGCAATCCCTATCAAACTAGCACTGGCATTTTTCACAGAACTAGAACAAAAAATTTCACAATTTGTATGGAAACACAAAAGACCTCGAATATCCAAAGCAATGTTGAGAATGAAACACAGAGCTGGAGGAATCAGGCTCCCTGACTTCAGACTACACTACAAAGCTACAGTAATCAAGACAGTATGGTACTGGCACAAAAACAGAAAGATAGATCAATGGAACAGGATAGAAAGCCCAGAGATAAACCCACGCACATATGGTCACCTTACCTTTGATATAGGAGGCAGAAATATACAGTGGAGAAAAGACAGCCTCTTCAATAAGTGGTTCTGGGAATACTGGACAGGTGTATGTAAAATTATGAGATTAGATCACTCCCTAACACCTTACACAAAAATAAGCTGAAAATGGATTAAAGACCTAAATGTAAGGCCAGAAACTCTCAAACTCTTAGAGGAAAACATAGGCAGAACACTTTATGACATAAATCACAGCAAGAACCTTTTTGACCCACCTCCTAGAGAAATGGAAGTAAAAAGAAAAGTAAACAAATGGGACCTAATGAAACTTAAAAGCTTTTGCCCAGCAAAGGAAACCATAAACAAGACCAAAGGACAGCCCTCAGAATGGGAGAAAATATTTGCAAATGAAGCAACTGACAAACAATTAATTTCCAAAATTTACAAGCAACTCATGCAACTCAATAACAAAAAAACAAAAAGAAATTCCATAAATGGACAGAAGATCTAAATAGACATTTCTCCAAAGAAGATATATAGACTGCCAACAAACACATGAAAGAATTCTCAACATAATTAATCATTAGAGAAATGCAAATCAAAACTACAATGAGATATCATCTCACACCAGTCAGAATGGCCATCATCAAAAAATCTAGAAACAGTAAATGATGGAGAGGGTGTGGAGGAAAGGGAAGCCTCTTGCACTGTTGGTCGGAATGTAAATTGATACAGCCACTGTGGAGAACAGTATGGAGGTTCCTTAAAAATCTACAAATAGAACTACCATATGACCCAGCAATCCCACTACTGGGCATATACCCTGAGAAAACCATAATTCAAAAAGAGTCATGTACCAAAATGTTCATTGCAGCTCTATTTACAATAGCCGGGAGATGGAAACAACCTACATGTCCAGCATTGGATGAATTGGTAAAGAAGATGTGGCACATATATACAATGCAATATTACTCAGCCATAAAAAGAAATGAAATTGAGCTATTTTTAATGAGGTGGATAGACCTAGAGTCTGTCATACAGAGTGAAGTAAGTCAGGAAGAGAAAGACAAATACCATATGCTAACACATATATATGGAATTTAAGAAAAAAAGTGTCATGAAGAACCTAGGGGTAAGACAGGAATAAAGACACAGACCTACTAGAGAATGGACTTGAGGATACGGGGAGGGGGAAGGGTAAGCTCTGACAAAGCGAGAGAGAGGCACGGATATATATACACTACCAAACGTAAGGTAGATAGCTAGTGGGAAGCAGATGCATAGCACAGGGATATCAGCTCGGTGTGTTTTGACCGCCTGGAGGGGTGGGATTGGGAGGGTGGGAGGGAGGGAGATGCAAGAGGGAAGAGGTATAGGAAAATATATAAGTATAACTGATTCACTTTGTTATAAAGCAGAAACTAACACACCATTTTAAAGCAATTATACTCCAATAAAGATTTAAAAAAAAAAACAGATGATCTTGATATACTGTCACTTGGAGAGTCAGGTACAGAAAAGCGTAGGCTGAACCATCTTCAGGAGATAAATTATATATTATAATAAAGAGAAAGGAAGGGGCATAAGATATTAAGATATGATGTGAAGTCTTTGTATCTTGCTATATGTCATGAGACTTCTGCATCTGTAAAATTCCATTAAATAATACATGAAGACCAACTATCAGTATTGAATTGGATATCATCAAATATGAATAAAGGGGATACTTTATCTTGCTCCTTAGGAAGCATTGTTCAGGTATATAGTTTGATAGTAGATAATGCCTTCTTAGCCCATTCTCTCTAAGATAGTGAAGACCTTTTTTACTGTTTATATGTATGATACAAGTGTCCAAGGGACCAAGACGAGTCCTAACCAGTTTTCCAAAAGAAATTCTGAATAATGTGACCATCGTATTTATGTTTTACTTTAGATAACATTAAGTAATTATTTGTTAGCGCTCAATCTGTTTTCATGGTCACTTTTTGAAGAGGTTTTATCATTGTGTCAAATATTTCTCATAAAATAACATATTAATTAATTAATTTAAGGCCTGGAAAAGAAATAGGAAGCTCCTCTGATATTTGGTCAAACATTCCCCAGGAAATATCCATGTACCAATTACTGAAATCAGAAACCTGTGTTCTGTATTTCATGTAGATCACCCCCCTTATGAGAGTCACAGAGTAGGCTGTTATTTTTATTTAAATGAATGCAATTTAAAAGAAGGTGAAATTTTGGCAGATGGGAATTAGAGTAAAATCACATATTAAATAAGGAAAGTCATCAAATCAGGAATTGGCTCAGTGTTTAATAAATTTCTTCTGTTCATTAACAGCTTTCCTGGTTTTCCATAGGTTTTCTGGGCTGTGTTGAAATTTATTCTTCCTGTAAAGAAAAAGATATGATTCTTTCTTTTCTTTTTTTAATATCTTTATTGGAGTATAATTGCTTTACAGTTGTGTGTTAGTTTCTGCTTTATAACAAAGTGAATCAGCTATACATATATCCCCATATACCCTCCCTCTTGCATCTCCCTCCCTCCCACCCTCCCTAACCAACCCCTCTAGGTGGTCACAAAGCACCGAGCTGATATCCCTGTGCTATGCGGCTGCTTCCCACTAGCTATCAGTTTTACATGTGAGAGTGTATATATGTACATGCCACTCTCTCACTTTGTCCCAGCTTACCATTCTCCCGCCCCATGTCCTGAATCCCATTCTCTAGTAGGTCTGCATCTTTATTTCCGTCCTGTCTCTAGGTTCCTCATGACCATTTTTTTTTAATATTCCATATATATGTGTTAGCATATGGTATTTGTTTTTCTCTTTCTGACTTACTTCACTCTGTATGACAGACCGTAGGTCCATCTACCTCACTACAAATAACTCAATTTCATTTCTTTTTATGGCTGAGTAATATTCCACTATATATGTGTGCCATATCTGCTTTATCCATTTATCTCTTAATGGATACTTAGGCTGCTTCCATGTCCTCACTCTTGTAAATACAGCTGCAATGAACATTGTGCTACATGACACTTTTTGAATTATGGTTTCTCAGGGTATATGCCCAGAAGTTGGATCATATGGTAGTTCTATTTTTAGTTTTTTTTAGGAAGTCTCCATACTGTTCTCCATAGTAGCTGTAACAATTTACATTCCCACCAACAGGGCAAGAGGGTTCCCCTTTCCCCACACCCTCTCCAGCATTTATTGTTTGTAGATTTTTTGATGATGGCCATTCCGATGGGTGTGAGTTGATATCTCACTGTAGGTTTGATTTGCATTTCTCTAATGATTAATGATGTTGAGCATTCTTTCATGTGTTTGTTGGCAATCTGTATATCTTCTTTGGAAAAATGTCTATTTAGGTCTTCTGCCCATTTTTCGATTGGATTTTTTGTTTGTTTGTTATTGAGCTGCATGAGCTGCTTGTAAATTTTGGAGATTAATCCATTGTCAGTTGCTTCATTTGCAAGTGTTTTCTCCTATTCTGAGGGTTGTTTTTTCATCTTGTTTATGGATTCCTTTGCTGTGCAAAAGCTTTTAAGTTTCATTATGTACTATTTCTTTATTTTTGTTTTTATTTCCATTTCGCTAGACAGTGGGTCAAAAAGGATCTTGTTGTGATTTATGTCATAAAGTGTTCTGCCTACGTTTTCCTCTAAGAGTTTTATAATATCTGGACTTACATTTATATATTTAATCCATTTTGAGTTTATTTTTCTGTATGGTGTTAGGGAGTGTTCTAATTTCATTCTTTTATATGTAGCTGTAGAGTTTTCTCAGACCCTCTTATTGAAGAGGCTGTCTTTTCTCCTATTCTTCCCTCCTTTATCAAAAATAAGGTAACCATATGTGCATGGGTTTATCTCTGGGTTTTCTATCCTGTTGCATTGATCTATATTTCTGTTTTTGTGCCAGTACCATACTGTCTTGATTACTCTAACTTTGTAGTATAGTCTGATGTCAGGGTGCTTGATTCTTCTGGCTCCATTTTTCTTTCTCAAGTTTGCTTTGGCTATTTGGGGTCTTTTGTATTTCCATAAAAATTGTCAATTTTTTGTTATAGTTCTGTGAAAAATGCCAGTGGTAGTTTGATAGGTATTACATTGAATCTGTAGATTGCTCTGGGTAGTAAAGTCATTTTCACAATGTTGAGTCTTTCAATCCAAACATGGTACATCTCTCCATCTGTTTGTATCATGTTTAGTTTCCTTCATCAGTGTCTTATAGTTTTCTACATACAGGTCTTTTTTCTCCTTAGGTAGGTTTATTCCTAGGTATTTTATTCTCTTTGTTGCAATGGTAAACGGGAGTGTTTCCTTAATTTCACATTCAGATTTTTCATCAATAATGTATAGGAATGCAAGAGATTGCTGTGCACTAATATTTTATCCTGCTACTTTACCAAATTCATTGATTAGCTCTAGTAGTTTTCTGGTAGCATCTTTAGGATTCTCTATGTATAGTATCATGTCATCTGTAAACACTGACAGTTTTACTTCTTCTTTTACAATTTGTATTCCTTTTATTTCTTTTTCTTCTCTGATTGCTGTGGCTAAAATTTCCAAAACAATTTTGAATAAGAGTGGTGACAGCAGGCAACCTTGTCTTGTTCCTGATCTTAGTGGAAATGGTTTCAGTTTTACACAATTGGGGATCATATTGACTCTGGGTTTGTCAAATATGGCCTTTATTATGTTGAGGTAAGTTCCATGTATGCCTGCTTTCTGGTGGGTTTTATCATAAATTGTGTTGAAATTTGTCGAAAGCTTTTTCTGCAACTGTTGAGATGATCGTATGGTTTTTCTCCTTCAATATGTTAACACTGTGTATCACATTGATTGATTGGTGTATATTGAAGAATCCTTGCATTCCTGGGATAAAGCCCACTTTATCATGGTGTATGATCCTTTCAATATGCTGTTGGATTCTGTTTACTACTATGTTGTTGAGGATTTTGACATCTATGTTCATCAGTGATATTGGCCTCTAGTTTTTTTTCTCTGTGACATCTTTGTCTGGTTTTGGTATCAAGGTGATGGTGGCCTCATAGAATGAGTTTGGGAGTGTTCCTCCCTCTGCTACCTTTTGGAAGAGTTGAGAAGGATAGGTGTTAGCTCTTCTCTAAATGTTTGATAGAATCCGCCTGTGAAGCCATCTCGTCCTGGGCTTTTTTTTTTTTTTTTGAGGTACACGGACCTCTCACTGTTGTGGCCTCTCCCGCTACAGAGCACAGTCTCCAGACGCACAGGCTCAGCTGCCACGGCTCACGGGCCCAGCTGCTCCATGGCAGGGGGATCCTCCCAGACTGGGGCACCAACCCGTGTCCCCTGCATCGGCAGGTGGACTCTCAACTGCTGTGCCACCAGGGAAGCCCTTGTCCTGGGCCTTTGTATATTGGAAGATGTTTAATAACAGTCTCAATTTCAGTGCTTGTGATTGGTCTTTTATATTTTCTATTTTTTCCTGGTTCAGCCTTGGAAGGTTGTGCTTTTCTAAGAATTTGTCCATTTCTTCCAGGTTGTGCATTTTATTGGTATATAGTTGCTTGTAGTAATCTCTCATGATCCTTTGTATATCTGCAGTCAGTTGTTTGTTCTGCTTTTTCATTTCTAATTCTATTGATTTGAATCTTGTCCCTTTTTTTCTTGATGGTGGTTTATCAATTTTGTTTATCTTCTCAAAGAACCAGCTTTTAGTTTTATTGATCTTTGCTATTGTTTCCTTCTTTTCTTTTTAATTTATTTCTGATCTGATCTTTACGATTTCTTTCCTTCTGCTAACTTTGGGGGTTTTTTTGTTGTTGTTCTTCTTCTTCTAATTGCTTTAGGTGTAAAGTTAGGTTGTTTATTCGAGATGTTTCTTGTTTCTTAATGTAGGATTGTACTGCTATAAACTTCTCTCTTACAAATCCTTTTGTTGTATCCCATAGGTTTTGGGTCATTGTGTTTCATTGTCATTTGTTTTTAGGTATTTTTTGATTTCCTCTTTGTTTCTTCAGTGATCTCTTGATTATTAAGTAGTGCATTGTTTAACCTCCATGTATTTGTGTCTTTTCAGGTTTTTTTCCATGTAATTAATTTCTAATCTCATAGTGTTGTGGTTGGAAAAGATACTTGATATGATTCCAATGTTCTTAAATTTACCTAGGTTTGATTTGTGACCCAAGATATGATCTATCCTGAAGAATGTTCCATGAGAAGAAAGTTTATTCAGTTGTTTTTGGATAAAATGTCCTAGAAATATCAATTAAGTCTATCTTGTTTAATGTGTCATTTAAAACTTGTGTTTCTTATTTATTTTCATTTTGGATGATCTGTCCATTGGTGAAAGTGGTGTGTTAAAATCCCCTGCTATGACTGTGTTACTGTCGAATTCCCCTTTTATGGCTGTTAGCATTTGTCTTATGTATCAATGTGCTCCTATGTTGCTCGCATAAATATTTACAATTGTTCTATCTTCTTCTTGGATTGATCCCTTTATCTTTATGTAGTGTCCTTCTTTGTCTCTTGTAACAGTTTTTGTTTTAAATTGTTTTTTTTTTTGATATGAGAATTGCTACTCCATCTTTCTTTTGATTTCCTTTTGCATGGAATGTCTTTTTCCATCCCTTTACTTTCTGTATCTGTCCCTGTCCGTATGTGTCCCTAGGTTTGAAGTGGGTCTCTTGTAGACAGCATATATATGGGTCTAGTTTTTGTATCCATTCAGCCAGTCTATGTCTTTTGTTGGGAGCATTTAATCCACGTACTTTTAATGTAATTAACGCTATGTATATTCCTATTACCATGTCCTTAATTGTTTTGCCTTTGTTATTGTAGGTCTTTTCCTTCTCTTGTATTTACTGACAGAGAAGTTCATTTAGCAATTGTTGTAAACCTGGTTTGCTGGTGCTGAATCCTCTTAGCTTTTGCTTGTCTGTAATGGTTTTAATTTCTCCGACATATCTGAATGAGATCCTTGCCAGGTAAAGTAATCTTGGTTGTAGGTTTTTCCCTTTCATCACCATAAATATGTCCTGCCACTCCCTTCTGTCTTGCAGAGTTTCCACTGAGAGGTCAGCTGTTAACCTTATGGGTTTATTTGTTGTTTTTCCCTTGCAGCTTTTAATATTTTTTATTCGTATTTAATTTTTGATAGTTTGATTAATATGTGTCTTGGTGTGTTGCTCCTTGGATTTATCCTGTGTGAGATTCTCTGCACTTCCTGGACTTGATTAACTATTTCCTTTCCCATATTAGGGAAGTTTTCAACTATAATCTCTTCAAATATTTTCTCAGTCCCTTTCTTTTTCTCTTCTTCTTCTGGGGCCCCTATAATTCGAATGTTGGTGCATTTAATGTTCTACCAGAAGTCTCTGAGACTGTCCTCAATTCTTTTCATTCTGTTTTCTTTATTCTGCTCTGCAGTGGTTATTTCCACTATTTTATCTTCCAGGTCACTTATACATTCTTCTGCCTCAGTTATTCTGCTATTGATTCCTTCTAGAGCATTTTTAATTTCATTTATTGTGTTGTTCATCATTGCTTGTTGTTCTTTAGCTCTTCTAGTTCCTTGTTAAATGTTTCTTGTATTTTTCTCCATTCTATTTCCAAGATTCTGGATCATCTTTACTATCATTATTCTGAATTGTTTTTCAGGTAGGCTGCCTATTTCCTCTTCATTTGTTTGGTCTGGTGGCTTTTTACCTGCCTCCTTCGTGTCCTGTGTATTTCTCTGTCTTCTCATTTTGCTTAACTTACTGTGTTTGGGGTCTCCTTTTCACAGGCTGCAGGTTCTTAGTTCCCATTGTTTTTGGTGTCTGCCCCAGTGGTTAAGGTTTCTTCAGTGGGTTGTGTAGGCTTCCTCGTGGAGGGGACTACTGCCCGTGTTCTGGTAGATGAGGCTGGATATTGTCTTTCTGGTGGGCAGATCCACATCTGGTGCTGTGTTTTGGGGAGTCTGTGACCTAATTTTGATTTTAGGTAGCCTCTCTGCTAATGGGCGACATTGTGTTTCTGTCTTGGTAGTTGTTTGGCATAGGATGTCCAGTACTGTCGTTTGCTGGTCATTGATTGGAGCTGGGTCTTGATATTGAGATGGAGATCTCTGGGAGATTTTCACTCTTTGATATTATGTGGAGTTGGGAGGTCACTGGTGGACCAGTGTCCTGAACTCGGGTCTCCCACCTCAGAGGCACAGGCCTGACACCTGCCTGGAGCTCCAAGACCCTGTCATCAACACGGCTCTGAATAAAATGGAAAAGAAGGAAAGAAAGAAAGTAAAAATAAAATAAAATAAAAAACTTATTAAAATAAAAATTAAAAAATAATAATAAAAAAATTAAAATTATTACAAAAAAGAAAAATATAAAGAAGAGAGCAACAAATCCAAAACACATATCCACCAATGATAACAAGCGCTAAAATGTATACTAAAAAAAAACCTCAAAAAAACAAAACTGAACAGGCAGAACCCTAGGACAAATGGTAAAAGCAAACTATACAGACATAATCACACAAAGAAGCATACACGTACACACTCACAGAAAGAGAAAAAGGAAAAAATATATATATATCATTGCTCCCAAAGTTCACTGCCTTAATTTGGGGTGATTCATTTTGTATTCAGGTATTCCACAGATGCAGGGTACATCAGGTTGATTGTGGAGATTTAATCCTCCTGTTCCTGAGGCTCCTGGGAGAGATTTCCCTTTCTCTTCTTTTTCCGCACAGCTTCTTGTGTTCAGCTTTCGATTTTGCCCCACCTCTGTGTGTAGGTCGCCTGAGGGTGTCTGTTCTTCATTCATACAGGACAGGGTTAAAGTAGCAGCTGATTAGGGGCCTCTGGCTCACTCAGGCTGGGGAGGATGGAGGGGTACGGGTTGTGGGGTGAGATTGGGGTGGCAGAGCCCAGTGTGATGTTGCTACAGCCTGAGGTGTGTCACGTGTTCTCCTGGGGAAGTTGTCCCTGGACCATGGGACCCTGGCAGTGGCAGGATGCACAGGCTCCTGGGAGGGGAGGTGTGGATAGTGGCCTGTATTTGCACACAGGCTTCTTGGTGGCTGTAGCAGCAGTCTTAGTGTCTCATGCCCATCTGTGGTGTCGGCGCTGATAGCTGCAGCTCAAACTCATCTCTGGAGCTCATTTAGGAGGCACTCTTAATCCCCTCTCCTCGTGCACCATGAAACAAAGAGGGAAGAAAAAGTCTCTTGTCTCTTCCGCAGTTCCAGACTTTTCCCTCAGGCACTCCTGACTAGCTGTGGAGCACTAGCCTCCTTCAGGCTGTGTTCATGCAGCCAACCCCAGTCCTCTCCCTGGGATCCGACCTCCGAAGCTGGAGCCTCAGGTCCCAGCCCCCACCCACCCCAGCTGTTGAGCAGAGAAGCCTCTCTGGCTGGTGAGTGCTGACTGGCACTAATCCTCCATGCAGAAATCTCTCTGCTTTGCTCTCCGCACCCCTGTTGCTGCACTCTCCTCTGTGGCTCCAAAGCATCCCCCCTCTGCTACCCTCAGTCTCCACCTGCAAAACGGGCTTCCAAGTGTGTGGAAACCTTTCTTCCTTCACCCCTCCCTCCCACTGGTGCAGGTCCTCTCCCTATTCTTTTGTCTCGGTTTTTTCTTTTGCCCTACCCAGGTACGTGGGGAGAGTTTCTTGCCTTTTGGTAGGTCTGAGTTCTTCTGCCAGCATTCAGTATGTGTTATTTAGGAGTTGTTCCACATATAGACGTATTTCTGATGTACTTGTGGGGAGGAAGGTGATCTCCACTTCTTACTCTTCTGCCATCTTGAAGCTCCTCCTGATTATTTCTTGTTAAGATATATTAATCAGCTGTATTTCCTAGGTGATCTCATTTTGCATTTGATAAAATTTGATAATGAAAATACGATTTTAATTGGTGATAAATTTGAAGAAATCACTTTTATGCAATAATGAAAAGTACGTAAAATATAATCATGCTTCAGCATAATAAATTTATCACAGAATAATGTAGTTACAATATTAAATAACATTTAGGGGAAAAAGTTTAAATGAAATAGCCACAAACTCTAACAAATTTGAAAACATTGTCATTAAAGGACCTTTAAACTGTTAGCAAGTAGACATAATAAAGCTGAAGAATAAAAAATATCACATAAAGGAAATTTCCATTAAATTGAAAATAATTATTTTAAAAGGGCTTAAATACAGCACTAATGCTTTTTGCTTACCATAATTTAGTTAAGGAGATTTAGGAGTTCCTGTGTATATTATAATGTTGGAATAATTGAGGAAGCAAGATTGTTTTAAGAATCTACTTTTTCCATGTTTAAGGTTATAGCTACACACTTGTATAAACTGTGAAACTATAATCTTTTGAAAATTAGCAAAATGTGAAGAATTTTTTAAAAATAACATAAAACAGCCTGGACTAAAATAAGCAAACCAAACCAATTTTTAAAAGGTAATCCTCAGAGATGTATTCATTTACCTCTCTGACATTTTAACCAGGAGAAAGCTTTGGTTATAGCTATCTGATGCTAATACAATTCTCTGTAAGAAAGTCCATCAATAAATAAAAGCAATTTGTTGAGGAGTATAGGCCATACATAATGCAAATCTACAGACTGATCATTTGCAGCACTAAACATATATGTGTTTTATAGAATAATTTAGAACATGTCTGGCTATATTTAATCAATGAAAAATTTTTGCCAAATCATTTTAGCTTAGCTTGCAATTCCTGAAAGGTGCTGTTGACATTTGGAGCAGGGCAATGATTTGCTCTGTCATACTATTCCATTTATTGGATAATGTTTACATCTTAGGCCCCACAGTAATAAATGCTAGTAGCACTGGTAATTGTCACAACTAAAAATGCCCTAACACATTTCTAAGAGAGAGGAACACTCCTAAATTCATAACCAATGGCAGTATATTTTGAAGATAACATGTTAATTGCCTTTATTTCAAAACTAGCTAACCTACCTCATTTTGCTATGCAAACAATTATTAAATTACTTGAGTTCTATTTTTTCCAACAAAAATAGAATTAGGTTGTGTTTCCTTTATCATTTTATATAATTAGACATAGCATACATGAATATAAAAGTGCAAAACTAAAATTTTCAGTCAAATGATTTACCGTAAAGTAAAAACTCATGTAAGTACTACTCAGGTCAAGAAATATAACAATGCCATCAGCCTCAAAGTTCACTTCTGTCACCTCCAAATTACTACACTCAACTATTCTATAAATGAAAATAACTGTCCTGACCTAAATGGTACTCTTTGTTTAGTTTTCTTTGTGGCTTTTCCCCTTAAACATGTAACCTATTAACACTATATTTCAGTTTGTTTGTTTACTTTTTATAGAGATAGAAATGTAAAAATGTATTAGTTTTGTATACTTTCACTCAAACTTAGGTTTAAGAGATCCATTCATATTGATGAATGGAAAATGATCTAATAATACTAGTGGACTTCAATATCTTACTTTCAACAATGGATAGATCATTCAGATAGAAAATGCACAAGGAAATATTAGACTTGACCATACTTTAAACCAAATGAACCTAACAGACATATAAAGAACATTCCACCCAGTAGCAGCAGAATACATATACTGCTCAAGCACACATGGAACATTCTCCAAGATAGATCATAAGACAGGCCGCAAAACAAGTTTTAATAAAATTTAAGAAGATTGCAATCATACTAAGTATCTTTTTCAACCACAATGGTATGAAGCTAGAAATCAACACCAAGAGGAAATATGGAAAGTTTACAAATGTGAAAACAAAACAACACACTCTTTAATAGCAAATGGGTTAAAGAAGAAAGCAAAAGCAAAAGCAAGAAATATCTTGAAACAAATGAAAATGGAAGCACAGCATATCAAAACCTATGGTATGCTGCAAAAGCAGTCCTTAAAGGGATGTTTTAATAATAAATGCATATATTAAGAAAAAAGAAATATCTCAAATGAACAACCTAACTTTACACCTCAAGAACTAAAAAAAAAAAGAACAAACTGAGCCCAAAATGAGTAGAAGTAAGGAAATAACAGAGTCAAAATAGAGAAAAGAAAAACAATAGAAAAGATCAATGAAACTAAGACCTAATTTTTTAAAAGATAATAAAATTGACAAACCTTTAGCAACACTAACAAGAAAAGAGAAGACTGAAATTAATAAAATCATAAATGAAAAAGGAGACATTACAACTGTCATAAGAGACTGCTATGAACAATTAATGCTAACAAATTAGATAATCTAAAATAAATAAATTCCTAAAACATACAACCTACTAAGACTGAATCATGAAATATAGAAATTATGAAGAGACCTATAAGTAGTAAGGAGACTGAATCAATAATCAAAAATCTCCCAACACAGAAAAGCCTAAGACCAAATGATTTCACTGGTGAATTCTACTAAAATATTTAAATAATTAACATGAATCACCAAACACTTCCAAAAAATTATAGAGGAGAAAACATTCCTAAACTCATTTTACATTGCAGTGGTACCCAGATGAAAAGCCAGATAAGGATACTACAATAAAACTATAAATCAACACCCCTGATGAATATAGATGCCAAAATTCTCAACAAAATGTTAGCAAACTGAATTCAACAACACATTGAGAGGATCATACACCATGATCAAGTCAGTTTATCCCTGAGATGCAAGAGTGGTTTAGCATAAACAAATCAATAAATGTGATATACCACACTAATATAATGAAAGATTAAAATTATATGATCACATCAATTGATGCAGAAAGAATATTGTATAAAATTCAACATCCTTTCATGATAATAATCCTCAACAAATTGGGCATAAAATGAACATACTTCAGCATTATAAAAGCTATACACAGCAAAACCAGAGCAAACATCATACTCTACAGTGAAATGTTGAAATCTTTTTCTCTAAGATCAGGAGCAATACAAGGATGCTCAATCTCACCACTCATATTCAACTTAGTACCGAAAGTCCTAGCTAGAACAAAAAAACAAAATAAAGAAATAAAAGTCATCCCTATTAGTAAAGAAGAGTAAAATTGTCATTACTTGCAGATGATATAATCTTACATATAGAAAATCCTAAAGACACAACCAAAAAAAAAAAACCACTGGAACTAATGAAAGAATTCAGTAAGTTGCAGGACATAAAACCAATATACAGGAATTAATTGCGTTTCAATATACTAACAAGGAAATATCCAAAAGAAAAATAAAGAATAAACAATCCCATTCACTATAGCATCAAAAACAATAAAACACTTAAAAGTAAATTTAACCAAGATCTGTATAATGAAAACTACAAGACATTGATGAGAGAAATTGAAGAAAAAAAAAAAGGAAAATATCCCACGTTTATGGATGGGAAGAAGTAATATTGTCAAAATATCCATAACACCCAAAGCCATCTATGGATTCCATGAAATTTCCATCAAAATTCCAGTGGCTTTTTCACAGAAATACAAAAACAATTCTAAAATGTGTGCTGAACCACAAAGAGCTCCGAAAAATCAAAGCAATTCTGAGAAAGAAAAACAAATTCAGATGCATCACATGTCCTAATCTCAAAGTATACTGCAAAGCTATAATAATTAAATCATTATGGCACTGACATAAAAATAAACACATAAAATAGACCAATGTAACAAAATCAAAAGCTCAGAAATAAACTCCCACATAAAGTCAACTAATATTTTAACAAGGGAGCCAATAAAATTTAGTTGGGAAAATATAGTCTGTTAAACAAAGGAAAAAATATAAATTATAATTATGTGATGTGATAGAGGTGGTAGCTAATGCTATGGTTCAATAAGTATATTTCCATATAAAATGTATCAAATCAACATGTAGTACATCTTAAACTTACACAATGTTATATGTAAATTATATATCAATTTTAAAAGAGAAAAATTTGGGGGATGAGGGGAAGATGGCGGAAGAGTAAGATGCAGAGATCACCTTCCTCCCAACAGATACACCAGAAATACATCTACATGTGGAACAACTCCTACAGAACACCTACTGAATGCTGGCAGAAGACCTCAGACCTCCCAAAAGACAAGAAACTCCCCATGTACCTGGGTAGGGCAAAAGAAAAAACAGAGACAAAAGAATAGGGATGGGACCTGCACCAGTGGAAGGGAGCTGTGAAGGAGGAAAGGTTTCCACACACTAGGAAGCCCCTTGGCGGGCGGAGACTGCAGGTGGTGGAGCGGGGGAGCTTCAGGGCCATGGAGGAGAGCGCAGCAACAAGGGTGTGGAGGGAAAAGTGGGGAGATTCCCGCACAGAGGATTGGTGCCGACCAGCACTCACCAGCCCGAGAGGCTTGTCTGCTCACCCACCGGGGCGGGCGGGGCTGTGAGCTGAGGCTCAGGCTTTGGTCGGAGCACAGGGAGAGGACTGGTGTTGGCTGTGTGAACACAGCCTGAAGGGGTTAGTGCACCACGGCTAGCCGGGAGGGAGTCCGGGAAAATGTCTGGAGCTGCCGAAGAGGCAAGAGACTATTCTTTTCCTCTTTGTTTCCTGGTGCACGAGGAGAGGGGATTGAGAGCACTGCTTAAAGGAGCTGCAGAGATGGGCGTGAGCCGTGGCTAAAAGCGTGGACCCCAGAGATGGGCGGGAGACTCTAAGGCTGCTGCTGCCACCACCAAGGTGCCTGTGTGTGAGCACAGATCGCTATCAACACCCCTCTTCTGGGGAGCCAGTGCAGCCCGTCACTGCCAGGTTCCTGGGATCCAGGGAGAATGCAAGGCGGGCCTCAGGCTGGTGCAACGTCACGCCGGCCTGTCGCCACGGGCTCGCCCCACACTCCGTGCCCCTCCATCCCCCCAGCTTGAGTGAGCCAGAGCCCCCGAATCAGTGGCTTCTTTAACCCCGTCCTGTCTGAACGAAAAAGAGACACCCTCCAGTGACCTACACGTGGAGGCGGGGCCAAATCCAATGTTGAGCCCCTGGGAGCTGTGAGAACAAAGAAAAGAAAGGGAAATCTCTCCCAGAAGTCTCAGAAGCAGCAGATTAAATCTCCACAAACAACTTGATGTACCCTGCATATGTGGAATACCTGAATAGACAACGAATCATCCCAAATTTAGGAGGTGGACTTTGAGAGGAATATTTATGATTTTTTCGCCTTTTCCTCTTGCTGTGATTGTGTATGTGTATGGTTCTGTGTGAGATTTTGTCTGTATAGCTTTGCTTCCACCATTTGTCCTAGGTTTCTTTCTGTCCAATTTTTAAAAAATTTTTTTCTTAATAATTAATTTTAATAACTTTTTTATTTTACTTTATCTTCTTCCTTTCTTTCTTTCTTTTTTCCTTCCTTCCCTGCTTTAGAGAATGAATGATCCCAAATTGAGGAGGTGGACTTTGAGAGCAAGATTTATGATTTTTTCATCTTTTCCTCTTTTTGTGAGTGTGCATGTGTATGCTTCTCTATAAGATTTTGTCTGTATAGCTTTGCTTCCACCATTTGTCCTAAGGTTGTACCCATCTGTTTCTTTTTAAATTTTTTTCTTAACAATTATTTTTTAATTTAAAAATTATTATATTATATTTTATTTTACTTTATCTTCTTTCTTTCTTTTATCCTTCCTTCCTTCCTTCCTTCCTTCCTTCCTTCCTCCCACCATCCCTCCCTCCCTCCCTCCCTCTTTTCTTTCCTTCTTTCATTCTTTCCTTCTTTCTTTCTTTCTTTCTTCCTTCTTCTACTAATTCTTTCTATCTAATTTTTCTCACTTTAATTCTGAGCCATGTGGATGAAATGCTCTTGGTGCTACAGCCAGGAGTCAGTGCTGTGCCTCTGAGGTGGGAGAGCCAACTTCAGGACACTGGTCAACAAGAGACCTCCCAGCTCTACATAATATCAAACAGTGAAAATCTCCCAGAGATCTCCATCTCAACACCAGCAACCAGCTTCACTAAACGACCAGCAAACTACAGTGCTGTACAACCTATGCCAAACAACTAACAGACCATGAATGTAAACCCACCCATTAGCAGAGTCTGCCTAAAATTATAATAAGGCCACAGATACCCCAAAACACACCACAGGACATGGACCTGCCCAACAGAGAGACAAGATCCAACCTCATCCACCAGAACACAGGCACTAGTCCCCTCCACCAGGAAGCCTATACAACCCACTGAACCAACCTTAGCCACTGGGGACAGACAACAAAAACAACGGGAACTATGAACCTGCAGCCTGCAAAAAGGAGACCCCAAACACAGTAAGATAAGCAAAATGAGAAGATACAAAAACACACTGCAGAGGAAGGAGCAAGATAAAAACTCACCAGACCTAACAAATGAAGAGGAAATAGACAGTCTAACTGAAAAAAAAAATCAGATTAATGATAGTAAAGATGATCCAAAATCTTGGAAATGGAATAGACAAAATGCAAGAAACATTTAACAATGACCTAGAAGAACTAAAGATGAAACAAACAATGATGAACAACACAACACATGGAATGAAACTTACTCTAGATGGGATCAATAGCAGAATAACTGAGGCAGAAGAATGGATAAGTGACCTGGAAGATAAAATAATGGAAGTAACTACTGCAGAGCAGAATAAAGAAAAAAACAATGAAAAGAGTGAGGACAGTCTCAGAGACCTCTGGGACAACATTAAACGCACCAACATTCGAATTATGGGGGTTCCAGAAGAAGAAGAGAAAAAGAAAGGAACTGAGAAAATATTTGAAGAGATTATAGTTGAAAACTTCCCTAATATGGGAATGAAAATAGTTAATCAAGTCCAGGAAGCACAGAGAGTCCCATACAGGATAAATCCAAGGAGCAACACACCAAGACACATATTAATCAAACTGTCAAAAATTAAATACAAAGAAAGCATATTAAAAGAAGCAAGGGAAAAGCAACAAATAACACACAAGGGAATCTCCATAAGGTTAACAGCTGATCTTTCAGCAGAAACTCTGCAAACCATAAGGGAGTGGCAGGATATATTGAAAGTGATGAAGGAGAAAAACCTACAACCAAGATTACTATAACTAGCAAGGATCCCATTCAGATTTGATGTAGAAATTAAAACCTTTACAGACAACAAAAGCTGAGAGAGTTTAGCACCACCAAACCAGCTTTACAACAAATGCTAAAGGAACTTCTCTAGGCAAGAAACACAAGAGAAAGAAAAGAACCACAATAACGAACACAAAACAATTTAGAAAATGGGAATAGAAACATACATATCGATATTTACCTTAAATGTAAATGGACGAAATAATCCCAACAAAAGACACAGATTGGCTGAATGGATACAAAAACAAGACCCATATATAGGCTGTCTACAAGAGACCCTCTTCAGACCTAGAGACACATACACACTGAAAGTAAGGGGATGGAAAAAGATATTCCATGCAAATGGAAACCAAAAGAAAGTTGGAGTAGCAATTCTTATATCACACAAAATAGACTTTTAAATAAAGACTATTAGAGCAGACAAAGAAGGACACTACATATTGATCAAGGGATCAATCCAAGAAGAAGATATAACAATTGTAAATATTTATACACCCAACATAAGAGCACCTCAATACATAAGGAAAATACTAACAGCCATAAAAGGGGAAATCGACAGTAACACATTCATAGTAGGGGACTTTAACACCTCACTTTCACCCATGGACAGATCATCCAAAATGAAAATAAATAAGGAAACACAAGCTTTAAATGATACATTAAACAAGATGGACTTATTGATATATATAGGACACTCCATCCAAAAACAACAGAATACACATTTTACTCAAGTGCTCATGGAACATTCTCCAGGATAGATCATATCTTGGGTGACAAATCAAGCCTTGGTAAATTTAAGAAAACTGAAATTTTATCAAGTATCTTTTCCGACCATAACGCCATGAGATTAGATATCAATTACAGGAAAAGATCTGTAAAGAATACAAACACATGGAGGCCAAACAATACAGTACTTAATAAGGAAGTGATCACTGAAGAATCAAAGAGGAAATAAAAAAAATATGTAGAAACAAATGACAATGGAAACACGATGACCCAAAACCTATGGGACGCAGAAAAAGTAGTTCTAAGAGGGAATTTTATAGCAATACAAGCCCACCTTAAGAAACAGGAAACATCTCGAATAAACAACCTAACCTTGCACCTCAAGCAATTAGAGAAAGGAGAACAAAAAACCCCCAAAGTTAGCAGAAGGAAAGAAATCATAAAAATCAGATCAGAAATAAATGAAAAAGAAATGAAGGAAATGATATCAAAGACCAACAAAATTAAAAGTTGGTTCTTTGAGAAGATAAACAAAATAGATAAACCATTAGCCAGACTCATCACAAGAAAAAGGGAGAAGACTCATATCAATAGAATTAGAAATGAAAAAGGAGAAGTAACAACTGATACTGCAGAAATACAAAAGATCATGAGAGTTTACTACAAGTAACTCTATGCCAATAAAATGGACAACCTGGAAGAAATGGAAAATTCTTAGAAATGCACAACCTGCCATGACTGAATCAGGAAGAAATAGAAAATATGAACAGACCAATCACAAGCACTGAAATTGAAACTGTGATTAAAAGTCTTCAAACAAACCAAAGCCCAGGACCAGATGGCTTCACAGGAGAATTCTATCAAACATTTAGAGAAGAGCTACACCTATCCTTCTCAAACTCTTCCAAAATATAGCAGAGGGAGGAACACCCAAATTCATTCTACGAGGCTGCCATCACCTTGATACAAAAACCAGACAAGGATGCCACAACAAAAGAAAACTACAGGCCAATATCACTGATGAATATACATGCAAAAATCCTCAGCAAAACATTAGCAAACAGAATCCAACAGCACATTAAAATAATCATACACCATGATCAAGTGGGGTTTATTCCAGGAATGCAAGGATTCTTCAATATCCGCAAATCAAACAATGTGACAAACCATATTAACAAATTGAAGGAGAAAATCCATATGATCACCTCAATAGATGCAGAAAAAGCTTTTGAAAAAATTCAATACCCATTTACGATAAAAAGCCTGCAGAAAGTAGGCTTAGAGGGAACTTTCCTCAACATAATAAAGGCCATATATGACAAACCCACAGCCAACATCATCCTCAGTCGTGAAAAACTGAAACATTTCCACCAAGATCAGGAACAAGACAAGGTTGCCCATTCTCACCACTCTTATTCAACATAATTTTGGAAGGTTTAGCCACAGCAATCAGAGAAGAAAAGGAAATAAAAGGAATCCAAATGGGAAAAGAAGAAGTAAAGCTGTCACTGTTTGCAGATGACATGATACTATACATAGAGAATCCTAAAGATGCTACCAGAAAACTACTAGAGCTAATCAATGAATGTGGTAAAGTAGCAGGATACAAAATTAATGCACAGAAATCTCTGGTATTCCTATATACTAGTGATGAAAAATCTGAAAGTGAAATCAAGAAAACACTCTCATTTACCACTGCAACAAAAAGAATAAAGTATCTAGGAATAAACCTACCTAAGGAGACAAAAGACCTGTATGCACAAAATTATAAGACACTGATGAAATAAATTAAAGATGATACATATAGATGGAGAGATATACCATGCTCTTGGATTGGAAGAATCAGCATTGTGAAAATGACTCTACTACGCAAAGCAATCTACAGAATCAATGCAATTCCTATCAAACTACCACTGGCATTTTTCACAGAACTAGAACAAAAAATTTCACAATTTGTATGGAAACACAAAATACCCCGAATAGCCAAAGCAATCTTGAGATCAAAAAACAGAGCTGGAGCAATCAGGCTCTCTGAATTCAGACTATACTACAAAGCTACAGTAATCAAGACAATATGGTACTGGCACAAAAACAGAAAGATAGATCAATGGAACAGTATAGAAAGCCCAGAGATAAACCCACACATATATGGTCATGTTATCTTTGATAAAGGAGGCAGGAATGTACAGTGGAGAAAGGACAGCCTCTTCAATAAGTGGTGCTGGCAAAACTGGACAGGTACATGTAAAAGTATGAGATTAGATCACTCCCTAACACCATACACAAAAATAAGCTCAAAATGGATTAAAGACCTAAATGTAAGGCCAGAAACTATCAAACTCTTAGAGGAAAACATAGGCAGAACACTCTATGACATAAATCACAGCAAGGTCCTTTTTGACCCCCCTCCTAGAGAAATGGAAATAAAAACAAATACAAACAAATTGGACCTAATGAAACTTCAAAGCTTTTGCACAGCAAAGGAAACCATAAACAAGACCAAAAGACAACACTCAGAATGGGAGAAAATATTTGCTAATGAAGCAACTGACAAAGGATTAATTTCCAAAATTTACAAGCAGTTCACGCAGCTCAATAACAACAAAATAAACAACCCAATCCAAAAATGGGCAGAAGACCTAAGTAGACATTTCTCCAAAGAAGATATACAGACTGCCAACAAACACATGAAAGAATGCTCAACATCATTAATTATTAGAGAAATGCAAATCAAAACTACAATGAGATATCATCTCACAGCAGTCAGAATGGCCATCTTCAAAAAATCTAGAAACAATAAATGCTGGAGAGGTTGTGGAGAAAAGGGACCACTCCTGCACTGCTGGTGGGAATGTGAATTGGTACAGCCACTAGGGAGAACTCTATGGAGGTTCCTTAAAATCTACAAATAAAACTACCATATGACCCAGCAATCCCACTACTGGGCATATACCCTGAGAAAACCACAATTCAAAAAGAACCATGTATCAAAATCTTCATTGTAGCTCTATTTACAATAGCCCGAAGATGGAAACAACCTAAGTGCCCATCATCGGATGAATGGATAAAGAAGATGTGGCACATATATGCAATGGGATATTACTCAGCCATAAAAAGAAACGAAATTGAGCTATTTGTAGTGAGGTGGATAGACCTAGAGTCTGTCATACAGAGTGAAGTAAGTCAGAAAAAGAAAGACAAATACCATATGCTAACACATATATTTGGAATTTAAGAAAAAAAAATGTCATGAAGAACCTAGGGGTAAGACAGGAATAAAGACACAGATCTACTGGAGAACGGACTTGAGGATATGGGGCAGGGGAAGTGTGAGCTGTGACAAAGCGAGAGAGGGGCATGGACATATATACACTACAAAACGTAAGGTAGATAGCTATTGGGAAGCAGCCGCATAGCCCAGGGAGATCAGCTCGGTGCTTTGTGACTGCCTGGAGGGGTGGGATTGGGAGGGTGAGAGGAAGGGAGACACAAGAGGGAAGGGATATGGGAACATATGTATATGTAAAGCTGATTCACTTTGTTATAAAGCAGAAACTAACATACCATTGTAAAGCAATTATACCCCAATAAAGATGTTTAAGAAAATTTTAAAAAGAGATAAAATTTATATTGCTAGTTGTCCTCAATAAGATGGTTGGTCTGAATTACCTAATATTACTTTTATTTATTTTTTATTTTTTTTACAACATCCTATGAGGAATCTATTTTACATAAAATGTTGTCCTATTATAGTCTGAAAACCAGTAAGGGTCTCCAAGAATCATACTGGTAATCCTTGAACTGGCTATTTGTATAATATTATTTCTCATAAAAATTACTTTTTCCTGACATAATCAATGTATTTACAATAATTTAAAAATCTATAATTTAGTTTGATTTTAATAATTTAATGAATTATCTTACTTGTGAAGACTTCCCTATCCCCCACACATATTTATTGAAGCATTCATTGCATCACCTATTTGTTCCCATAGCATGTTGTCAAGGACCTTGTACAATAAACTATGAGCTCTGTTAGAGCAAGAAACCTTGCCTAGAACATGGTTAGTACTTAGTATATAAAGAATCATTTAACTTTCTCATTAATTATGATGAGATTTTTGCAGTGTAAGTGGACAGCTTTTTTTCCCCAAATAAACAGTTTTCGGTTGATTATAAACAGAAAAAGAAATCTTGAAATTCCACGAATTTTATGATATTTGGCTAATTTCATGTGAAATTCATAACCAGTACAGTAATTCCCCTGCATATGAATGAGTTCTGTTTGAGAGTGCATTCATAAGTCCAATGTGATCGTAAGTCCAACAAAGTTAGCCTAGGTACCCAACTAACACTATCGGCTTTATAGTACCATATTCTACTAGGTTTATAATACTTTTCACACAACTAATACATTAAAAAAACAAAAAAAATAAAACGTTTTTAATCTTAAAATACAGTACCTTGAAATGTTCAGTAGTACAGTACAACTGCTGGCATACGGGGGTTGGCATACAGGGGGTGGCATTGAGTGAACAGGCAAGAAGAGTTACTGACTGGAGGAGGGAGAGGAGGTGGGAGTTAAGTAGAGCTGAAGAATCATCAGCAATAGGAAACAGAGGGCAAGCTGCAATTTCACTCACACCGGACATTGATGGAACGCACATTCGCATCTTTGAAATTTCGCAACTTGAAGGTTCGTATGTAGGGGACTTACTGTTTGTGTTTTATATGAGTTATATACAGCTTATGAATCCATATGAATTATGAATCATAATTCAGTTTAATTGCCAAAGCAAAATAAAACCTGGTTTCAGCGTTGGAACCTTTTATTCAAGTGAAAGTTTATTGGGAAACATAATTCAAATAAAAGTAAAATTCTATGGTTAAAATGCTGTGGGAGTCACTGGAATCATGCTCTGCTTCATTCCTCTAGTCTCTTGCCCTCACCTATCTCTCACCTCATAGTTAATTTTCTTGGCTATAACGGCTTTAACAATTTTAAGGTACATATAAACATTCAATAGTTACTTGTTGAAGGTTTGGATGAGGTAATTAATGAATTAAAAACAAATGCTGCTCTCAAAGTCTTTGTTTACTAAGAGAGCAGGAGAGCATACATGCACCAATATTAAGACAATGTTCAAGGGCCTAATTTAGAAACAAAATTGAAATAAGTCTCAGTTTTTGCGTTTATATTAAGTGGAATGAAATCTAGAACTTGAATAAAAGGAAAATCTAGAAAAATGCCATTTAAGACTAACATGAGGGAAAATTCTCCAAACACATCCATCTTTGTCAAGCTTTTTGTTTTAAATTTCAAAAATAATATGATTTTTAGAGAAAAGGATAATGATCCATGTTTTCATACTGAAATCTGCTACCTTAGAGTACCTGAAACACTATATTTTGGGGGAAGGAGATTACTGGAGTGACAATCAGATTATCTTCAGAGAGTTGATTCAAATTCTAATGCTTTGATACAAAGTAATACATTTAACTAAATTCATGAGGCAAATAAAATTAAAGTACAGGCATAACGCATTTTACTGTGCTTTCCTTTATTGCACTTCACAGATACTGCATTTAAAAAAAAATGAAGTTTTGTGGTAACCCTGTGTTGTTAGATAATGGTTAGCATATTTTAGCAATAAACTATTTTTTTAATTAAGATAATTACATTTTTTTAGATATAATGCTATTGCATACTTAATAGACTACAGAACAGTGAAAACATAAATTTCCATATGCACTGAGAAACCACTGTGACTTGCTTTATTGTGTAGCTTTATTGCAGTGGTCTGGAACCAACCACGCAGTATCTCCAAGGTATGCCTGAACTAAATTTGATATTTTCCTGGACATTTAGAGAGGGTAAGAAATGTTCGAAAGAAGTAATTTAAGGAGAATTTAATAAAGGGATTAGTGACAGAGTGTGAACAGAGTTTAGAGAAACTAACAAGGGATTGTGCAATAACACAGGGATCGCAAAAATGGGGAGGCTTTGCATCCTTAGTCCTGAAGGGGTAAAAGGGAGAAATTGACTACAAGAACCTGTATTAGAAAGCTACATGGAGGGTGCCACTTACCTGAGCTATGACCTTCAAGGTCTTTGGTAAGAGGACACAGCTTACCTGTAGGTTAAATGACAGGAAGAGAGCTGGAGGAATAAATACATCAATTTCATTCTCCAACTGTGAGCCTCTGCCTATCAATGCACACTCCATTGGCAAAACCTAATCAGAAGCCAAAGAGTAAGGAAGCTTGTTACTATGACCTTAAGTACAGAACAGGATGAGAGATAGAGAGTGGATCTGGAAAGGAAAGGGAAAATATTGATCGTGCTCCTCCATTGTGATGTACACTCTATGAAGGCAGGGACTGTCTAATTTTTTCACCAATCTAGATGTATCCTCAGCACCTAGATTACTGCCTAGAACAAAGTCGAATCTCAATAAATATTTTAAAAATGAATTTGGATAGCCAATTGCATGCAATACTTTAAAAGATCTGGAAAAGGCACCAACTCAAAATGCTTCATTTAATATTCCATTTGTATTCATTGAGGCAGGCTAAGTTATACTGTGGAAAGGATTCCAAAATGTGACAAAAATAATACAGTTTTATTTCTTGCTCTTGCTATATGTCCTTCATAGTGTTGTCCCTGCTCTTCATAGTCACTCAGGGACAAAGTTTACAGAGAAGCCACCAGCTTAGAATTGTCAGTCCTATACCAGAGGGAAAAGAGAATGTGGAATTATTGATAATTAAATAATCATTCTGTAAATGATGTCTTCTCACAACTAATTGACCATAGTTAGTCACATGGCCCCACTCAATCTCAATGGGAGCTGATAGTGCAATCCTGCCATATACCAGAAAGAATGAAAGCCCAGAAATATGACTACCCGAATGCTGTCAAAGCAAGCATATTTTCATTGAGTAGATTATGCATGGAAGATAGTGGCAACTAGACATGTCAATAAAGCAAATTAAGTTTCTAGAAAAGAGAAAATTTATATTAATGAATTTACTAATAACAGTATTTATTAGGATTGTGTTTTGAGTTATATTGTGAGAGACAATTTTAGTTCAAATAAGACCTTTTGCCTTCCTATAAACTAGCATATTGTGAAGTTTTTTATTAAAGGTAGACCTCTTGAGAAGGCAAGCATGCAACTGACACTTGTTGGACTTACTGAGTACATTCCTTTCATAGACTCATAAAATACAGCGGTTGAAAAGGATGCAAAAGGATACAGTCTCCTTAACTTAGAACTGAAGAAAATGAGGTCTAGAAAACCAATGGGAGTTGTTCCAAGAATACACAGTTGGTGGCAAAGCCAGGGCTCAATTCTAGGTCTAACCGCCACTCAAATACTTTTTCTACAACACTACAGCTGCATATTATCTCTTACTGTAATTACTATTAGAAATATGACACCAATTAATTAACTTGACAGTAATAAGTACTCATTGTTTAGTAATAAAAGACAATTTTAATCTTTAGTCACTTTATGCAATTATACATAAACACCAGTTTGAAGACAGGATATGCATTCAATAAAGATTTGCTAGTGGTTCTGTTGATTATATGTGGAAGGGGAGAATACAACAAATTTATTGGATATTACCCTGACTTATCTATATTCCTTTGCTAGTAAAAGGCAAAAACCTGAGCAAATATTTAAGCAAACTTCCCAAGGTTTAAATGATATTGTTCTTCTAATTTTTTAACTGTTCACTCACAAAAATGAAAGACCAAAGAGTGCCTAGGGTTTCCACTCAAATGATTAAGTGATGAAGTTTATTATTGCTGATGCTGATGATCCTCCGAGAATCTAAGGTAAACCATACTGAGTAAATAGTCTAGTTACACGGAATTCCAGTGTTCTGCTATTAAATGATTAGTTATATCAGATTTTATTAGTATAATTTTATATTCATCAGTTTTATTTAAGTCAGTAGATTTGAAAACAACTTACTAAATTCTTATTTCATAAAAGCTCACTGGTGTGGATAAAAATGGGTAATTTTCAGTGTTTTTAATTTCTGAGACTGTGGCTGAACAGTTACTAAATAGCTCTCTACTTCATTAGAAAGTAAAAGCTTAGTTTTATTCATCTATAGAGTGGCTTAAGGCAAAGTAGCATAGCATATTAACTGTAAGATGAATTTTTTAACATGCTCATAGTTAACTCATTGTTTGCCTGAAGTATAAAATACATCATGATTTCAGAATGGTACTTTGAACCTAGTGCAATCCTTAGCTTCAGGGTTTGTTTCTCTAAAAGATGAAAATAAAGAACATCTCAGTTTTTGTATTCCTTATCTTCTGGTAAATCACTCTTTAAAAAATGGAAAATAACCAAATTGGTATTCCTTAAAAGCCACCTAATCTACAGCTTTGATTTATATGCTTTTTACTTATACCACTGTCAGAGTTTCTGAAGACAAGTTCTAAATAAAGATTCAGCAGGTAAACAGGATTTTCTTTTTTTTTAATGTAAAGATATAAGGTTCATTGCCTAAAAATAGCCATATGGGATAAAAAATAAATTATAGGTTTTGAAGCTCATTATAGGACCCACATATTACCAATGATAGTCATTACTATTATTTATGGAATCACAATGGTTCTGTTACATTTTTTAACTGTCTTGTAAATTCCAATGTGTGTGAGAGTTATTTCTTAACTCTTCTATCTTGGATTGAAATTATTATTTTCTGAGTTTAAAAATATGCTAATTTAATATGGTAAAGGAAGGCTAAAGACAGTAAACAGAAAGGAAAATAATTCAGTTTAATACCTTTATTTTATTTTCAATCTGTAACCTATAGCAATTTTTTTTTTGGCCACATTGTTACCATGGGGAATCTTTGTTCCCTGACCAGGGATCAAACCCGCACCTCCTTCAATGGAAGTGTGGAGTCTTAACCACTGGACCTCCAGAGAAATCCCACCTATAGCATTTTGAACTTAAATTAATGCCATTGAAGACTGGAGAAAATGTGTACACAAAGAATTGCCACATAGGCATATTGTTTTTTCAAAGTTTAGGTAGTACAACTATTTCTTTTAGGTTTGCTTCATTAAGTACATTCCAGAACTCCATTGTGAAGCAAATGACATTAGAAAACAAACAGAATAGATGCCAATCATAAGGAAATTTTAACTCTATCTAAAGACATTTTAAAATAAGTTGATGAAAAATTAGTTATGATTTTTCTATGTAAAGTGGTATATAAATATTATCAAACTATAATTTATTTATCATTCACTCATTCTTTCAACTAACATTTTAAAAGTGTTTCCCTCATTAGGGAACAGTGAATCAAAAACACGAGATACTACGTTACCTCCTCTAGAATGGCTAGAATCAAAAATTTGACCATAGGAAATATTAGCAAGGATGTGGAGAAATTGGAACCATCATACACTCCTGGTGAAAATATAAAATTGTATAGCCATTTTGGAAAACATTCTGGAAATTCTTTAAAGAGTTAAAAATAGAGTTGTTATAGGATCTAGCAGTTCCACAGCTAGATATACCCAAGAGAAATGAAAACATTATGTTCATACAAAAGTTGCTTCACGAATGTATATAGCAGCATTATTCTTAATAGCCAAAAGAAGAAACCACCCAAAAGTCCATCAATGGATGCATGGGTAAACAAAAGTGGTTTAGCTATACAATGCAATAGTATTCAGCCATAAAAAAGGAATAAAATACTGATTCATGTTATAACACGGATAAACTTTGAAAAAAATTATGCTAAGTGAAAGAAAACAGTTACAGAAGCCCACTATTATACAACCACATTTACATGAAATACCCAACTAGACAAATCCTAGAGAAAAAGGAGATTGATTAGTAGTTGCACAGGGGCTGAGATGAAAAGGAGCTGGGGAAAGACTACTAATGGTTATGGGTTTTCTTTTGGGGGTGGTGAAAATATTCTGGGATTAGATAAAGGTGATGATCGCACAAATCTTTAAATATATGAAAAACCACTGAAGTGTAAGTTTAAAAGAGTAAATTTTATGGTATATGAAATATAACTCAATAAGTCTGTTCTTTTTTTTAAAAAAAAGATGTTTGTTATATGTGAGACACTATTTGGGATGTAAGATAACAAAACACAGTTCCTGCTCTCAAAAGGAAAAAAAATTGCAAACTGGAGAGAAATCAATATGGGAAATTATTGCACTAGTCTTGGTAAGAAATGGGAGATAATTATTGGATTGGCTCAAAGGTAAATGTGGTAGAGATGAAGAGGAAGCTATAGGTTTGAGAAATTAACTGAGATGTAGAATCAATATGATTTCTTCTAACATCGGATATGGTAATGAATGAAGGAATCAAAGATATTCTAGTTTGTTACAAAAAAGATCATTATTTTACATGAGTAATACAGGAAGAGGAGAAGGATTCTAGGAAAAGAAAAGCAATATAGTTTTGGACATTGAATTTAAAGATATCTATAAAACTACATCCACCCACATTTATTGTCCATTTTGTCTTCATCAGTAACCATTTCTGGAAACTGAATTAGATCTTTGTTAGCCATATAACAGTTCATACTCTTAGGAAAAATATCTTCCTTCTGAAAATCTAGTCTTAATTTCATTAATCTAGAAAGAATATTTTGGACCTAAAAATGCCTTGAGAGTGGTAGAATAACAGCACAAAAAGAACTTACTTTCCTCAACAAAATCTGGACCAGCTTCACATATACTTCATGTAAATTTCTGGAATCTAATGTCTACTAGCATTTTCACTTTGATTTGTATGCATTAACCTTTATGTTGTTTTAACATTTTTTAAACATCTTTATTGGAGTATAATTGCTTTACAATGGTGTGTTAGTTTCTGCTTTATAACAAAGTGAATCAGTTATACATATACATATGTGCCCATATCTCTTCCCTCTTGCGTCTCCCTCCCTCCCACCCTCCGTATCCCACCCCTTTAGGTGGTCACAAAGCACTGAGCTAATCTCCCTGTGCCATGCGGCTGCTTCCCACTAGCTATCTGTTTTACGTTTGGTTGTGTATATATGTCCATGCCACTCTCTCACTTTGTCACAGCTTACCCTTCCCCCTCCCCATATCCTCAAGTCCATTCTCTAGTAGGTCTGCGTCTTTAACATTTTAATAACATATTATATGCCTTCACTCCTGAGAAACATTTTTGATTTCAATGATTTAAGAATGCGAACCATAAGGACACATTTTTATTAGGAGCCTGCATAAACATTCCTTCTATGAGCAGAAAATTCTCAATGGTATAAAGGGAAATCAGAAGAGGGATTGGGGAAAGTCAAAACGGTGATTAAATCATATATTATAGATCTCTTGCCCATAAATAAATAGTGCCTAAATATTCATATTATGTAAAATATACATATTTTGAATATAAAAATGGCTACAGAATGTATAATTTTGTTTTTAAAAGTAGATTTATGTTTTCTTCTGCTAAGAAATTGTTACTTGAGATAGAATTAATTAAAATGGAGGATACATATATAGTAATATATATAATATTCTTACTATTATATAATATTCACTTTAAATAGTGATGTTTACAATTTATCTATTTATGTCAGTCATAGCTAAAACACGCACTCTCACAAGAATCAACTCTGAATTATCTATACAAATAAAATGGCTGAAGGATATATAAAATCCAAAAATTATTTATAAACCCAGTTGCTAATTTCCCAATCCTCATCCCCATCATTATTGTTTGCTTAGGCTTCAAATGCCTAGAACACACACCATTTACTGCTTTAGAGAGATGATGCTTTGGGAGTTCAATTGTCCTCTAATTTTAACTGTATACTGAAGAGTCTAAATGTAGAAATTCATAGCTAAATATATTTTTTATTACTAAAATTATATAAAATTTATCAAGTATTAGTCAATCATGGACTCCTACAAATAATTTTTCTACTTTAGTGCATAACTTTGGTCTTTATATTGAATTAGGTCAAGGAACTACATAAGTATCATCTCAATGTCTTAAATTATCAGATAAAAGAATATTTTTATATTTAGTTGAGAATATCAAGTCTCTTTACAAAAGATTTCAAAATTAATTAAAATGAAGATAAAAAACTGGTCTTCTAATATTCACATTGGATATCTAAGCACATAATTAAATTGTCTGCATGGCTATATTAGCAATAAAGAGGAAGAAAAGTTGATGTACCACTATAGAGAAATGGAAAGATTTTGGAGATTTTTCTTTCAGAAAATAGAGTGGACAGAGCTAATATGTATACTGCTGCTTGTTAAACATGTGTATACGTTTCACATTCAACATAACCAAAATGTTTAAATATATATATATATATATATATATATATTCAAACCAAAGGAAAGAAAGAGAAATTTCAAGGTGCCAGAAAAAAACTCTAAGCTAGATTAACAACCTTAGCTGACTCTAGTGATCTAGAGATACCCTACTGAATACAGTATAGACATAGGGGATGAGACCTTAAATCCATATGGGGATAAGAGATCTGGTCTTGGATGAAGGTAAAGCAGGGAATTACATTTGAAATAGCCTAAAGCTGAGACTTTGGAAAGGCAAACCCTTCAACGAAAGGAAATTGGAAAGGTTCTGCCCACTGGCCCACAAAATCTATAAGGAATTTGTTTCTCTGCCTAGAATTTCTTGGTGAAAAATATATTCCATTAAAAAATAATGTTTAAGATACCAAATGGGCATGTGATTTCAAGTTTACACCACTTATTTGGTGCAAAAATTCTGAGGCCAATAAATGTACCTGAAACCCCTGAGGGCGCACCTACTATAGCAAATGCAAAATCTCTTTAACAACCGTCATGAATGCCTTGATGATCCACCCAGATCCCCCTGAAAAATGAAGAACTTATTTCCCCCAGCTGTATGGAGTGAGGCCTAGGAGATAGCCTATAGCTGTCAGCCCCTATGGGGATTACCACTGCTGAAAAGATCCAACTTGCCCAGAGGCACACTTTCACCTCAAGGCAGCCTGCCTCCAAAGACTGGTCAAAGTGATAATATAAGGGTCAAGCTCTCTTGTTACAATGGGACAATTTTAATAACTCCTTGAAGGGTCTGATGAGTCATTTATTAAACCTGTATTGCAGTATTAATCTTGAGAGCACACCCTAAAAGAAAATTCTATATGCAAATCCATGCACATATGGTCACCTTATTTTTGATAAAAGAGGCAAGAATATACAATGGAGAAAAGACAGCCTCTTCAATAAGTGATGCTGGGAAAACTGGACAGCTACATGTAAAAGAATGAAATTAGAATACTTCCTAACATCATACACAAAAATAAACTCAAAATGGAGTAAAGACCTAAATGTAAGGACAGACACTATAAAACTCTTAGAGGAAACATAGGCAGAACACTCTATGACATAAATCACAGCAAGATCCTTTTTGACCCACCTCCTAGAGAAATGGAAATAAAAACAAAAATAAACAAATGAGACCTAATGAAACTTAAAAACTTTTGCACAGCAAAGGAAACCATAAAAAAGATGGAAAGACAACCCTCAGAATGGGAGAAAATATTTGCAAAAGAAGCAGCCGACAAAAGATTAATCTCCAAAATTTACAAGCAGCTCATGCAGCTCAATATCAAAAAACAAACAACACATTCCAAAAATGGGCAGAAGACCTAAATACACATTTCTCTAAAGAAGATATACAGATAGCCAACAAACACATGATAGAATGCTCAACATCATTAATCATTAGAGAAATGCAAATCAAAACTACAATGAGGGGCTTCCCTGGTGGTGCAGTGGTTGAGAATCTGCCTGCCAATGCATGGGACATGGGTTCGAACCCTGGTCTGGGAGGATCTCACATGCCACAGAGCAACTAGGGCCATGAACCACAATTACTGAGCCTGCACGTCTGGAGCCTGTGCTCCGCAACAAGAGAGGCCGTGATAGTGAGAGGCCCACGCACCGCAATGAAGAGTGGTCCCCACTTGTCACAACTAGGGAAAGCCCTTGCACAGAAATGAAGACCCAACACAGCAAAAATAAATAAATAAATTAATAAACTCCTACCCCCCCCAAAAAAAAGCTACAAGGAGGTACCACCTCACACCGTTCAGAATGGCCATTATGAAAAAATCTACAAACATAAATGCTGGAGAGGATGTGGAGAAATGGGAGCCCTCTTGCACTGTTAGTGGAAATGTAAATTGATACAGCCACTATGGAGAACAGTTAGGAGGTTCCTTACAAAATTAAAAATAGAACTACCATATGACCCAGCAATCCCTCTACTGGTCATATACCCTGAGAAAACCATAATTCAAAAAGAGTCATGTACCACAATGTTCATTGCAGCTCTATTTACAATAGCCAGAACATGGAAGCAACCTAAGTGTCCATCGACAGACGAATGGATAAAGAAAATGTGGCACATATATACAATGGAATATTACTCAGCCATAAAAAGAAACAAAATTGAGTTATTTGTAGTGAGGTGGATGGAGCTAGAGACTGTCATACAGAGTGAAGTAAGTCAGAAAGAGAAAAACAAATACCATATGTTAACACATATATATATATGGAATCTAAAAAAAAAAAAAGGTTCTGAAGAACCTAGGGACAGGACAGGGATAAAGACACAGATGTAGAGAATGGCCTTGAGGACACGGGGAGGGAGAAGTGTAAGCTGGGACGAAGTGAGAGAGTGGTATGGACTAATATATACTACCAAATGTAAAATAGATAGCTAGTGGGAAGCAGCCGCATAGAACAGGGAGATCAGCTCGGTGCTTTGTGACCACCTAGAGGGGTGGGATAGGGAAGGTGAGAGGGAGATGAAAGAGGGAGGAGATATGGGCATATATGTGTATGTATAGCTGATTTACTTTGTTATAAAGCAGAAACTAACACACCATTGTAAAGCAATTGTACTCCAATAAAGATGTTTTAAAACAAAAAAAGAAATAGAAACCATAATGGTAAAAAATGCACATTATAGAGAAAAAGGAAGGCAGATTTGGGTGGAAAATAGGAATGTTTGGGGCAGGCAGTAATAGTATATTGGAAGTCATTATCCAATCTATCTTTCTTCTAATGTGCATTCATGTTCTGCAGATACTAGAAAGTAAAAACATACATTTCCAAGGCTCCCTTGAACTACGTCTCTGGATGTGACATAGATTCAAAACAGATGCTCCGATGTGAGACTTTTGCTTCTCCTGATTCTGCTGTTTGCTGGCAAGCAGAGTCATATAGGCTTAACAAACGTCCCTGTGTTCTGCCACTCATTTTATATCAGGACCATGACTAGAGTGAGGCCTTTGGCACAAAAGTTAAGGAGATACCAAAAGTCTCAGTAATCAAGAAAAATTATATTTAATGAAATATTTTGGAAGGCAAAATTAATGTAAAAAATCCACAATGGACAAAATATAAAAGTTCTAGAGAAAGCTAGGATCAACATACTGATTTTGACTCAGGCTCTAATATGGCTTCTGACCAGCAATGTAATTGATCCTATCTTTATTTACAACATTGATAATTTGCCCATTTTGAATATTTTGCCCATTTTGAAATCAGAAAATTATTTCTGATTTAATTACATTATCAGTATATTTTGTTTGTGTTTACCATCTTATGTTATGCTCTCCATTTGTTTTGTCCAATATTTTTTTTCCTTTTCTTTCTGACCTCTTTTTGATTAATTATTTTAATATTCAATTTGCTTTTTTCTCCTAGTTTAGGTAAATTCATATTCTACTTCTATCCTTTTAGTGATTACCTAGAAATTTAATCTTGTAGATTCAATGATATAATTACTAAATATCTGTTCCCTCCTCCAGGTGTGTGTTTCTAGGAATTTTTAAACTTTATGTGGGTTATCCGTTTTTTTGACATATAATTTTTCATACTACTCTCTTATAATCCATTCTATTTCTGTAATATTTGAAACAAAGTTCTCTCTCTCATTCTGGATTTTAGACATCTGAGTCCTCTCTCTTTTTCCTCAGTAAATATAATAAATAATATAGCTGAAATTTTATTAGATATATTAATATTATAGAAAAAACACCTTTTGAGTTTTTTGATTATATATAATGATTTTCTATTCCTTATTTTATCTCTGTTCTTATCTCTATTTCCTACATTTCACTAATTTTAGGTTTAACATGTTCCTCTTCTTCTAGTTCCTTAAGGTGTAACATTAAGTTATTGAGTTGAGCCCTTTTTTCTTTTTCAGTATAAGCATTTACAGCTATAAATATCTTTCATAGGACTGCTTCTGCTGTATCTCATAAGTTTTCATATGTTGTGCTTTAATTTTTATTTATATCCAGATATTTTCTAATTTCCTTTGTGATGTTATTCTTTGACTCATTGTTATTTTAAAATGTGTTGTTTAATTTCCACATAATTGTGACTTTTCCAATTTTTCTTCTGCTATTGATTTCAAGTTTCTTTCCATTGTGATCAGCCAAAAACACTTTGTATGATTTCAATCTTTTAAATTTATAAACACTTGTTTTGTGACCTAATATATGGTTTATCCTTGGATATGTTATACGTGTACTTGAGAAAATATGTATTTTACTATTGTTGAGTGAAATTATCTCTACAAGTATTTTAGGTTCAGTTAGTCATATTGATATATAAGCCCTCTGTTTCCTTATTGATCACTTGTCTGGTTGTTATATTCACTATTGAAAGTGGGGTATTGAACTTTCCTACTATTAATGTGAAGCTGTTTATTTCTCCCTTCATTTCTGTCAATGTTTGCTTAATATAAATTGGAGCTATGTTGTTTGGTACACATATATTTATAATTACTATTTCCTCTTGGTGAATTGATGCTTTTTTCAATATATAATGTCTTTCTTTGTCTCTTTTGACTCATTGGTTTTTCAAGAGTGTGTTGTTTAATTTTTACATACTGGTGATTTTCTAGGTTTCCTTCTGTTTCATTCCATTGTGGTCAGAAAATATACTTGGTATGATTTCAATCTTAAATTTGTTGAGTTGTTTTGTGACCTACCATGGGATCTAGCCTAGAGAAGGTTTAGTGTGTGCCTGAGAAGAATGTGTGTTCTACTGTTGTTGAAGGGAATGTTCTAAATATATCTGTTAGGTTCATTTGATCTCTAGTGTTGTTCAAATCCACTGTTTCATTACTGATTTTTCTATTGGTGTTCTATCCGTTATTGTGAGTAGGATATTAAAGTTCCTTACGATAATTGAATTGCTATTTCTCCCTTCAGATCTGTCAGTGTTTGCTTTTCATATTTAGGTGCTCTGAAATTTGATATTTACTTTTATTTTATCTTCCTGATCAATTGACCGTTTTCTCATTATATAATAACCTTCATTTTCTCTCATAACAGTTTTTGACTTAGTCTATTTTGTCTGCTATAAAGACCCCTACTCTCCTTTGGTTACCATTCACATGAAATATATCTTTCCATCCCTTCACTTTTGTTTATGTGTATCCTTAAATCTAAAGTGAGTATCTTGTAGACAACACACAGTTGGGTCTTATTTTTTTTTTTTTTAGATCCATTCAGCCACTCTATGTCTTTTGATAGGGTAGTTAATCCATTTACTTTTAAAGTAATTATTGATAGGTAAGGACTTATTTTTGCCATTTTGTTCATTATTTTATTCTTTGTCCCTTTGTTCCTCTCTTGCTGTCCTCCTTTGTGATTTTTTGACTTTTCATAGTGATCTGCTTTGATTCCCTTCTTTTTTCTTTTGTGTATGCTCTGTATTTTCTTCGTGGTTACCATGGGGCTTATGTAGAACACCTTATAACCATCTATTTTAATCACATTAAAAAATTCTACACTTTACTTCTCCCACACACACACTTTACGTAGTTGATGTCACAATTTGCCTTTTTTTATACTATGTATCCATTAACTTTTTTTTAGTTACTGTTATTCTTAATACTTTCATCTTTAAATTTTATACTAGAATTAAAAGTTATTTAATGTAACTTTAAACGTAATTTAGTGTAACCATTACAGTGTTACAGTATTCTGTATTTATCTATATATTTTCATTTACTAATGTGTATTATACTTTAATATTTTTTCATATTGCTGACTGTAACACCATGGGCTAGGATGTTGGAGATACACTCCATTCATCTCCCTCATTCTCTGTGGAGAAATCTTTCAATTCTGCACCTTCTCTCAACCTCACAGAGCTGTTTTGGTTGCAGCAAGTCCCTGCCTCTTTTCCTTTTTTCTTAACTGCTACACTGTGTCTGAACTGTTCTGGTTCCATCAGTGCTATGTGAGAGGAAATAGAAACCAGCCCCTCAGGCAGTATCCTGAAAGCTTGGGATGTTGAAGGAACACTTCAACCCCCCTCCTTCCCTCCTGGAGGAGGTGTCTCAGGTTTTGCACTTTCTCTCAATCTTGCAGATCATGCCAGTGGCAGCAGGCTTGTCCATACCCTTTTCTTTGTTTTTAACTGTCCCCAGGCACCTAAATATGCTGGTTTCATCAGCACTCTATGGAAAATGAGACAGAAACTGACTCCACTGGCAGTGCACTGAAATGCCAGGATATTGGAGGCATGCTCTGTTCTCTCTCTCACCTGAGAGAGAAGTCAAGGTCAGAGGTGACCTGTCATGTTGAGCTGTGCTAACTTGGGGGAGGGGTTGATAGGGGTTAAATAAAATTGTTCTTCTTACCCTTCCCAATGCCACTTTTCTGGGTTTTGTGTTCTTCTGGAATATTACAACTTTGTAAATTGATGCTCTACTTCTCATAAAGGTATTTTGGTCTATATATCATTGTTAAATCAGTGTTTCTGTGGGAGAACAAGGATTAGGACTTCCTATTCCTCCATTTTAGTGGTTCTTTTGCCTGTAATCATTTGCTCCCAGGAATCTGCAGATCTGCAGTCTCCCTGAAGTATTCATGCACCACAGCACCTACCATTGTCTCTGTGGCTTCCATCCTGAGAAGAAGTGTGCTTCCATTCCCATCTGAGCTTCCAGTCAAGCAAAATAAGATACCAGTCAAAGAGTCCACAGACATAGAAGAGCATTGCAAACAATCTCTATTCCTTTTTTTTTTTTCAGCCCAAGGGAGGGAACCAGGAATTGGGCCACTTTCTCTGGAACTCAGGAACACCATGCTGAGGAGGGAGTGGGTTAAGGATGAGTTAAAGTGCCATGAAATTTCCTACTATTTTGAATGTGGATTTTGCTCGATTGGGCATTCACATGGTTTCTGCAGATCTTTGACTTTGTTCTAGAGCTCCTATAAAGTTATTTTAATCAGTCTGTAGTGCTTATTTTATGTTTCCATTGGGAAACAAGGTCCTGGAACTTTCTAGTTTACCATCCTGCTGACATTACACTGTAATACGTTATTTTACATTATTTTATTTTTCATTTTTATAATTTATACTTTGTACTTTTTCAAATCTGGTAGATCATTTTTTGGGTTTCCTGTTCTTTGTGGATATTTTCATACTTGTCATATATTTCTCAAGTACTGAAAATATAGCTATTTAAAAATTAACATCTGACAACTCAAGCATGTGAAGTCTTTGTGGACTGTTTTTTTGTTGTCTGATTTTTCTGATATTTCTCATACATAGTGTCCTGTTTTATTTTTCCTTTTGTGTGGATTTGTTTTTGATGGTGAACTGCTTAATTTCTTGTAAAAAATAACTACTAGGATTATTTGAGACCTAGAAAAAAGGTACAATCCTACAGATAAGTTTCACATTTACTTCTCTTTGATGCATTTAGGTAGTACCAGCATAAGATTACTATGTTCTAATGGGAGGTTTGAGTTTTTAAGTGTTATTTGGATAGTATGGATTTGGAGTGAAAACACTGTAAGAACTAGTTTGTGTTTATGATTGAATTTAGGTGTATTTATGGACACTTTATTTTAGTCCTATACTACGTGGTACCTTAGCAACTTTCCCTGTCATTTGGAGGGCAGGAGGGTTAAGGGTACATACATGCACTTTATTTCTAGTTTAAATCTCTCCTGATTATATAGGTTTTTGGGGTCCCAGTTTTGTTGAGAAGGTGTCTTTTGTTTGATACTCTTATCTTAAGAATGCCCTGGATTTTGCTTGCTGTTCCTCAAACCCTTCAAGACTATGGAAATCTATACTAAATGTTGTCAGATGGGGGGGTGGAAATCTTAGGTCAAATATAGCTCAGTGATTTTCCTTACCATCCTTGGTTCTTCATTCACTCAATAATTCTTTACTATCTTGCCCATTCTTCCATGTTTTTAAAGATTTTTTAAAAAAATTTTCCAACATCTTTGACTACTTTCAGTAAGAGTATTAGTCTGGATATGTAACTACCTGTATTACTAGAAATAGAAGACCAGTATTGATTTTTCACAATCACAGTTTCTAGTTTAAATGGGCTACTGTTTCAAATCAGGAGTTGGTATATGAAATGAAAAGAAAATACTTATTCTACAAAGTGAATTTTCTCAACATTTCTCAAAATATCTTCTATGGATCACTTGCCTCTCAGTCACTCCAGCTAATTGTGAAAATGAAGATTTTTCTGGGTCCCACCTAAGACATATTGGATAATGATGTCTAGGAGTTAAGCCCAGGAATCTGTATTTTTGTCAGCGAACCTAGTTAATTCATAAGTACACAAAATTTTAAGACCCTTCAATTTAGAACTAAAATTAAAATAGTTAATTTCCCTTTTAGTTTTACTTTAAAATACTTCCATTGAAACAAGAGAGAATAAAGAGAACCCCTGATGAGAAAGATAGGTCAGATGTCTAAATGATGTTTATGGACTTGACAACAAAGAAAAGTGGGAATACATTTTACACTTTAATAAATGTTAATTTCTACATAATTAGAGAAGTATAATTCATAATTGTGAGTATAAATTGATTAATATAACCAATAAAGAGTATTACATATTCAAAGGCAACAAAAAATTTTATTCTTCAATAATATTTTTAATCAGTGGTGGAATTTAGATGGTAGAAAAACCAATTTCAAACCATGCAGTTCACAGCAGAGCATTGTGCAGCAATTTACTTAACATGCGAAAGAACAAACATCTTTAAGCTTTGTGAAGAGCATGTCAGGGAGTCTGACAAGGAAAACCTCAGGGTATAGTCTTTCTACCTGCAAATAAATGGCTGCTACTGTGTTGTACATTCATGCACCTTTCACCTGCTGAGTTTCAGTGACTGATATTGCACTGGCCATTTTAAGAGACAGCTTCTCTGTAAACTGAATACAACCTATATTTCAGAGAACCTTCCACTCTTTTTTCCTGTTGATAAAAGCTAAATGACTATTATGAATCAAAATCCTTATTTTAGATATTGGTGGGCAATAAGATATGCATGAGAGGAAACATCTTTTAGGAGACTTGAAAACAGATGATACAAGATAGATCTAATCAGAGGATGTCTATGAATTTAGTGTACTTTTGCACAAATAATTTAAGAATTTTGACTTGCTGATGATTCTGTAATCAAAAAGTGGGAAAAGTAACCATATTTTAAAATTGTCATTTAGGAAAATGTAGGGCCTCTACAAATCATGTTAGCAGTTGTCATACCTATAATTTTTTTATAATCCATTGTAACCATTATAATATTGAAGACAAGAATATGCTATGGGCAGAAACACACAAAGGTGATGCTTAATGAGTCATAGGTTCTACATTCCTTGAAGTATAGGTGGAGTCTGTGACTTGCTTCTACCAATAGAATATGGCAAATGTGATTAGATGTCAATTCCTTGATAAGGTTACATTATAAGAGAGTCCATTTTATCAGATTAAAGGGAAAAACTCTCTTACTGGACTTAAAAAGTAAGCTGCCAAATTTTTGATAGGTCTATGTGGGAAAGGCAGGTGAATGTCCTCTAAGAGTTGACTCACAGCCAAGAAGAAAATAGGAATCTCAGTACTACAACCATAAGGAAAAACTAGGTGGTCTTGGAAGAGGATACCAAATTCCAGAAAGAAATACAGCCTAGCCAACACCTTAATTGCAGTCTTGTGAGACTCTGAGCCAAGAACCCAGTTAAGCCCTGCTCAGACTCCTCAACCATAGATGGAAACTGAGATGATAGATAGGTGATGTTTTCATCTCTTTGAAATGTTGTTTTCTAACTGTGGGGGTGATAGAGTCAGCCAGTCCATCTTGCAACAACAATTTTAAACACTTAAGAAATGTATAACTGATTCACATTGTTATAAAGCAGAAACTAACACACCATTGTAAAGCAATTATACTCCAATAATGATTTAAAAAAAGAAAGAAAGAAAGAAATCTATTACAGAATAGTCATTAAGCAGTTTGGACGTAAAGATCTGTAGACTTTTTGCAGAACTGGTAAACAATGATTACATTTTGATATTTCCTTGAGCCTAGTTGCCATTATACCTATTGATTCATTGTCTCCAGATCTAATTGAGTCATCTTTAAAATATAGGTTAATAAACATTCACACATTAATACATAGGCAATTCTATTTTAGTGTCATTTATAACTTTTTTGTGGAACTCTGTAATTATGAATGAGATAGAAATAAGGCAAAAGTCCATGATTAAGCACAACCACTCTAGACACTGTGATGTATTTACCAGTGTGGTAATGTCAATCACATAGAAAAATGCTGACAGACAAAGCACTTTAAAGTTAACATATATGATATAAATTATCAATAGCCACATAAATCATCAAAACAAGATGCCTGTGGTCCTTCAAAATAATTGTTTACCAACTACATTAGAATTCAAAATGTCGGAATACAGATGTGATTTGTATAATCATAAGTAGGCATAGTCTTCAGTTATTTGGTAAAAGACCAGGGATTGCACTACAATTTTCCATAGAGAAAATGATCCCTTGATAGTATTATTAGTGATGGAAAACTGAAACCTTTTCTCACGACCATTGCTATTTTACCAAAAAAAGAAAAAAGAAAAAAAAGGGGGCATAGTGAAATTTAATGTCAGTGATAGGAACATTGCACTTGGAAGTTTAAGAAAAACTCACTTTAACTGAAGTTAATTGAAGTATTAATTTTGAAATCTTTAAGCCCCTCCCCCAGGTAAATATCAACAATATAATATTAAACAGAAGAAAATATAGAAAAATTTAAGGATAATTGTTATTGATGCCTAAAATCCATTTTATAGCATGCATCAACATTTTAAACATTAGTTTTTATTGTACATCTGTCATCTTAGCACCAGAATCAAAGTATGGTCTAAACTTTCTTTTATCAGTAGACATTTAATAAATATCAGTTTATTTGATATGAGGGAATAGTTTAAAATTTGGTATGCTTCAGATTAAACAAGTAAATAGGATCAGAATCAGAAACTATGAAACTATTTTTTCACTTCTATGATCATTAATTTTATGTGCCAACTTGACTAGGCTGCAGTATCCAGATATTTCCTAAAATTCCAGTCTTGCTGTGAGAGTGTTTTTTGATGAGATTAATATTTAAATCTGTAGACTTTTAATAACGCAGATTTCCCTCCATAACGTGGGTAGGCTTCATTCACTCTGTTGAAGGCTTTAGGCGAAAAAAACTGAGATCTCCCAAAGGAAAGAGAATTCTCCCTTTAGACTTGAGCTGCAAAATCAACAGCTCTTCCCTGGGTCTCCAGTCTGCCAACTTGCTCTGTAGATTTCAGAATTTACAACTTCCACAATTGTGTGAGGCAATTCCTTAATAATCTCTCTCTGTCTCTGTCTCCCTCGCAATACACACACACACACACACACACACACACACACACACACACACATCCTACATCCTTTTGGTTCTGTTTCTCTAGAGGACACTGACTAATACAGATTTTGATACAACAAGTGTTTCGAGAGGAATAGAATCTTAAGGATCAATTTTCTGAATTGATCCTGGGGGTTTCTGGAATTGGTTTTCTAATCTGATTTGACTGAAAAGTAAATGGTTCTATTTCTAGTAGGAAAAAGGGCACTGATAATCCATAGTGTGCTGTTGAAATAGAGATATTATTGGATTTCTGTCAAGATTCAAATATCTATTGAAAATTAAAAGTACCATCATAGAATGTTTCTCATCAAATATTTATAAAAAGCAACGTTCTGAGTGACCTTGTCTATGATACTTTAGGATTTTTTTTTCAAACTTATGAGTGTAACGAGATTGGCTGGTTGCTCCTAATTCAGCTGGACAAAGTAGGAAAAGAAAAGACTGAGCTCAGGGATTCTAATTTCCAGCTCAAGTGCTGTATAAATGACCTAGAAGTTTTAATGTCTTCCCTGAAAGAAATCAAACCCAGAATTTTGTCCTGTGTGTGGCCAAATCACAATACAAATTGAATTCCCTACTTGCAGGGTGTCTTCTGTTAAAAGTGAGGGCATTGATTGGGAAGGAACAGGATCCTGAAAATTAGAATGAGTCTTTATGGGAAGATCCTGATGGTGCTGGGGATATTGAAACTCTAAATTCTGATTAGTCTTCTTTGCCTGTAGGAGCCTCTCCAACTCTGTCTGAGTAGATTAACCTTGCTGTGACTGGGGAAACTGCAATGGCTTCCCCTGAGGTAATTGCCTTGGAAGACACTGCTGATTTTCCTTGATACCTACCCCCACCACCCCTCTTTGTTTCTAGAGCTATAATTCAAATCCCATCAGGTGTTAAAGTTGAGGTACAAAATGTGACCCATAAGGAAGTGTGCACAATTATTTCAGACTTAAAAAGAACATGGGAAAATATTTCTAACTAATAGTGTATCTTAGATAATAATATATTGTTGAAATATATTAATTCCATATAAAATTAGTTTTCAACTTGAATAAGTCTGAATATATTGAGTTCTTACCATGTGCAAGGTATTCTTTAACAGCATCATTTTATTTCTTTGTGATCTGTTCTAGGCTTTCTTCTCTTTTCTTTATAACTTCTCTTCTTAATTGGTACCATCAACTTTGATTTTAATTTCAGCATCTAGATGCTGAAAATCCCTATAACTCTCCTCTAAGCTTCACATCTATTCATCCAGCTTCCTATTGAACAGTTCTACTTGGATGTCTCACAGACACACTAATTCAATATATCCCAAACCAACCTCAACACTTTTCATCTCAAACTCACTTTCCTTATAGTAAATGGCATTACCAGCCACTCAACTGCTAATGCCAGAAAACTAAGATTCATCCTACACATCCCCAACCTCGTAATTATCTCTGGAATCCATTCACTTCTCTCCACTTCCACTAACTGCCATCTTAGTTCAGATAGACATTATTTTTAATCTTGACTACTTAAAAACCTCCTCATTATTATTTTTCTAAATACATATTTTACTACAATCCAGTCTCTACATAAGTCTTAATTAAACACAAATCTGGTCATTACACTCCCTTGCCTTTTCAGTCCCTTGAATATGCTATGAACTTTTTCACCCGAGCATTTTCACAAGATATCCCTTAAACCTGGAACATTTTTCACTCCCAATTTTAGCTAACTTAGCCTAGCTAATTCTTTCTTCCTCTTTCATGTCTCAGATTAAATATCATTTCTTCATGCAAGCCTTTTCTGATATGCCAAACTTTGATCTCCTTATAACACACTCAAAATATTTCTTCATAAATCTTGCAAAAATTTATTCTATTTTCTCTGCTATTTAGTCATTTCTAGGAGGGCAAGGATTGTTTCTTATTCATTGCAATACCATTACTGATACAATATTTGTCACTTAGAAGGAATGAAATAAATATTTACCAGATGAATGAATGGAAGGGTGAATGGATGAAGAGGTGAATGGATGGATGAATACAATATTTTCAAAAACCTACTGTAACATATTATGACAGTATCCAAAAGAAAACGTTTCTGTCATTCATTACATGGGTAATGAGATTATCCACTCTGATAAGTGTAGAACAGCTGAAAAAGAGTTGAAATTTAAAATCATTTAATAATATATGTGTGGATCTGTTTCTGTGTTCCATTTTGGGGGGATTATTTGTTTATATATGGTAATATTATACCTTTTTAATAAATTTTTATAGTAGGTCATGATATCTGGTAGTGTATAGCCTCCACTTTTGTTAATTCTCATGTCTGACTTGTTATTCTTACCTTTTGCATTTTCAAATAAATATTGAAATTAGTTTGTCAATTTGCAAAATAAATCTGCTGGTATTTTGATTTATATCTCGAATCTTAAATCTGTAGAAACATTTTGAGAGAATTTACATCTTTACAATTTTGAATCTTCCAATCTTTGAGAAAAATTTATCCCTCTATTTATGTCTACTCTCTCTGAAAAGCATTTTTTGTTTCCATTGAATGTCTTACACATCTGCATTAGATTTAATCTTATTGATACTTGATGTTTTTTATCATGTAATTAACATCATTTCTTAAACATCATTTTCTACTACTTTGTGATTGTTGTATAGAAACAAAGTTCATTTTTTATGTTGACCTTGTATGCAAAAGACATGATATATTCCCTAATTATTAATGATATTCTGTGTGTTGGTACTTTCAAAAATACATTTACAACTATAACGATTTTCTTTCTCCTTTTCTATACTTATTCCATTGTTTTTTGTTCTTGCCATATTTCACTGTGTAGGACTTCTAGTACAACACTAAATAGAAATGGAAATTGTGTTCTTTAATTTCCCATTCAAATTTCAGGTTGTATGATTGAATATAATTTTATTTGTAAGTTTTTGTAGATGCCTTTTATCATACTGAAAGCTTTCCTTTCCACCACTATTTTGCAAATATTTTTAATTCAGAAAAAGTGAGTTCAATTTTATCAAACATTTTTTGTCTTAGCCAAGATAATAATTTTTTTTCCATGTTTTCTGTTAAAAGGGTGAAACATTTTGATGTTTTTTTTTTAATTTTTAGCCACCCTTATGTACCTTTAATAAATCCTACTTCACTAGGATGTATTTTATCTTTTCTTTTGAAATAATGATAGAGTCACAGGAAGTTGCAAAGAGCATACAGAGAGATCACTGTACCTTTCATCTAGTTTCTCCCACTGGTTACATCTTACATAATAAATGTATCAAAACCAGGAATTTTACATGGTACAACATGTGTGTGTATAGTTCTATGCCATTTTGTCCCATGTTTACATTCATGTAACCACCACCAAAATAAAAATACAGAACTATACCATTATCATGAAAATATCTATCATTCTATTCTTTTTGTAGTCATACTCACCTCCATTCCCCAAAGTTTCTCTACCAGCTGGTGATGACTAACCTATTCTTTATCACCCTAAATTTGTCATTTTGATAATGTTACATAAATGGAAACATAGTGTGTGACCTTTTCAGATTAATCTTTTTTACCTCAGTATAGTTACACTCGAGATTCATCAAAGTTGCTGCATGTACCAATCATTAGTTCCTTTTTATTGCCAAGTAGTATATAATGGTATGAAAGTACCACCATTCACTCATTGTGGAGCACTTTGATTATTTCCAATGTGGTGCTAATACAAATAAAGTTGAAGAGAACAATAATGTACATATTTTTATGTGAATATAAATTTCTAATTTCTCTGGGATATGAGATACAAATGTGGTTGCTGGGTCATATCATAAGTGAAGGTTTAATTTTTTAAGAAACTGCAACACTATTTTCTAGTGTGGCTGTATCATTTTCATTCCCTCCTGCAATATATAAAAAAAAAGTTTCTCTTCATCCACACTAGCATTTCATATAGTCACCATGATTTGTTTTACCTTTTTAATAGGTGTGTGATGATATCTTATTGTGCTATTAATTTGCATTTCCCTGATGGCTCATGATGGTGAAATTCTTTTTTCGTGTGTTTATCTGCCAACTGTATATCCACTTCTGTGAAATGTCTCTTCAAATATTTTGCCATTTCTAATTGGATTGTTTTTTCCTACTTTTTTTAAACTGTTGAGTTTTAGAATACTTTAGATATTCAAGATACAGTTCCTGGGATGAGGGGAAGATGGTGGAAGAGTAAGACACAGAGATCACCTTCCTCCCCACAAATAAAACAGAAATACATCTACACGTGGAACAACTCCTACAGAACACATACTGAATGCTGGCAGAAGACCCCAGACTTCCCAAAAGGCAAGAAACTCCCCACGTACCTGGGTAGGGAAAAAGAAAAAAAAGAAGAAAACAGAGACAAAAGAATAGGGACGGGACCTGCACCAGTAGGAGGGAGCTGTGAAGGAGGAAAGGTTTCCACACACTAGGAAGCCCCTTGGCGGGCGGAAACTGCAGGTGGCGGAGGTGGGGAGCTTTGGAGCCGTGGAGGAGAGTGCAGCAACATGGGTGCAGAGGGCAAAGCGGGGAGATTCCTGCACAAAGGGTCAGTGCCGACCAGCACTCACCAGCCCGAGAGGTTAGTCTGCTCACCCACCAGGGCGGGCGGGGCTGCAAGCTGAGGCTCGGGCTTTGGTTGGATCACAGGGAGAGGACTGGGGTTGGTGGTGTGAACACAGCCTGAAGGGGTTAGTGCACCACGGCTAGCTGGGAGGGAGTCAGGGAAAAGGTCTGGAGCTGCCAAAGAGGCAAGAGACTTTTTCTTCCCTCTTTGTTTCCTGGTGCACGAGGAGAGGGGATTAAGAGCGCTGCTTAAAGGAGCTCCAGAGACAGGCGCGAGCCGCGGCTAAAAGCGTGGACCACGGAGACAGGCAGGAGAGGCTAAGGCTGCTGCTGCCACCATCAAGAAGCCTGTGTGACAGCACAGGTCACTATACACACCTCCCTTCCGGGGAGCCTGTGCAGCCCGCCACTGCCAGGTTCCCAGGATCCAGGGACAACTTCCCCGGGAGAACGCATGGCGAGCCTCAGGCTGGTGCAATGACACGCTGGCCTCTGCCACCACAGGCTCACCCCACACTCCGTGCCCCTCCCTCCCCCCGGCCTGAGTGAGGCAGAGCCCCCAAATCAGCGGCTCCTTTAACCCTGTCTTATCGGAATGAAAAACAGACGCCCTCCAGCTACCTACAAGAAGAGGCGGGGCCAAATCCAAAGCTGAGCCCCTGTGAGCTGTGAGAGCAAAGAAGAGAAAGGGAAATCTCTCCCAGCAGCCTCAGGGGCAGCGGATTAAAGCTCCACACTCAACTTGATGTACCCTGCATCTGTGGAATACATGAATAGACAACAAATCATCCCAAATTGAGGAGGTGGACTTTGAGAGCAAGATTTAGGATTTTTTCCCCTTTTCCTCTTTTTGTGAGTGTGTATGCATATGCTTCTCTATGAGATTTTGTCTGTATAGCTTTGCTTCCACCATTTGTCCTAAGGTTCTATCTGTTTGTTTATATTTTTAAAATTTTTTTTTCTTAATAATTATTTTTTAATTTAATAACTTTATTATATTTTACTTTATTTTATTTTATCTTCTTTCTTTCTTTTTTCCTTCCTTCCCTCCTTCTTTCCTTCCTTCCTTCCTCCCATCATCCCTCCCTCCCTCCCGCCTTTCTTTCTTTCTTTCCTTCTTTCCTTCTTTCCTTCCTTTCTTCTTTCTTTTTTCCTTCCTTCCTTTCTATATTTCTTTCTTTCTTTCTTCCTACTTCTACTAATTCTTTCTCTCTACTTTTTCTCCCTTTGATTCTGAGCCATGTGGATGAAAGGCTCTTGATACTGCAGCCAGGAGTCAGTGCTTTGCCTCTGAAGTGGGAGAGCCAACTTCAGGACACTGGTCAACAAGAGACCTCCCAGCTCCACATAGTATCAAATGGCGAAAATCTCCCAGAGAGCTCCATCTCAACGCCAGCAGCCAGCTTCCCTCAACGACCAGCAAGCTACAGTGCTGGACACACTATGCCAAACAACTAGAAAAACAGGAACACAACACCACCCATTAGCAGAGAGGCTGCCTAAAATCATAATAAGTCCACAGACACACCAAAACACACCACCAGACATGGACCTGCCCACCAGAGAGAGAAGATCCAGCCTCATCCACCACAGCACAGGCACTAGTCCCCTCCACCAGGAAGCCTATACAACCCACTGAACCAACCTTAGCCACTGGGGACAGACACCAAAACCAATGGGAACTACGAACCTGCAGCCTGCAAAAAGGAGACCCCAAACACAGTAAGATAAGCAAAATGAGAAGACAGAAAAACACACTGCAGATGAAGAGCAAGATAAAAACCCACCAGACCTAACAAATGAAGAGGAAACAGGCAGCCTACCTGAAAAAGAATTCAGAATATTGATAGTAAAGATGATCCAAAATCTTGGAAATAGAATAGAAAAAAGTGCAAGAAACATTTAACAAGGACCTAGAAGAACTAAAGATGAAACAAACAACAATGAACAATACAATAAATGAAATGAAAAATACTCTAGATGGGATAAATAACAGAAAAACTGAGGCAGTAGAATGGAAAACTGACCTGGAAGACAAAATAGTGGAAATAACTACTGCAGAGTAGAATAAAGAAAAAAGAATGAAAAGAATTGAGGACAGTCTCAGAGACCTCTGGGACAGCATTAAATGCACCAACATTCAAATTATAGGGGTTCCAGAAGAAGAAGAGAAAAAGAAAGGGACTGAGAAAATATTTGAAGAGATTAGAGTTGAAAATTTCCCTAATATGGGAAAGGAAAGATTTTTTCAAGTCCAGGAAGCACAGAGAGTCCCATCCAGGACCAATCCAAGGAGAAATATGCCAAAGACACATATTAATCAAACTGTCAAAAACTAAATACAAAGAAAGCATATTAAAAGCAGCAAGGGAGAAAGAACAAATAACACACAAGTGAATCCCCATAAGGTTAACAGCTGATTTTTCAGCAGAAACTCTGCCAGCCAGAAGGGAGTGACAGGACATATTTAAAGTGATGAAGGCAAAAAACCTACAACCAGGATTCCTCTACCCAGCAAGGATCTCATTCAGATTTCATGGGGAAATTAAAACGTTTACAGACAAGCAAAAGCTGAGAGAGTTCAGCACCACCAAACCAGCTTTACAACAAATGCTAAAGGAACTTCTCTAGGCAAGAAACACAAGAGAAGGAAAAGACCTACAATAATGAACCCAAAACAATTTAGAAAATGGGAATAGGAACATATGTATTGATAATTACCTTAAATGTAAATGGACTAAATGCTCCCACCAAAAGACTCAGATTGGCTGAATGGATACACAAACAAGACCCGTATATATGCTGTCTACAAGAGACCCACTTCAGACCTAGAGACACATATAGACTAAAAGTAAGGGGATGGAAAAAGATATTCCATGCAAATGGAAACCAAAAGAAAGCTGGAGTAGCAATTCTCATATCAGAAAATATAGACTTTAAAGTAAAGACTGTTAGAAGAGACAAAGGAGGACACTACATAATGATCAAGGGATCGATCCAAGAAGAAGATACAGCAACTGAAATTATTTATGCACCCAACATAGGAGCACCTCAATACATAAGGCAAATACTAACAGCCATAAAAGGGGAAGTCGACAGTAACACATTCATAGTAGGGGAATTTAACACCCCACTTTCACCAATGGACAGATCATCCAAAATGAAAATAAATAAGGAAACACAAGCGTTAAATTATTCATTAAACAAGATGGACTTAATTGATATTTATAGGATACTCCATCCAAAGGCAGCAGAATACACATTTTTCTCAAGTGCTCATGGAACATTCTCCAGGATAGATCATACCTTGGGTCACAAATGAAGCCTTCATAAATTTAAGAAAATTGAAACTGTATCAAGTATCTTTTCCGACCACAATACTATGAGACTAGATATCAATTACAGGAAACATCTGTAAAAAATACAAACACATGGAGACTAAACAATACACTATTTAATACCGAAGTGACCACTGAAGAAATCAAAGAGGAAATTAAAAAATACATATAAACAAATGACAATGGAGACATGACCACCAAAAACCTATGGGATGCAGCTAAAGCAGCCTAAGAGGGAAGTTTATAGCAATACAAGTTCACCTTAAGAAACAGAAAACATCTCGAATAAACAACCTAACCTTGCACCAAAAACAATTAGAGAACTAAGAACAAAAAAACCCAAAGTTAGGGTTTCCCTGTTGGCGCAGTGGTTGAGAGTCCGCCTGCCGATGCTGGGGACACGGGTTCGTGCCCCGGTCCTGGAAGATCCCACATGCCGTGGAGCAGCTGGGCCCATGAGCCATGGCCACTGGGCCTGCGTGTCCGGAGCCTGTGCTCCACGGCGGGAGAGGCCACAACAGTGAGAGGCCCGTGTACCAAAAAAAAAAAAAAAAAAAAAACCCAAAGTTAGCAGAAGGAAAGAAATCATAAAAATCAGATCAGAAATACATGAAAAATAAATGAAGGAAATGATAGCAAGGATCAATAAAACTAAAAGCTGGTTCTTTGAGAAGATAAACAAAATAAATAAACCATTAGCCAGACTCATCAAGAAAAAAAGGGAGAAGACTCAAGTCAATAGAATTAGAAATGAAAAAGGAGAAGTAACAACTGACACTGCAGAAATACAAAAGTTCATGAGAGATTACTACAAGCAACTCTATGCCAATAAAATGGACAACCTGGAAAAAATGGACAAATTCTTAGAAATGCACAACCTGCCAAGACTGAACCAGGAAGAAATAGAAAATATGAACAGACCAATCACAAGCACTGAAATTGAAACTGTGATTAAAAATCTTCCAACAAAAAAAAGCCCAGGACCAGATGGCTTCACAGACGAATTCTATCTACCATTTAGAGAAGAGCTAACACCTATCCTTCTCAAACTCTTCCAAAATATAACAGAGGGTGGAACACTCCCAAACTCATTCTACGAAGCCACCATCACCTTGATACCAAAACCAGAGAAGATTGTCACAAAGAAAGAAAACTACAGGCCAATATCATTGATGAACATACATGCAAAAATCCTCAACAAAATACTACAAACAGAATCCAACAGCACATTAAAAGGATCATACACCATGATCAAGTGGGGTTTATTCCAGGAATGCAAGGATTCTTCAATATACACAAATCAATCAATGTGATAAACCATATTAACAAATTGAAGGAGAAAAACCATATGATCATCTCAATAGATGCAGAGAATTCTTTTCAAAAAATTCAACACCAATTTATGATAAAAACCCTGCATAAAGTAGGCATAGAGGGAACTTTCCTCAACATAATAAAGGCCATATATGACAAACCCACAACCAACATCATCCTCAATGGTGAAAAACTGAAAGCATTTCCACTAAGATCAGGAACAATACAAGTTTGCCCACTCTCACCACCCTTATTCAACATAGTTTTGGAAGACCTAGAGTCTGTCATACAGAGTGAAGTAAGTCAGAAAGAGAAAGACAAATACCATAGGCTAACACATATATATGGAATTTAAGAAAAAAAAATGTCATGAAGAAGCTAGGGGTAAGACAGGAATAAAGACACAGACTTATTAGCGAATGGACTTGAGGGTATGGGGAGGGGGAAGGGTGAGCTGTGACAAAGCAAGAGAGAGGCATGGACATATATACAGTACCAAACATAAGGTAGATAGCTAGTGGGGAGTAGCCGCATAGTACAGGGAGATCAGCTCAGTGCTTTGTGACCGCCTGGACGTGTGGGATAGGGAGGGTGGGAGGGAGGCAGCTGCAAGAGGGAAGAGATATGGGAACATATGTATATGTATAACTGATTCACTTTGTTATAAAGCAGAAAGTTACACACCATTGTAAAGCAATTATACCCCAATAAAGATGTTAAAAAAAATGATACAGTTCCTTGTCTCATATGTATATTGAAAATACTTTCTCATACTTTGTAACTTGTTTTCATCAGCTAGCAGGGTATTTTTTAGGGCAAACATTTTAAATGATGAGGTACACCCTGTGGATGTTTTTTCTTTTATGTATGGTGCTTTTGGTGCCAAATAAAAACTTTTCAATAAGTCATGTGCCAGAATATTTCCTCCTATGTATTCTTTTTTTTTTTTTTTGTGGTATGCGGGCCTCTAACTGTTGTGGCCTCTCCTGTTGTGGAGCACAGGCTCCAGACGCGCAGGCTCAGCAGCCATGGCTCACGGGCCTAGCCACTCCGTGGCGTGTGGGATCTTCTTGGACTGGGGCGCGAACCCGTGTCCCCTGCATCGGCAGGTGGACTCTCAACCACTGCGCCACCAGGGGAGCCTCTATGTATTCTTTTAAAATTGTTATAGCTTTACATTTTACAATTTTTAATTTTATTATTTAATTTTTTATAGAATACATCCTTGAGTCTATCTTACATCCATTAGTTTACACCTCCCATTTGCCCTTCCCTATATTGCCCCTCCCCACAACTGGTAACCACTACTTTGTCCTCTATATCTGTGAGTCTGTTTCTTTTTTGTTATATTCACTACTGTTTTGTATTTTTTAGATTCCACATATAAGTGATATCATAAGTATTTGTCTTTCTCTGACTTCTTTCGCTTAACATAATACCCTCCAACTCTATCCATGTTGTTGCAAATGGTAAAATTTCAATTTTTTTTCATGGCTGAGTAGTATTCCATTGTATATATATACACCATATCTTCTTTATGCATTTGTCTGTTGATGGACACTTAGGTTGCTTCCATATCTTTGCAATTGTAAAACATGTTGCTATGAATATTGGGGTGTATGTTTCTTTTCAAATTAGTGTTTTTGCTGTTTTTGAATATATATCCAAGAGTGGAATTGCTGAGTCATATGGTAGTTCTACTTTTAGTGTTTTGAGAAAACTCCATACTGTTTTTCACAGTGGCTGCACCAATTTACATTCCCACCAACAACATAGGAGGATCCCTTTTTCTCCACATCCTTGGCAACTTTTGTTATTTGTGTTCTTTTTGATGATAGCCATTCTGACAGTTGTAAGGTGATATCTCATTGTGTTTTTGATTTTCATTTCCCGGATGATTAGTGATGTTGAGCATATTTTCATGTACCTGTTCTCCATCTGCATGTCCTATTTGGGAAAATGTTTATTCAGGTCTTTTGCCCATTTTTAAAATTATTTTTGTTTTTGGCCACACTGTGTGGTACATGAGATCTTAGTTCCCTGACCAGGGATCAAACCCATGGCACCTGCATTGGAAGCATGGAATCCTAATCACTGGACCACCAGGGAAGTCCCCTCTGCCCATTTTTTAATTGGGTTTCTTGCATTTTCATTTTTTTGATGTTGAATTGTATGAGCTGTTTATATATGTTGGATATTAACCACTTATTGGTCATATCATTACAAGCCAATATCACTGATGAACATAGGTGCAAAAATCCTCAAGTAAATATTCAAAAATCAAATACAAGAGTACATTAAAAGGATTACACACCATGATCAAGTGGAATTTATGCCATGGATGCAAGGATCTTTCAATATCTGCAAATCAATCAATGGGATACACCACATCAACAAATTGAAGAATAAAAACCACATGATCATCTAAATAGATGCAGAAAAAGCTTTTGACAAAATTCCACATTCATTTATGATAAAAATTCTCCAAAAAGTGGGCATAAAGAGAATATACCTCAACATAATAAAGTCTGTGTATGAAAAACCCACAGCTAACATCATATGCAATGGTGAAAATCTGAAAGCATTTCCTCTAAGATCAGAAATAAGACAAGGATGCCCACTCTCACCACTTTTATTCAACATACTATTGGAATTCATAGGCACACCAATAAGACAAGAAAAACAAATGAAAAGAATCAAATTAGAAAGGAAAAAGTAAAACAGTCACTGTTTGCAGATGACATTATACATAGAAAATGCTAAAGACCCTACCAGAAAACTACTGGAGCTCATCAATGAATTCAGTAAAGTTGCAGAATACAAAATTAAGATACAGAAACCTGTTGCATTTCTATACACTAACAACAAAATAGCAAAAAGAGAAATTAAGGAAACAATCCAATTTTCCATTGTATCAAAAAGAATAAAATACCTAGGAATAAACCTACCTTAGGAGGCAAAAGACCTGTGCTCCAAAAACTTTAAAACACTGATGAAAAATTAAAGATGACAGAAACAGATGGAAAGATATACCATATTCATGAATTGGAGGAATTAATATTGTTAATATGACCCTACTACCCAAGGCAATCTACAGATTCAATGAAATCCTTCTCAAAACCCCCTTGGCATTTTTCAGAAAACTAACATAAATAATCTTAAAATTTGTATGGAAACACAAAACACCCCGAATAGCAAAAATGCTCTTGAAAAAAGAGAACAGAGCTGGAGGAATCACACTCCCTGACTTCAAACTACACTACAAATGCTACAGAGATCAAAACAGTATGGTACTGGCACAAAAACAGACACATCGATCAATGGAACAAAATAGAGAGCCCAGAAATAAACACACACACTTATGGTCAATTAATCTATGAGAAAGCAGGCAAGAATATACAAAACAGAAAAGACAATTTCTTCAATAAGTGGTGCTGAGAAAACTGAACAGCATTCCCCCAGCAATGAATGAGCTTTCTTCTTGCTCCACATCATCATCAGCATTTGATATTGTCAAATTTTGGATTTTAGCTATTCTAAAATATATATATTTGTATCTCATTGTTTTAATTTGCAATAATATAACTTGAATCCATTTAGTGAATTAAAAAGGAACTATGTTCTTTAGTTTCAACAGATGATTTCAAGTACTTTATTATCCTGAATGATATCTAAAAGGAATTAAATAATTCCATGAAATTCAGAGTTATACTTTTATTGCAACAAAATATATTATAGCTAGATTGAATAAAAACAGATTGTTATATTTGTAATTTATTCTGTTTCTCACATACTATTCTTCTGTAGTTATACATTTCACAAGAGATGACAGTTTAAACTGAGACATTAATTCAATGAAAATCACAAGGTTAAGACAGTTCTCCACATATCATAGAAATAATTGGTGACAACTAAAAATTAAACAAATTATACAAGCAAAATTTAAAGTTGTGAGAATGGGTTAATAATATGCATATCAAAAGATGAAATTCAATATTGAAACACTAAATTACCAGTAGAAATGAACTATTATCCTCTGAATAGGCCATCTTATTTTAAAAACATTATATACACTATTCTTATTTTGTCATTCAGAAACAGATATAAACATCCTGGTATGTTCATATTATCCTAATGTTTGTATTTGGTTCTTCACTAGGGTTTGAACATGGAAATTAATTAGGGTCAATGGGATCTAAAGGAAATCTGCTGGACAGGGATTTGGTTTCTGAGAAAGCTTTTCTTTCATGATTAAGAGTGATAAACTAGAAGAGTGTCCTGCCTTGTCCCATCCTGCTTCAAATATAGGCTATGAGAATGAGATTCCTGTAGTTTCCATTATAGGCATGTGAAGATGACATCTCAGTATTCTTGAACCACCTATCTCTGGTATTCCTACATGAGAGTAATAAAATTCTAAAGTTTAATCCCATTTTAGTCTGGTATTTTATTATTTGTAGCTGAAATATTCTTAACTGATAGACCAGTTTTCCTACAACAACAACAACAACAACAAAATGCTATGGATATTGCCTTAATCCATTCAGGATGCTATAATAGAAGTTCATAGACTAGGTGACTTCAAAAACAAATATTTATTTCTTACAGTTCTAGAGACTGGAAGACCAAGATTAAACCACCAAAAGATTCAGTGTTTGGTGAGATGTTGCTTTTTCATTCATAGATGGCCATCTTTTTGCTGTGTTTTCACATGGCAGAAGGGTCAAGGGAGTACCCTGGGGTCTCTTGTATAAAGGCACTAATCCAATTCATGAGGGTTCTGACTTCATGGCCTAATCACTTCCCACAGGGCCCACCTCCAAATATCATCACATTGGAGTTTAGGTTTTGACATATGGGAATTTTGGGGGAGGTGGGTGGTCTCTGGTAGCTGTCAATATGAGAAAAGGCAAGCAGTCAGGTAAATAACTAAAATTTATGAGTCTGATATTTGTTTTTAACTGTTTGTTTTTTATTGTTATTTTTTCTCTTAATTAATCTTTTATTCTGACTGAAGTTACAAGGATTAATGATTTCTCCCAAGAACAAACATCTTATAATCTTACACTCATAGATATCAGAAATTCCTGTTATCAGAATTACTAATATGTGAGCAGATACACAAAAATTTCCAACAGAATTCTCCCACTTGAAAAGTTTATAAAGAGAACTTGCAACTTCCTGTCCAGCACATAGTGAACTTGGAAGTCATCACTCCCATCCACACAAGAAGAAAAAAGCTGAATAAACTAAAAAAACGTAACTTTTCATTTTTCTATCTGAGAACAAAGATTGCAGGACAAAACTATTGCCCCCAAAATTGGAGAGGAAGACAGGCAGAAACAGAGAATAACAGCTTATAATAGAAGAAGCCCATGAGCTGAAACCTCCATGTTATCCAGTCCAAGATAGGAAAATCTAAAATGTAATTGAGAAATTGCTGGAAGTTCAGTGTGGACAAATTTGAGAGTTAAAAACTCCAGGTTGGGGAGGCAGTCTTAGAGATGTTTCCACATTTTTTTAAAGTTTTATTCTAAGAGGTATACTAGGTTTTCAGTGAAGATTAGACAAAAATGTCTTGGTGTTTCCAGCAGGGGTAGGGAGAAGTAGCCATTTGGAAATGCACTCAGAGCATTCAGTATTTTTTAGCAAGGCCTAGCCTCAAGAGAAACTATTTTATCAGAGACTAATTAACAGAGTTTAACCAGAAGCTAACCAACTTGAGGGAAGGGATATACCCAACTCCAGCCTTCTCTAGCTTTCTATAACTTAAGGGATGGAGAGAGATGAAAAGCACTTACAAAGGCCACACCCCCAGGGGAACAGGCTAACTAAAAGGCTGAAACCTAATAATAGGACAATAAAATACTTCCCTTCCCCCAACACCTAAGAATACATCAATAAAGACTTATGTACCACAGTTACATTTACCCAGTACATCATGTCTGCCTTTCTGCAAAAAAAAAAAAAAAAAAAAAAAAAAATTACAAGGTATACTGAAAGGTTAAAAAAAAATACCACAGTTCGAAGAGACAGAGCAAGCATCAGAATCAGACTCAGATATGACATGGATTTTGGAAGTATCTGAAAAGAAAATTAAAAGGACTATCTGTGATCAATATGCTAAGGAGTCTAATGTGAGAAGCAGACAACATGTAAGAACAAATGCATAATGTAAGCAGAGAGATGGAAATTCTAAAAAACAACAAAAAGAAGTGCTAGAAATCAAAAACACTGTAACAGAAATGTTTTGATGGGCTTATTAATAGACAAAGAATCAATGAACTAGAAGATATGTCAATACAAACTTCACAAACTGAAATGCAAAACAACAACAAAATAGAATAGAATTTCCAAGAAGTGTGGGGAAACTACAAAAGCTGTAACACATGTGTAATGATAATACCAGAAAGAGAAGAAGAAGAAAACAAAAACATATCTGAAGCAGTAATGACAAATTTTTTCAGGATTAATGTCAGACACAAAATCACAGACCCAGGAAGCTCAGAGAACACGTAGCAGGACAAATACTAATAAATCTATACCTAGGTATATGCACTACTTGTGATGCAGTATGGTGTTATTTGAAAGTGAACCTGGCTTTGTTGTAAATGCATATTGCCATCCACAGGGCAATCACTAAATAAAGTTTTAAAATAAGAAGTATAATTTATATGCTAAAAAGCAAAGAAAATAAAATCATATAAAATGCTTAAATAAAGCAAGAGAAGGCACAGGAATTCCCTGGTGGTCCAGTGGTTAAGACTCCATGCTCCCAACGCAGGGGGCCAGGTTCAGTCCCTGGTCAGGGAACTAGACCCCGTATGCCGCAACTAAGCATCTGCATGCTGCAACTAAAAGATCCTGCATGCCACAACTAAAGATCCCACATACCGCAATGAAGATCCTGCAGATGTGACAACAAAGATCCCATGTGCCAAAACTAAGACCCAGTGCAGCCAAATAAATTTTTAAAAAGAGAGAGAGAAGGCAGAAAAAAGTGGAAGACAAAAGTAGAAACAACAAAAGCAATGAGTAGAAAACAGTAACAAATGTGATAGATAAGAATTAACTATATCAATAATCACTTTAAATATCAATGATCTAAATACATCAATTAAAAGACAGAGACAGAGTGTATTGAAACCCAAGGCCCAACTGTAAATTGTCTACAAGAAACCCACTTTGAATATAAAGGCACATATAGATTAAAAGTAAAAAGATAGAGAAAGATATAACATGTTAACACTAACCACAAGGAAGTAATAGTAGCTATATTAATTTCAGACAAATTCAACTTCAGGGCAAGGGAAATTATCAGGAATAAAAGAGCAATTGACAGTGATAAAGGGGTCAATTATCCAAGAAGACATATCAATCTTTAATGTGTATGTACCTAAAAACCAAGTATCAAAATACTTAAGAAAAAAAGTGATGGAACTGCAAGGAAAAATAGGCAAATTCATTATTATATTGGAAGTTAAATATCCCTTTGTCAGTAATGGGCAGTACCAGCATGAAGAACATCAGTAAAGACATAGTTGAACTCAACCATATGATCAATCAATTGAATCTAATTGACATTTATAGAATACCTCACCCAGCAACAGCAGAATACACATTCTCCTCAACTCACATTGAACACTTACCAAGATAGATCATATTTTAGGCCACAAAACATACCTTATCAAATCAAAAAGAGTAGAAATCATACAATGTATGCACACACTACAATGGGATTCAACTAGAAATAAAAAACAAAAAGATATCTAGAAAACCACAAAATACTTAGAGATTAAACAACACCTAAATGACAAGCTAGTCAAAGAAGACTCAGGAGAAATTAAAATGAAAATATAACATAAAAATTTGAAATGCAGTGGAAGCAATGTTTAGAAGGAAATTTACAGCATTGAATACATATATTAGAAAAGAAGAAAGTTATAAAATCAATAATCTAATCTTCTACATTAAGAAACTAGAAAAAAAGAGAAAATTAAATCTAAGGTAAGCAGAATAAAACAAATAATAGAGATTAGAGTAGAAATCAATGATTGAAAACAGGAAATCAATAGACAAAAAAACAGAGAAGACACAATTTACTAACATCAGAAATGAAAGAAGGTACATTACTACAGGTACCATGAATATTAAAAGGATAATAAAAATATTATGAACAACTCCATGCTCACAAATTTGATAACTTAGATGAAATGGACCAACTCCTTGACAGACACAATCTGTCAAAACTATTTCAAGAAGAAATAGATAATTTGAATAGGCCTATATCTATTTAAAATGTTGACTCAATAATTAATAACCTTCCAAAACAGAGAGCACCAGTCCCAGATGGGTTCACTGGTGAATTCTACTAAATGTTTAAAGAAGAAATTATCCCAATTTCTGCAATTAATTTCAGAAAATAAAAACAGAGGAATCATGTCATATTCATACTATAAGGCCAGCATTATCCTAATATCAAAACTAGGTAAAGTCAATGCAACAAGGGAAAACTACAAACCAATGTCACTCATGATCATAAAAACAAAACCCACAACAAAACATTAACAAATTAAATCCTACATTATATGAAGAGAATTATACAATTCCAAGTATGTAACCCTGGTTCAACATTTGAAAATCAATTAATGTAACCCATCACATTAACTGACTAAAGAAGAAAAATCACATGATTATATCAATAGATACAGAAAAGGCACTTGATAAAATCTAAAACTATTCACAATAAAATCACTCAACAAACTAAGAATAAAAGAGAACTTCCTCAGCCTGGTAAAGAGCATTTACAAAAACCAACAGATAACATCATACTTACTGATGAGAAACAGTTATTCCCCACTAATGCTGGGAAGAAGGCAAGAATGTCCCATAACACTGCTCTACTATTCATTATCATACCGAAAACCCTAGTTAATGCAATAGGAAAAGAAAATATAACGTACATAAATTGGGAAGGAAGAAATTAAACTATGTTCATAGATGACATGACTGTCAGTGTAGAAAATCTGAAAGAATTGTCAAAAAAGAAGAAGAAAAAAAAAAACTCCTGGATCTAATTAGTGATTAAGCAAGGTTTCAGGATACAAGATTAGTGCACAAAAGTCAATTGCTTTCTTATATACAAGAAATAGACAATTAGAATTCAAGATTAAAAAAACTACCAAACGTAAGGTAGATAGCTAGTGGGAAGCAGCCGCATAGCACAGGGAGATCAGCTCGGTGCTTTGCGACCGCCTGGAGGGGTGGGATAGGGAGGGTGGGAGGGAGGGAGACGCAAGCGGGAAGAGATATGGGAATATATGTATATATATAACTGATTCATTTTGTTGTGAAGCTGAAACTAACATACCATTGTAAAGCAATTATACTCCAATAAAGATGTTAAAAAAAAATAAATGAAAGACTGAATGAAAAAAAAAAACACAGTAATATTTACATTATCACCAAGTGAATGAAATACTTAGGTGTAAATCTGACAAACTCTGTGCAATATCCAGATGAGGAAACCTACAAAACTCTGATGAAAGTAATCAAAGAACTAAATAAATGGAGAGATATTCCATGTTCATGAATAGGAAAATATATTGTAAGATGTCAGTTCTTCCCAAATTAATATATAGATTCAACACAATCCTAAAATTCCAGCAAGTTATTTTGTGCATATAGGCAGATTCTAAAGTTTGTATGGAGAGGCAAAAGACCCCGTATGCCAGCATAATATTGAAGGAGATGAACAAAGTCAGAAAACTGACACTCCCCCAACTTCAAAACTTACATTAAAACTATAATAATCAAGACAGTGTCATACTAGCAAAAGATTAGACAAATAGATCAATGGAACAGAATAGAGAGCTCAGTCATAGATCCAGATATAGTCAACTGACCTTTGACAAAAGAGCACAGGCAAGGATAATCTTTTCAACAAATGGTGCTAGACACAGAACTTACACCCTTCACAAAAATTAATTCATAATGAATCATAGACATGAATGGAAAATGCAAAACTATAAAACTCCTATAGAAAACATAGGAGAAAATCTAGATTGCCTTGAGATTGGAAATGACAAAGATCTGATTCTTTTAAGAAAATAATGCTTAAGTTGGAATTCATTAAAATGTTTCCAAAAACTCTTCTCTACAAAAGGCACTGTAAAAAGAATGAGAAGACAAGCCACAGACTGGGAGAAAATATTTGTAAAAGATATGTCTGATAAAGGATTATTATTATCTCAAATGTACAAAGAATTCTAAAAACTCAACAAATTAAAAAAAATAATCCAGTTAAAAATGGAAAAAAATTTTTCAATTATTTTTCAATTATTTTATCTGGGTATTTCACTTCTAAATACTCAGCAGTGGAATTGGTGGATCATATGGTAGTTCTTTTTTAATCTTTTGAAGAACCTCCAAACAGTTTTACATTTTGCATTCCCACCAACAGCGTGCAAGTGTTCCAATTTCTCCACATTAGTTCCAACACTTGTGCTTTGTTTTTTGATAATAGCCCTCCTGACAAGTGTGAGGCTATATCTCATTATGGTTTTGATTTGCATTTCCCTAAAGATTAGCAATGTTGAGCATTTTTTCATATACCTGTTAGCCATTTGTATGTGTTTTTTTTTTTTGAGAAATATCTATTCAAGTCCTTTGCACATTTTTTAATCTGGTCATTAGCTTTGTTTTTACTATTCTGTTGTAGGAGTTCTTTACATATTTTGGAGATTAACCCTTTATTAGATATATGATTTTCAAATATATATACACTCCCATGTTCACTGCAGCACTATTCACAACAAACAATCTGTATAAAAACCTAGTCCATCAACAGATGAATAAAGAAAATGTAGTATATGCATACAATGGCATACTGCTCAGCCTTTAAGGAAAAGAAGGAAATTTGCAATATGTGATGAGTGATGACATGAATGAATCTTGAGGACATTATGCTAAGTGAAATAAGCCAATTGTAGAAAGATAAATATTGCATTATTCCACTTTTACGAGGTAGCTAAAATAGTTCAATTCATAGAATTAAAGGGTAGAATAATGGCTTCCAGAGGTCAGGGAGAGAGGGAAATGGGGAGTTATTATCAACAGGCATAAAATTTCAGTCAAGCAAGAATATGCTCTAGAGATCTGCTGTATAACATTGCAGTCAATAATAATATACTATAAGCTTAAAAGTTTGTTAAGATAGTAGATCACATATTAAGTGTACTTTCCACAATAAAAAAAATTTTTAGAAAAAAATGGGTGAAAAATCTGAATAGGAGTCTCAGCAAAAATGACATACAGATGGAAAATATGCATAAAAAGGTAATCAGCATATGTCATTTGAGAATTGCAAATTAAAATAATAATGAGATACCATTATATGCCTATTAGAATGATGAAAATTAAAAACATGGACAAATACAAATGCTGACAAGGATGTGGAGCAACAGGAATTATCATTCATTTCTGATGGGAATGCAAAATGGTAAAGCAATTTTGGAAGACAATTTGGCAGTTTCTTACAAAATGAAACATATTGTTAGCATAGAATCCAGCAACTGTGCTCCTTGACATATATCCAAATGAAGTGAAAATTTACGTCCACACAAAAACCTACACAAAGATATAGCAGCTTTATTCATAATTTGTAAAACTTGGAACAACCAAGATGTCCTTCAGTAGGTATTTGGATAAATAGATCAATGGAACAGAATAGAGTACAGCTAGACAATGGAATATTACTGTCAGCACTATAAAAGAAATGAGCTTTCAAGGTATGGAAAGACACGGAAGAACCTTAAATATATATTACTAAGTAAAAGAAGACTGTCTGAAAAGGCTACATCCTCTATGATTCTGTCTATATGACATTCTGGTAAAGGCAAAAGTATGGAGACAGTAGAAAGACCAGTGATTGTCAGGGTATAGGGAAGAAGACAGGATATATAGGCAAAGCACAGAGGATTTTTAGGACAATAAAACTATTTTGGATGAAATTGTAATGGCAGATTAGTAATATTACATATTTTCCAAACCCATAGACTGTACACCACCAAGGGTGAACCCTAATGTAAGTTATGGACTTTGGGTGATAATGATGTGTCAATATTGGTTCATAAATTGTTACAAATGTACTGCACTGGTGCAGTATATTGATGTGGGAGGCTGTTTGGAGTGAGCTAGAGTGTATGTGAGTACTCTGCATTTTCCACACAATTCTTCTGTGAGTCTAAAACTATTCTAAAAATTAAGGTAGCTAGCTGCTATCTCGTGCCATGATAGATTGATTGCCAAGGCAACAATCACATTCCCATAAGGTGGAAAGATTTATGTTTTTGTCAAGTCCCTGAGTGTCAGGGGAACAATGAAGATAGGTCTTGGGAAAATGTCTGATATCATTTGTGAGGGTGGGATAATATAATTTATAGTTAGCCATTAAAACCAACTTTCCCCACTTCATAATTTCCTTAAAAGCCCACAAAATATTTGTTTATTAGAAACCTACTTTGGAATACAATTTAATGTTGGAGTAAATAGTATGAGTTGATAAAAATAAAAGTAAAATTATTTAGTTTTCAATTTTTCAGACATGTGTTTCCATTAATATTAGTTTACCCACATCCTGTCATTACAGAAAAAGTGGGTTTATGTTTTCTTTACAGAAAGCAAAAAGTGTTGCCATTCATTATCTTTATGTTTCCAACCAAAAGGATACATGTCCCTTAGAGCAGAAGAAGTTGTGTTATATTGCTGGTTTGTCTTCCTTCCTCTCTCAGTCCTCAAAGATTAACCTTACACCTTTATTAAGATCAGAATTTCAGTCTGTTTTGCAAATAATGTCCTTTTCTAGATCTAAAGTCTCCTGGTGTAAAGGTATCACATAATATGAAAAGCAATATGTGTAGTATAAATTTTCAAGTTCACAGTTGTATGACAACAGCTTCTAGCAAACAAAAGGGTGAATCCAAAAGTATACTTAGACGAGGTTAAAATACTCAGAGTTCAAAATAATGTTTCTTCAAGATGAGTATACATTCAGGCTTTATAATGATCCTTGATCCTTGATATTGTATCAGGGCCAAAACTTTCTTGTGGGTCAGAAGAGAATGGTTACTCTTCCTGCTTCGTAACTGTACTGTAGCAAGATTTGGAAAATTATAACTTCTTTTAAAATATAGCTATTATTTTTATCCTACACTAAAGGAAGAAATAATTAATAACACATTCAAAGTATCTGGGATCCCATAAAGGCTTATTTTGCATGCCAAATCTGATGACTAGTAGTAGCTGCCTGTAGCACTTTGCTTACAAATATGATGAAACCAGGTCCAGGCTCAGTGGCATGATTGATTAGTCTTGTTTCTCTTGGCTGTAAGAGGGCACACACCCTAAATATGTGTTGGCCCTGTATAAATCTTTTCAATTCAAATCAGTCTCGGTAATTTCAATTTAATTCAAATGAACAAGAAGAGAAAAGTAATTTTTTTCAGTATAAAATTTAAAAGTCATTCCCCAAGATCATATACTTCATCCAGAAAAGAAGTCCAAGGACCCATATATAAGAGAGAGCATGGTCAAAAGATAAAAGAGATTGGAAAATAGTTAAAAGGGGAGAAGAAAATATTTAAATGGGCCAAAAATGAAGTAGGCAATCTTGAAAAAAATTTAATTAAGCTAGGCCTTGAAGAAGTGTTTTTAAAGGCAGAGATGAGAAGGGAATAATAAGTGTAAAGAAATGGAAAAAGAATAAGTAATAAATGCTAGATGCTATTTTCTTTTTAGACCTTTCTGAGGTTGCCTGAATAGAAACAATTAAGTTCAAAAGTGAATATTCCAGAGGCTTCTTCTTTTGTTTTGTTTTTTTGTTTTGCTTTTTATTTTTTACATCTCCAGTTATGTTTCCACATGTAGTAATTGTACAGTACTTACAATGAGAGTAGATGTAATGATTCAGTAATACAAAGACACATACTGAGTACCTTTCTTTTCATGTCCTAAATTAGGAATCATCACTTCAGCATGACTAACAAAATGAGGAAGAGGGAGAGGGAAAGGAGGAGGGAGAGAGGGAAGGGGTCATACAAAATATACAGAAAAAATGTTCAAAAAGAGCATCTATGAAAATGAATAAGTAGACATCATAAAGTAATTTTAAACATTTTAATTCCTATTTCCTTGTGGCAATTATTCATATAATTTTTATTTTCTTTTACCTTCTCTGCAACCCTTCTAAGGGTTTGTGGAAAAGTCTAACAGAGGTAGCCTATTTAATGCTTGACCTGTATTTTACATGGCTAGTAAATGATACTAAAAGCATAATCAATTCTAAACATACACTGGTTTCAATATGACCACATCCTTTCTCAGTCAGCTGTTATTCTGGGAAGTTGAAATGACTTATTATCTGAGACCTATAGACCTCATTCAGTGCAATAATTTCTCATTACACCTATCAACATAAATTTCATTTAAATCTTATAAGTTTGTAAAATAAATGCTCATTTGAAAATGATTATGAAGTTCCTTTTTATTTTAAGATAGGCTGTGCTAGTCTGCATTCCACTATTAACTGCTATCACAACACCCAGTTTAGAATTTCCCACATAGATTTTGTCACAAATTGGAATTAATTTATTTGTTTTGTTTATTTTTTATTTGTCTATGATATTCCCCCCTCCAGAACGTAAAAACTATAATGTATAGTAGGGACTGTGTGTATCTCGTTCAACATTCTATCCCCAGTGACAAAGTGTCTGGCACCTAGGGGACCCTCAAAAACTACATTTTACTTAAGCAAATGGCTAAACCACAAACAGACCTTAAAATGTATCTAGATACCATCATACACCAAATGTCTTGAAAATTGGATAACTTCTTGAAACAGTTATGTGAAGAAAAACAAATGTCTTGGTGGGTGGGGAAGGGGGAGAATTGAAGCAAACATAAAATGCATAGAATTGAAGCGCAGAGCTCACTTAAGTTGATGAATAATGTATCCAAACATTCTAAAGGTCATTTCAATATTATTGGAGCCACAAATAGGTAAATAAATTAACCAAGAGAAATGTCCTCTCATTATTAATGAATGATTTTTAGTCTTAGTAGTAAATAAGTTTCAAGAATGTTTCAGCAGCCAAAGTCTAGCATTGACTTAAATATATTTTTTAAATAAATAAGAATAATTAGAGTCACAAGCAGGATTCTTTAGTTAACAGTAATAACTCCAGGACCCCTTATATCCTTTGAAATTTTGTGGTAGATTTATCACCTCTATCTAAATGTAAATATTTAAAACAGGACTGTATTTCTAATGGAAATGTGCTAGAGCTTAGGTGTTGCTCCAAGCCAATGAATAATTATTTTGATTACACTGTAAAACAAAAAGTAAGCATTACTGATAACTCTTTATTGAGGAAAATCAAAGTAATTAAAATGTGTATTTTCTCTCCAGATCAGATGAATTAGTTTACTTTAAACCTTGGAGTTTCTGCAAGTTTTTACGCTGTTAGATACTAGCTTGTCATTTAGACTCTCTGATGTTGCACAGGAATTAAATTTAAAGGACACAATAAAGAATTAAATGTATAACTTTAATAAAATAATTATGGAAATAGTCATAACTTTTTAATAAAGTATTAATATTTGTTATTCCACCTCACCCAAAAAGAGAAATATATGGAAAGAAAACTCTATAATGAAAGAACCTTATCTTTAAGAGTGTACTTGATAGACATTTCTCCAAAGAAGACATACAAATGGCCAACAAACACATGAAAAGATGATGAACATCACTAATTATCAGAGACATGTAAATCAAAACTACCATGAGGTATCACCTCACACCAGTCAGAGTGGCCATCATCAAAAAATCTACGAACAATAAATGCTGGAGAGGGTGTGGAGAAAAGGGAACCCTCCTATGCTGTTGGTTGGAATGTAAATTGGTACAACCACTATGGAGAACAGTAAGGATGTTCCTTAAAAAACTAAAAATAGAGCTACCATATGACCCAGCAATCCCACTCCTAGACATATATCCAGAGAAAACCATAATTCAAAAGGATGCATGCACCCTGATATTCATTGCAGCACCATTTACAATAGCCAGGACATGGAAGCAACCTAAATGTCCATTGACAGAGGAATGGATAAAGAAGATGTGGTACATATATGCAATGGAATATTATTCAGCCACAAAAGGAAAGAAATAGTGCCATTTGCAGAGATGTGGATGGACCTAGAGATTGTCATACAGAGTGAAGTAAGTCAGAAAGAGAAAAATAAATATCGTATAAAATTTCTTATATGTGGAATCTAGAAAAATGATACAGATGAACTTATTTGCAAAGCAGAAATAGAGTCACAGATGTATAGAAGAAACTTATGGTTACCAAGGTGGGGGGGATGAATTGGGAGATTGGAATTGACATTTATACACTACTATATGTAAAGTAGATAACCAATGAGAACCTACTGTATAGCACAGGGAACTCTACTCAATGCTCTGTGGTAACCTAAATAGGAAGGAAATCTAAAAAAGAGTGGATATATGTATATGTATAACTGACTCACTTTGCTGTACAGCAGAAACTAACACAACATTGTAAAGCAACTATAGTCCAATAAAAATTAATTAATTAAGCCATGATGCAAAAAATAAAGTGTATTTGAAATTGTGGCAAAGGAGATTAAAGATGAAATGGAAAATATAGGTATTTTACCTTGTAAATCTAATGTCCACTTAATATAATTCTGCTGTATGTATCAAAGCATGAAGATAATGACTGATTTCAAAACAAAATGGGCATACAGTTCCTGTTACCTATTATGAAGATGAATATGGATGAACAAGCAGTATACAGAAGGAGTCCCGATAGCTTTCACAGGGATTATATGAGTACTTAGTGTGCCTATAGCCAAAACACAGGGATTTGGGGATGGGAAGTCTTTTAAAAGAAAGACTAATCTTTCTTTTATGATCCTCCCATTGATAAAGATTAAACAGTAATGTATTATTTTGCATTTGAACTTTTAGGTTAGGAAAGATAAGCAGAGTATTTTCCTCAATCATCTGTTTATTTAAATGTTCAGTTTTCCTTATCTGTGAAGAACTGTTCTCCACGTTTTACTTTTTCTGAACAGTTTTTCCAGAAGGAAAGGAAAAAAGTGCAAGATATCATGATCAGTATCTGGAATATGTTTTATTTTGTTTTGACATTTTAAAATGGAAGTCTTTAATTTTCTTCCCATCACATATTCCTTTCTAAATCCGTATTATGTAACACTTAACCATGCTCCTGCAATCTGCCTACACCCAAACATACACACAACTGAGACAATATATATCCAAGCTCTATCAGCAAATGGACTGACCATCAATCTATAACTTTATTCTGGTTTGAAAACATTAGCTAGGCTTATGAGAAGTTTCTCTTGGAGACAATTTTATAAAAGTGATTTAAGGAGCTTTTTATGGTTGAGAATAGTATGAATAGCATTAGCACTACATGTATTTTCTTAAAGATTATATAATACTACTCAACTATAAAATCACCTGTGCTTGTTTTTTGTTTTTAAATAGCATATGTGTAATCTTTCTCTAATCTGTTATATGGCAATTCTTCCACTTTTCCTTTGGATCAAATTTGGTAATTCCTATTTTGCTAGGAGTTAGCCATTTCCTCTAAAGTTTTATGTTGTTGGTAAAATAACATAACATAACATAATTAACATAACATAAAATAACATAACATAACATAATTGTGTCATCATTTTTGACATAATTCTGACAGCATATATTAACATTTAATAATTCACATACCATCTAAGTGTACGATACCCACTTCTGAGAATCTACTTAATAGAAATGAGTAATAATATATAAAAGTATGTGAATAAGGACGTTTATTATAGCATTGTGTGTTGTGACAATAAAATAACTAAAAGCAGCTTTATTGTCCAACAGTAAATAAATGGCTTAACATATTTTGTGTCATCTAAAAGCATAGATTAATGGGTACAGAGTTTCAGTTTGGTAAGATGAAGAGTTCTGGACATAGTGATGTCGCTTGCATGACAATGTGATGACAATGTGAGTGTACTTAAAACCACGGAATTGTTCACTTAAAAATCATTAAGATGGTAAATTTGATGTATATTTTCCCACCATTAAAAATAAAAATAAAGTTTACATTTTTAAACAATTATTATTTTATTTATTGTTCTAGGTCAAGTGAAATGACTATAACTCAGGATTTTTAATCAAAGAATGTGGTGTGTGTGTGTGTGTGTGTGTGTGTGTGTGTGTGTGTTTTCCCTGTATGAGGCATATGTTCAGTAAACAAACCCTAGTAAGGAGAGATTTGTCTGAGACTATCTGTCAATTGGGTGATACTCCTACCCTATTTTAATGCATAATAAGATAAAATACTTTGCCTCTACATCATATGTAAAACTCTAAATAGACTGAATTTTAAATGCATAGCAATTGCATAAATTTACATTGTAATATTCCATGGGTTCATTTTAAACTAATAGGATCTAATTAAAAGAGAACCCTAAGGATACACCTAACTAAACCTAAATATATATGAAGTTGTTATATTATTTTTATATGTTAATACTCAGATTTATCCACAGTTGAATGCATGACTTTTTAATTCAACAGGGATTCAATTAATGAGAGAAAGGAAAAAAATGTTAAAATTTTGTAAAAGAATCTTTCTTAATTTCCATCAAACCACCTAGGGTTATAAATGTATGAATTATAGCTACAGCCTTTGAATAAATATCTAAACTATACTTTTATAATTTGAAATACTGAAATTTTGGTTAAATGTTGAAAAATGAGATATTCTGGTTTATTGACAATTTAGCATAAATCCCGTTCCATTGTATATTCCTTTGAAATTTTTTCCACTTTTGGTTACTTTCTCATTTCAGTAAATACATTCTAATAAACACAATTTAATCTTTCTTTGATAATAAATCTTATCAAAATGCCTTCAGGATTATCATCCAGAGCATAAATACTCAGGGAGCAGGATAAAATTTTGGAAATAGAGACAGAGAGTTGCTACTGGCTCCAAAACTTACTACTACATGTTTAATGCCAAATTGTTTTTTTGCCAATTTTCCTCTCTTTGTCTGAAAAACATGAGCCAAGTTCTAGGTAATAAAGGTTTTACTTTGTTCAACTATCCCAGACTTCATTCAAGAGAGTAGCAAATTTACTTTCATTGTGAAGTCCGAGCACCTTGCACAACTCAGACTTTTAATTGGAAACAGGATCAAGTGCCTGTTAAGACAAGGCTGAAAAACATAAATTTCCAACTGTCCTCTTCTTCCTCTCATGCTGACAAATTTCTACCAACTGTAAATAACAATGTGTGGTAGGTTGCACTTAGAATACCAGTTGTCCAGGATTCTTTCCTCATGCAAAATGTTTCTCAGATTTAGAAAGACTCAGATATGCTTCAACCAACTGCCTTAGTAATCTGGGTGGGGATTTTTAATGGATTTAATATATGCATCAGATTTACATAGACTATAAACTTACCTTGAATATATAATAAAAATGACAGAGAAATGTTCCACATCTGATTTTTATCCCAGAGACAATTCTCAATGTAAATATTAAAATGATTAAACAAATTATAGATGAAAATGTTTCCCTTTTTCCCATAAACTTCTGCTTAGCAGAGGGAACTCTACTAAAATTTATTTATTTCACAGCAGTTCTAAATTTCTGATTTTTGATCTGATAAAATGTTCACTATAGTTTAGAATGTTTATACTGCAATGACCCCAAAATGGCTGGCAAGTGTAGAGTGGAGGTTATTCTGAAAATAATAATTTTTATTATTAAAAGTATTTCCAATTTATTCACTTTTAGCTGAGTTGGGTCTTTGTTGCAGCATGCAGGCTTTCTCTAGTTGCGGCAAGTGGGGGCTACTCTTCGTTGCAGTGCGTGGGCTTCTCATTGTGGTGGCTTCTCTTGTCCCAGAGCACAGGCTCTAGGCACGTGGGCTTCAGTAGGTGTGGCATGCAGGCTCAGTAGTTATGGTACACGGGCCTAGTTGCTCCATGTCATGTGGATCTTCCCGGACCAGGGCTCGAACCATGTTCCCTGCATTGGCAGGTGCGTTCTTAACCACTATGCCACCAGGGAATTCCCGAAAATAATTATTTTTAACAACCCAATTCCATCTATAATATTAGAGAAAATATATACAAATGAATTGGAATATGGACAGCATTTAGGTGGTTACATAAATAAAATATTAATTTGATTTAGTGATAATACTGTGGTAATTATTCTCTTGGATTTATGTTGTTATTTTAATATAGCATTTTCAGTAAAGTAATACTTTTATATCAGAAAAATAAAAACAAAAGTTCTGGCCCATTGTCAATTAAGTTTATGAGGAAAGATGTTTATAAAGTATATGTTCAAAGTACAATAAAGTAAGCACATGTTCACAAGTGTTTCTACATATTGGTCAACGTGGTGATATTTTAAGACCGGTTTTTATTAGTCTATCTCTATAACATTTTTTAATTTGTATTTGCTTTTTCTCACATAGTCTCCATGTCTTAGCTAAGCAAGAACCCTTGAGGAGAAAATTACAAAATAATTGAGTAAATAATGAGGGCAAATTGTCATCTTTAGTCAACTCTACCGTCTAATAGAAACTGTAGAAAATAAAGCAACACATGAATTTAGCCTGTTATTCTAAGAATTTAAGACAACACCCTTTGGGGTGATGTCCTTCTCTTGCATTCCTTTTTTGCCAGGATCTTTTCCAGCCTAACAGTACTGACATATGTTTTGTTCGGATTTTCTTTTTGAGGGGAGGGCTTGTGGAAGGGGCTGGTTGAGTTATGTGTTACAGACACTGATGATTTTCCGAAGACGGGGTAACATTCCTCTTCAGAACAGTTTACCACGAACTCTAAAGAGAGATCTTGGGAAACCTCTGAGCTGTGTCTAATCTTATAGCATTGTTCCCTGGAATGGTTTAAAGTTGACAATTCAAGTTGAAATTAGCAATTAATTGTGTAAAGTGCCTATATCTTAACGTGTTTATTTCATCTTCAAACATTATATATTTTGCATTGATTCTGCAGCTTTTACTCTTTAACTAAGATTTTGCAATTTGTGATTATGGAGGCAGCACATCTTCAATGTTTCCTGGCACTAAGTATCATTAAAAGTCATTTTATGGCTCTCCAATCATTAAAACCTTAGTATTACTGGAGCAGCGAAAAGAACGCTGCCTATTACCTGGGGATAATGCTACCATTATGTTGAAGTTCAATGGAGTAAAAATAAAGGCCAACTACAACATGGGCCTGTGTTTTATTTGACCCTGTGATCATTTAGCACTGGACTGGGAGTCCAGTACAGCTGTCAACTGAGTTTCCAATGCACTCAGGAAAGTATGCAACCTATATGCTATTTCGAAACGATTTAGGGAATTCATTTAAAAACACACAAAAAAATTATGAGAGTCCCACCTAGGTCTTCACCTCCTTTGATTTTGGGGTCAGTAGCCTAAAGGTAATATTTTAAAATAATAAATAAAATTTCAAAAATAAGAAATGAAAAATCTAGAAACCATTTAAATCTTTTTCTTTCGTTCGTTCTTTTCTCTTTTTTCTTTCTTTCTTTTTTTTTTTTTAACATCTTGGCACACAGCAAGCGGGAAGTTACTTAGCACGGTTCCGGGTTTCCTTGCGCCCCGCCCGCTCGCCCTACCACAGCTAGAAGCTTTTAGTCCCTGGGTCGGTGTGTCCTGCAGGGCGCAATCCCTGTCCATCGGTCTGAGCTCTGCCCGCCCGCCGCGCATCTGCCCTTCTTTCCTGACTCCGCCCCGCATCTGTCCGGAACCTCCTCGCGTCTGAGCTGACCCAGTGCGCGTCTGCCAGTCAGTCCCTCCGGACCCGCCGCGAGTCTCAGGCTGCCGAAATCTCTGCGCGTCACTCGGTCCGTACCCAGTGGGCATCTTGGGTATCTGGGCGGTCTCCGGTCCCCCGCGCGTGTGTCTGTCTGTCTGTCTCTCTGTCCGATCCGCCGCCTGCAGCCTGCCTGCCCGGCCGCAGCGCACCAAGTGTCCAGTCTGCCCTTTCGCTGACGCTGAGTGTGTGTAGCGCGGCCTTAGTGAGCGCGAGCCCGCCTGAGACCGGCCAGGCAGCCGGCGGAGGAATACATGTTCGGCTCCTGCCCTTGTTGATATCATTTTAAGCCCACACGAGCTTGAGGCCTATATTTATGCAGAAAACGGGTCGTGAGGCCTCTTTCGGCAAGGCTAGGTGTGGGGAGCCAGCCAGCTGCTTGATGATTTCTTACAATTTAACGGGGAAAGGGACATTTCTTTCCTACTACTGGCTTTTGAAACTGATTTTAGATCTGAATGGGTGGAAATTCTAAGCCACCTTAGGGAGAACGGATTCGTTATTGGGGTGCTTTTTTGTCTGATGCATTTGTTCTGAGCCTGCTGACCAGCTGTTTCTGAACTTCATTTTCTCAGCCTCAACAGTGATTCTGAGTCTGCTTTTAGCTTCCTTCGCCTTGGCTTTTTTTCTGTTTGTGAACAGCTGCTTGGCCCATAGCTTAGAGAAAGCAACCTCTTTTTCTCTCCCAAGAAAACCTCCTCCCTGTGCTCAGAGAGATGGGGAGTGGGGAGCCTAATCCTGCTGGCAAGAAAAAGAAGTACCTCAAGGCTGCCCTGTATGTGGGTGACTTGGACCCAGATGTCACCGAGGACATGTTATATAAAAAGTTCAGGCCTGCTGGCCCTCTTCGCTTCACCCGAATCTGCCGTGACCCGGTGACCCGCAGCCCCCTGGGCTATGGTTATGTTAACTTCCGCTTTCCTGCGGATGCTGAGTGGGCCTTGAACACCATGAATTTTGATTTGATTAACGGCAAACCTTTCCGCCTAATGTGGTCTCAGCCAGATGACCGCTTAAGAAAGTCTGGAGTTGGAAATATATTCATCAAAAACCTGGACAAATCCATAGACAATAGGGCCCTTTTTTATCTGTTTTCTGCTTTTGGGAGCATTCTCTCCTGCAAGGTAGTATGCGATGACAACGGCTCTAAGGGTTATGCCTATGTGCACTTTGACAGCCTGGCCGCTGCCAATAGGGCCATCTGGCACATGAATGGAGTGCGGCTCAACAACCGCCAGGTGTACGTTGGCCGATTCAAATTTCCGGAAGAGCGGGCAGCTGAAGTTAGAACTAGGGATAGAGCGACTTTCACCAATGTTTTCGTTAAAAACTTTGGAGATGACATGGATGACGACAAACTGAAGGAACTTTTCAGTGAATACGGGCCAACTGAGAGTGTTAAGGTAATAAGAGATGCCAGTGGGAAATCGAAAGGCTTTGGATTTGTGAGATACGAGACACACGAGGCTGCCCAAAAGGCTGTGTTAGACCTGCATGGAAAGTCCATCGATGGGAAAGTCCTCTATGTAGGGCGAGCACAGAAGAAAATTGAACGCCTGGCCGAGTTAAGGCGAAGATTTGAGCGGCTGAGATTAAAAGAAAAAAGTCGGCCTCCAGGGGTGCCTATCTATATTAAGAACCTAGACGAGACCATCGATGATGAAAAACTGAAGGAGGAATTTTCTTCCTTTGGATCAATTAGCCGGGCCAAAGTGATGGTGGAAGTGGGGCAAGGCAAAGGGTTTGGTGTTGTCTGCTTCTCCTCTTTTGAAGAGGCTACCAAAGCAGTAGATGAGATGAATGGTCGCATAGTGGGCTCCAAGCCTCTGCATGTCACGCTGGGCCAGGCCAGGCGCAGGTGGTGAGAATAAGAATGCTCAATTTGTTTCAGCCTTAAGCTGGTGCCTACTTAGTTTGGGCTACTTTGTGATAAGAGGTTATTTTATGTGAATTCACAGCATTTTTTAAGTGAATACTTTCTTTTGAAAAAAAGTGAAACTAGAAAACCTTGTTCATTTTAGTGAAGAACATAATTTCTAATTGTAAAACTGTCATTTTGTACTATTTTTCGATATAATAGCCTTAGGAATATGTAGATTAAAATTTATTCCTCCACATGCTTTTTTGCTAAACCAGTCAAGTGAGGTAATGGAGTATATTTCCTTCCTTATTTCACTAATACTACTAAATTTATTTTCTCCTATGAAAGTATTCTCGAGATGGTCCTTACTTCTGAGTCTATCACAGTGAAAATTTCTAACTTGTTTTTTGAGAAATCAGTAGAGCAGGGGAAAGCGTATATGATCCAGTTAATATTTGTGTATAGGTTCACTTTAAATTATTATTTAAAATGAATATTCCTTTTAAAAGATGTGAGCTTTCTTTCTTCCTTTTATTTATTTATATATTTTTTTCCTTTTTAATATATTGTGGGCATACCACAGACTTGATAGTGACTTTGACTAAGTTTTGAGAGTTTTCGTTATTAACTTCATGCCCAGAGAAAGAAGCATATTGGTATTTCCTCAATCAATACCTTAGAAAATTAATACTTTAAACATTGATTATTTAAATTCTAAGTTTCATCTTAAAAACCTTTTCTGAAAGCTTTGATATTTGAAGACAGTCTAAGGAGCATTCTTTTTTTTTTTTGCGGTATGCAGGCCTCTCACTGTTGTGGCCTTTCCCGTTGTGGAGCACAGGCTCCGGACGCGCAGGCTCAGCGGCCATGGCTCACGGGCCCAGCCGCTCCGCGGCATGTGGGATCTTCCCGGACTGGGGCATGAACCCTTGTCCCCTGCATCAGCAGGCGGACTCTCAACCACTGCGCCACCAGGGAAGCCCTAAGGAGCATTCTTATCACTCATTTTTCTAAACTCCTTAGTAGGTATACATGGATCATGTTTAATCAACAAGAAAGGTGAATAACAGCACTGAATTGCCTTTGTCTATAAATAACTTTAGGATTAACTTCAGCCTCTGTTGTGTCAATATAGAAGGTAAACAATCCTGTAATGATGTGGAAAACTACTTTGAATAACATCTTCTATTAAACTTGTCATTATCTCTTATAAATTGTTGAATATATCAATAAGGTAATATTCACAGATGTTTCAAAGTTAAGGAAAAGGTCATTTCTCTTGATTAAGTCACATGCCTCCATCTATCATATGAGAGCTCTTAATTGTTTTCTTTTTGTTTTCTTTTTGTCTAGCTGCTTGGAAGTTGCGACAAAATGTTCTGTTCTATATTGCAATTACATTATTTAGCCTGTAATTTCTATACGATGGACTTTCTGTGTTTCACTTTTAGTTCCCTCTTCTCCATATCCATCTACCTTCCATCCATATTACACTTGCTTTCATATTTTCTTTGGATTGCCTTTCTTTTAATATACGCCAGTTCTAATCGATTTTGGGATTAGAGAGATAAATACCTAATTTATGTAAAATTGAAATAATTACTTTTTAAAAATAGGATTCACTCATACCACAGATCCAACAGTAAGAAAATGTTTTAACTCTATTCTCAGTTGGTTTTTATTTATATAGAAATCTTTGGTTTCATACATAATACAATATAAATATATAATTTTATTAACACTTTTGTTGGCTATTTGCCCATAAAATAATGAGAATAACCTGTTTCTATGTAATTGTTTATCTACAAATGACTTGTATATTCATTATCAAATATTTTCAAATGGAAATTACTGTTTTTATTGATTATAAACATAATACATGCTTCTTGTAAAATAATGTACAACAATGCAGAAACTTACAAAGAAGGAATTAAAATTCCCAGAGTTCAGAGATAACCACTATTAATATTTTGTGTGTGCATTAATATTTTAAGTGTGTGCATATACTTTCATGCCTTTTCCTCTATGTATACACACACTGTTTTACAAAAAAAAAGAAAACATACTATATGTACTGTTTTTTTATTTTAAACTAAAACATAATCATCTTTTCATATCAATAAATACCAATCTGTATCATCAATTAGTGACTGCATAGTATTCCATTGGGTGGATGTACTATAACTTACCTTAAGTAGTTCATTATTGAATGAGATTTACATGCTTTTCAATGTTTCTACATTTGTAAGCAATGCTGTGATGAGCATCCTTGCTTAAAAACAGTATAAGTTATAGGAGCTTGATAAAAAATATCTAGAGCATGTAAAAGCTTAAATCTACTAGAAAAATAAAAATGCACATCATATTGATATATATGTATCTAAAATTTGAAAAGTTAATGATATATTCTTCATTTAAATACAAAAGAAAAACTAACAGGATATAATTTTTCATATTTTATGAGTCTACTTGATTTACATCATTGTGATCATTAAGATATATGAAAATGAAGCAACTTCAAATAAAATTTAAAATTCTTACATTGGTAATTATTTACCATATGTATTCTCTATTCCTTTTCCCCCATTGCCAGTTTTCATTTAAATCTGTAAACCTGAAGTGTCAGTGTTAAGACCTTTACAAATGCTTTGATTCAGAATAAATCACAAAAGATTTCTGGAAGGTAAAAATCCGCAAGTATAAACATTTAATACATTTTGGGAAATTATTTAAGAATTTAAATTATTACTGTTTTCAAAAAGCTAGTCAGTATAAAGAAAAGGATTAATTAAAATGTGGCTAAGTACAGATAAAACATACATGTTAGGACCCTGCAAATCAGTCAAAAAAACTCTGTAAATTCAGGTGGAAAATATAAATATAAGCAGGGGGAAAATATAAAGGAAAGGTAATCTCTATTTAAACACAAACACCTGGGTAGTTGTTCAATCTTGTACTTTTCATTTTTAGCTACATTTAATACACTTCTAATAATTAAGGCTTCCAAGGGGGAACAAAATAACTGAACAGCTTAAATCAGTGACAAAGCATTAAAATAGATTATTATTCATTTTCTAGATGATTAGTAAAACTATACTATCAATGATCAAGTTAATAGTGGAGTGTTTAGTACTAAGGTTTTGTTTTTTGTTTTTCATACTTTTTTTTTCAACTTTTCAAGATAGTCACTTGTACAAGTTTCAAATGTTCCCAGGGAGAAGAAAATTAAGAACATTTTTTGTGTGTGTGATTGCAAGCATCATAGAAAAGGTTATTTGGGGAGGATTTTCTGTATAGGAAGTTTCAAGCATCCTGGTGCTTTTCTGGTTGAATCTATGGTTAAGGGGAAAAACAAGATGTTACATGTGTAAGTGATATTTTTAGCCGAGTGAAAAAAGTAAGAATTACTTTTTTCTTTAAGGGAATATTTAGGAATGGAGTGAATACCATCTTACCTATAAATAAGTAGCCTAATTTAAGGGAATAGTTAGAAATGTATCAATAAATGACTGATTATAGATGATACTGGTGTTCCCAGTACCTATGACAAAACTTGGAATATAATTAGCATTCCATGATTACTTGCAGAATTAATGAGTTCATAACCTATGGATTATATCTCTCCACTTGTTTGCTTTCAAATTCTCTTTTCAGTATTTACAAGAGAAATGAATTATTACAGAATAAGCCATTTTTATTAAATCTCATCCTATGAAGAAATAATTAAGAACAGATTGGTTACATAGATTGGTGCTTTTAACAGTGTTACTGATGACACAGATTCATGCTTATACTGTTAAGGTGTTATCAGTGCTTTTACTCTTATGCCCTCTTTTTTCTCAATGTTCAACACTTGATTGATGGGCCTACCTTAGACAGAGCTTCTAATAATTGGCATAACTTAGATAAAAGTCTATTTGTAGAGTAACACTTTTTAAATAAATTATTGGGATGGTGCTTCAAGACCAAGACTATTCCACAAGATCTTGCTCCTATATTGAACCAAGCAATGATGATCATCCCTGAGACACTACTGCTTGTACATGTGAAATGAATTAATTCTTACATATTTCAGGTTGTTATTTACTTCCCATGAATTATAACCTAACAAATGGTTTCCTGGAGCCTTAAGAAAGTTAATGCATCCCACTTGGCTCCAGGTGATCATGGTCAGTAGTTAGAAGTAATCTAGCTACCACTGAATATCTGAAAAGAAAGAGGCCTAACTCAACATACAAATACTGAGGATGTAATTCCCATGAAACTTTTTTTTTTAATTTTTATTGGAGTATAGTTGCTTTACAATGTTGTGTTAGTTTCTACCCTATGAAACTTTAAAAAACCAACTCCAAGTACTTTCACACTCAAAAGTCAGAGTCAGTTTTAAAAGGTCTCCCATTTGGCACAAAAAAAAGATCAATGTTCTCACTAAATTTCTCATCAAAATTTGAGGCCTTCATAGTTTATTTAATTTTAAAAAATATTTAGTGCTTTAAAGAGACTGCAAGAAAAAGGACGAGTGCTGATATTGTATGGCATCACTGTCTCAGTCATCAGAGTAAATTAGTTTCTTTGTTTTAGAACTAATAGTAAGTAAAACACCAGATGTTGACATCTTTTGTATAATAAATAAGACTTCTATAATGTATAATAAATAATTTTACATTTTTTGAGACTGATCTGAAACTTCCAAAAGGGTAAATTATGCTTCTGAAAAATCAAGGACTTCTAAAATCAATATTTGGGGGGCATTTAAAAAGTAATTTTAAACTAATTTACACAGAATGGCAAGAGACTATTCCTTAAGTCACCACTCAGGATTTGAGGCAGACTAAATTCCTGTAAAGAACAAACGCAGAGAGGAATTTCCAAGCTCTTTTTTCAGAGTTTCAGGAAGCCCAGCATATATACCTAATTGGTTTCATTGTACAAAAAAATATATAATACATTAATGTCCCTAAATAAAGGAATAAATACCTTACTTTTTTTGTGATGAAGGGCAGCTTTATTACATTATGGCAAGGATGGTAACAAAACAATGCAAGTCAAGATGAAGAATGTATTTCCCTGTTCACTGAGGAATTTTTAAAAAGGGGGATTTGTGAAATAATTCAAGAATAATTAAAAGAAGGAACATAGAGAAACAAAGAGTAATTTAAATGTTATAAATCAAACTGAATACTATAAAGACAGTAAAATTCTACCTAGTTTGATATCTGCTTTAGGGTGAAGCTTCATGAATTGTTTTCGTTCACTGTGTATGGGTATTCTTAACACTGATTTGACTACTACAGTAACACTAAACCTTTGGAATATTTCATTTCTAAGTGAATTTCTTAAATAATTATTGGTGCTGGTCTGCTCCTCTCTATTCTCTTACCCCCATCGCCTAATCTCAACTCCATCCTTCTTAGAACACTCAAGTTTATATAAGGTATTTCTGGTTTACATAGTTTGTCAAAACATCACCTCAAACACTTCTGTCAGATGTGCATGTATGTGATGTTGTACCATTTTGTTGAGATAAAGTTTCAGAACTTGCATGTCAAGCCACAGTAGATAGTGGAAAACATCTACTGTTTATATATGGATGAATGTATCTAGCTGAAGATATTCATTTTAAAATAATGTAAATATCAGAACGATGCTAATTAAAACAACAAAGCTGTGGGGTCTGTTTGGAATTGTGGTTTCATAATGTATACATGGGCTGGAGCATCTGATTACCAAAGACTGAGTAATACATATTGCTAATGTGGGACAAATTTTGAGATATGAAAGCAACATTCCAAGCATAACAAGAGATAATGCTAAGAGAAACTGTCCAACTTTTCTGAACGGGCAGCATAGACAATGAATATTATCTCTGTGCAGCCTTTAGTTGTTATGTGGAGACACACCACAATAATGTGAACTCTCTCAGTCAAAGAGTAATATATAGGAAGATACAGTTTTCTGAAACTTCTATTATATTTTGATGTAAGTGAAACAAACTGAAAGAATGAAAAAAAGTATGAACTAAGTATGTCTCTTACTTTAGTCTCCAAGAGCAAAAGTTTCACTTTAAGCAGAATGATTTTCTTAGATCACTTGGTCATTTTAACTGTTTTTTATCTTTAGATTGTGAGAGATGCAGTTATGTAATCTATTTTATTGCTGAAAGACAAATGTATTTCCTCAATATATTCTATTTTTAAGATAATATATAAACCAGAAAATGGTGTCGCAATCTTTCCTCAACAGCAAGTTTCACCATACAGATCATTTAAGCTGGATTTCTGATATAAGTAATTGCATGCTTGAAATTTTATCTCTAATCTGGGGCCAAGAATTTAGGGCTGTGAGAAATGTGTTTTAATTGGTCTTGGAGCATACTTTTTTAGAGTACTGTTTGGTAGAACTTTTCAAGTTTCTGGGTAAAATTGAAAAAGTTTTCAAGTATTTGAAACAATATGTAATCTGTCTCTAAAATTAGAATTAGGGCTCATTGAATAACTAAGAACACTATATTAAATGATTTTAGTCAGTATTAGGAATTCATCAGTAAAAGGGGAATTTCAGATAAATTGAGAACACATATTTTGAAATGCATAAAAAATGAATTAATACTAGTGAATACATTGTTCTCAGGGAGAGAGTTCCCACAAAAATATTTAAAAGTAAAATTGGATACAAAAGGGCAAAAAAATTCATGGGAATCTTTCACAGCTACTCAGAGAGAGGAGCCACATTTCTCTGGTGACCCATCAGCCGAGGCCCAAAGGAGCAACGGAAATATAGAGAAGGTGGAGAAAAGAGGAAAGTTTTGGCCTTTAGAAATACGAACTTGTAGTGCCCCATGGAAACTTCATTAAGAAAAGTCAGGATTTAACGCTTAAAATTCTCTCAAGAGATAAATTATTTCTTCCTTTCTTAATCTCGCATACACTACTTAAAATCTCAGGACTTCCTGGAATTCTTATTAAGATATTCCAGCAATAATTTCTAACTTCCAACAACAATGACTCTGAAATGTGCTATAGTGTTTTGATTTTTTTAAGCTCCCTATGTTTTAGTGTTTGAACTCAGTTAGATGTCCCAAGATTTACGCTTTCCAACATGCACTGGTAAATTTATAAATTTACTATGACACAAATGGTAGATCATTTGTATCAAAAATTTAAGGTTTGCTTGGTGATGGGGGAGGGAGGCAGTACTAATTCTAGTAAAGTTAAAATCTTGTTGTTTATAGGGAAATTAGATGTGCTGATGGATGGATGGATGAATGAATATGTGCATACATACATAAATATATGCATAAACCATAATAAAGAAGGGATAAAAAGAGAGATAAGAACAAATGCATGGAACCCAGGAATAATGATGTATCCTCTGTCATATGGGTTCAAATTCAGAACCACAGACCTCCTACACCAAAAACAATGCTTTGATTCCCAAGCAAGGCTGTGTTCCAAGGAAAGGTGATAGGACACATGATGACGGGTGGAAAGAGCCATAGGCAGGTTTGGTCCCTGTGGCAATTTACTCCAGTGAGATCTTTATAATGAACTGATATTTACCAGCATGCTGGCGGTGAAGTACTGGCCCACATGTAATTAAAAAATCAGTATTGAAACTTGCTCAGTGCAAGTCGGCATTCTGTGTTTCTCAAAATTTGCTCCAGAGCGTCTCAGAATCACCTGGGATGTTTGTTAAAATTGAGATTCCTGGGACTTGCCCTTGGCTTACTGAATCAAAACTGATATAGCAGTGATGAAGGTGGGGTGAACAACAGAAATCTACATTTTTCTCATAGCTTCCAGGTGATTCTTATGCACACTTACAAAGATCTAGAACAAGAGTCAGCAAACTTTTTCTGTAAAGGACCAGACAATAATTTTTACCTTTGTGGGATAAGAAGTAACATCAAGGATATTATCCAGGCACCTATACAACAAGAAAAATCAAATTTCTACACATTTTAAAATTGAAAAAAATTCAAAATATAGTGATGATAATGATAAAAGAGCATTTTTGTTACAATTCTAATGAGAAGAATTTGGGGGGTTACACTTTGCTAAATTAGGGTTCAAAGTTGGTTTTCTCAATCGTCAAATCAATTGTAAATGTGTTCATCTGTAAAAACCCTTTTAACTTATAGGCCATACAAAAACAAGTGGCGGCCCAAATTTGGCCTGTAAGTTATAATTTTCCAACCCCTGATCTAGAAACACTGGTCTAGAGATTTTAGCCTAGAAAATATTTCCCAACGTTAGCAAATTAAGATAACTGGAAAAAACCCAAAAAACAACTTATCAACTTATATCATTCAATAAAATAAGTTAAAGATGAAATAAAGTTAAAAATAAAAACAAAAATAATAATAATCCATAAAAGTACTAGAACACAGTAGAAGTGATTATTTTTTTCCAAATTTCTGGATAGGGAAAAATTTCTCAACAAATAGTAGATGAAAGTATCCAAAACAATCCCGTTATAAAAAAGCATCCCATTTGAGTAGGAAAAATGTTATATACTGTATGTACAGTATATACTGTGTGTACATGTATGTGTTTATACTATGTATGTGTGTGTGTGTGTGTGTGTGTGTGTGTGTAAAGACTATACAATTACATCAAAACACTGAGTAATTTTCTTTGGTTATAAAATTATAGGTGATTATTGTTTTCTTCTTCTTTATTATTTTTTTCCTAAATAGTTTATAACTAAAATGTAGAATGTCTTTAATAAAGAAAAACGGTTTAAAAAATATAATTACAAAGATTTCATAATAGCTGAACATTTATCTCCTCAACCTCCAAGTCTGCTCCTTCTTGTATCTTCTCTATCTCAGTAAATGGTATCACCTTTCTTGCAGATTTTAGGCTAGAAACCTTGGAATTGTTCTTGACTCCTTTATTTTTCTCACATCTCACATCCAGTCAGTCAGGAAATTGTGATAGCTAAGCCTTGAAGGTATATTCAAAGTCTATGACATTATCACCTCTATTGCCAGCAAGCCAGTCCAAACCACCATCATCTCTCACTCAGATTACTTCAGCAGACTCCTAATAGAGCTCCCTGATCTCATCTTTTTCTTCCTACACTCTATTCTTCACACAACTGGCAGGATTATTCCTTACAAAAATAAGTCAGATCATGTAATTTCCCTGCTCTCAATGTCCAATAGCGGTCCATCTCACACTCAGTGAAGCTCAAAGTATTTACCATGACCTTACATCACTGATTGAATCTTTTATTCCTCTTTCCTTCTCTCATGTCACTCCCACCACACTATCACTTCAATATTCTCAGAAATATCAAGCACATTCCCATGTCAGTTCCTCTGGTCCTGCTCTGTCCCTTTGTCTGGAACTGTCTTTACCCAGGTAATGCATGGTTCATTCTACCCATTTAATCACGTCTCAGCTAAAATGTCACCAAATAAAAAAGACTTTTCCTCACCCCTCTATATAAAATTGCAAATCTTATTCCCTTCTAGAACTCTTTATTCCTCTTATTTAACAGAACTTATTTTTCTTCATAGCATTTAAAAATACCTGACATATTTTATGCTTATTTGCATTATTTTCCCCCACCCCACTACCACTACAATGTATTCTCCATGTAAGCAGGGATTTTGTTCATTGCTATCCCAGTGCCTAGAAGAGTGACTGATAGGTAATGATGGTAAATAAATATTTATTTAATAAATAAGGAAATTCCCTGGCAGTCCAGTGGTTAGGACTCCACGCTTCCACTGCTGGGGGCCCAGATTCAAACCCTGCTTGGGGAAATAAGATCCCGCAGGCTGCATAGCACAGCCAAAAAAAAAAAAAAGTAATAGATAAATTGCATGACATGATGAAATGTAACATGACAGGAAAGAGAGATTATTATATAATATTATGATATCATATCTTATCATAAAATGAAGCAGTATGCATTTTGCTAATGAGGAAACAATAACAGCAACATAAAACCTTCCCATGTAGGACAAAAAGGATACTGAAAGGAAATTCAACAAAATATTTATAGTAGAGATGAGGCTCCCTGAAAAGTGAGACGATGTGTAATTTTTTTTTTTAGTTTTGTATTTTTTTTGGATATTTCAAATTTTATTTAATGAATAGATATGATTTTATAATGAATAAAATTGATGAACTTTAAAAATTCTTAAAATACAATGGAATAAATAAAAATTAAAGCTCAATAACTTTGTGTAGATTAACATTTTCCTCCTATATTTCTCTTAGTGAAATGAAAATCTAAAGGCAACTAGAAACTGGAAATTATTCACACCAGTTGTGCCAGATCAATGGTTACAATTTTTATTTTTATAGAAAGAGATCACACAAATCAATACAAAAGTAGTTTACATGAGAAATATATCAACAGGCAACTATTTATTTTAAAAAAAGAAATAACAACTGGATAGCAAACATATTATGTCCAAGGTAACTAGCCAAGAAAATGCAAATTTAATGAGACAACATTTTCACCTATCAAATTGTAAAACTTAAAAACTTAGTCAATGTTGGTGAACTTGTAGTTAAAACATGCACTTGATCAACTATTGCTGATCAAGGTTCAACTTTTTAGAGTTCTTTTGAAATTATTTTGGCAATTTGCTTTAATGTCCCTAAAGTTGTTCATAGCTTTTGGACACAAGTGATTACTATCTTAAAACCCATATATGTACAGTTCCCCATTAGAATGGAAAATTTCATTTTCAAACCCTCAATAAATATTTCTGTAGTAATCTTCATGCCTTATCGCTCTCCTATGGCCTTAACAACACCCCACCCTCACAACACAACATAATCTCCAAGGAAAAAATGTGCATTATGTTGGCAAGGTTAACTACTGTATGCCAGAAAAACTCACTTTTCTTCAAATATGGCCCCCACTTTTCTATCTGCTTTTCTCTAGTAACTACATCTACCACAGAGCTGAGATCATAGAAGGTGGTCAGTACCTATTTGTAAATCGAGTTGTAGAAAACACACATTCTGATCTCTTCTGACAAAGAAATGGTTTGTTTTCTACTGTTATAAATGAAGGATAAAATCCAGAAAGAAGGGAGAGACTCAAATGAAATTAGCCTCTGCCAAATCAGAACTCACAAATTTACGTTGATCTTACTCTTTTATGGTCGTGTCCAAAGATATGCTCAGGCCACCCAACATGGCTGTTCTCTTGCTCTCTGTACTTCCCTTGCTCGACCAGTCCCTGCTTCACCTAAACCCTACTCACAAGACTGACATTCCCTCTCAATTACAGAGCCTAATCAGTAAATGCCTACATACTTGCCCCAGGCCCCAACTAGTGGCTGTTCTAAACTTTAGGCCAGAACATTTCTATTACCATAGCTTATCAAAGGGCGGTGAGGTGCTTGTTCCTTTGACAGTTTCCCTGGTAACCAATGAACCAACCTATAATCCACTATAACTGGTAATCCGCCCCCCACCCTCCACCCCATGCAATGCCTGCCGTCTGCCACACATAGTGGCAGTGGCGTTGGTGTTGCTCCAGGACCTTGCTTCAGATGTGTAAGATTTCCCTATCCATTAAACCATTGATGTCTCTGTCAGGGCTGACTCCAGGCTCTTCTTCGTTCTTGAGGCTGGGCAAGTACAAGGCTTGCAGGCTTGCAGGCTTGCAGGGTGCAACCCAACACCAAATTACACAAATATCGATTTGATCATTTAGGCTAAATAAGCAAACTTTCCCACACTTGTGTGTTTGTGTGTGTGTACGTGCTTGTTTTTATGTGTTTGTGTGTTTGGGAAGAGGGAGAATTATCAGAGTTGTCCAGTTAAAGTAATTAAAATAATTGAACCAGTTATACGAGTAGAGATAGTCTCCAATATTTTCTGAATATTTTATACAGCTTCAGTATTTACTAACTCAGAACTGTAAGAACATAAAAATGAAAATTTGGGGGCTTCCCTGGTGGCGCAGTGGTTGAGTCCGCCTGCCGATGCAGGGGACACGGGTTCTTGCCCTGGTCCGGGAAGATCCCACATGCCGTGGAGCGGCTGGGCCTGTGAGCCATGGCTGCTGAGCCTACACGTCTGGAGCCTGTTCTCCGCAATGGGAGAGGCCACACGTGAGAGGCCACACGTGAGAGGCCCGCGTACCGCAAAAAAAAAAAAAAAAAGAAAATTTAAAGGATTTACCGAATTTGAAGTGTATTTGGAACAGAATAAAAGTGTTAAGGAAAGATCATTATTGAAAGAAATATTTGTGTTTTACCAGTTATAGAAGGAAACATAATATTCTATATAATTCCCCCAGAAAAAGAAATAGTATAGAGTTACTTAGGAATGCGGATGATGTAGATGTCAGCCTCAATAGGTATCTGTAGTCACTTGTAAAGTGAATTGTTTAACAACAGCAACTATTTAACAACAGCAACTAGATAAACAAAACAAGCATGTCATTAATCTAATTTCAGGAATGACAAGAACTGAGACAAATGGTTAGATTTGCTGCAAATTAAGCAAACTACTTTGGTAATTTTTTCATCTATTTAAATAAAAGTTTAGTACCTATTTAAAATGGAATCTAGTGTTTCTTTTTCTTAATATATATTTCTCAATACTATATATAGTATTGGCAAACTTTTTTTTCTTTAATTGTGAAAAACACATTGTTTCCCTTTATATTAAAAAAAATAAAAGCTTTAGCTGTAATGGTTGTTGTTCTTACCACCAACCATGATAGTGTACGTAATCTTGCCTTCCACGCCATTCATTCTCTCTTATTTGCCAGTATGTTTGACAACAAACACAGTGTATAATTAAACTCAGATTTGGTGTTAAGTTGTAACCTGAGGTGTTAGTCACAGTGCTTTTAACTCCTTGAACTTTTCTAAACTGTTCCGCTTTCCCTTATCTATGAAGAAAAGATTTGGGTCATTTAGGAGATGGGGAGATAATTACCACCCTTTAGCAAGTGAGGAACAGTATTCACAAAAATGTGAGGATGGTCAGTAATATATATATATTTCTTCCCCAAGATTAAGCCTACATCTGTGAACATGATGTCTTTGGTACATGTTATATAATCTTCAGTTTCCCAACATAAGTATGGGTTATAAAGCTCCACTGCTTTAAAATTGTTCTGATAGGGAGAAGATGAGCAACTTTGTAAAATAATTTGCATATATATTCAAATCAATTTTTAAATATATACGCCTTTCTAAAAGTACTATCATCCTCCCTGAAATTAAATCCTTATACAGTAACATTTTCTTTTCCTGCACCTATTAGTGTTGGATTGGTGCCCAGACCAGAAAACCATTTTTGACTACCACCATTTCATCCTGAAGGAATTTGCAAACCCTGTCCTTAATGGCTACATATTTTCAGCTTCCCCCATAACACTGAATCATTCTGTATGGCTAAGGAAGCCCAGGGCAGCCTGAGGTTACTATGTAGTTATATTCCTGTTTGCCTCCAAAGATATCTACATAGACCACTAAGTGGACTTCTTGGAAATGTACAAATATGAAGAAGCCAGATTCTTTTTGAAAAGGATCAGCTATCTAAAATTAAGCAAATTTGGCATACACAGTATAACTGAGGAAAGGCTAATTCAAAACAGTAAAAATAAAGTTAATAGTAGAAACACTTCTGAATTAGTAAAGAGTCCATAAATAATGAAATAAGTCATATACTTGATGATTTCAAACATAGACTGTTTCAGTAACTTAATTACTTTGGGAATCACTGCATTCCAAGTTAATTTTAATGTCTTTATTTTAACATCTTTATTGGAGTATAATTGCTTTACAATGGTGTGTTAGTTTCTGCTGTACAACAAAGTGAATCAGCTATATATATACACATAGCCCCATATTTCCTCCCTCTTGCGTCTCCCTCCCACCCTCCCTATCCCACCTCTCTAGATGGTCACAGAGCACTAAGCTGATCTCCCTGTGCTATGTGGCTGCTTTCCACTAGCTATCTATTTTACATTTGGTAGTGTATATATAACCATGTCACTCTCTCACTTCGTCCCAGCTTACCCTTCCCTGTCCCCATGTCCACAAGTCCATTCTCAATGTCTGCGTCTTTATTCCTGTCCTGCCCCTAGGTTCTTCAGAACCATTTTTTTTTTAGATTCCATATATATGGGTTAGCATACAGTATTTGTTTTTCTCTTTCTGACTTACTTCACTCTGTATGACAGACTCTAGGTCCAACCACCTCACTACAAATAACTCAATTTCATTTCTTTTTATGTCTGAGTAATATTCCATTGTATATACGTGCCACATCATCTTTATCCATTAATCTGTCAATGGACAATTAGGTTATTTCCATGTCCTGCCTACTGTAAATAGAGCTGCAATAAACATTGTGGTACATGACTCTTTTTGAATTATGGTTTTCTCAGGGTATATCCTAGTAGTGGGATTGCTGGGTCCTATGGTAGTTCTGTTTTTAGTTTTTTAAGGAGCCTCCATACTGTTCTCCATAGTGGCTATATGAATTTACATTCCCACCAACAGTGCAAGAGGGTTCCCTTTTCTCCACACCCTTTCCAGCATTTATTGTTTGTAGATTTTTTGATGATGATCATTCTGACTGGTGTGAAGTGATACCTCATTGTAGTCTTGATTTGCAATCCTCTAATGATTAGTGATGTTGAGCATTCTTTCATGTGTTTGTTGGCAACCTGTATGTCTTCTTTGGAGAAATGTCTATTTAGGTCTTCTGCCCATTTTTGGATTGGGTTGTTTGTTTTTTTGATATTGAGTTGCATGAGATGTTAATGCTTTTAAAGATGTTCATTGTTTTTTTAAATCTGGAGTCAACTTTCTTAGCAGCAGCAGAAGTCAAGAACACTGCTATAACAATTTATATTTAACAGTGTACCATATGTTTTAGGCAATACAGTAAGCTATAAATAAATAGATAAATGATTACATATATAAATAAATAAAAGGAAAAATGACTAAAAATAAATACAACTATTATTATTTACAGAAGATGGAGTTTTGTTATGTTGGAAATCCAAATAAATCTGCAAATAAACTATTAACATGAAAACTAGATTTCTGTTGTGTACTGGATATAAGATCAATAAAATATTATGTCTTTCTATATACAAGCAAAAAATTATTTGTCTTCCTATATACAAGCCAAAATTAGAAATTTGAAAGGATACCATTTTATGTCAAACATACCAAAAATATCAAATAACAAGAAAATAGCCAACAGAAAATTAGAAAAATTAGAAAACTTCATTGTGAGACATTAAAGAATACCTAAATAAAGGAGATACACAATGTTCAAAAATTAGGAGACCTAGTATCTTAAAAAGATTAACTATACAAAATTGGTTTATAGATTAAATGCCATCACAGTCAAATTTCCAACAGGTTTTTCTTGTGTTAAACTTGATAAGCTGATTCTAAAATTTGTATAGAAATTCTAAGGGCCAAGAAGGGTCAGGGTAATGTTAAAAAATAATATGGTGGGAAAAATAGCTCTATCAGATTCTAATACTATATAAACTTGTAATAACGACTATTGTTAAGTTTTAAAAATTAAGATGGTGAGTTAATTATTAAGCCTGATAGATTAACAGAATAGAAAGCCAAGAAAGGTGTTTTCACACACTTAGAGAAAGACACTTGATTTATAATCAGAGGTTGCACTGATGATATGAAAAGACATCTTTATCTATTTATCATTTATTTTTATTAAACAAATGGTTCTGGAACAATATACATGTGAAAAAATAATTGGACACCATTCACCATACCCAAATATCAATTCCAGGTAGATTAAATAACTACATTTGTAAGACAAAACAACAAAGCTTTTTAAAAGACAATGTTAGAGAATAACTTTATAACAGAAAAGGAAAATTTGATAAATTAAAATATATTAAATTTTAAAACTTATATTCATCAAAGGACATCAAAAAAAAGCATTAAAACATAAGCCATAGAGTGGTAGTAGACAGTCACAGTGCATGTAACCAACAATAAACAAGTCCTCAGAATATATAGTAAACCCCTACTTATTAGAAAAAAACACAGAATAAACAATGCCAATCTAAAAAAAAAGTTCAATAGATTTGAATGGAACTTCACAAGAAGAAAATAAAAATGGACAATAACCATATGAAAAGTTGTTCAACCACATTAATCAACAAAATATAAATTAACATCACACTGAGAAACCACTGCACATCCATTAGTGATAAAATTTAAAATATCTAAATTTACTAATGGTTACTTTGGATGCTTAAATTCATTTTAGATTAAAACATTTAGGACATTATTAACAGAAGGGAATTTCTTTAATCCAATAAGGAATATCTTTTTCAAAAGCTAGAAAAATATCATTCTTAATGGTGAAACATTGAAAACTATCACTTTAAGATGTGGAAATTTGTATTATGCTGTTTAGGGTGTAAGGTCCTAAAACCACTTTTGAGAATAGTTTGTGTATACCTTATAAAACTGAAGACACTCATACCTTATGACCTACCAATTCCATTCCTCATTATATATTAGGAAATGCATGCACACATCCACCAGGATACAGCACTGTTCATAATAGCCCCAACAGGAAACAACCCAAATATCCATCAAAAAGTGTACAGTCATAGAATTATGATATATTCATACAAGCACCACACTATGAAGCAATGAAAATGAAGGAACTACAATCACACCCAATAAGAACTAATCTTATAAACATGATATTATAAAAAAGAGGTCAGTCTCAAGAGAACACATATATTCAAATTTTATAAAGTAAAAAAACAGGTGATAATAACTATAGTATTTATGAATATGTGAGTAGGTAGCAAAACTATAAAGAAAACAAGTGATTTTCACACAAAAAAATATGGTAACGTTTATCTCTAAGGGAGAGAGAAAACTTTGTGATCAAGAAGGTGCTCTATTTCTTGACCTGAGTGGTGGTTACAAGATGTTCACTTTGTAATAAAATGCTAAGCTATGCAAATATTTTATGGAGTTTCTTTATATATGTTATAATTAAAAATAAATGCGTTAAAAACAAACAAAAGTGTATTCGAGTATAATGTACCATCCAGATTCATTCTTAGCCAATAATCTCGCAACGTAATTGTTGGACTTTCAGTTCTAAAAACATTTATAAAAGAATTCTAAAATCTAGAAAAATAATATATTATCTGAAAATAAAGTATCAGGTCTTTGGTGCAAATAATTAGCTCCTCTACTATAGTATATTAAACCGTATATAGAAATTACTTTGTAATTTAAAAAAATCACTGATTGTAGATAGTTATTCCAACAGTGCAGTATGATAGTCTCATCATTTATTAAATGGAAACATTTTATTAAACAAACATATTTTCAGAATCTTGTAAGTAATTATGTTACTGGGAAGTAATGTAGTAAGCATGTAAACACAATGAACACAATGACTCCATGATCCAAGCACAGGTTCTAGATGTCCTCATCATCCAGGAGTTTTATGAAGTGGACCTTTAGAGCACAAATTAATAAATAATTTCATTTCATAATGTAAGCATTGATGGTTAAAACAGAAATCCACAAAGAAGATAAAGTAATTAGATGCCTAGTATTGGTAACAGAGGGCTTTGATTGTCAGAAAATTTTTATTTCCTAATCAAGTCATCAGAGTCACCCATGGTAATATGGAAGCCATTACTTTATATCCATGTTCAAAGCAGTTAGAACAGGGTAGCATTAAAGAGTTTGAATAGATCTGGCCCATTTTAACTTCCATGTTTCAGTGTATATATATATATATATATATAACCAAGATTCACATAGGCCTTAAATAGCAACAGTGTATCTTTTTCTAGTCATCGGTTCTAAAAAAACAGACACTTACTAATTAGAAAGGACCAGTGAAGGGCAATGTAGCGCCACTGCCAGAAGCGGATCTATTCAGATTAGGGTTATCGGATACCTTTGTAAAGTTTACATGGAAGAATTTGTGATATCTGGAACAGTTACAGAGAACTTCAATTTCCACTGATGTCAATTGAGCGCCTAATTCACTTAAAATAAATAAAAGAATCAAATCTAGAATCCTGATTGAAGTATATTATACCATCAAAGAGACTGAGAATTTAGCTGTAGTTTCTTATGCTCATGAAAGTAATGTTAATGTTACTATCAGATTAGATTTCTTCTTTAGGTCTCATGTTGGACCTGAGTAGGATCAAATTAAGACAGGATATGTTTCCAGTGTCATTTTAAACTCTAAATCTACCTACGATGTACAGTGAGCATTGCTGGTAATGTGGTAAAAAGTATCCCATACTGGCAAAGTTAGCACAGTCTAATCTGATTACACAAAAATGGAGTAAAGGTGTTCTTTTTTACTTTTACCCCTAGGTATATAGATGCCATCTTCTCTTCCACAAAGGAATCAGCAGATAAGTTTACTGAGCTTGCAAGGAAAATAGTGCTATTTGAAAGATTCCATGATATTCAATTTCATAAATGATTTTTGATGTAAGTATTATACTTTCCCAGTTATTTTCTGAATTAATTAAAAATAAATAATAGCTACATTTATGTAATATCTATTATGTGATAGATGATCTTAGGTTTTTTATATACAATATTAAGTATTGTAGCCTCATTCTGTATACACTCTGCTCATCTTTAAGCTCACCTGCACTGATAGTAGCAACTTCCTTCTTCAAACACAGGCAGCCCTCTGCTTCTCTGCCTGAGAGCTTTCTCCTGTAGGTCAGGAGCTTGCTCAGCATGAAGCCAGGGCAGCACCAAGGGCAGGGGATTTAATTCTCACAAAATAATCCTCAGCAATGAAAGATGGGAATAAGTGAATGAAGGCCCCAGCTTTTTTGTCCTTCAACAGGGCATTTCAGAGGCATGTTCTGCACAATATCTCAGAGGATGAACAGCAGGACTGGGCATCAGTTGTCCACATTAGCAATCCACACATCAACACACTCCTAATTGACTTCCTTCCTTCTCTCACTTTCTCTGCTCTCTCTTGTGCTTCCTGGAATCATCTTCTAAATAATTACCTGTACCCCAGACATTGTCTAAAGGACTACTTTGTGGGGAACTCAAAGAAAGACAGAAATAAACTTAATATCTTGATTTTAAAAACTGAGAAACAGAAAATCCATATAACTTGCCTGCAGTTGCAAAGCTAGAACAGGGCTGAATTTAGGATTTGAACCTATGTTATTCTGGTTACATAATCTACATTCATTCATTCCATTATGTTATATTATATTCTATGTTTGGGATTTGATTAAAAATAGTTTCACCATATTGTTCCCAAACCTATTTATATGCAACCATTTCTTTATTATTTTAACATCTTTATTGGAGTATAATTGCTTTACAATGTTGTGTTAGTTTCTGCTGTGTAACAAAGTGAATCAGCTATGTGTATACACATATCACCATATCCCCCTCCTCTTGCATCTCCCTCCCACCCTCCCTATCCCACCCCTCTGGGTGGTCACACAGCACCGAGCTGATCTCCCTGTGTGATGCAGCTGCTTCCCACTAGCTATCTATTTTACATTTCATAGTGTATATATGTCAATTCTACTCTCTCACTTCATCCCAGCTTACCCTTCCCCCTCCCTGTGTCCTCAAGTCCATTCTCTATGTCTGCGTCTTTATTCCTGTCCTTCCCCTAGGTTCATCAGAACCATTTTTTCTTTTAGATTCCATATATATGTTTATATATATATATATTTTATATTTTTTTTTCTCTTTCTGACTTACTTCACTCTGTATGACAGATTCTAGGTCCATCCACCTCACTACAAATAACTCAATTTCATTTCTTTTCATGGTGGAATGATATTTCACTGTATACGTGTGCCACATCTTCTTTACCCATTCATCTGTCCATGGACACTTAGGCAACCACTTCTTTATGTTTGCCTATTTAGACATATAAAATTGCAAAGTAGAATGGGGAATACTTGTATGGTGTGCCAGAAAACAATGCCATGCTGTTATTGTACAGGATTTGTATACTATTATAAAAGCAAAGTCTAGAAAGATTTATCATTAATGATTCTCCATCTTTATGCTATTTGTTGCTAATAAATCTATATTACTACTATTATAGTAAAATTAATGGAACATATTAGCAAAAAGAAGCCCTGTTCAATTATCACAATATGTAATCCTAAGCATAGAGCTTCAATCATGGAAAAGAGAAAAATTTAAATTGAATAAGGAATGTTGAATTCTTCCTTTATGTTCCTTAAATTTCTTAAATATCATACTTGAGAGTTACTTTGAGAACACTAATAAGACTACTATCATCTAAAATAGTATTTTAAAAAAGTAACACTTCTGGATGGCTTGTAAAGATCTTGAAAGTATTAACTCTGTCCTAACAAATAAAATGTTGAACAAATTGAAAACTCAACAACTCTTCTTAGGTCTGTCAGGAAAGTGAAGTTACAAAGCAAACTTCTGCCCCCCAAATTGTAGATACAGACAGGTAGATACGGGGAATCACAACTTACCTGAACAGAAACCCACAAGCAGAAATCTCTGCAAGGACCTGTACCAGGGTAGGAAAAAAACAAACTGTAATTGATAAATCGCTGGAGGCTCAGTGTGGATAAAAACTTTTGCACTGCATTACTAAAGGTCTATTTACTGCAGTTTCTTTTTCCCTGTACATTATGTCTGCCATTCAAAAAAAAATTACAAGGCATACTAAAAAACAAAAAACAATTGAAGCCACAGAACAACCATCAAGATCAGAGTCATATATGACAGGAATGTTGGAATTATCATACCAGAAATTTAAAAAAAACTATGATTAATAAACTAAGGGCTAGAGAAACAAAGAATGACTCAGACAAACAAAAATAGAGAGAATTTGTTACCAATAGACATATATTGCAAGAACTAATAAAAGGATATCTTCAGAGAAGTAAAATAATATAGTTCAGAAACCTGGATCTAGATAATGAAGAAAGGAAAAATCACTGGACAAAGCATAATTGAAATAAATAAAATAGTTTTCATTATTCTTTTTAAAATTAATCTAACAGATAACAGTTTGTAACAGCTACAAATGTATTTGAATATATATATATATATATTTATGTATAAAGGAAATGAATGACAGCAATGATAAAAGGGACAAGATTGAAAAATTAATACTCTTTTGTTATTATTAAGGTAATTGCACTACCTGTGAAGTGGTATAGTGTTGTTTGAAAGTGGACTTATACTAGTTGTAAATGTATACTGAAAACTCTAGAGAAACCATTAATAAAAAGTAACAAAAGAAATAACTTGATATGCCAAGAAAGGAGAAAAAGTGAAATCATATAATATGACCAAGTAAAACAACAAAAAGCAGAAAACTTCTGGAAGACAAAAGCAGGAGCAAAGAACAAGTGCAACAAACAGAAAACAGTAACAAATATACTAGATATTAATCCAGGTATATCAGTCATCAATGGTCTAAATACACCAATTAGAAGAAAGAGACTGTCAGAGTGGATCAAAAAACAAGACCCAACTATATGTTGTCTGCAAGAAACCCACTTTGAATATAAATACATATACACTAAGAGTAAAAGAACAGAGAGAGGTATACTATGCTAACACTAACCAAAAGAAAGCAGGAGTAGCTATATTAATTTCAGACAGAGTAGACTTTGGAGCAAGAAAAAATATTAGGGATAAAGAGGAACAACATATAATGATAAAGGAGTCAGTATTCCAAAATGACATAACTATCCTTAATATATGTGTCTAACAACAGAGCATCAAAATATGAGAGACAAAAACCAACAGAACTGCAAGGAGAAATTGATATATCCATTGTTATAGGTGGAGACTTGATCTCCCTTTTATCAGAAATGGACATAACCAGCAGGAAGAACTTCAGTAAGACATAGTTGAACTCAATAGTACCATCAAACAAGTACATGTAGTTGACAACTATAGATTACTTCATCCAACAACCGCAAAATATACATTATTCTCAAGCTCACATGAACCACTCATCAAGATTGAAAACATCCTGGGTCATAAAACACACCTTAAGAAATTAAAAAAAATAGAATACATATAATGTCTGTTCTCAGACCACAGAGGGATTGAACTAGAAATCAACAATAGAAAGGTAGTTGGAAAACCACAAACAACACACTTATAAAAGTGTCAAAACAGAAATTTCAAGAGAAATTAAAAAAAATATCTTGAACTAAAGAAAGTGAAAACACAATTTACAAAAATTTGTGGAATGCAGCAGAAGAAATGTTTAGAGGGAATCTTATAACATTGAATGCATATATTAGAAAACAATAAGTACCTAAAGCAATAACCTAAGCTTCAACCTTAGCAAACTAGGAAAATAAGAGCAAATTAAATCCAAAGTAAACAGAAGGAAACAACTATTCATAATTAGAGTAGAAATAAATGAAATTAAAAGCAGTAAATCAGTAGAGAAAATCAACAAACCCAAAGCTGGTTCCTTGAAATATCAATAAAGTTGATACATCTCTATTCAAGCTAACTAAGAAAAAGAGAGAAGACCCAAATTACTAATATCAGAAATGAAAAAGGGGACATCACTGCAGATACCATGGACATTAAAAAGTTAATAGAGAAACATTATTTAAAAACTCTGTGCCCACAGTTTGAATAACCTAGAAGAAAAAGATCAATCCCATGGAATTGCCAAATTTCACATAAGAAAAAAAAATCTGAATAGGCCTATATATATTGAAGAAATCAAATCAATAATTAATACTAAATTAATACTAAATAACCAAGAGATCACTGAAGAAATCAAAAAGGAAATAAAAAAATTACCTAGAGACAAATGACAATGAAAACAGGATGATCCAAAATCTATGGGATGCAGCAAAAGCAGTTCTAACAGGGAAGTTTATAGTTATACAAGCCTACATCAAGAAACAAGAAAAATCTCAAGTAAACAATCTAACCTTACACCTAAAGGAACTAGAGAAAGAAGAACAAACAAAACCCAAAGTTAGCAGAAGGAAAGAAATCATAAAACTCAGAGCAGATATAAATGAAATAGAAGCAAAGAAAACAATAACAAAGATCAATAAAACTAAAAGCTGGTCCCTTGAGAAGGTAAACCAAATTGATAAACCATTAGCCTGACTCATCAAGAAAAAGAGGGAGAGGACTGAAATCAATAAAATTAGAAATGAAAAAGGAGAAGTTACAACAGACACTGCAGAAATACAAAGCATCCTAAGAGACTACTACAAGCAACTCTATGCCAATAAAATGGACAACCTAGAAGAAATGGACAAATTCTTAGAAAGGTATAACCTTCCAAGACTGAACCAGGAAGAAATAGAAAATATGAACAGATCAATCACAATTAAGAAATAGAAACTGTGACTAAAAATCTTCCAATAAAACAAAAGTCCATGACCAGATGGCTTCACAGGTGAATTCCATCAAACATTTAGAGAACAACTAACATCCATCCTTCTCAAACTCTTCCAAAAAATTACAGAGGAATGATCAATCCCCAACTCATTCTATGAGGCCACCATCACCCTGATACCAAAACCAGACAAAGATACTACAAAAAAAGAAAATTACAAACCAATATCACAGATGAATATAGATGCAAAAATCCTCAACAAAATACTAGCAAACAGAATCCAACAACACATTAAAAGGATCATACACCACGATCAAGTGGGATTTATCCCATGGATGCAAGGATTCTTCAATATCTGCAAATCAATCAATATGATACACCATATTAACAAATTGAAGAATAAAAACCGTATGATCATCTCAATCGATGCAGAAAAAGCTTTTGACAAAATTCAGCACCAATTTATGATAAAAACTCTCCAGAAAGTGGGCATAGAGGGAACCTAGTTCAACATAATAAAGGCCATATACGACAAACCCACAACAAACATCATTCTCAATAGTGAAAAACTGAAAACATTTCCTCAAAGATCAGGAGCGAGACAAGGATGTCCACTCTCACCACTTTTATTCAACATAGTTTTGGAAGTCCTAGCCACGGCATTCAGAGAAGAAAAAGAAATAAAAGGAATACAAATTGCAAAAGAAGAAGTAAAACTGTCAGTGTTTGCAGATGACATGATACTATACATAGAGAATCCTAAAACTGCCACCAGAAAACTACTAGAGCTAATCAATGAATTTGGTAATTTTGCAGGATACAAAATTAATGCACAGAAATCTCTTGCATTCCTATATAATAATGATGAAAAATCTGAAAGAGAAATTATGGAAACACTCCCATTTATCATTGCAACAAAAAGAATAAAATAGCTAAGAATAAACCTACTTAGGGAGACAAAAGGCCTGTATGCAGAAAACTATAAGACACTGATGAAAGAAATTAAAGATGATACCAACAGATGGAGAGATATACCATGTTCTTGGATTGTAAGAATCAATATTGTGAAAATGACTAAACTACCCAAAGCAATCTACAGATTCAATGCAATCCCTATGAAATTACCAATAGCATTTTTTATGGAACTAGAACAAATCATCTTAAAATTTGTATGGAGACACAAAAGATCCCGAATAGCTAAAGCAGTCTTGAGGGAAGAAAACGGAGCTGGAGGAATCAGGCTCCCTGACTTCAGACTATACTACAAAGCTCCAGTAATCAAGACAATATGGTACTGGCACAGAAACAGAAACATAGGTCAATGGAACAAGATAGAATGCCCAGAGATAAACACACACACCTATGGTCAACTAATCTTGACAAAGGAGGCAAAGATATACAATGGAGAAAAGACAGTCTCTTCAATAAGTGGTGCCAGGAAAACTGGACAGCTACTTGTAAAAGAATGAAATTAGAACACTCCCTAACACCATACAGAAAAATAAACTCAAAATGCATTTGAGACCTATATGTAAGACAGGACACTATAAAATCTTAGAGGAAAACATAGGAAGAACACTCTTTGACATAAATTACAGCAAGATCTTTTTTGACCCACCTCCTACAGTAATGGAAATAAAAACAAAACTAAACAAATGGGACCTAATGAAACTTGAAAACTTTTGCACAGCAAAGGAAACCATAAACAAGATGAAATGACAACCCTCAGAATGGGAGAAAATATTTGCAAATGAATCAATAGACAAAGGATTTATCTCCAAAATATATAAACAGCTCATGTAGCTCAATATTAAAGAAACAAACAACCCAATCCAAAAATGGGCAGAAGACCTAAATAGACATTTTTCCAAAGAAGACATACAGATGGCCAAGAAGCACATGAAAAGCAGCTCAACATCACTAATCATTAGAGAAATGCAAATCAAAACTACAATGAAAAAAAAAAAAAAAACTACAATGAGGTATCATCTCACACCAGTTAGAATGGGCATCATCAGAATATGTACAAATAACAAATTCTGGAGAGGCTGTGGAGAAAATGGAACCCTCTTGCACTGTTGGTGGGAATGTAAATTGATACAGCCACTATGGAGAACAGTATGGAGGTTCCTTAAAAAACTAAAAATAGAACTACCATATGATCCAGCAATCCCACTACTGGGCATATACCCAGAGAAAACCATAATTCAAAAAGACACATGCACCCCAATATTCATTGCAGCACTATTTACAATAGCCAGGTTATGGAACCAACCTAAATGCCCATCGACAGATGAATGGATAGAGGAGTTGTGGTACACATATACAATGGAATATTACTCAGCCATAAAAAGGAACGAAATTGAGTCATTTGTTGAGACGTGGATGGATCTAGAGACTGTCATACAGAGTGAAGTACGTCAGAAAGAGAAAAACAAATATTGTATATTAACGCATGTATGTGGAACCTAGAAAAATGGTACAGATGAACCAGTTTGCAGGGCAGAAGTTGAGATACAGATGTAGAGAACAAGTGTATGGACACCAAGGGGGGAAAACTGCCATGGGGTGGGGATGGTGGTGTGCTGAATTGGGCAATTGGGATTGACATGTATACACTGATGTTTATAAAATTGATGACTAATAAGAAACTGCAGTATAAAAAGTAAACAAAGAAAAAAACAACTAATATTAAACTTTCTTTGGGTTATTTGTATGGAAATATGTTAATATAAATGTTTCAGACATTACATGAAATTTCTAAAAATCTTATATGTTCTGGTATAATGTTATAAGTCATAATTCTCGTTATTACTTTAAAATGTATATCTCAGAAATAACTAAATTTCCTTGTCAATTGCATTATTATGAACTTTCATCAAATCTTTAACTGTGGTCATTTTTATGTCTTTTGTCATTTACAGACAGTTCTGGGTGTACCCTGATGCTTTTGCAAAAATGTTCCTATAAAAGGATTTCATCTTCAAGGAATTCATGGAAAAGACTCTGACAAGTACAGGTTTCTGGTAACTGACTATACTGCTGAACTGAATAAATAAGCATTTTCAGAACTCTAATGGAAAACTGATGGATTTAAAAAGTGCTAACAAAAGATCATGATGAAGAAAATTAATTACATGTGACTGAGTGAACTGATGAGGATGATTATAATTTTTCTGACTTTCTGTTTGAATAAAAAGAAAAATCCAAAAAAAAATTAATACCTTTCAAAAGAGAGCACCAGGCCCAGATGGGTTCACTACTAACTTCTACCAAACATTTAAGGAAAAAATTATATAAATTCTTTACAATCTCTTCTAGAAAAATCAAATCAGAGGGCATACACTCTAAATCTATAAGTCCAACAGTAGTCTAATACTCAAACTAAAGACAATACAAAAATAAAAATAAAACTACAGACCAATATCTAGAGTGAACACTAATGAAAAAAATCCTCAAAAAATTTAGTAAATCAATTCCAACAATAATGTATAAAAAAAGTAAACACCATGATGGAGTGGGATTTATCCCAATTATGCAAGGTTGGTTAAACATTCCAAAACCAATTGAATTAATCCACTACATCAACAGATTAAAGAAGAAAAATCACATGATCATATCAATGCAGAAAAACCATTTAAAAAATCCAGCACTCATTCATGATTAAAGAAAAAAAAAAGAAGAAAAACCTCTCAGCAAACTAGGAATAAGAGGGAAATTCCTCAATTTGGTAAAAAAAGATAAACAACAACAAAAACCCCTACTGCTAGTATCATACGTAATAGTGAGAAACTCAATGCTTTCCTACTAAATTCAGGAACTAGGTATAGATGTCCTGTCTCATCACTGTTCTTTGACATGGTACTGGAAGTACTAACTAATGCAACAAGGCAAGAAAATGAAAAAAACAGGTATATACATTGGGAAGCAAGAAATAAAACTGGCTTGGTTTGCAGATAACATGATTGTCTATGTAGAAAATCTGAAAGAATTGACAGAAAAAACTCCTAGAACTAATAAGCAATTACAATCATCCTTCAGTATCCATGGTGGATTGGTTTCAGGAATCCTTATGAATACCAATATCTGTGGATGTGCAAGTCCCTTTTAGAAAATGGTGTAGCATTTGCATGTAACCTATGGACATCCTCTTGTGTACTTTAAATCATTTCTAGATTATTTATAATGCCTAATACAATGTAAATGCTATGTAAATAGTTGCTGGTGCATGGCAAATTCAAATTTTGCTTCATGGAACTTCTGGAATTAAAAAAATATATTTTCCACCCATGGTTGAATCTGCAGATGTGGAATCCACAGATATGGAGGGGCAACTGTATACAAAGGTAGCAGGTTAGAAGATTAGTATACAAAAGTAAATCACTTTCCTACATACCAGCAATTAACAAGTGGAATTTGAAGTTTAAAACACATTCATTTACATTAGAACCCCAAATATGAAAACTCTAATAAAATGTATAAGATCTATATGAGGAAAACTGCAAAACTCTGATGAAAGAAATCAAAGAACTAAATAAATGGTGAGACATTCTATGTTCATGGATAGGAAAACTCACTATTGTCAAGACGTCACTTCTTCCCAATTTGATTTATAGATTCAGTACAATTCCAGTCAAAACCAATCAGAACCATTTTGTGGATATTGACAAACTGATTCTAACATATAAAAGGAGAAGTGAAAGACCAGAATAACCAGCTAAGTATTGAAGGATAAGAATGAAGTTAGAGGACAGACACTACCCAACTTCAAGACTTACTATAAAGCTTTAGTAATTAAGACAGTGTGATATTGGTGAAAGAATAAATAAATAGATCAGTGAAACAGAATAGAGAGCCCAGAAATAGAGCCACATAAATACAGTCAACTGACCGTTGACAAAGGAGCAAAGGCAATACAGTGGAGCAAAGATACTTCTTTCAACAAATTGTGCTGGGGCAACTAGACATTCACATGCAAAAAAAAAAAAAAAAGAATCTAGAGACAGACTACACCCTTCACAGAAATTAACTCAGAGTGGATCATAGACCTAAATGTAAAATATGAAACTATAAAACTCCAAGAAAACATCAGAAAAAATCTAGACGACCTTGGGTATGGTGATGACTTTTTAGGTACAACACCAAACACCCCAACTATGAAAGAAAAAGTTGATAAGCTGGACTTCATTAAAATTAAAAACTTCTTCTCTGCCGAAAACAATGTCAAGAGAATGAGAAGAAAATTCACAGACTGAGAGAAAATATTTGCAAAGGATACATCTGATAGGGAGCTCATTTCAAATATACAAAGAAATCTTAAAACTCGATAATAAGAAAATAAACATGATTAAAAAATAGGTCAAAGATCTGAACAGTCATCTCACCAAAGAAGACCTATGGATGGCAAGTGAGCATATGAAAAAATGTTCAACATCATATGTCAGTAGGATATTGAAAATTAAAATAACAATGAGATACTACTACATACTTATCATAGTTGCAAAAATCCAAAACGTTTACACCATTGTTGATGAGGATGTGGAGCAACAGCAACATTCATTCATTCTTGGTGGGAATGCAAAGTGGTAAAGTCACTTTGGAAGACATTTTGGCAGGTTTTTACAAAACTAATCATACTCTTAACAAATGATCCAGCAATCACACTCCTTGGTATTTATTCAAATGAAGTGAACACTTATAGCCACACAAAAACCTGCACATGGATGTTTATAGCAGCTTTATTCATAATTGCCAAAACCTGGAAGTAACCAATGTGTCCTTCAGTAGGTTAGTGGACAAATGAAATAAACTGTGCTACATCCAGATAATGGAATATTATTCATTGGCAAAAAGAAATGAGCTATCAAACCATGAAAAAACATGGAGGAACTTTAAATTCATCTTAATAAATGAAAGAAGACAATGAAAAGGCTACATACTGTATGATTCCAACTGTATGGTATTCTGGAAAAGGCAAGATTATGGAGATAGTAAAAATATCTGTGATTGCTTGGGTATAGAGAAGAGGGAGGGATGAATAGGCAAAACACTGAAGAATTTTAAGGGCAGCAAAACCATACAGCATAATAGTCTCATAGTGGATATATGTAATATATTTGTCAAAATCCATAGGCCGTAAACACCAATAAACTACAGACTTTGGCTACTGTTGTGTCAATATAGTTTTACCAGTTTTACAACTTTACCACTAATGTGGGTTGTTGATAGTGGGGGAGGTTGTCTGTGGGTAAATGAGAACTTTCTGTACTTTGTGCTCAGTTTTGCTATGAATCTAGAACTACTCTAAAAAATGAAGTTTACTAATTAGAGAACACATATTTTTAAAAAGTATTTCTACCAAATATTTTTAAAGTGCTTTGCTGTACAGAAAGAATTTGATGTAGCTATAAGAAATGGTTTAGTTATTATGGTAGATGGTTAAGCAAAGTGGTTGAGAGAGCACAGATTCTGGAGCCAGACGCCCTGGCATAAATCCCAGTTGTATTACTTACTAGCTACATAATTTTGCGCAGATTATTTATCTCTTTGATGGTATCACTTTTTCATATATAAAACTGGGATAATAAAAGTATCTTACCTCACAGATTCGTTGGGAGCATTACATGAGTTAATGTATGTAAAGTTCTTAGAATAGAACCTGGCCCAGAGAGTAAGCATTCAAATAAATATTAACTTATTATTTTATATACGTATTCAAAAACTTTATTGAATTTTTATTAAAAAATGTTAGCAAAATTATAAAATTCTTACCAAAGTTATTGGCAATCTTTCTTTTTCTAAAAAACATGTTTGAAAAATAAATAAATAAAAAGCATGTTCATTTGTATAACAATCTTTCTGAACTGGATATAAACTCACAATACACCTCTTATCTCACCTTTTAACCACATCATCTGTTTTACAGATTCCCTACATGTCACACTCTGCCTTATCAAAATTCCTTGCCTATAAAAAATCTAAATTTTATTGTTATTTAGATATGATTAAATTTGCAACTATTTTGTATTTCTTTTTCTGTTATGTATTATAAATCAATTTTCATAAGTAGAATTCTATAAAGAAAAAGAAAGTTTGTCTATTAAATATGCCTAGAGGAAGTTGAAGAACACAATATACTTGCAAGGTCACATTAAAAGTTTGGGATGTTTAAGGTCAGAGCTTGGAAATTGCAATTAACTTTTAAAATGGCATTTTGTGCGTGTGTGTGTGTGTGTGTGTGTGTGTGTGTGTGTGTGTGTGTGAATAGAAGAGGATAAAATGACAAAATCTAGGGAAAATGTCTAGTATAGAATGGTCATAAAATAATTCATGCATTCAACATATAATTTGAGTGTGTTTTATGCAGGATGTCTATTGAATAAAGTATAAATACATGAATGAATGAATAAATGAATGAAACTATTTATCTACCAGCTGTTCTGGAAAAGGAATAAAACATGCAAAGCAAACCTAAGAATTTTGGTCAATAAATCAAGCAATATTTGCTCAAAAGACTGAATTTTGGAAATATAGTCTTCAAAATTGCCACTTTTCTACATGACAAAGAAGAAAAGAAATGTTGACCTGAAGTTGTAGTGTGGAATTGGGAGAGTGAAGTTGATCAAGGAGAGATTCAGAAAACATACAGCTTTACAAGTTTGTGTAAACAAACTCCTCCACCTACTTGACTGACTAATTTCAAGAGATCCATCAGTTCCCAATATTTTCCCTTCTTCCTCCCCAGTTCTTCACTTCAGTTTGAAAGCTGTTTGCCTGAGCATGCACAAAGTGCTTGGCATGGCAGTTAGCAAGAAATGCTTATATTTACAGATCACAGAGATGGCACACTCACTGCCCAGGAGGCTGACTCTACCAGGAAAGAGCTTGTTGTCCAGATGTCAGCTTATGTGAAGATGGTTGATATGTGTGGTTATTTGTGACTATTGAGTCCTGCTCTATTGTATCATAAATAAGTTGCATTCCAACTAGTTGCCAAAAGATTCTGTATATGGGAAACTCTCTAATTTACTCGAAAATAGATAAATAAAATTACTTAAAATTCTGTGTAGGAAATTACACAGAAACTTAGAAATAAAAAAGAATGGTTTTTTAATCATTTACTCATATTTGGAAAAGAAGAACAAGAGTGACATAGGGAAAAAGGATGGACAAGATCATAAATAACTCAGTGTATGTTTATTGAGCATGCAATTTGTACAGAATTTTGAAGTAAACAATGTGAGAATAGAAAAGAAATATATAGCATTTATTCCTATTCACAAGGCACTTGTAGTCTTGTTGGAGAGCTAAGTGAAAGAGTCAGTAAAGGTGCTAAATCATATATATCCATATGCCAAACTGTTCTGTGTAGGTTATATGTGCCCTGAAGCATCAGGCAGGGACAGTTCAATATTGACTTCAAGCTTAGTTTCAAAATCAAGGAAAGCTTTATGCAAGGCTCATGGTAAATCAGTTTCTGTTTTATTCTCACTTGTTAATCCGTAATTTCAAAGAACACCAAGGAAATTTGTCATATTTTCTTTCATTAAGTAAAAACACAAATGACAAGAAAAAGCCTTATTTAAGATTATAATGAGTTACCAACCAAACTATGCTAAAAATAGAACAAAGTGGACATCATTATTACTAAACTGCCAATAATTTTTGGTAGCAATAAAAATGAGTTACATAAGTCCCAACTTCTCCAAGTCCCTCTAAGCCTGTTCTCCATCTCACATTCAAAATAAATATGAAGTCCTTATTTGCTATTTGTTTCAACAACACCTGTGCAGTAACACCATAAATCATTACCTCTCTTGTAATGGTGATTTACCTTAAAGAAAAATAGTGATAATGACATCCACTGGAAAGAAAGGTTGACTCAAATACTATAGTGAACATTTAAAAAGGGTTTGTCAACTCTTCTCTAGCACTGATCCACAGGGGACAGCATCATACAAGGACGTTCAGATCCTGGGGGAAAAATGACCAGAAGTTTCTCTGTTGGAAAAGTTAAAAAAATAATTTTTGCTATTTCTGTTTACTTTATTTCTGACCATTTCCATTGAATAACAATTTATGCTAAAATAGTAATACTATTCATTTTTCCTTCTGTATTAAGAGAAAGTTAGTTGTGCACATGACCATGTGCATATATGTGTGTATAATGTTAGTTGTTTATATCAAAGGACATTCACTTGCAACAATAGCAAAACATGTTTATCTTAACAAAAAGAAGAAAAGGCTTATCTTTGAGGAATTAATTGAATTATGAGCTCACAAGTATGAGAATTTTGCTTCATATGAGGAGCAACAAAATAAAAATTGTAACAGGGGGCCGTTATTTCATTTGGGTTCTGGTATCTTATTTAAAAATAGAACAAAACAACAGCAAAAATTTCCAAGTAGTCACAGGAAGCTAAAGGGGGATTTCAAAAAGGACACAAACATTACTTATCCAACAACACTGACAACAAATTCTGCACCTTAAAAACTGTAAAAAAATTATAATCCAACCAATCTCAAACTTTCCTATAAATGTTACAGTTTTTCAACTTTTCTGAGAAGGTTTGTTTTTGCAGTAAGCAATTTAAAACCTGTAAATATGTCATCTATTATTTCTAAGTTTTTAATAGTAAGGTTTCTAACAGACCAATTGCTACTATAAATGACTTAGGGAGGAGTCTGTAATGTAACAAATAGTGCTAGCTTCGCTCAGAACCATATATAATGCCCTACTCTTTTGTGTCCTTATAAATTAACAATTGTTTAAAGATCCAAGCTCCAGAAGATGTTAACTGATATAACTTAACCTTCTTATTTAATATACTTCAATTACACATAAAGTATAGAGATTAATTTTTTAAGAAAACCTACTTACCCACTACCCAGCTTTATCAAATCTGAATATTTTGCTATATTCTCTTCACATGTGTTTTTAGTAAATATGTATTACAAATACACTGAAGCAGGCTGTGCAATCTTCACTGGCCTATTCCATCTCTCCCTCACCAATGGTAACTACTATCCTTTATTCAATGCTTATCATTCCGAGACATGTTCTTATACTATTAATACTTATGTATCAGTTAAAATATGTAATTGTTTCCTTGTTTTACACATTTTATAGGAATGACTCAGCAAAACGGTGGTATAGAAATTTCTAGCTCCCATCCCCTTCCAGAAACATCAACTTGAACTGCCATCCATGTACACAAATTCTTTCACAAGATCCAAGGATTTCAGGTGAGAGATTACAGCACCTGGGTGAAGCACAGAAATAAGAAAAGATGCATTGAGCAAAATAAGAAAGATGTACTCACATTGCCTCCATCATCCCTCCCCCAAGACTAGGTGTACCAATGTGGAGAGAGGCACTCCCCATGGGAGAAGAGTGAAGTGAGCACCTGACTTCACTGTAGATCCCAGTGGCTTCCTGCCCCAGCACTAGGCCAAATCTCATGGCCTTAGGTGGTTTCAGCAAGCTCCCATGAACCTAGGCCCTCGACCAAACCTAGTGCCTGCCAGCTTCCACGACCCCAGGAGGAACCCCCAGCACCAGGCTCCTGGAAGGCTCCTGTGAACCCAGACCCCATGCTCACCCATGTGCTTGGCTCCAGGCAGCTTCTGTGGCACCAGGCCCCTTGAATGCTTCCATGAACCCAGGCTCTCAGTCCACGCCAGCATCAGCTGCTTCCCATGGTCTCAGGTGGCTCCCATGACAGCAAGCTCCAAGTGGACTCCAGCAAACCCAGGCTCACAGCTCACCCCAGCATTGGCTGGCTTTCATAGCCCTGGGTGACTCCTGTGGTTCCAGGCTCCCAGAAGACTCCTGAAAACTTAGGCCCCCAGCTCATCCAGGTGCCTGCTGGCTCTATTAGCCACATGCAGCTATCGCAGCCCCAGGAGGCTCCTGCAACCTCAGGCAGCTTCTGTGGCACAAGGCTTCTGGGGCCTCCCGTGAACTCAAGCTTTCAGTCCACCTCAGCACCAGTTGGTTCCAGTGGCCACAGGTGGCACTGGTTCCAGTTAGACTCCAGCAAACCCAGGCTCGAAGCTCACCTCAGATTTGGCTTGCTCCCATGACCCAGGTGGCTCCTGGGAACCCAGGCTCCTGGTGGGCTCCTGCAAATCCAGACTCCAAGTTCACACTGGTGCTGAATGGCTCCCTTGACACATGGTGCCCTGCAAGCTCTCGTGAACCCAGACTTCCTGCACATTCCAGTGCTCACTGGCTCACGTAAACCCAGGAAACCCCGGTGGCCTCTGGTTCTCAATTAGTGGGTCAAAGAAGAAATCAAGAGTGAAGTAAAAAAAAATACTTTGAAACAAATGAAAATGGAAACACAGCATACCAAAGTTACATTAAGAAAAAGGAAAGATCTCAGATTAAGCAATCTAAGTTTTCACCTCAAGGAAGTAGAAAAAAAAAAGCTAAGGCAAAAGTTAGTAGAAGGAAGGAAATAACAAAGATCAAAGAATAAATAAATGAAATACAGAATACAAAGTATATGTAGAGATATCTATGAAACTAAGAGCTGGTTTTGTTAAAAAGATAAACAGAATTGACAAATCTTTAGCTACTCTAAAGGGAAAAAGAGAAGACTTGAATAAATAAATATAGCAAAAATAATATAACAAAATTGAAACTAATCATATCACTCACATCAATATACATGAATGAGATTAACTTACTTATTAAAAGAAAAATTATCAATTAAGTTCATAAGCAAGACCCAAATGTGCAATAAACAAGAGAAACAAACATTTATATTAATATCATGATACTCTATATATCATTTCTTTTTGCTGAAACTTACATTTTAAAGTTTTAACCATGTGTGTATATGCTGCTCTAGTTTGTCATCATAACTTCTATTATAGTTCCATAATACAGTGCATTTTCCTAATGTAGGCATTTGTTATTTCAGATAATGCACCACTACAAAACTATAAGTAGTGCTACATAGAATATATTTAGAAATAGAAATGCTGGGTTGAATGGTGAGAGCACCTTCAAATTTACCAGATGTTGCAAATTTGTCCTAAATAGTGCACATATATGTCTGATAGCCATGCCAGAAAATTGCAATTTTTTTTTATTCTTACCTGATTTCTTTTTGTCAGAAACTTTTTCCAATTTGCTAGGTTTGTAACAATATCTCACTACAGTTTAAATTATGTTTTCTTGATTATTGGTGAGGCTGAGTATATTTTCATATATTAATTGACTATTTAGATTTCCTCTTCTGTGAAATACCTACTTAAACTTGCCCATTTTACTACTGATTTTTTCTGTTTCTATTACTTATTTATAACTCCTTTATATATACTAGATACTAATCCTTTCTTGATAATATGTCATTGAAATGTCTTTTCTCAGTCTATGACTCATTTTTAATGAGTCTTTTTACAGTGGTTTTGTAAATGAGAGCTATTTTTAAAAAGTAGTCAAATATAAATATTTTTATGTCATATTTAATACATTCTTCCATATCTTGAGACCATAAAGACACCCACCTTTTTACCCTAAAACTATTTGACTTTTCTTTTTTGAATGTAAATCTTTAAACCATATGCTATTTACTGTTATGTATGGTATAATTTGAGTTCTAATTCCATTTTTTCTTATGGATACCCAGATACTTCTGTGTCATCCTAATCTGAGCAAATATTTTTTAAAGTATTAGTTCATTCTCACACCAGGCTTTATGTAACATACCATAAAAATGATTATGTGTATAGATTGTAAATATTTCTCTAAAAGGAGATTTTAGTCTACTTTTTCATCTCTCTTTTATATTCACTAAAATGATATTTTCAGCATCCAATTTTGGCATTGTTTTATTATAAATTACGTCTTTTAAACTTTTCCCATCACATTTTACATATAGCTAGCTATAAGACAGAATAGACGTAGCCAGACATTCCCTGCTAGATTTACAATCCATGTTATGTTTCTCAACAAAGACTATTTTAAAATGAGTTATTTGGCTTATTTTTTTCCTCCCTGTTCTCTTCTTCATTTACTTAAAATCTGTATTCCTACTATTTCATGATCCCTATCTTCTAAATTGCCTTTCATGATTACATTTGCAACAAACTCTTCTCTAATAGCTAAAGTTCTGCTTTTTTGTTCATTGTCTTACATGTCTTCCTTAGAATCTGTCTAATTAGATAGCTCAACTACCCATTGTAATCCTTTACTCATACAATAGTCAGCTAAAAACATTTTATGGTGACCATTTGCATGTGGATTGTAAATGTGCACAACCTAGACACATAAGATCTAAATATTCCATCAAATTTTCCTAATGAGTTTTTCCCATTGATTTCATTTGTAAGAGCAGCTATCATTATATAAAATCCTATTTTCTTGATTGTTACTGAGAAGGGGTTAGATCTATATGCTTTGTTCCTTATATATTTTACAATTAATGCCTTACTCTTTTTTTTTTCTTGTAAGTATAAAGCAGAATGCTCTTGTAAAATATCAACTTACTACACTGATATTGTATGAGAACCACATTGTAAAATACCTAGAAGACCCAAAACATGTACTTGGCCTTGGACTCAACTCTAACTTAAACAAAATGCTTTCCAAGAGAAAGAGCAAAGACAGAAACCTAGTCATGGAAATTTTCATTTAATGTTCCTCAGAAGATTACAGGAGATTCATTAGGAGCAGAAGCAAATTATGTTGATTAGGAAGAAAGAGAAGAGGATAGCTTCCACAGGAGCTAATATATTTAACATGCATGTCCAAGGGATGTGTGGAGATACACACAAACAAACACAAATACAAGAAAGTAGAGAAAACCCATAGGAGGGTCTGATAGAGGCAAAACTCCACATAGCTAAACATTTTGAAAAAACATGAAAAATCAAAATAAAATATTTTTATTTTTGCAATGAAAAAATGAAAGAAGATAGAGATGCTGATTGAGGTGGATAATTTAATGTGAATAAATTATCACATTAGGCAGGAAGGCTTATTTGGTTCACTGAAGTATCTTCAGCATTTAAAAGAGTGCTTAGCACAAACTAGGTGTTAAATAAATATGTATTAGATGAATGAATGAATTAGGAAGCAGAAATGTTCTAGCTACTCATTTCTTTTTATGTATCCATCAGTGATCATTATTGGCTGGAAAAGGAAAAATTTAAATATGAAGGAATTAAAGTGTAATGAAATTTCTTACGGCTCTAAATAATGTCAACACTCCTAGCTTGATGAATTTTTTTAGATCCCTGAACACTATAATGATTTAGAGGTGAGATTGTTTATTTGATATCCATGATCTTAGAAGAATCCTAGAGAGTAAGATTAATACCAAAAGAAAGGACAAGGAAGAAGAGAAACTATAAATGAGTGAGCTTGACATCAATCCCCCAAAAATATTTTCAAATGGATGGCTCTTGTGTAGTTAGCAAAGACAGAGAAAATCACTCAAAGCTAACATGAGTTTAAAAACCAAAGCCACATACCTTACCAAACTCATTGAAAAATAAGGTCACTAGACTAATAATAAATCAGAGAATCCCCTTGGCTATAATATCTCTAAATAACAAGAAAACATTTAATGTGATAGTGTTTTAAGATATCCTTTAGTGTAAGATATAGAAAAGAAGATATTGAACAAATTGATAAAATTTTAATTAAATGGAAAGAATGTAGACTAGTAGATAAATGCCATTGTTTTTTATTTTATCTTGTGTTCTCTTGTTTGTTTATATATATATATATATGTAGTATATATATATATATGTATATATATATGCTACATATATATATATATATGTAGTGAGGGGACTGATGGAATGACACAGAGTTATATTCTTTTCTTTTCTTTTTAAACATCTTTATTGGAGTACAATTGCTTTACAATGGTGTGTTAGTTTTTGCTTTATAGCAAAGTGCACCAGTTATACATAAACATATGTTCCCATATCTCTTCCCTATTGCATCTCCCTCCCTCCCACCCTCCGTATCCCACCCCTCTAGGTGGTCACAAAGCACCGAGTTGATCTCCCTGTGCCATAAGTTTGCTTCCCACAAGCTATCTATTTTACGTTTCATAGTGTATATATGTCCATGCCTCTCTCTCACTTTGTCACAGCTTACCCTTCCCCCTCCCCATATCCTCAAGTCCATTCTCTAATAGGTGTGTGTCTTTATTCCCGTCATACTCCTAGGTTCTTCATGACCTTTTCTTTTGTTTTTTTTTTCCCCTTAGATTCCATATATATGTGTTAGCATACGGTATTTGTTTTTCTCTTTCTGACTTACTTTACTCTGTACAACAGACACCAGGTCCATCCACCTCACTACAAATAACTCAATTTTGTTTCTTTATATGGCTGAGAAATATTCCATTGTACATATGTGCCACATCTTCTTTATCCATTCATCTGTCGATGGACACTTAGGTTGCTTCCATGTCCTGGCTCTGGTAAATAGAGCTGCAATGAACATTGTGGTACATGACTCTTTTAGAATTATGGTTTTCTCAGGGTATATGCCCAGAAGTGAGATTGCTGGGTCATATGGTAGTTCTATTTTTAATTTTTTCAGGAACCTCCATAATGTTCCCCATAGTGGCTGTATCAATTTACATTTCCACAGACAGTACAAGAGGGTTCCCTTTTCTCCACACGCTCTCCAACATTTATTGTTTGTAGACTTTTTGATGATGGCCATTCTGACCAGTGTGAGATGATATCACATTGTACTTTTGATTTGCATTTCTCTAATGATTAATGATGTTGAGCATTCTTTCATGTGTTTGTTGGCAATCTGGATATCTTCTTTGGAGAAATGTCTATTTAGGTCTTCTGTCCATTTTTGGATTTGGTTGTTTGTTTTTTTAGCATTGAGCTGCATGAGCTGCTTGTAAATTTTGGAGATTAATCCTTTGTCAATTGCTTCATTTGCAAATATTTTCTCCCATTCTGAGGGTTGTCTTTTGGTCTTGTTTAAGGGTTCCTTTGCTGTGCAAAAGCTTTGAAGTTTCATTAGGTCCCATTTGTTTATTTTTATTTCCATTTCTCTAGGAGGTGGGTCAAAAAGGATCTTGCTGTGATTTATGTCATAGAGTGTTCTGCCTATGTTTTCCTCTAAGAATTTGATAGTTTCTGGCCTTACATTTAGATATTTAGTCCATTTTGAGCTTATTTTTTGTATGGTGTTAGGGAGTGTTCTAACTTCATACTTTTACATGTACCTATCCAGTTTTCCCAGCACCACTTATTGAAGAGGCTGTCTTTTCTCCACTGCATATTCTTGCCACCATTATCAAAGGTAAGGTGACCATATGTGCTTGGGTTTATCTCTGGGCTTTCTATCCTGTTCCATTGATCTATATTTCTGTTTTTGTGCCAGTACCATACTGTCTTGATTACTGTAACTTTGTAGTATGGTCTGAAGTCAGGGTGCCTGATTCCTCCAGCTTCATTTTTCATTCTCAAGATTGTTTTGGTTATTTGGGGTCTTTTGTGTTTCCATACAAATTGTGAAATTTTTTGTTCTAATTCTGTGAAAAATGCCAGTGGTAGTTTGATAGGGATTGCATTGAATCTGTAGATTGCTTGGAATCCAAATTGGAAAAGAAGTAAAGCTGTCACTGTTTGCAGATGACATGATACTATACACAGAGAATCCCAAAGATGTTACCAGAAAACTACTAGAGATAATCAATGAATTTGGTAAAGTTGCAGGATACAAAGTTAATGCACAGAAATCTCTGGCATTCCTATACACTAATGATGAAAAATCTGAAAATGAAATTAAGGAAACACTCCCTTTTACCATTGTAACCAAAAGAATAAAATATCTAGGAATAAGCCAACTTAAGGAGACAAAAGACCTGTATGCAGAAAATTATAAGACACTGATGAAAGAAATTAAAGATGATACAGATAGATGGAGAGATATACCATGTTCTTGGATTGGAAGAATCAACATTATGAAAATGACTCTACTACCCAAAGAGCTCTAGTCTTTACTCTGTCTTACACACTTTTTAAAATCCAGTACTTAAACAGGAACATAAGTGCCTGACTTTTAAATTGGTTCAAGTCAAGCATCTAGAAGTGATATAAAATAAATTAGAGGAAAAATAACAATGCAGAATAATTTTTGTAGGCTGAAAGTATAGGCCATACAAAAAAAAATAAATATGATAGGGGTAAAGCTCTGTACTTAAGGTCACAAAACCCAAGAGGCGGAAGTATTTTGAGAAGAGACTGGACAACTATTTTGAATGAGTCTGAGATGTGAGGTAAAGTAAATACTGAATAATATCACTAGATGTAGCTCATATTACATTAGCAACCTTAGCAAGAGATTTTATGGTGGAATGATGAGTGTGGAGTGTTTTGTACTGTCAAATTATGGTCACTAATATTTATAGTAATAGTTGCAATCCTGTCTCACCCTTCATTTGTCCAGTAAAGTCAATGTTTCTTCTCTCTACAAGCAATGTACTCTCTAGTTTATCTGTAATACCCCCTTTTTTTCTAGCTTCCTAGTAGCTTATAACTCATCCTCATTGTTTATGGTATTTCAATGTGCCCTTATATTTCTACTCTAAATATTGGTAATGAAGGGCTTGAACTGTAAGGACAGACATAACTTGTATTAGTCCAAGCTATAGCATTCCTAGTTGTGTGATTTTGAACAAGTTATTTAACTTTTTCTCCCTCATTTTCATTACCTGTAATGTGGGAATAATATTAGTAATTATATCTCATATGATTTATTTCAAAGTATCTAATACATGTGTAATGCTTAGTACAGAACTTGACACATAATAAGAACTAAGTAAATGTGGCTGCTATTATTATTGTCATCATCATTTCTATTGCTACCATTGTTATAATTAGATCAGAAATGCATCCACTAGTAAAAAATAAAGAACTTGTTATTTTTAAAAATAACTTCTATTTAAGAAAATATATTTGGAGTTTTGATCAATCTAGATTCTAATATGAGTCAATAGTGTGAGGATCTACCCCAAAGCTATTGCAGCCTGGAATTTCAAACAATAAAGTGTAGAATTAAGAACAATGGAAGTGGCAAACCTCTGTTCAGGTCACTTCACACTTGACATATGAATTAGTCTGCTCATTTCTGACTACCAAATATTAAGAGAGAAACTGCCAAAATTAGAAAGCTTCTAGGACACTATAACCAAGTATAAAAGGGTCTGAACAGAATGACATGTTGTTGAACAGAATAAGACTTCGAAAAAGCAGAATTAGCATGAGTATGATAACTATATTCATATTTTAAAAAGAGCTATCCTATGGAAGTGGTTTTAAAAGAAGAACTTCAAATTGTGCTTCTTAAAGCCTTAGATTCGGGGGGGGAGGGATAAATTGGGAGATTGGTACTGACATATACACACTACTATATATAAAATAGATAACTAATAAGAACCTACTGTAGAGAACAAGCTCCCGAATATGACTGCTGCCAGTGCACACACCCCAGCCTGAGCACAGCTGGCCCAAATCTCCAGGGGACTCTCCTAGACCAGCAGACTTGGACCTTGGATGGTGACTGTACCATCTCTGATACCTCCTGCCAACTGAATATATAACTTTTACACCCATGAATGAAATTCACTGGACTTCTAGTCAACCTTAAAAATTTATTGTGTAGCTGACAGGATCTTGGTGCTCCAGCCAGGTGAAAGGGCTGAGAATCTAAGGTGGGAGAGCTGAGTTCAGGACATTGGACCATCAGAGACTTCTGGACTCCATGTATAATCAAACAGGGAAAGCTCGCTAAGAGGTCTCCATCTCAATGCAAAGACCCAGCTCCACTCAATGACCAGCAAGCTCCAGTGGTGGACACCCCATGTCAAACAACTAGCAAGACAGAAACACAACCACACCCATTAGCAGAGAGGTTGCGTAAAATCATAAAAAGTTCACAGACACCCCAAAACACACCACTGGATGTGGTCCTCCCCACCAGAAGGACAAGATCCAGCCCCACCCACCAGAACACAGAAACCAGTCCCCTCCACCAGGAAGTCTACACAACCCACTGAACCAACTTTAGCCACTGGGGACAGACACCAAAAACAATGGGAACTACGAACAGGAAGACTGTGAAAAGGAGACCCCAAACACAGTAAGTTAAGCAAAATGAGAAGACAGAGAAACACAGAGAAGATGAAGGAGCAAGATAAAAACCCACCAGAAAAAGAAAATGAAGAGTAAATAGGCAGTCTACCTGAAAAGGAATTCAGAGTAATTATAGTAAAGATGATCCAAAATCTTGGAAATAGAATGGGGAAAATACAAGAAACATTTAACAAGGACCTAGAAGAACTAAAGAGCAAACAAACAATGATGAACAACACAATAAATGAAACTAAAAATTCTCTAGAATGAATCAATAGCAGAATAACTGAGGTAGAAGAATGGATAAGTGACCTGGAAGATAAAATACTGGAAATAACTACTGCAGAGCAGAATAAAGAAAAAAGAATGAAAAGAATTGAGGACAATCTCAGAGATCTCTGGAACAATTTTAAACGCAGCAACATTGGAATTACAGGGGTCTCAGAAGAAGAAGAGAAACAAAAAGGGGACTGAGAAATACTTGATGAGATTATAGCTGAAAACTTCCCTAACATGGGAAAGGAAATAGTCAATCAAGTACAGGAGGTGCAGAGTCCCATACAGGGTAAACCCAAGGAGAAACACACCAAGAAACATATTAATCAAACTATCAAAATTTAAATACAAAGAAAAAATATTAAAAGCAGCAAGGGAGAAACAGCAAATAATATACAAGGGAATCCTTATAAGGTTAACAGCTGACCTTTCAGCAGAAATTCTGCAAGCCGGAAAGGAGTGGCAGGACATATTTAAAGTGATGAAAGGGAAAAACCTACAACCAAAATTACTCTACCTAGCAAGGAACTCATTCAGATGTGACAGAGAAATTAAAACCTTTACACACAAGCAAAAGTTGTGAGAATTCAGCACAGGCACACCAGCTTTACAATAAATGCTAAAGGAACTTCTCTAGGGAAGAAACACAAGAGAAGGAAAAGACCTACAATAACAAACCCAAAACAACTAAGGAAATGGTAATAGGAACATACATATCGATAATTACATTAAATGTAAATGGATTAAATGCTCCATCCAAAAGACAGAGACTGGTTGAATGGATACAAAAGCAAGACTTGTATATATGCCATCTACAAAAGACCCACTTCAGACCTAGGGACACATACAGACTGAAAGTGAGGGGATGGAAAAAGATATTCCATGCAAATGGATATCAAAAGAAAGCTGGAGTAGCAATTCACGTACCAGAAAAAAAGGACTTTAAAATAAAACTATTACAAGTGAGAAAAAAAGACACTACATAATGATCATTGGATCAATTCAGGAAGAAGATATAACAATTGTAGATACTTATGAACCCAACATGGGAGTACCCCAATATATAAGGCAAATGCTAAGAGCCATAAAAGGGGAAATCAGCAGTAACACAATAATAGTAGGGCACTATAACACCTCACTTTCACCAATGGACAGAGCATCCAAAATGAAAATAAATAAGGAAACACAAACTTTAAGTGATACATTAAACAAGATGGACTCAAATGATATTTATAGGACATTCCATCCAAAAACAACAGAATACATTTTCTTCCCAAGTGCTCAAGGAACATTCTCCAGGATAGATCTTATCTTGGGTCACAAATCAAGCCTTGGTAAATGTAAGAAATTTGAAATTGTCTCAACCAAATGCTATGAGAGTAGGTATCAATTACAGGGAAAAAAAACTGTAAAAAATACAAACACATAGAGGCTAAACAATATGTTACTAAATAACCAAGAGACCACTGAAGAAATCAAATAGGAAATCAAAAAATACCTAGAAAGAAATGACAATGAAAACACGATCACTGAAAACCTATGGGATGCAGCAAAAGCAGTTCTAAGAGGGAAGTTTATAGAAATACAATCCTAAGTCAAGAAACAAGAAAAATCTCAAATAAACAACCTAACTTTACACCAAAAGCAATTAGAGAAAGAACAACAACAAAAAAGTTAGCAGAAAGAAAGAAATCATAAAGGTCAGATCAGAAATAAATGAAAAAGAAATGAGGGGAAGCAAGCAAAGATCAATAAAATTAAAAGCTGGTGCTCTGAGAAGATAAACAAAATTGATAAATCATTAGGCAGACTCATTAAGAAAAAAAGGTAGAAGACTCAAATCAATAGAATTAGAAACGAAAAAGGAGAAGTAACAACTGACACTGCAGAAATATAAAGAATCATGAGAGATCACTACAATCAACTATATGCCAATAAAATGGACAACCTGGAAGAAATGGACAAATTCTTAGAAAAGCACAACCTTCTGAGACTGAAGCAGGAAGAAATAGAAAATATAAACAGACCAATCACAAGCACTGAAATTGAGGCTGCGATTAAAAATCTTCCAACAAACAAAAGCCCCAGACCAGATGGCTTCACAGGCAAATTCTATCACACATTTAGAGAAGAGCTAACACCTAACCTTCTCAAACTCTTCCAAAATATAGCAGAGGGAGGAACACTACCAAACTCTTTCTATGAGGCCACCATCACCCTGATACCAAAACCAGACATAGATGTCAAAAGAAAGAGAAAACTATAGGCCAATATCACTGATGACAATAGATGTAAAAATCCTCAACAAAATACCTGCAAACAGAATCCAGCAGCACATTAAAAGGGTCATACACCATGATCAAGTAGGGTATTTCCCAGGAATGCAAGGATTCTTCAGTATGCCCAAATCAATCAATGTGATACACCACGTTAACAAATTGAAGGATAAAACCATATGATCACCTCAATAGATGCATAAAAACTTTAGACAAATTTTAACATCCATTTATGAGAAAAACCCTCCATAAAGTAGGCATAGAGGGAACTTACCTCAACATAATAAAGGCCATATATGAGAAACCCACAGCAAATATCATTCTCCATGGTGAAACATTGAAACCATTTCTACCAAGATCAGGAACAAGACAAGGTTGCCCACTCTCACCATTATTATTAAACATAGTTTTGGAAGCTGTAGCCACAGCAATCAGAGAAGAAAAAGAAATAAAAGGAATCCAAATTGGAACAGAAATAAAGCTGTCACTGTTTGCAGATAGCATAGAGAATCCTCAAGATTCTACCAGAAACTACTAGAGCTAATCAATGAATTTAGTAAAGTAGCAGGATACAAAATTAATGCACAGAAATTGCTTGCATTCCTATACACTAATGATGAAAAATCTGAAAGAGAAATCAAAATTGTGAAAATGACTATACTACCCAAAGCAATCTACAGATTCAATGCAAATCACCTTAAAACTACCAATGGCATTTTTCATAGAACTAGAATAAAAAATTTCACAATTTGTATGGAAACACAAAAAATCCCGAATAGCCAAAGCAATCTTGAGAAAGAAAATCAGAGCTGGAGGAATCAGGCTCCCTGACTTCAGTCTATACTACAAAGATATTCTAATCAAGGCAGTATGGTACTGGCACAAAAAAACAGAAATATAGATCAATGGAATACAATAGAAAACCCAGAGATAAACCCATACACATATGGTCACCTTATCTTTGACAAAGGGGTCAAGAATATACAATGGAGTAAAGACAGCCTCTTCAATGAGTGGTGCTGGGAAAACTGGACAGCTACATGTAAAAGAATGAAATTAGAACACTCCCAACACCATACACGAAAATAAACTCAAAATGGATTAAAGACCTAAATGCAAGGCCCAACACTCTAAAACTCTTAGAGGAAAGCATAGGCAGAACACTCTATGACATAAATCGCAGCAAGATCCTTTTTGACCCACCTCCTAGAGAAATGGAAATAAAAATAAACAAATGTGACCTAATGAAACTTAAAACCTTTTGCACAGCAAAGGAAACCATAATCAAGACGCAAAGACAACCCTCAGAAGGGGAAAAATATTTACAAACAAAGCAATTGACACAGGATTAATCTCCCAAATATACAAGCAACCTAAGTGTCCATCGACAGATGAATGGATAAGATGTGGCACATATATACAATGGAATATTACTCATCCATATAAAGAAACAAAATTGAGTTATTTGTAGTGAGGTAGATGGACCTAGAGTCTGTCATACAGAGTGAAGTAGGTCAGAAGTAGAAGAACAAATACCATATGCTAACACATATATATGGAATCTAAAAAAAAAAAAAGGTTCTGAAGTACCTTGGGGCAAGACAGGAGTAAAGACGCAGACATAGAGAATGGACTTGAGGACACAGGGAGGGGGAAAGGTAAGCTGGGATGAAGTGAGAGAGTGGAATGGACATATATATACTACCAAACATAAAATAACTAGTGGGAACCAGCTGCATAGCACAGGGAGATCAGCTCAGTGCTTTGTGACCACCTAGTAGGGTGGGATAGGGAGGGTGGGAGGGAGACACAAGAGGGAGGGGATATAGGGATATATGTATGTGTATAGCTGACTTACTTTTTTATACAGCAGAAACTAATACAACATTGTAAAGAAATTATACCCCAATAAAGATGTTTAAAAAAAAAGAAGAAGAATCTTCTGTATAGCACAGGGAACTCCAGTCAATACTCTGTTATGGCCTATATGTAAAATGAATCAAATATAAAAAAAAAGAGCAGATGTATGTAAATGTATAACTGATTCACTTTGCTGTATTCCTGAAGATAACACAATATTGTAAATCAACTATACTTCAATAAAATTTTTTTTAAAAAAGCCATAGCTTTTGTCAAAGAGGATTTTCAGTAAAAAGAGAGTAGTGAAGTTTGCAGACAAAGAAGAGCTAGGATTCCGATATTTTACTTCAACTAAATCCACTCTAGTGTCACCTGTTTTATATACTGAGCATCACAATAAGATTTAGGGAATGATATATAGAGGGGAGACCTATACTGCAAAACAAGAAAAGAATCTGCATATTTCCCTCTAAGTTATATCTGACATGATGACAGTTTTTCCTGTCAATCTACTCTACAGATCTCCTCATTATGTTTTTTGTTTGTTTGTCTTGTTTGCTTTTTTCCAACCATAAACAAGTAATATGATTTTATTTCCTTGGATTTACATTTCTAGTAGTAGCCCATTTAAGGAAATCATTGCTATCTTTCCAATTTGGTAAATATAAAACAATTTAGAAATAAAAATATTATAAAATCTGAAGGTAAAATTGCATTAGAATTTAAAGATCAAATTACTTTGTCTATATTGGTATTTATACATTGAGAAATATTCCTTTACAATTTCATGGTAAAATTGTAAATGAATCCACAAACTAAAAACAATTTATCTATGTGAAAAGCCAAGATGCTTTCTAAATCTTTAGAATAAAGCCAGTCTGACTTTGAGATAAAATTCTTTACTGCCTTCAATCAATACAAATGGTATTGAGGGGACTCCCTGGTGGTGCAGTGGTTGAGAGTCCACCTGCCAATGCAGGGGATGCAGGTTTGAGCCCTGGTCAGGGAAGATCGCATGTGCCATGGAGCAACTAAGCCTGTTCACCACAACTACTGAACCTGTGCTCTAGAGTCCGTGTACCACAACTGCTGAGGCCCGTGTGCCTAGAGCCCATGCTCTGCAACAGGAGAGGCCACCACAATGAGAAGCCTACGCACCACAACAAAGAGTGGTCCTTGCTTGCTGCAACTGGAGAAAGCCTGCTCACAGCAACAAGGACCCAATGCAGCCAAAAATAAATAAATAAAATAAAATTTTAAAAAATGGTATTGAGAGGCAACATTGGTTTTAGAGTCCAACAGACCTGGGTTTGAATCCTAACTCTTCCAATGCTTTGTATTGTTTCATTAGGCAGTTCACTTAATTTTCCATACTCATATTTGCTCATCAGTAAAATGAGAATATCACCAAAATTACCTATTTCATTGGACTGCTGTGAATAACAGACTAGATACTACAGTAACCATGATTTATACTTTAAAAACTATCATGAAAATATAATATGATTAATACCACTTAAGCAGTAAAGTTTGATTTATGCAAATTCTGTTAAATGGCAAGCAAGAAAACAAAATGAAGATAGAAATATTCATCAATATTTTGAGTAGTATAAATCCAATCCAGTTGTTGGACCTAACTTCATCTCTATTTTGAATCTGAGTTCATATTAAAGCAAGGGCATGACAGTCAAATGGATTTAAAATATTTAAATTACTTTCCGAATATACCAACCTCTATAATTCTACAAACTTTCAATAAAGAGATAATATTTCAAAGTGTTTTCTTAGGGTTAATGGGTAATAAAAACATGTGTGGTATTTTCCCTCTATAACAATAAGTTCTCAATGCTTTTTTTTTCTTATTACAATGTTATTAAGGGACACAATAGAGTCTCAATAGATACAGTGGCTCTGTAGGATAGTGATTTTTCATGATGATGTCATAGACCCCAAGACAAAGTATTATCAATATATTGGTGTATGAAAGAATCCCAAAGGTTCTTCTTCCTAAAGGGTCCTGGATTTTTCTATCCTGCCCTCATCCTGGTAAGAACTTAGACTTGTGTTGTCCAATATGACTAGTCACACATTGTCATTTAATTATAAAGTAATTAATTAAATTTAAATAAAATTTAAAATTCAGTTCCTTAAACATGGTAGCAACATTTCAAGTGCTCATTAGCTTCATTTCCTTCATCATAGAAATTTTTATTACAGTACCAAAATAGACAGATTCTGTATAGAGTTACAATAAAGTTTCAAAATTCAATGGGCATGGTATCTGCAAGATGGTAGACTAGAAGTTGCCAGACCCTGTTTCTCCACAGAAATACCAAATTAACAACAAATATGGACCAAAGTAGCTTTATGAGAATTTAGAAACCAGGTAAAAACTTGGAACAACCAAGGAAATGCCTAACCAAAAAAAATCTATATTGAAAACAGTAGGAAAATTCATACTGCTTGAGTTATCCTTCTCACTGCCTCTAGTGCAGCACAGTGCTTTCAGGAGGAAGCTTCACAATTTCCAGTTCCTCTTTTGAGATAGAACGAAAAGAATGAAACTTGCTTACAATGTTCTGGTTTGTCTGGGGACAGCTCAAGGGACTGGTTTCTGTCTCCTGTGAGTCAGAGCACAGAATAGAATGTTGGCATAGTTTGGATATTAGGTCAGAGGCTGCTGAAAGAAGTGTCAGGCACCACAACACAAAAGCATTGCAAGGGGAATGCATACTTGTAGGCACCTAAAGACAAGAGATTACAGGCAGAGGAATACAATAGAACATGTACCCTGAGAAGAGGCAGGGATGAGATTCTTAGGGAAATTAAGACATGTAAAATCAGCTATGTATAAAAAGTTGGAGTTAAAATCACATTCACAGCCCCAGGGAAGATGCAGCCTCAGGTAAAGTGCTGAGAGGAACTTGAGCCTTCATGCTGAGATGATTAGTGAAGGTCTTCTGCTGCATAGAGCAAGTCTGCAAAGACTAAGGAAGGTCATTGTTTTCTCAAATGCCAACTGTCAACAAAGGATGACATACAAAGAAAGAGGGAATCATGGCCCATGTGAAGGAGAAATACATTTTCAGAAACTGACCCTAAAAAGAAATAGGCCTTAGATTTATTTGACAAAACCTTCAAAATAGTCATCTTAAATGTGCCCAATGAGGGGGAACATGGACAGACAAATCAGGAAAAGGATATATAAACAAAATGAGAATATCAGTAGAGAAGTAGAAATTATAAAAAAGAACCAAACAAAAATTCTGTGGCTGAAGAATGTAACTGAGTTGAAAAAAATCACTAGAGATCAACAGCAGATTCAAACAGACAGAAGAAAGAATTAGTGAATATGAAGACAGATTGTTTGAAACTATCCAATCTGAGGAAACAAAAGAAAAAAAAAGAAAGAAGAGGGTAAATAAAGTGTAAGGGACTTATGATACAGCATCAAGAAGATCAAAATACACATTTTCAGAATCCCAGATGGAAAAGAGCGAAAGGGGCAGAGATCTCATTTAAATAAATAATAGCTGAGAACCATCCAAATTTGAGGAAAGACATGAATACTCAAATACAAGAAGCTCAATTATCTCCATGTAGGAGAACCCAAAGAGACACACCCAGAGACACATTATAATCAAACTGTTGAAAATCAAAGACAAAGAGAGACTCTTGAAAGCAGCAAGAAAAAAGTGACTTGTCACACACAAGGGGTCCTCAATAATATTATTAGTGGCTTTCTCAGCAGAAACCTTATAGGCAAGAAGGCTGTAAAATGATACATTTAAAGTGCTGAAAGAAAATATTTTCAACAGAGAATATGATATTTGGTTGGCAAAACTGTCCATTACCATTAATGTTGCCCTACAAGAAATGCTAAAGGGAGTCTTTCAAGTAGAAGCAGCAGATGTAACTTAAATCATATGAAAATATAAAGTATTCTAGGGAAGTTTAATAGGTGGACAGACATAAAAAGCTATATTATTGTAATTTAAGCTATATTATTCATAATTTTATTTTTTTATTATTTTATAGCATTTAAAAGGCAAATGATAAAAATAATTATAAATCATCTATGTTAATGGGTACACACTATTAAAGACATAATTTGTGACATCAATAACATAAAATGAGGGGGGAACCTTGAAGATGGCAGAAGAGTAAGACGTGGAGATCACCTTCCTCCCCACAGATACACCAGAAATACATCTACATGTGGAACAACTCCTACAGAACACCTACTGAAGGCTGGCAGAAGACCTCAGACCTCCCAAAAGGCAAGAAATTCCCCAAGTACCTGGGTAGGGCAAAAGAAAAAAAGAAAAAACAGAGACAAAAGAATAGGGACGGCACCTGCACCAGTGGGAGGGAGCTGTGAAGGAGGAAAGGTTTCCACACACTAGGAAGCCCCTTTGCGGGTGGAGACTGCGGGAGGCAGAGAGGAGAGCTTCGGTGCCGCGGAGGATTGCACAGCAACAGGGGTGTGGAGGGCAAAGCGAGGATATTCCCGCACAGAGGATCGGGTGCCGACCGGCACTTACCAGCCCGAGAGGCTTGTCTGCTCACCCGCCAGGGTGGGCGGGGCTGCGAGCTGAGGCTCGGGTATCGGTTTCGGTCGGAGCGCAGGGAGAGGACTGGGGTTAGCGGCTTGAACATAGCCTGAAGGGGTTAGTGCACCACGGCTAGCCGGGAGGGAGTCCAGGGAAAAGTCTGCACCTGCCGAAGAGGCAAGAGACTTTTTCTTCCCTCTTTGTTTCCTGGTGCGCGAGGAGAGGGGTTTAAGAGTGCTGCTTAAAGGAACTCCAGAGATGGGCGCGAGCTGCGGCTAAAAGCGCGGACCCCAGAGACGGGGCGTGAGCTGTGGCTAAAAGCACGGACCACAGGGACAGGCGGGAGATGCTAAGGCTGCTGCTGCCGCCACCAAGGGCCCTGTGTGCGAGCACAGGTCACTATCCACACCCCTCTTCCACAGAGCCTGTGCAGCCTGCCACTGCCAGGTTCCCGGATCCAGGCACAATTTCCCCAGGAGAACGCACGGCTGGCCTCAGGCTGGTGCAACGTCATGCTGGCCTCTGCCACCGCAGGCCCACCCCGCACACAGTGCCCCTCCCTCCCCCTCGGCCTGAGTGCATCAGAGCCACCGAATCAGCGACTCCTTTAACCCCGTCCTGTCTGAGCAAAAAACACACACCCTCCAGCGACCTACACGCAGAGGCAGGGCCAACTCCAAAGCTGAGCCCCTGTGAGCTGTGAGAACAAAGAAGAGAAAGGGAAATCTCTACCAGCAGCCTCAGAAACAGAGGATTAAAGCTCCACAACCAACTTGATGTACCCTGCATCTGTGGAATACATGAATAGACGAGTCATCCCAAATTGAGGAGGTGGTCTCTGAGAGCAAGATTTATGATTTTTTCCCCTTTACCTCTTTTTGTGAGGGTGTATGTGTATGCTTCTGTGTAAGATTTTGTCTGTATAGCTTTGCATCCAACATTTGTCCTAAGGTTCTGTCTTTTTTTTCCTAAATAATTATTTTTAATTCAATAACTTTATTATACTTTGTTTTATTTTACTGTATCTTCTTTCTTTCTGTCTTTTTTCCTTCCTTCCCTCCTTCCTTCCTTCCTTCCTCCCTCCTTTCTTTCCTTCTTGCATTCTTTCCTTCTTTGCTTCTTTCTTTCTTTCTTCCTCTTTCCTTCCTTCCTTCCTTCCCTCTTTTCTTTCTTTCTTTCTTTCTTCATTCTTCTACTAATTCTCTCTACTTTTTCTCCCTTTTTTTCTGAGCCGTGTGGATGAAAGGCTCTTGGTGCTCCAGCCAGGAGTCAGGGCTCTGCCTCTGAGGTAGGAGAGCCAACTTCAGGGCACTGGTCAACAAGAGACCTCCCAGCTCCACATAATATCAAACGGCAAAAATCTCCCAGAGACCTCCATCTTAACACCAGCACCGAGCTTCACTCAACGACCAGCAAGCTACAGTGCTGGACAACCTATGCCAAACAACTAGCAAAACAGGAACACAACCCCATCCATTAGCAGAGACGATGCCTAAAATCATAATAAGGCCACAGACACCCTAAAACACACCACCAGATGTGAACCTGCCCACTAGAGAGACAAGATCCAGCCTCATCCACCACAACACAGGCAATAGTACCCTCCACCAGGAACCCTACACAACCTACTGAACCAACCTTAGCCACTGGAGACAGACATCAAAAACAGTGGGAACTACGAACCTGCAGCCTGCAAAACGGAGACCCCAAACACAGTAAGATAAGCAAAATGAGAAGACAGAAAAACACACAGCAGATAAAGGAGCAAGATAAAAATGCACCAGACCTAACAAATGAAGAGGAAATAGGCAGTCTACCTGAAAAAGAATTCAGAATAATGATAGTAAGGATGATACAAAATCTTGGAAATAGAATGGAAAAAATGCAAGAAACAGTTAACAAGGACCTAGAAGCAATAAAGATGAAACAAGCAACAATGGACAACACAATAAATGAAATTAAAAGTACTCTAGATGGGATCAATAGCAGAATAACTGAGGCAGAAGAACGGATAAGTGACCTGGAAGATAAAATAGTGTAAATCATGACTGCAGAGCAGAATAAAGAAAAAAGAATGAAAAGAACTGAGGAGAGTCTCAGAAACCACTGTGACAACATTAAATGCAACAACATTCGAATCATAGGGGTTCCAGAAGAAGAAGAGAAAAAGAAAGGGACTGAGAAAATATTTGAAGAGATTATAGTTGAAAACTTCCCTAATATAGGAAAGGAAATAGTTAATCAAGTCCAGGAAGCACAGAGAGTCCCATACAGGATAAATCCAAGGAGAAATACGCCAAGACACATATTAATCAAATTGTCAAAAGTTAAATACAAAGAAGGCATATTAAAAGCAGCAAGGGAAAAACAACAAATAACACACAAGGGAATCCCCATAAGGTTAACAGCTGATCTCTCAGCAGAAACCCTACAAGCCAGAAGGGAGTGGCAGGACATACTAAAAGTGATGAAGGAGAAAAACCTGCAACCAAGACTACTCTACCCAGCAAGGATCTCATTCAGATTTGATGGAGAAATTAAAAATTTTACAGACAAGCAAAAGCTGAGAGAGGTCAGCATCACCAAACCAGCTTTACAACAAATGTTAAACAAATTTCTCTAGACAAGAAACACAAGAGAAGGGAAAGACCTATAAAAACCAACCCAAAACAATCTAGAAAATGGGAATAGGAACATACATATCGGTAATTACCTTAAATGTAAATGGACTAAATGCTCCCACCAAAAGACACAGATTGGCTGAATGGATACAAAAACAAGACCCTTATATATGCTGTCTACAAGAGACCCACTTCAGACCTAGAGACACATACAGACTGAAAGTAAGGGGATGGAAAAAGATATTCCATGAAAATGGAAACCAAAAGAAAACTGGAGTAGCAATTCTCATATCAGACAAATAGACTTTAAAATAAGGACTATTAGAAGAGACAAAGAAGGACACTACATAATGATCAAAGGATGGAACCAAGAAGAAGATATAACAATTGTAAATATTTATGCACCCAACATAAGAGCACCTCAATACATAAGGCAAATACTAACAGCCATAAAAGGGGAAATCGACAGTAACACATTCATAGTAGGGGAATTTAACACCCCACTTTCACCCATGGACAGATCATCCAAAATGAAAATAAATAAGGAAACACAAGCTTTAAATGATACATTAAACAAGATGGACTTAATTAATATTTATAGGACACTCCATCCAAAAACAACAGAATACACATTTTTCTCAAGTGCTCATGGAACATTCTCCAGGATAGATCATATCTTGGGTGACAAATCAAGCCTTGGTAAATTTAAGAAAATCGAAATTGTATCAAGTATCTTTTCTGACCACAACGCCGTGAGACTAGATATCAATTACAGGAAAAGATCTGTAAAAAATACAAACACATGGAGGCTAAACACACACTACTTAATACTGAAGTGATCACTGAAGAAATCAAAGAGGAAATCAAAAAGTACCTAGAAACAAATGACAATGGAGACACAATGACCCAAAACCTATGGGATGCAGCAAAAGCCGTTCTAAGGGGGAAGTTTATAGCAATACAAGCCCACCTTAAGACGCAGGAAACATCTCGAATAAACAACCTAACCTTGCACCTCAAGCAATTAGAGAAAGAAGAACAAAAAAACCCCAAAGCTAGCAGAAGGAAAGAAATCATAAAACTCAGATCAGAAATAAATGAAAAGAAATGAAGAAGACAATAGCAAAGATCAATAAAACTAAAAGCTGGTTCTTTGAGAAGATAAACTAAATAGATCAACCACTAGTGAGACTCATCAAGAAAAAAAGGGAGAAGACTCAAATCAATAGAATTAGACCTGAAAAAGGAGAGGTAAAAACTGACACTGCAGAAATAAAAAAGATCATGAGGGATTACTACAAGCAACTCTATACCAATAAAATGGACAATCTGGAAGAAATGGACAAATTCTTAGAAATACATAACCTGCCAAGACAGAATCAGGAAGAAATAGAAAATATGAACAGACCAATCACAAGCTCTGAAATTGAAACTGTGATTAAAAATCTTCCAACAAACAAAAGCCCAGGACCAGATGGCTTCACAGGCGACTTCTATCAAACATTTAGAGAAGAGCTAACATCTATCCTTCTCAAACTCTTCCAAAATATAGCAGAGGGAGGAACACTCACAAATTCCTTCTATGAGGCCACCATCACCTTGATACCAAAACCAGACAAGGAAGTCACAAAGAAAGAAAACTACAGACCAATATCACTGATGAACATACATGCAAAAATCCTCAACAAAATACTAGCAAACAGAATCCAACAGCACATTAAAAGGATCATACACCATGATCAAGTGGGGTTTATTCCAAGAATGCAAGGATTCTTCAATATATGCAAATCTATCAATGTGATAAACCATATTAACAAATTGAAGTAGAAAAACTATATAATCATCTTAATAGATACAGAGAAAGCTTTTGACAAAATTCAACACCCATTTATGATAAAAACCCTGCAGAAAGTAGGCATAGAGGGAACTTTCCTCAACATAATAAAGGCCATATATGACAAGCCCACAGCCAATATCATCTGCAATGGTGAAAAACTGAAAGCATTTCCACTAAGATCAGGAACAAGACAAGGGTGCCCACTCTCACCACTCTTATTCAACATAGTTTTGGAAGTTTTAGCCACAGCAATCAGAGAAGAAAAGGAAATAAAAGGAATACAAATTGGAAAAGAAGAAGTAAAGCTGTCACTGTTTGCAGATGACATGATACTATACATAGAGAATCCTAAAGATGCTACCAGGAAACTACTAGAACTAATCAATGAATTTGGTAAAGTAGCAGGATACAAAATTAATGCACAGAAATGTCTGGCATTCCTATATACTAATGATGAAAAATCTGAAAGTGAAATCAAGAAAACACTCCCATTTACCATTGCAACAAAAAGAATAAAATATCTAGGAATAAACCTACCTAAGGAGACAAAAGACCTGTATGTAGAAAATTATAAGACACTGATGAAAGAAATTAAAGATGATACAAATAGATGGAGAGATATACCATCATCTTGGATTGGAAGAATCAACATTGTGAAAAGGACTCTACTACCTAAAGCAATCTATAGATTCAATGCAATCCCTATCAAACTACCACTGGCAATTTTCACAGAACTAGAACAAAAAATTTCGCAATTTCTATGGAAACACAAAAGACCCCGAAAAGCCAAAGCAATCTTGAGAACAAAAAAAAGAGCTGGAGGAATCAGGCTCCCTGACTTCAGACTGTACTACAAAGCTACAGTAATCAAGACAGTATGGTACTGGCACAAAAACAGAAAGACAGATCAATGGAACAGGATAGAAATCCCAGAGATACACCCACACACATATGGACACCTTATCTTTGATAAAGGTGGCAGGAATGTACACTGGAGAAAGGACAGCCTCTTCAATAAGTGGTGCTGGCAAAACTGGACAGGTACATGTAAAAGTATGAGATTAGATCACTCCCTAACACCATACACAAAAATAAGCTCAAAATGGATTAAAGATCTAAATATAAGGCCAGAAACTATCAGACTCTTAGAGGAAAACATAGGCAGAACACTCTATGACATAAATCACAGCAAGATCCTTTCTGACCCACCTCCTAGAGTAATGGAAATAAAAACAAATATAAACAAATGGGACCTAATGAAACTTCAAAGCTTTTGCCCAGGAAAGGAAACCATAAACAAGACCAAAATCCAACCCTCAGAATGGGAGAAAATATTTGCAGATGAAGCAACTGACAAACGATTAATCTCCAAAATTTACAAGCAGCTCATGCAGCTCATTAACAAAAAACAAACAACCCAATCCAAAAATGGGCAGAAGACCTAAATAGACATTTCTCCAAAGAAGATATACAGACTGCCAACAAACACATGAAAGAATGCTCAACATCATTAATCATTAGAGAAATGCAAATCAAAACTACAATGAGATATTATCTCACACCAGTCAGAATGGCCATCATCAAAAAATCTAGAAACAATAAATGCTGGAGAGGGTGTGGAAAAAAGGGAACACTCTTGCACTGCTGGTGGGAATGTGAATTGGTTCAGCCACTATGGAGAACAATATGGGGGTTCCTTAAAAAACTGCAAATAGAACTACCATATGACCCAGCAATCCCACTACTGGGCATATACCCTGAGAAAACCGAAATTCAAAAAGAGTCATGTACCAAAATGTTCATTGCAGCTCTATTTACAATAGCCCAGAGATGGAAACAACCTAAGTGCCCATCATCAGATGAATGGATAAAGAAGATGTGGCACGTATAATCAATGGAATATTACTCAGCCTTAAAACGAAATGATATTGAGTTATTTGTAGTGAGGTGGATAGACCTAGAGTCTGTCATACAGAGTGAAGTAAGTCAGAAAGAGAAAGGCAAATACTGTATGCTAACACATATATACGGAATTTAAGAAAAAAAATGTCATGAAGAACCTAGGGGTAAGACAGGATTAAAGACACAGACCTACTGGAGAATGGACTTGAGGATATGGGGAGGGGGAAGGGTGAGCTGTGACAGGGCGAGAGAGAGTCATGGACATATACACACTAACAAACGTAAGGTAGATTGCTAGTGGGAAGCAGCCGCATTGCACAGTGATATCGGCTCGGTGCTTTGTGACCGCCTGGAGGGGTGGGATAGGGAAGGTGGGAGGGAGGGAGACGTAAGAGGGAAGAGATATGGGAACATATGTATATGTATAACTGATTCACTTTGTTATAAAGCAGAAAGTAACACACCATTGTAAAGCAATTATACCCCAATAAAGATGTTAAAAATAAATAAATAACATAAAATGAGAGTGACAGAGATGTAAAGGAGTAGAGGTTTTTTATGCAATTCAAGTTAAATTGTTATCAGTTTATATTAGATTCTTAAAACTTTAGAAAGATTTATGTAATCCTCCTGGTAATCTCAAAGAAAATATCTATGGAATATACACAAATTAAATGAGAAGAGAATAAAAAATGTCAATACAAAAAGTCAAATAAACACAAAGGAAGGCAGGAAAGAAGGAAATCAGGTACAAAAAAGCTATCAGATATTCAGAAAACAAATAACAAAATGTAAAATTAAGTACTTTCCTATCAGTAATTATGTTATATTTAAATGGATTAAACTCCCCAATCAAAAGACAAAGATTGGCAGAATGGATATGAAAAAATAAACAATACCAAAGTATATGCTGTTTACAAGAGATTCACTTTAGATCTAAGGGCACACATAAGTTTAAAGACACATACTGGAAAAAGATATTCCATGCAAATAGCAAACAAAAGAGCAAGGGTGACTATATTAATATTAGACAAAATGGACATTAATCAAAAAAATACTGTTACAAGAGGCAAAGAACATTATGTAATGAGAAAAGGGTCAATTCATGAAGGAGATATGACAATTATAAATATATGTGGTACAAATAACAGAACTCGCAGATATATGAAGCAAACATTAACAGAATTAAGGGGAGAAATACAGAATTCTACAATAATGGTAGGCAACTACTCTTTCATTAATGGATAGAACAACCCACACAGAATATTAATAAGGAAATAGAAAACTTGCAAAACACAATATACAAAATTTTCCTAATATATATGTATAGAATACTCCACCCAACAATATTAGAATGCATTTTTCTCAAATACACACAGGATACCCTCCATAATAAACCACATATTAAGCTACACACAAGCCTTAATAAATTTTTAAAAGATTGAAATCATATAAAGTATCTTTTCTAATCACAGTGGGATGAAATTAGAAATCAGTAGGAGAACGAAAATAGGAAAATTCACAAATATGTGGAAATTAAACAACATCTTCTATAACAACAAATTGGTTAAAGAATAACTCACAAGGGAAAGTACAAAATGTCTTAAGATAAATAAAAGTGAAAACACAACATACTAAGAGAAAAATTTACAGCTGTAAATGCTAATATAAAAAAAGAAAGAAGATCTCAAATCAATGCCCTAACTTTATACATCAACTAGAAACTAGGAAAAGAACAAACCAAACCCAAAGCTCATAGAAGAAAAATATAATAAAGATTGGAGCAGAATTAAACAAAATAGAGAATAGAAAATCAATAGAGAAAGTCAATGATACCAAGAGTTGTTTATTCTAAAAGATGAGCATATTTAAGCTTTAAGTGTACTGACCAAGGAAAAAAGAGAAAAGATTTAAAAACTAAATCATATAGGCAAGTGGGAACATTACAACTGATTTCACAAAAATAATAAAGATTGTAAGACAATACTGTGAACAATTGTACACCAACAAACTGTATAACATAGATGAAATGGATAAATTCCTAGAAACACACAAGCTACAAAGACTAACTTATGAATAAATAGAAAATTTGAATATATATGTAACCAGTAAGGATATTGAATCATTAATAAAAAAAAAGTCCCAATAAAGAAAATCTCAGGATGAAATGGCTTCATTGGTGAGTTCTACCAAATATTTAAAGAAGAACTAACACCAGTCCTTCTCAATCCAAAAAGGAAATAAAAAAATAACTCCATTCATCAAAAATAATAAAATACTTAGGAATAAGCTTAACCAAGAAGGCAAAAGACTCATACACTGAGAACTATAATATGCTGGTTAAAAAATTAAAAAGACACAAATAGGTGGAAATATACACTATGTATACATGTGTTGGAACACTTATCATTTAGATGTCAATACTACCCAAGGTGGTCTACAGATTCAGTACAATCCCTATCAAAATCCTAATGGAATTTTTTTTGGAAATAGAATAATCCATTATGAAATTCATATGGAATCTCAAGGTATATTGAATAGCTGATGTAATCTTGAAAAAGAAGAACAAAGTTGGAGGTCTCATACTTCCTGATCTCAAAACTATTACAAACCTACAGTATTCAAAATAGTGGTACTAGCATAAAGACAGACATACAAACCGATATAACAGAATAGAGAGTCAAAAAGTAAACTCTTGCATAAATGGACAAATGATTTTTGACAAGGCTGCCAAGACCATTGAATAGGGTAAAGGCATTAATCTCAGAAAACAATGTTGGGAAAACAAAATATCAATATCCAAAATAATGAAGTTGTACCTTTACCTGACACCATATACAAACATTAAGTCAAAAGGAGCTGAAGACCTAAAGATAAAAGCTAAAACTGTAAAACTCTTAAGAGAAAATATAGGGGGAAATCTTTACAACATTGGTTTTGGCAATGAGTCTTTTGGACATGTGACTAAAAGCACAGGCAACCCCCGAAAATAGATAATTTAGACTATGTAAAAGTTTAAAACTTTAGTGCATCAAAGGACACAATCAGCAAAGTGAAAAGACAGCCCATAGAATAGGAAAAATATTTGGAAATCATATATCAGCAAAGGGGTTAGCATTCAAAATATATGACGAATTCCTACAGGTCAATAGCAAAACATTTTTTTTAAATAGGCAACAGTCTCGAATAGACATTTCTTCAAACAAGATATAAAAATGGCCAATAAGTACCTAAAAAATGCTAAGCTTCACTAATTATTAGGCAAATTAAAATCACAGTGAGATACCACCTCATACTCGTTATAATGTCTACTATCAAAAAAAGATAAAATGACAAATGTTAATGAAGATGTGGAGCAATTGGATACCTTGCGTACTATTGCTGGGAATGTAAAAGTTGCAGCCACTATGGAATACAGTATGGTGGTTCCTTAAAATTTTTTTTAAAATAGAAGTACCTCATGATCCAGCAATTCTACTTTTGGGTATATACCCCAAATAATTGAAAGCAGGGCCTTGACAAGATATATGTAAATCTCTTTATAGTAGCATTATTCACAAGGGTTAAAAAGTGTACATTGATGGATAAATGGATAAAGAAAATGTGTCATATATGCACAACAGAATATTATTTAGCCTTGAAAAGGAAGGAAATTCTGACACATGCTACAACATGGATGAACATTAGGACAGTATGCTAAGTGAAATAAGACAGTTACAAAAAGACAAATACTCTGTGATATCATTTGTATGAGCTACATAGAATAGTCAAATTCATAAACACAGGAAGTAGAATGGTGGTTTCCAGGGCCTGGGAATAAGGGGAAATGGAGGGTTGTTATTTAATATGTATAGAGTTTTAGTTTTGCAAAATAAAAATGATCAGGAGATTCATTGCATAACAATGTGAATTTTATTAACACTACTGAATTGTACACTTAAAAATTGCTATGATGGTAAATTTTATGTAATGTATTTCATCACAATTAAAATTCAATGGAATATGAAGAAAGGAAGAAATTAAATAAAGTATAGCATAACTGCAAAAGTCTCTGAGAGAAAACGGTTTGAGCAGAACCTAGAAAAGTAGAAAGAAATTAGACAAATGAAATGATCCACGCAGTGAGAAGATTAGATAATTAGATAGAAAAAGAGAGAACTTCACAAACTATAAAATTAATATGTACAAATGAAGAGAGGCAGTTAACTTTAGAGCATATTCAGGGTAGTTAGAGTCATCTGGTGTTGCTGGGAATATAAGAGTAGTATAGTAGGAAAAGAGGATAGAAAGATATTCTTTGGGCAGAATTCAGACATTTTTATCTACCAGACTTAATAATTCAGTACTATACCAATAAGAAACACCCAGATTCTTTTTTAATGGGAGTGATATTATCAGAGCTATATTCTAAAAATATAGCTGTGTGTATAGTGTGGGGGTTGATTTGGTGCGTGGAGTGATTGGAGGCTTATAATAGAACATTTAGTTGGTCTTTGTAATGGTATATACAATGGTCATTAAGTTAAAAATTCAGAAAATGCATGTATGCATGAGGATGATGTCAGCAAGGTGGTGGGATAAGAATTCCCAGAGCCTTTTTTCCTCCCACAGACACAATTCAACTACAATAAAAGGACACATTTCCTGTGGAGGAATCCAGAGATCACCCTGGGTCAGCATGAAACTAGCTGCCTTGAAGCCAGTAGGAGAATTTTTGGAGCCCTCCTACCATAATCCCTCCACTTGGCACAGTACCCTATGATTAAAAGGAAATACCCAATCTCTCAGCTTCTCCCTGGGGAAGGAAGGAGAGAACTGGAGCATATGTCCATGTGTCAATGTTCTGAATTTTAAGGAGGCTTCCCAAAAGACTAGTTTCTGTCTTGCCTCTGTCTGAACACTGACAGGAAAAGGCCCAGTTTGGGAGCTGCTGAAAACAAAGACAAAGGTATGGATAAGTGTGCACTCACTGGCCATAGTCCTTCCCTCTAGCTGGCACAGAACACGTTGGTGAAAACCCCCAAATCCTAGCTTATCCTTTGGGAGGGAAAGAGTTGGAGCATCTATACAATGTTTAGGATTTTTAGAGGGCTGCCCATGGAACTAGCTTGTTTGCTGCCAGTTTCAGAACACTGAAGACATATGGTATACTCTAGATGCCTGCGGAATGCTGAAAATAAAGGTGAATGTTTGGAGTCTTACCCACTCACTGCCAGGGCCCCTTCTCCTGGCTCAGCACAACTTATTTGGGAAAACTCACAGCCCATGGCTTCTCTCTGGGGAGGAAAAAAGAAGACTGAAACACATGTCCGACATTCAGACTTTTCAGTGGGCTATACGAAGGACTGGTCTCAGTCTAGCAGGTCTCACAGTGATGATAAAACCCAGTATATTCCCAATGCCAAAGGGCCACCAGGGGAAAAAAAATAGAAAGAAAAAGCAATTGGGTGGTGTTCTGCTGTTGCTCCAGAGGACATGCAGTATCACAGACAAACACCAGAGGGAGCAAGAGATTATAAACTCCTGAAAAAAGAAACCAGAAATTCCCTCTAATTAGGAATTTACATGCAGAAGTCCAAAGAAGACACATCCACAGAAAAGATCTGAAAGGCCTCCCAGAATCTCTAGCCAGGTTCATTGAGGATGTGCTTTCCATGTATGAAGCCAGTCCATAAAGACTGAGAGAAGTGGCTGTTTTTCAGATACATTGATATCAACACAAAGTTACAAGGAACACAAAGAAATGGGTAAAAATTGCCCAAAGTAACAAAATAAATCTCAAAAAAATCATCTTAAAGAAAGGTAAGTATCAATATATGAATTACCTAACAAAGAATTAAAATAACCATTGTAAAGATGTTCAATGAGCTCAGGGAAATGATACATGAACAAACTGAGAATTTCAACAAAGAAAAATGTTTTTTTAATAGCAAGTTTTGGAGTTGAAAAATACAATAACTAAACTGAAAGATTTGAATAAATGGTTCAACATCAAACTTGATCAAGCAGAAGAAAGAATCAGCAATATTGAAGACAGGTCATTTGAAATTATCCAATCAGAAGACAAGACAAAAAATAAATAAATAAAAGACTGAAAAAGAAAGAAAAAAGCTTAAGGGACTTATGAGTGACTAGCAAACAGACAAATATATGTAATATGGAAATCCTGGAAGGAGGAGAGAGAAAGGGGCAGAAACTTTAGAGAAATAATGGCCAAAAAATTCCCAAATCTAGAGAAGGAAATGAACATTCAGATTCAAGAAACCCAAAATTCTCCAAAAAATATCCATGCTGACACACATTATAATCAAATTGACAAAAGGAGGGGTTTCGAAAACAGCAAGATAAAATCAAAGAGCTTTTCATGTATAAGAGAGTACCCAAAGACCATCAGCAGACTTCTCCATAGAAACCTTGCAAGCCAGAAGGAAGCCAGTTGATATAGTCAAAGAATCAAAAGAAAAAAAAAAACTGCCAAAAAAGAATACAATATCCATCAAAATTATCCTTCAAAAATGAAGGCAAAATAGATTTTGCCAGGTAAACAAAAGCTGAGAGAGTTCATTACCACTAGACTTGCCTTGCAAGAAATGCTAAAGGGAGTCTTTTGAGTTGAAGTGAAGGGATGATAAAAAAGAACACAAAAGCATATAAAAGTATAAAGCTCACTGGTAAAGGTAAATATATAGATAAACACAGAATATCGTACTAATGTAACAGTAGCATGTAAATCACTGTTAATTCTGGTAGAGAAATTAAAAGACAAGATTATAAAAAATATAACTATAAAAATGTTAATGGAAACACAATATAAAAGATGTAATTTGTGACATTACTAACATAGTGTATAGTTTTTGTATTCTATTGAAGTTATCAGATTAAAATAAATTTTTATAACTATTAGATTTTTTTATTTTAAGTCCATTTGGTAACCACAAAGAAAATACATAAAGACAACACACAAAAGAAAATGAAGGAATCAAAACATGTAACTATAAGAAAGCAACAAAACACAAGCGAAGACATCAAGAGAGAAAAAGAGACAAAAATGCTATAAGACAGGGCTTCCCTGGTGGCGCAGTGGTTGAGAGTCCGCCTGCCGATGCAGGGGACACGGGTTCGCGCCCCGGTCTGTGAAGATCCCACATGCCGTGGAGCAGCTAGGCCTGTGAGCCATGGCCGCTGAGCCTGCGTGTCTGGAGCCTGTGCTTCACAACGGGAGAGGACACAACAGTGAGAGGCCCACATACCGCAAAAAAAAAAAAAACTGCTATAAGACAAATGGAAAATAATAAAATGACAATGGTAAGTCCTCCCCTATCAATAATTACTTTAATTGTAAATGGATTAAAATTCCCAATCAATAGAGTGACCGAGTGGTTAAAAATAACAAGAACCAAATATATTCTGAGTATAAGAGACTTGAGATTTAATAGCACACATAGGCTAAAAGGGAAAGGTTGAAAAACAATATTCCACACAGATGTTAAACAAAGGAGAGCAGAAGCAGCCATATTTATATCAGACAAAATAGATGTTATACCAAAAACTATCAAAAAATACCAATAATGACATTATATAATGATAAAAGGTTCAAAACACCAAGAAGACATTAAAATTATATATATATATATATATATATATATATATATATATATATATATATATATATATATCCAACATCAGAACACCCAAATACATGAAGCAAATATTGACAGAACTGAAGGGAAAAAAACAGACAGCAATACAATAATAGTAGGAGATTTCAGTATCCCACTTTCAATAATGAATAGAATATCCAGACAGAGATAAATAAGGAAACAGAGGAAGAAAACACTATAGACCAGGGCTTCCCTGGTGGCACAGTGGTTGAAAGTCCACCTGCCGAAGCAGGGGACATGGGTTTGTGCCCCGGTCCAGGAAGGTCCCACATGCCGTGGAGTGGCTGGGCCCATGAGCCATGGCTGCTGAGCCTGTGCATCCGGAGCCTGTGCTCCACAACGGGAGAGGCCACAACAGTGAGAGGCCCACGTGCCACAAAAAAAAAAAAAAAACATAAAAAAGAAAACACTATAGACCAAATGGACCTAAGAGATCTATACAAACATTCCACTCAACAGAAACAGAATACACATTCTTCCCAAGTGCACATGAAGTATCCTACAGGATAGATCACATTAGGTCACAAAATAAGTCGTGACAATTTTAAGAAGACTTATTTCATACCAAGTACATTTACAGACCACAGTGAAATGATCTAGACATTAGAAGCAGAAGAAAAACTTGAAAATTCACAAATATGGGGAAATCGAACACCACACTCTTAAACAGCCAATGGGTTAAAGAAGAAATCAAAATGGAAGTTAGAAAATATATTGAGACAAAGAAAGATGTAAACACAACATACCAAAACTTATGGGCTGCAGCAAAAGTGGCACTAACAGGGAAGATTATACTGATAAATGCTAACATTTAAAAATAGAAACATTTCAGATAATCACCCTAAATTTGTACCTCATGAAACTAGAGAAAGAAGAACAAACTAAGCCCAAAATTAGCAGAAGGAAGGGGAAAAAAAGTTACAACAGAAATAAATGAAATGGAGGATAGAAAAACAGTAGAAAAATCAGTGAAACTAAGAGTTGTTTTTATTGAAAAAATACATAAAATCAACAAACCCTTAGCTGGAGTAATAAAAAGGAGAACACTTAAATAAACAAAGTAAAAAAGGTGACATTACAACTGATGCCACAGAAATGAAATGGATCATAAGACACTGCTAGGAATGATTATATGCCAACAAGTTGGATAACCTAGAAGAAATGGATAAATTTCTAAAACATACAATCTATTGAGATAGAATCACGTAATATAGAAAATCTGAACAGACTTATAACTAGTAAGGAGATTGAATCAGTAATCAAAACCTCCCAACAAGGAAAATCTCAGGGCCAGATGGTTTCCCTGGTGAATTCTACTAAACATTTAAAAAAGAATAAACACCAATCCTTCTCAAACTCTTGCAAAAAAATTGAAAAGAGCATTTCTAAACTCATTTTATGATATAAATATTACCTTGATACCAAAATCAGGGAAAGACATTATGAGAAAAAAAAATCTACAGGACAATATCCCTGATGAACATAGATGCAGAAGTCCTCAACAACATACTAGCAAACCAAAATCAACATTACTTCAAGAAGATCATACACCATGACCAACTGAGATATATCCCTGGGATGCAAGGATGTTTCAGCTTTTGAAAACCTATCAACATGATATGCCACATTAATGCAACAAAGTATAAAAGTACATGATTGGCTCAATAGATGTAAAAAAGCATTAGACAAAATTCAATACTTTTTTATGATAAAAACTCAACAACTAGGAATAGAAGGAAATTATCTCAACATAAGGCCATATATGGAAAAAAAAACTATTAGAATTAAGAAAATTCAATAAAATTTGGTAAAGTTGAAGATTACAAAAATCAACATACAAATATTATTTGTCTTTCTATACACTATCAATGAACAAGATGAAAAGGAAATTAAGAAAAAAATCCCATATACAGTAACATCATATACAATAAAATACTTAAAAATAAATCTAAACAAGGAGGTGAAAGACTTGTACATTAAAACTGTGAAATTGATGGAAGAAGACACAACTAAAGGAAAAAGACATCCCAAGTTCATTGACTGAAGATACAATATTATTAAAATATCCATACAGATTCATTAAAATCTCTATCAAAATCCCAATAACTATTTTTACAGAAATAGAAAAGGCATTCATAAGGTCATGGGACCACAGTGAACCCCCAAATAGCTAAAACAATCTGGAGAAAGAAGAACAAAGCTAGTAGCCTCATTTTTCTTAATTTCAAAATATATTACAAAGCTACAGTACTCAAAACAGTATGGTACTGGCATAAAGACAGACATATAGATCGATGGAATAGAATTGAGAGAACAAAAATAAATCCACACATATACAGTAAAATGATTTTCAACAAGGTGTCAAGAATACACAATGGGGAAGGGATAGTCTCTTTAACAGATGGTTCTGGGAGAACTTGATAGCCATATGCAAAAGAATAAACTTGGACATTTATCTTACATCATAGACAAAAATTAACACAAAATGGATTACGGACTTAAATGTAAAACCTGTTATTGTAAAATCTCCTAGAAGAAAACGTAGGAGAAATCTTCATAACATTGGTCTTGATGATAATTTGTTGAATATAACACCAAAAGCATAGAAAATAGTAGTAAAAATAGACAAGTGGGACTTCAAGCAAAAAGTTTCTGCACAGCAAAGAAAACAATCAAACAAGTGAAAAGTCAACATAATGAATGGGAAAAAAAGTTTGGTAACCATATACCTGACAAGAGATCAATATCCAAAATATATAAGGAGCTTCTACAACTCAACTGGAAAAAAACAAATAAACAGATTTAAAAATGAGCAGGAATCTTGAATAGACATTTTTCCAGAGAAAACATACAAATGGTCAACATGTGTATAAAAAGACACACAATATCACTAATCATCAGAGAAATGCAAATCAGAGCCACAATGAAATATCACTTCACACCTGTTAGGATAGCCATTATCAAAATAAATAAATAACAAACATTGGTGAGAATGTGTGGGTATAAAAACCTTTGTGCACTACTGCTGGAAATGTAAAATGGTTAAGCTGTCATGAAAAACAGTATAGCAATTTCTCAAAAAATTAAAAATATACTATATGATCCAGCAATCTGGCTCCTGGGTACTTATCCAAAATAATTGAAATCAGTATCTTGAAGAGATATTTGCACTCCCATGTTCATTGTGGTATCATTCACAATAGCCAAGTTGTGGAAGCAACTTAAATATCCATGAACAAGTCAAGAAATGGAAGCTACCTAAATGTCCATTAACAGATAAATGGATGAGGAAGATGTGGTACAATGGAATATTACTCAGCCATTAAAAAGAATGAAATAATGCCATTTGCAGCAACATAGACGGACCTGAAGACTATCATACTAAGTGAAATAAGCCAGGTGGAGAAAGACAAATATCATATCATGTGGCTTGTATGTGGAATCTAAAAAAAAAAAAAATGCAAATGAACTTATATACAAAACAGAAATAGACTCACAGACATAGCAAACAAACTTATGGTTACCAAAGGGGGAAAGGTTGGGGAGGGAAAATTAAGAGTTTGGGATTAGCATATGCACATGACTATATGTAAAATAGATAACCAACACATATCTACTGTATAGCACAAGGAACTGTATTCAGTATCTTGTAATAACCTATAATGGAAAAGAATCTGAAAAAGAATACATATATATAAAACTGAATCACTTTGCTGTATACCTGAAACTAACACAACATTGTAAATCAACTATATGTTAAAAAAATAAAATTAAAAAAATTCACAAACAGGTGAATGGATAAAGAAAATGTGGTATATACATACAACATAATATTATTCAGTCTTAAAAACGATGGAAATCCTGTCATATGTGACAACATGGATGAAACCTGAGGAAATTGTGCTAAGTGAATTAAACTAGTCACAGAAGGGCAAAACCTGCATTATTCCACTTACATGAGACATGTAGTCAAGCTCTTAGAAGCAGAGAGAAGGGTGGTTGCCAGGAGCTAGGGGAAGTGAGAAATGAGTATAAAGTTTCAGTTATGCAAGATGGAAACTTCTAAAAGATCTGCTGTACAACTTTCAGTTATCGATTCTGTACTCTACACTTAAAATCTTTTAAAGGTTTGATATCATGTTATTTGTTTTTTACTGCAATAAGAAATGCATGAATGAGCATCTGTCAAGGTAGACACTAGTTACAGTCTTCATGAAGCTCACATTCTAGTGGAAGATATGGACAAATAAATAGTAATAGTTCAGTGTTAAATCATATAATAATAAATTCAGAGTACTAAGAGGAAACTTTGAAGGGATATCTAACCAAAACTTAGGAGAGAGATAGCGAGGGAAATATTCATAGAAAAAAATGATGCTCAATTTGGGAAGGTGTTAGCTACATGAAGGGAAGATGGATTTAGGCGAAAGTGTATTCAAGTCACATTTTCTAACGTGTAAATATTTAAGAAAGGAAATTAGATAAAGAGGGAGGAACTGATTGTTCTGTATGTCTGAAGATATAAGCTAGAGAGTATGGAGTGGGAAAAAGAGAGTGATCAAAGGAATATGAAGCTGGGAAAGTAAACAGGGACCACATATTTACTAGCTTGGTAAGTCGTTATAAAGAATTTGGACTTTAAGAGCAATGAGGAAACATTGATATTAAGCTACAGAATGATGTGATCAGAGATGGGAAAGTGAGTTAGTAAACTGAAGTAATCCAGTTGACAGTCTATGGTGGTCTGAACTATTTAATATTGAATAGCTATAATTGACAGGTTTAGTGATTGAATAGATGTAGAGAACAGTGGCAGTCAAGGATGATTCCTAGGTATGTAGATAAGGCAAGTGAATCGGTAGTGTGTAATTCACTGAGACAGAGAATACATAATGAAGACTAGAAAGTGATAATACCAGAAATATGGGAGAATCATCAGATTTTGGCAACATGTGTACAATGGATAATTTTTATTTGGAACTCTGAAATCAAGACTATTTTTCTAATTTAGAGTAGAATGTTTTAATTTCTATTTTTGAAACTTAAACAATTCAGTTTCATATGAATCATCCATAATATATTTTCATTAGTGCACTGATTCTCTTTTGCATTTACTTGATAGATATCTCTTATCTGCCCTACTGATATTGGTAAATTTTACTAAGAAACCAAGTTGAAGGTAGATTTTAACAAAGAAGAAAGGGCCAGTGAAAACAATAAAATGTCTGGTTTTAAAATAGCCCAAAGGCAGTAATAATGCAGGTATTCCAATAAGAACATAAAATTGTACAGCCTAGAGTTACTATTATTTCCTCTTAGTAAATACTTCTGAACAATATGCTTTAAAGTTATTTGAAATTATATCTGTTAGGACGATATAGGTTGCAAATTTTCATCTTTCTTTGGTCCCCAGACATTAATAAGACTTTCTGTCTGGTTATGGGTTAAATATGAATAGAATTATATATTAATGAAATAGTTGCTAATGAAAGATGAAGATATTATAAAAAGTTAGGGGACAGAATCTTAAAGCTAAACATTGCTAATTCATTTGCTCTAATAAGACAACTATTCATGAATCAGTTCCTACAATTAATTCACGTTCTCTGACATGATTCTTTGGAAAGTAATGCCAGTCTTCTGTTAAATTTTTAAGCATGTGATGTAATCATTGCACTTTAATTTGGGAAGATATTTCAATAAGTAATTACTTGTGATAGTCTAACCTATTTTGTAGTCAGACTATTTAGTTAAAAGTTTTATAAGCAAACTCAAATCTCCTGAAAAATAAAAACAAAAAAAACCCCACTAAATCTTGTTTTCTGATTATACTATGGTGTTACATCGTCCCTTCCTTCACAGGCAAAACTTTTAAAAAGTGTAATCTATAATTACTGTCTTCATTTTCTAACAGGCATTTCATTTGTTTCTCATAATCTAGTTTCTGTTCTAAATGAAAGTGGGGTTTTGTGTAGGCAATTGGTCATCTCCTAACTTTCAAATTCAAATGCTTATTCTTAATCCTCACTGGGCATTTGACATTGTTCACCAACAGCATTGTAAACACCATCTCATTTTCAAAGCTCTCTTTCCTTGCCTGTCATAACGTTGCACTCTCCTGATTTGTCTGCTTGTAAAACTTGCCCCTCTCCATCTTTTAACTGTAAGTATTCTTTAGTGCTTTGTCTCTTTCCATGCTACATTTTCCCCAGATGATTTGAATTATCACATACAGGCTGCTGATTACCATATCTATAATTCTGGCACTGCTGCCCTCTTCAGACTCCAGACTCATTTTAAACATATGGCTTGGCGTGTGTCTCCAAGCAAATATCCCACTAGGATCTTAAACCTGACATTTTTAATACCAAACTTACCTGAGTCACCAAACTTGTTCCTTCTCCTATGTTCCAAATCCTTATTAATTGGTTCTCACCTTTAAAATCACTTACATTAGAAACCTCATAGACAATTTTAACTCATTCCTTTCTTTCACTTCACATTCAAACAGTTTTGAGACCTTATAATCCTGCTTTCACAATGTCTTTTATATATATATATATCTTTTCCTTCCTATCTATGGCCATACTTCATGTCTTTATTAACTCTTGCCCAAAGTGTTACCAAAGCTCCTAATTGTTTTTCTTTTCTTCATTATTTTTGCTAGAGTTATTTCCATAGGTAAATTTATTCCACTACTCAGCTCAGAACTATTTTGAGTTTCTCCACTACATAGGAAAATAGATCCACATTCTTTAGCAAAGCATTCAATGTGTCCTGATCCAACAAAATTTCCAGTCTCATTTTCTACTATATCCCTGTATGTAACCTATGTTATGGCCATTATGATTTTTCATCCATTCATATGCCCAGTATTCAATGATACAAAAATTACTCAATATTCAAGATTCAGCTAAAATATCACCACTTCCATGAAGCTTTCTGTCACTTAAAATCAGTATCTTCTTTTTCTATATTCCTGTAACATTTTATTTTTACCTCAGTTATAGTACTTATGTTCTTCTTTACACTTTGGTAGTTTCTAAAATATCTAGAACCCAAAATAAATAAACCAGTGTACTGCAAACTGTGTATATACACTGAACAATGTTTGATTATTACCTAGAGTTTAAGTCCTTTAACAATACATATACTATTTGGGCAGGAAAATATTTAATGTTACACTAACAGACAAAGAAGTAGATCATGAAACTGAGAGAGATGGAATGTGTTTTAGAAATCACACATGAATTATCTTCTAACCAATTTCATGGTGACAAAATAATCATTATTGCTCAAATGTTTCTTTCTAAGACATCAACATACTATATGTTAAAAATGGTTTCTAAATCAGTTTCATCAAGATAATTTTTCAAATCCTCCTTCACTACAGCAACAGAGTATGTAGTACAAAGAGATAATTATGGAGGTAGTGAGATTGCCACTAAATAGTAAGAAAAATAAATTATAATGCGAACCAACTACAACCAACATCATGTTAATGTGGTAAAATTATACCTTTGACAAAGCATTGAATATCAACAGGAACAAAGCAATACATCATTCATAGACAGCTACTGGCCTTTACCACAAACCAAATGACATATACTAAATTTGATTCATGCCTAGAAGAAAGAATATATTCATCATTCACTTATATTTTCAATCACATTGACCTAGGGAATAATAGTATCTTTGGGACATGGGTTTAACATTCATAATGTACTTCAACGTACTCTAAATGCCATAATTTGAAAATCATTCTTAGGAACTGTTTGTATTGTTTATACATCTGGGCTTTCAACATTATAGGGCAACCTCCAAAGCCACGAATAGACCTTGTTAATTATTTCGTAGACCTTAGTGACAGTGTATACAGAATAATGAATATAGAGCTGAAGAGCAATTCTCTTTGATTAGACATGCTCCCTTTCTGACAGAGTAGGTCTTCTTTGACATGTTTTCTCACCTATTTTCTTTTGGGTTTGTCTTTGGATCATAGGCTAGTAAAAAACTTCCTGGCTGCAAAAGTGAAAATTTTTGATAATCCTTTCAAATACTTATATGAAAAGAAAATAATCTCAAATTGCAAAATATCAAAATACCCTTTTGAATCAAGTTTCTAATGATTTCTTTCATCCAACATTTTTCTATTCTCATTAGTGTTAGCTAAAAGATACACACCAGTAAGAAACAATTCTCCATGGGTCTCACATTTCTGCAAGTCTTGCAAGGAGTAGCATTGTTTGCCTTTCTTCCAGACTATTTTTTTCAAAAATGTTTGCATAGTGAATTGCTTTAGAAGATAGAGACAATATCTCCCCCCAGAGCACAGAGAAATTTTGTTTACTGTTGAATATGATAAAGATAGTGTCTTCACCCAGGGCAAAGATCAGACAGGCTTACTGACCATTTTAAAGGTTCAAGTTCCCTAAGCTCAGGGTTCCTTTCCTTTCCTGTAATGTAAACCATTTCATGCACAGTTGTCACCTGGCCCTCTTAACATCACTCTACAGAAATTGAGGCTTTGAGTAGTGGCACAAGTACTGGCACTCTGGTTAATGCTGTTACCATGAGTAATAAAGTTCCTATTTTTGTGATCCAGAATTCTCAAGTTTCCTGCCAGCCAGCCTCTATAAAACTGCAGTAGGATAACTCATTAGCTTGTAAGTAGAATAAAATCTCAAATCCTTCAAAGTTCTGGACACACTCATAGGTTCGTTCTTTCATGTTAAAAAAAAAAGAAGAAGAAGAAACAACCTCTAGGCAACATTGTCTTAGAAAGGTGTTTTAAATGAATGTATTAATTCAATTTTTCCTAGTGCAAATTCATTATCGCCAGTTGTAGTCTGCTTAGGTAGCTAATGCTATTCAAACATTATTTTTTCCATTAATTTAATGATTAAATTGTTTTGTAATTTCTTTTCATTTGCCCCTGCACTTTCAGTCTATTTTAAGATTAGTTGAGAGGAAAACCTAGCCAGATACATTTATGTTCCTATACTAATGGGTTCATAGAGAGTTGTCTGACACTTTGATGCTTTAGGAAATAATGACTTACTCCATACGGAACAGTTCTGTTCTATGAGAATGTGGAAGAAAAATGCTTAGTTCATGGTAGAAGAGGTTATAGTTGTGTGCCTTACATACATTTAAAAAAATACAAACTTACTATTTCTTTTGCATATGACAATGCTGTTTTATATCTGCAGCTTAAAAAGAAAAGATATTATGTTAGATCAAACTTCAGCTATTTTCTGTACTCCTGGGTTTAACGGGGGAAAGCACTTTTTCTCCTCCTGTCATGCTTATTTTGTTGAATCCTACACATGCATGGAACCTGATTTTTAGCTTCTTTCTAAGAACGCTACATTGTGTGTGGAAACAGTTTGGAGGAAATTTCCATAGAGATTAAAAAAAATACTAACCATGCATTTTGTTCTCATAGAAATTGTATGAGTAACCATATCTTACACTGGTGATATAATATTTGAGTTACTGCTATAACTAACAAGGTTTCAAAAATATTCCATTATGGAGAGGAATATCATCTAAATTGTAAGATGCTGTATTTCGCTATAACAATAACATAACATGGCAATATCAATAATTTCCTACTGTTCAGAAATCAACTCACAAATATGTGATTCTGGGACTTAGAAAAAACAGAAGTGAGTTCATAATTCAGAAATTAATTAATTCACTGTTTTCCCAGATTACTCAAAGTAGAAAAAAAATTAGAAGGCAGATATTTATTTTTTGCTTTATTTTTCATATGTATTGGTAAAAAATAAGATAAATGAGAGTATTGTTAAATATATTAATTCAGTTATAAGTCACTATACTTTTCAAAGTTCTGTGTCCTAATCATCCTTAGATTATATAGAAAAGAACCTCTAACCTTTCATTAAAATAAAACATTAATAATGACACAAATCATAGTTGAAAGAAATCTTAGAGATAAATCACATGTATTCCCTAAAAAGCAGAAACAATTTTCTTTTATCAACTAAAGGGGGTCAAAGTTTACATTAAGATAGACATGGAATCTCCAAAAGTGTGTAATACCCCAAGTATTGTATGACTTCTTATTTAATACTTAACATTCTTCTTGTAAATAAAATTTTACATGTATGACATGATGGAAAATATGCATTGAATTGCATTTGTATTCAGGTTGTATATAAATGAAGACACAATATTTTAGGCTGTTGGTTAGTAATCTTTTACATCTCTGCTTTACCCAGCTGCCTCTCTTTCTCCTCTCTAACAGAATTATAGAACTGAAAGTTACAAGGGACCTAAGAGGTCAGCTAACCAACTTGTCTTGAGGAGTAGTAATCACTCCAACTACCCTTGACATGTGGTTTTCCAACCTTTTCTTGAATAAGTTTAGGAATGAGGTGGAAAGGGCTAATGGCCATAGAAACCAAGAATTTTTTTCACATGAATTATTTCATAAAACTAATTTATGTGGTGAAAACAATATAAAAATATTGTTCCTTGTAATTATAACTTTGCACATTTAGAAAGGTCAGAAAGCACATAATCTTCTAGATGAGTTTTATAAACATTCAAATATCTCATCAAAGATGGGCTAACTATACACTTCTAAACTAAAATCAAGGTAAATGATATGAAATTCAAAGAGTGTCATATTATGTTTAAGCAGCATATTACTTTATACTTTTAGCCTTGTGGTTACTATTCTATCTAGTTAACTGCAATACTTATCTCACAAGTAACCTAAATGTGCACTAATTTGAATATGTGTAAAGAAGCACTGTTTATAATTGTTTAAGGACAAAATAGTAGTTTCATATTTCAGTGAAAATTATCAAAATATGTTATTTGTCATGACATAAAGATGGCCTAGGAAGAGAGAATAATAGGTAGACTAAGAGACATGTAGAATTAAGGAACAAAAGAGGATGGAAGGAAGAGAAACTTTATAATGAGTATATGACACCATGTCACTGACACCTAGTCACATTATCAAAATTACCCGTATTTATAGTGACCATATGTCCCATTTTGCCTGGAACAGTCTTGGTTTATGCCTGTTATTCTGGAGGCATCCTCCTTTCACTCCTGAAAGTATCTTTGTTTAGATAATAAATTATATGGTCACCCTACCTAGATTAATTTAAGGAATTAATTCAGTTGTGTTAGAGGTAATTTATTTAAAACATTCATTCTCCTAAATGGGCATATTTAATAATGGTAATTTTTTTTCATTTTAAAATAAACTTTATTGAAGAATAATGTATATACAACAAAAAACATCTATTTTAAGTGCACAGTTCAGTGGGTTTTGAAAAATATATACACCCTTGTAAACACAATTCCAAACCAGTTATGTAATATTTCTATCACACAAAAAGTTCTCTTGTGCCACTTGGTAGTTAATTTCCACCATCAGTCCCAGGAAAACAGTACTTTCTGTCATTATAGGTTAGATATGCCATATCTAGAGTTTCACATGAATGGAATCATACTCTATACTCTCTTTTGTATCTGGTTTCTTTTGTTCATCATAGTGTTTTAGAGATCCACGCATGTTGTAGTATGTATCAGTAGTTCTTTTCTTTTTCTTGCAAAGTAGCATTACATTATATGGATGTGTTACGATTTCTTTAACAATCCACACATTGAAGGAACCTGGGCTGTTTCCAGTTTTGGGCTATTATGAATAAAACTAGTATGAACATTCATGTACAACTCTTTGTGTGGACATATGCTTTCCTTTCTTTTGGATGAAAACCTAGGAGGAAAATAGCCAGATTATACAGTAAGTGTACCTTTAATTTTATAAGAAACTATCAAATTGTTTTCCAGAGTGGTTGTATGATTTCACAATGCTGCTAGCAATATATGAGAGTTTTAGTTGGTCCACATCCTTGCTAACACTTGGCATGGTCACTTTAATTTCAGCCATTCTAGTGAGTGTGTAGCGATGGTTTTCCTTTGCATTTCCCTGACTAATGGAGTTGAATATCTTCTAACATATATTATTTTTTGAAGTGTCTGTTCAAACCTTTTTAAAATTTGCTTAACAGTATTTCAACTATGATTGGAGAAGTGATTAGAAAACATAGCATGCATTAGGGTCCCTGATAGTCGTACTGTAACTTCAACACATCAAAAATAGATTAAAATAAAGTAAGTATAAAATATGAGTTTATAAAAATATAAAAACAAGCTAGATTTTCTTTTCTTTTCTTTTTTCACTCAGCAGGTATTTATTGGGGCACTTCTGGGCCTTGATGGAGATACATTCTAGTTACAGTACCTTTTAGAACATAATTTTTACATCCTCCTTTCCTTTTCTGACAAGTTTATTTAGGTACAAGTGAGCAGAGAAGCTCTTCAGAGCCAAGTGGGAGATGACCAGGAACCTGGAGTAAAATAAATAGAAGCCTAGGTCAGGGGAAAACTTGTTTGAATGGGACAATAAGAGAACAGGGAAACTTGCTTGAATGGGATGATAAGAGAACAGGGAAAACCCCAAAAGATGGCATGGGTGGCAGTAAGCTGGGGAGGAGCCTGGATTGCCTTCAACATACAAGCTAGATTTTCAAAAGCTATAAACTCATCTTTAACGATGGAAAGAATGACTATACACAAAGTGACTGAAGTGATCTCAGTATTGCTCCAGCTTTTTCAGAACAGTTCCATAGACTGTGCTTAGCACAGTGCCTTGTACCCAGTAAGTGCTCAATAAATATCTGTGTGTTTGTGAAGGGTCTTGTATCATATTTAGATTACTGTATTTAATTTGGGGGAATGCATTAATTAAGAAAAATATGCAGTACTTCCTTGGAGGTGCAGTAGATAAGAATCCGCCTGCCAATGCAGGGGACATGGGTTCGATCCCTGGTCTGGGAAGATCTCACATATCACAGAGCAACTAAGCCCGTGTGCCACAACTACTGAGCCTGCACTCTAGAGTCCATGTGCCACAACTACTGAGCCCATGTGCTGCAACTACTGAAGCCTGTGTGCCTAGAGCCCACGCTCTGCAACAAGAAAAGCCATCACAAAGAGAAGCCTGTGCACCACAACGAAGAGCAGCCCCCCACTCGCTGCAACTAGAGAAAGCCTGCGTGCAGCAGTGAAGACCCAACGCAGCCAAAAATAAATAAAATTAAATCTTTAAAAAAAAAGGGGAAGAAAAATATGCTTTCTATTTTTTACACAATTTTTTTCCTCTTGAAAGCACACATTTCCACTACTGAAAATCTGCTTATTAAGTTAACTAAGTGTCCAGACACTTTTCCAATTTCATCTCATTTAAGTTGATTCACTTCTCACTTATAATACTTAGTTGGTTCAGCTCATATTTGAAATTTATAAACTCTGCTCTGTCAGATAACCTAGAAAAAAATTATCATTGAGTGCAAAATATTCTTAGGATTAAAAATGAGCTTGTATATGCTGAATATCATGTTCTTTTTTATATTTCTACTCACTTTAGATTATATATATTCCAAATTTATTTCTATAAAATAAGATATTAGATTGTGGGGAATTACATGAATTTTAATCATACACCCAAATTATAAGGAATTAAATATAACATTTCTTATTATATTCACAGAGTCACAAGTAATATATCAGCACTACCAAAACTCAAGAAAACACTTTGTCCAATTCCATTCAATTAATAAAAGATGAATATGTAAAATTGGAAAACAAAGTTAAACCTTGTGAATTTAGACCATTTTCCATGCAATCTATATCTGTATCTATTTCTACTGTATATATCTACAGTGAAAGCACAGTTGTGTGTTCTGCATATATACATATATGAAGTGAAACATACAGTTAGTATGTATGAATTGGAAAAATACTTGTTTTTTGTCACTTTATGAACACTATTCCCAGACCACTGCTTTCTTCCTATTCTCTTCCTAGGGCCCTCAATACAAAAAGGCATCCTTCACTACAAAATTCTATCTGATATAACAATAGCTAAAGTGTCCTACTAAATAGAGCAATTCTTATTCGTTTACTTTAAAACATCTAATTAAAATAAAATTATAAATACAATCTAATTACTACTGGAGCAGGATTATCCAATACACTCAGTATTTTGTAAAGGAGAAAGCTGTAATTAATATGCAGTAAATCGATGTCCTAAAAATGAGAACCAAGAATTGCTGAGGTTTTCATATTACACCTTCAGCTTTTCAAGGTTCCCTCTCTAGAACATCATTAAGGAAGTATATTCTTATTTTCCTTAATCCTAATTGATCTTATCTTTTCCTCTCCTGATTAGGTATAGAAATGATGTGGGCCTTGTTTGAATTAGCTAATCCACCATGGAGAGCAATAACAAAGAAGCCCCAAAAGTCCAGATACAGTGGTGTGTGGAAGAGCAGGCTGCATTTGGATTTGTTACCTAATGACAACTGATGTTCCATGCATAATTTCTACTATGGATCAGACATGTCCAATTATAGAGGATAGAAAGTTTTCCCATAGCTTCTATTTGGCACAAATATAGTTTATGAACTAAAGCAACTCTGTGCTTACACATTACCCATGTAATAGAATTCATTTTAACATTTTTAAAGTATCTATTATGTATAAGGTTTTCAGTTGGATCTAAGGGTAAGAAAAGATGAAGATGTAATGTTTGCCCTCAAAGTATTTTTAATCCAATAAAATCAATAAAATTGATATGTCACATACTACACATATATGTTTTCATATATATATATATTCATATGGCATAGAAGCACCAATGAGGTAAGATTATTACCTGTGCCTGGAGAGCTCCAGAAAGGCAGAGCTATGCTGTGAAGAATGGGTCAAATTTTGAGTAATAGGCATTTCAAACAGAGAGAACAGTGTGAACAAAGGCATAGAAGTGGAAAGTAGAGATTCGAGTTTGTCTGAACCATGAACTAGGTTATAAAGCAACAGGAGTAGAATCAGGAATGTTAATTTTTAATTCTGTTGATGTCTTATTAGTCGTTTATTTATTTTATGTGTCATGCTTTCTGAGTCATATATAAATACAAGTTTACCTAACACAAGCCAAGGTAACAAATATATTATATTCTCTTAGGTTTTATATTTTATGTTTTATAGATTAAAATTTTCCATTTTGGCCTATGATCCATTTTGTATATGGTTTGAGAAATTTATGAATTAAGGTTCTTTTTATCTTTCTTCTTCCTCTCCTCCTCCTCCTTTTTCTCCTCCTCCTCTTCTTCTTCTTCCCTTCTTGGCATATGTCTGTCCAATTCTTCCAGCACAGATTATTTATTTATTTATTTATTTGGCTGAGCTGGGTCTTAGTTGTGGCATGTGGCATCTTCATTCTTGCATGTGGGATCTTTGCTGCAGCATGCAAGACCTTTTTTTTTTAGTTGCAGCATGTGGGATCTTTAGTTGTGGCATGCAGGATCTTTACTTGTGGCATGCAGGCTCTTTAGTTGTGGCATGTAGGACCTAGTTCCCTGACCAAGGATCGAACCTGGCCTCTGCATTGGGAGCATGGAGTCTTAGCCACTGGAGCACCAGGGAAGTCCCAACACCATTATTGAAAAGACTATTCTTTCTCTATTTTCTCCTTAGAATTCTCCTTACAGTTTTGTTAAAAATCAATTGACTATATATGTGTGAGGCTATTTCTGAAATCCCTTATGCATTCCATTGATCTACTTATCTTTTTTCCAGTACCACATTGGCTTCCATATTGAAGCTTTATACTAAGTCTTGAAATTAAGTCATCTCAGTCCTCTATTTTTTTTCAAAATCATTTTGTTCACCCTTATTCTTAAACCTCAGTGATCATTCTCTCTTCTCAGCAAATATCTCATGATACAGTGTGTGGAGATCATGCTTTCTCAAGTTCTACAGCTCCTGACAGCTTTTCTTTTACTTGATGAGTCCAAAAAAAAAAAAAACAGATTTTTTTAGGGTCCTGCAGGACATGTTGTAGACTCAGAAGAAAGTAACAAGAGGATTCAAGTCAATTAGAAAATATGTGCCATGATAAGATAAAAAGTCCTCAATGATGCTTATTACAGGAGGGAAAAGCTAATTCAATTAAAAGAAAATATTATCTTACACTTAATTTTTCTGGTTTTGTAAAAATAATACAAAAGTTCATTTATGTGAACTGTATGATTAAGGCCTAATTACCATGAAGCATGACAATAATATGTGCATTATTGAGTAAATGTTAGACTTACTTTGCTATGTTTTATTTCAGTATAACAGGAAATTGCAAAGATGTTTAGCAAGTCTTCATAGATTTCTGGATGACAGAGCACAATTGTTGCTAATGTGACAAATTGTATATGCAACTCCTTTTTTTTAATTGGTAATTTTTCTATGGGAGAAAAAAATTAAAAATAAAGTTTAAAAAAAACAGACTGAGAAAAATACTGCAACTCAAATCACAAGTGGCAAAGGCTAACTTCCTTAACATATAAAATACTCTTTCAATTCAAAAAGAAAGAAAACTCATGATAAAAGTGCACAAATCAGATTAACAAATAGTACACAGAAAAAGAACTGCCAATGACACTTAAAAAAACAGAAAAAAATGCTAAATATCACTTATATGTGACATAAAATATAAACTACAATGAGCTATCAGATTTCAACTATAAAACTGTCAAATATCAACAACTTTGGTAACATATTGTGCTAGCAAGGATGACTCAGATACTCTATTTCATAGTCATACACATGTGCAAAATGATTCATATACAGAAAAAATATTCATTGTAAAGTCTTTTTTAACAGAAAAAAATGGAAACAAGTTTCTGTTGACTGAATATCAGTTAAATGCATTCTGATATGCATGCACATACATACACATGCATTTGTTTGTAAATGCATAGATTATGTCTGGAAGTGTGTACACACAAAAATCCGGTTAGAATGATTGCCTCCTGAGCATGGAACTTAGAGAAGGAAGATTTATTTTTCACTATATATTCTTTTGTATGTTTTTATGTACTACCACTTTTTAGATAAAGACGCAAACTTAACACATTCATTTTTCCCAAGTCAACTTCTAAGTTAAATTCTAGCTCTTATTCTTCCCTATTTTCCCCCCTTCCATCTCCTTTCCTTCCAGAAAAATCAGTCCTAAAGCTATTCAGTAAGCCAAAGCAAGGTAGGTAATCATGCTGGAGGATATGTAAGCAGCAGTGGCCCAAATTAGGGTGTCAGAGTTGGGTAAGAAGAACATCTCCATAGGAGTCCTGCATACAAAGTATGTTTAAAGTCATATCCAACTGAAATAATGAAAGCATCTTAGTTTGGGCTGCTATAACAAAGTACCATATACCGGATGGCTTATGAATGGCAGAAATTTCTCTCTCACAGTTCTGGAGGCTGGAAGTCCAAGATCAGGGTGCCAGCATGGTTGAATTATGGTGAGGATCCTCTTCCTGGGTGCAGACTGCTGACTTCTTTTTGTAGCCTCACATGAGAGAGCAGAAAGGGGAAGCAACCTCCTTCATGACTCTTATAAGGGCACTAATCCTATTCATGAGGCTTCCATCTTCATAACTAAGGAGGGCATATGCAGGGAAGTGGTCTGGCACTGGGTGTCATAGCCCAGGCAGGGTGAGGGAGGCTTCCATGAGAGGAGAAGCCTGGTTTGAGTTTAGGGTCCAAGCAAGGTGAGAAGGACATCTACATAAGAGGGCTGCACAGGGGAGGGGAATGGGGACAAAGTCAAGAGATTAGTTATATACAGAAGGGGTTGATCAAATAAGTAAATATATTAAACATAACAGAAGCCAGGTTTTTCACTGTCAGAAAAAAGGAAATAAAATATGGAAAGGGATAAAACTAGGATAAAACCCGATAGTGTAGATTGAAATTGAAGATATCGATATGAGCTCATGGTTTAAAAAATATAGAGATAGATATGCAAATAAATATATAACTAAAGTTTTGTTTGTGTTTGCATACACACACATATACATACCCTAGCCTTGGCTCAGCAACATCTCAATACCAGTGAACACATGTAGTACTCAGATCCTGATTGTAAATACCATTTTGCACTAAAAGGGACCAGAGCTGCTTGAAGAAATGAGTGATTCTGGGGCTGGTCAAGGAGAATATAAGATTTTGATAGTTGTACTGTGGTTATGTTGAATAAAGTCCTCGTTTGTAGGAAATATACATTAAACTAGTATTAGGGGTTGATGGATATCATGTTGGTAATCTATTCTCAAGTAGTTCAGAAAAAAAAAAAGATTCCCTGAAGTGTACTTGTAACTTTTTCTATAAATTTGTGATTGTTTCAAAGGTTACATTTTTTTTAAACTTTAAAAAAGAAATTGTATAAAATCAAGTTTTATTTTATCACTGGTATATTGAATGTCTGTCACATTTCTTTCTATTTTATTATTTGCTTCCTTTCCTTAGTTTTGCATACTACATGTGCAGTTGAAGAAATACTCTGGAGGGTCTACTTTTTCAAACTTATTCTTTTTTTTGAAAACATCACCAAAGAGCTCTTTTATACATGGAATTCATCAATAAGTTGGAAATGCTCAATTCTGCTGGCATTTAATGGTGTTCCAACATATTAATGTTTTCAGTGATTTCTCTCTAGTTCAGGATTACAGAACAAAATTCCTGAAAGCACACATGTGCGTGTGCATAGGCATGCACGCACGCACACACACACACACACACACACAGAATAATAAAAACAGTATAAAGAATATATTCATGGTTGTGGTAAGCCCAAGTTTGAAACTACCATTAGCTCTGACCATAAATTTATTCTATCACATTAATTCAATAGGTTTATAATAAGTATCTCCATAATTTTCAAATCCTTTCATTTTTTTTCAGGTGACTTGGAACATAATGGAAATGTTTCTTATGTGGTAACATGGTGAAAATTAAAACATTAGCTGGTTTCTGAACATTATGAGATTTGTGAAAGAAACAAATTAAGTCTGGTTAATTTCAGTAGCTGGATACACTCCAAACCTAATCAACATTTTCTTCCCGCTATTAGAAAAAACACCTGTAAGCCTCCTGCATCTGGAAACACAGCACTGTCATTCTCATTCATGTTCATAACATGCAGGCTAGAGCCATTTTTAAAGATTAACTTACTATTATATTGTGGAGCATTTATACAGAATTTTGAGAACCTTTAATAGAAATATTTGAAGAGAAAATATTTAATATGTTTAAAGACAAAAACAAAAAATGCAGGAATCAGTGTGTAGAGGATACGGTCTGTTAATGTGTGAAACAAAGGTAAGGAAAAAAGAATCAACATGCTTTACTTTTTAAAAATTGGAAAAATTAAATTGTCATTATAAACAAAAGTGTAGCCAATAACTACTATGGAAGATTGAAATTTGTTTTTATAAGAATCCTTCTCCCCTACATGAGCTAAATAGAAAACCTTTTCACTTTCAAGAGAGTACTTAGATTCAGAGTTCTGTTAAAAGTAGTATTCTTGGCTATTTTCAAATGACTTTACTACTTTTATTAGGATAATGCAAACTTAATACTATGATGATTGGAGAGTTAAGATTGAAAGAATATATCAACTGTTGCTGAAGATTCATTTATTTATTAACTATTCAATGCCCAGAATCTACTTTCCTTAGGGAAATAAATTTTGTGATTCCCTTTACTGTGTCAAGCCCTGTGATTGGAACTTTACATATAATATCTGCTTCAATCTTCACAATAACCCTATGAGAGAGGAATTGTTATTTCCATGTTGCATGCGTAAAGATTAGAGGCTAAGTAATTCACAGTCCAACAGGAAAGCTGAATTCTATGACTGGGTCATACCTAAGATTATACTCTTTTAATTAAGTTTCATGTACAAATATAATGCAGTTAAAATGAAAGGTATTTGGTTTGAATAAAAAACTCCTTATGGAAGAGTGATTTAGTATAACTCACCATTGGTAGCAGTTACAAAATTGTAAAATTTTGTCAAAGAACTACATAGTGAGGCTCTAAGTTAGAGTATTAAACAAAAACGAAACATCTGTTCTTCAAATTTTATTCTTGAATGACAACTCCCAAGCTCCTAGCACTGAATCTGCTGCACGGAAAGCACTCAATACCTACTCTCTCCTTCTCTATCTTGTGTGTGTGTGTGTGTTTTAAAACAAATTAGACTATAAATTTAAATAATATCCTGTGTCCAGTAAGCCATAAAACTTCTCTCTGGGCAATAACAAATTCATTCTAATCCACTACTTTCCACAGATCTTAATTTTATAGTCTTACCCTATTCTCTTTGTTCTCAAGATTCTCAGATCTGACATGTGAAATGGATTATGAAGTAACCCAAGACTAGATAAATGATAAGGTGTAAAAGTGTAAGAAGACAAAAGGAAAACTATAATAACCTCATGGTTTCATATTTCAGAGAGGGAGGATTATTATGTATTTTTCAAGAGAGAAAATTCTACAAAACATCATTATTAAAAAGCTATACATGTTTCAAAATCTTTAAATGATTACATAATCTGTGACTTAATAAATAAATGTAGGTAACCTTTAATCAAGAGTGCCCTGAGCTTAAATTCCTCCAAGCTTCCTCACTGCTCAACTTTGTGCACTTAATATTGTAAAAGAGGATTGTCCTATTTACACTTATCATATCAAATCAATCTTATTGTCATGTCAAATTCAAAACATTTCCATTTTTCAAAGTGACCATCAAATGAGAAAAATGTCATAGACATACTGTACCGGACATCTGCTGCTTTGTCTGCCCAGTATTCCTCTCCCTTTCCTTTGGAAGCTGCATCTTCGTTATTGCATACAGGCTAGATGGAACCACCAGTGTGCTTCATCCTACCTGGCCCAGGGATAGGCAAGCAACCTAACCAAGCCCATCATATTCTCTTTGTCTTTTTGAAATTGAATCCAAAGTGGAGGAATAAAAAATGGGGGAATAGGAGCTATTTATCTACAAACTGAATCCCTGGAAATGTTCTGATTCCAGGCTTTCTGCGAACAGTTACTTATTTCTTTGTATCTGTGACCCATATCATTTCCTACCAGTTAAGTCTCTATTTGTTCAAGAAAATCAGAGTTCATGTCTGTTCATTAGACTCATAGATCCCTACAGCTGATACACATAATTAATTAAAACATCTACAAGGCATCTGACTGATAATCATCAACTATTTATAGGCAAGACTGATAAACATGGGCTTCATTTATAAATAACAATAGCTAACATGTATTGGGAGCTCAACTGTTTGCCACTATATTTGCTATGCATGTATTTCATTGCTTCATTTAATTCTCACTTCTCTAAGAGACAGGTATTATACTTGGTGCAATTTTACAGATGAGGAAACTGAGGTATAAAAAGGACCAATTACTTGCACATGTTCATATAAGTGGTAAGTGATACAGCCAGGACTTGACTTGAACCCTGAAAGTCTGACTTTAGCACCTATGTACATTACCATGACACAATAACTGCTTGACATTAGCTACTGCTGGTAAAATAACTCTACCCAAAGATGAATAGATCCACTCCAGACTAGAGGGATATTTCTAGAACTAGGTTATCAGTCTTATAGAATATGTGTATCATTAACTTGAATGAAGACATGCAACTCATTATTATTAAATCTGGGTATGACACAAAGCCTGGAGAAATAGCTAATGACATTGGGTGACATATTTTAAAAGGAATACTGCACCCACATAGGGCTCAATAAATGTTCACTTCTTTCTTCCCTTTCAGAGATGCTGTGAGGCATTCATTCAATGAAGAATTGTACCTCATGACCCTTAGGCCTTATGATCCTCTCTGACTTTATAGTTCTATTTTCTTTGCATAAAGTAGATTCCTGAATTTTGTATAATTTGAATCTTCTTTGGCATATTTTATTTTCATTTGTCTTGGGATACTTCCAAAATTCTCTTTTGATTTTCTCTTTGATCCAATGGTTTTGGTGGCTCAAGAGTGTGTTGTTTAGTTTATACATATTTGTAAATTTCCCCATTTCCTTACTGTTATTAATTTCTAGTTTTATTACATTGTGGTCGAAGAAGATACTTGTGATGATTTCAATATCCTTTAACTTGTTAAGACTTTTTTTTCCACATAACATACGATCTATCTTGGGGAATGTTTCTTGAGGACTTGAGAAGAATTTATATAATTCTGCTGTTGGGTGGAAAGTATTGTTATGTGTCTGTTAGGTCCATTTAGTCTATAGTATTGTACAGTTCTGTTGTTCCCTTATTGATTTGCTGTCTGGAGATCCTATCCATTATAGAGTGTGTGGGATATTGAAGTCTCTTGTTATTATTATATTGCTATTTCTTCCTTCAGATTTTTCAATGTTTAGGTACTTTGATGTTGAGTTTATATATATTTATAATTGTTAGATCTTCCTGTTGAACTGACCCTTTTGTCATTATTTAAGACCTTCTTTACCTCTTGTAAGTATAGTGACCCCTGTTCTCTTTTGATTACCATTTGCATGGATATCTTTTCCATCCTTTCACTTTCATCTGATATTTGCCTTTAAATATAGAGAATCTTTTGTATGCAGAATATTGGTGGATTTTTTTTTAATCTATTCAGCCATTCTATGTGGGTTTTTTTGTTTGTTTTTTTGTTTTTTGTTTTGTTTGTTTTTTGCGGTACGCCAGCCTCTCACTGTTGCGGCCTCTCCCGTTGCAGAGCACAGGCTCCGGACGCGCAGGCTCAGCGGCCATGGCTCACGGGCCCAGCCGCTCTGCGGCACGTGGGATCTTCCCGGACCGGGGCACGAACCCGTGTCCCCTGTATCGGCAGGCGGACTCTCAACCACTGCGCCACCAGGGAAGCCCATTCTATGTGTTTTAATTGGGAGAATTAATTCATTTATGCTTAAAGTAATTATTGATAGGTAAGGACTTTCTTCTGTATTTTGTTAACTGTTTTCTAACTGTTTTGTCAATCTTTTGTTTCTAACTTCCTTTCTTGCTGTCATCCTTTGTGATTTAATGATTTTTTTTTGCAGTGGTATTATGTGATTTCTTTCTCTTTGCCTTTTGTATATCTTTTTTTTTTTTAACATCTTTATTGGGGTATAATTGCTCTACAATGGTGTGTTAGTTTCTGCTTTATAACAAAGTGAATCAGTCATACATAAACATATGTTCCCATATGTCTTCCCTGTTGCGTCTCCCTCCCTCCCACCCTCCCTATCCCACCCCTCCAGGCTGTCACAAAGCACCGAGCCAATATCCCTGTGCCATGTGGCTGCTTCCCACTAGCTATCTACCTTACTGCCTTTTGTATATCTGCTTGAGGTTTCTTTTTTTTTTCCTTGCGGTTACCATGAGGCTTATATAAAAATCTTATAGTTATAACAGTGTATATTAAGATGATAACAATTTTACTTCTTCTTCTCCTACATTTTATGCTATTGGCATTATAATTTAGATCTTTTTATGTTGTGTACATTAACAAATTATTGTATATGTAGTTATTATTAATACTTTGGACTTTTAACTTTTATACTTGACTTAAAGGTGATTTATGCACCACCATTACAGTATTAAAATATTCTGAATTTGACTGTATGCTTATGTTTACCAGTGAGTTTTATACTTTCATATGCTTTCATGTTACTAATTAGCATTCTTACATTTAACTTGAAAAAACTCTTGAGCAAGGCAGCTCTAGTGGTGATGAACTCCCTCAGGTTTTGTTTGTTTGGGAAAGTCTTTATTTCTCCTTCATTTCTGAAGAACAGCTTTGTTGGGTATAGTATTCTTGCCTGGCAGGATCTTTTCTTTCAGCACGTTGAATACATCATCCCACTCTCTCCTGGCCTTCAAGATTTTTGCTGAGAAATTCACTGAAAGCCTTATGGAGGTTCCCTTATATGTGATGAGTCACTTTTTGTCTTAACTGCTTTCAAACTTCTCCCTTTGTCTTTAACTTTTGATAATTTGATTATAATATGCCTCATAGTTTTCTTTGGGTTGATCCCGTTTGGGTACTTTTTACCTTCATGAATCTGGATATCTATATCCTTCCCAAGATTTGAGAAGTTTTCAGCCACTATTTCTTTAAAAAACTTTCTGACCCTTTCTCTCCTTCTTCTCCTTCTGAGAGTCCCATAATGTTTATATTGATTCTCTTGCTAGAATCCCATAAATCCTGTAGGCTTTCTTCACTCTTTGTCAAGTTTTCTTTTTTCTCCCCTGATTGGGTAAGTTCAAATGATCTCTCTTTGAGTTTGCAAATTCTTTCTTCTGCTTGATTAAATCTGCTGTTGAAATTTTCTATTTCATTTATTGTATTCTTCAGCTCCAGAATTTCTGTTTGGTTCTTTATTATTATGATTTCTATATCTTTTTTGATCTTCATATTTTGTTCATGCATTGTTTTCCTTATTTCATTTTTTTGTCTATCTGTGTTTTCTTGTAGCTGATTGAGCTACCTTAAAACAATTATTTTGAATTCTTTGTCAAGCAACTCATGGATCTCCAATTCTCTGGGATCTATTACTGGATTATTATTAGTTTCTTTTGATGGTGCTGTGTTTGCCTGATTCTTTGTGATCTGTGTCACCTCAGGTTGATGTCTATGCATATGAAATAGCAAATTCCTTTTCATATTTTTGACAGGTAAAGACTTTCTGCTGCTAAGTCTCTGGACACATGGAATTGCTTTCAGGATTGCTATAAAGTGTGGCTGAGGCCAGGTGACATGTCTGCTGTCAGCTCTGCAGTTGGATACATGACTTGCAGGTCTGTTACCTGGGCAGCAGGTGACTGTAGTGCCAGGTCCCCAGTGGACAAGACTGTTTCTGGGATCACAGTCTAACAGTGCTGGAGCTCTATCATGGGACCATTTCTGGGTTCACAGTTGAGTCCACAGGTGATGGACCTGTTACTAGGGGCCCAGATGTGTGTGGCTTCCACTAGTTCCCTGAATGGGCTCTCAGCAAGTCCCTGGGTGGGTCCCTGAATACGTAGGACTGATTTTGGAGCGCCATAGAGTGGGACTGGAACTGGGTCACAAGGCTTGTTATTGGAGGGCATGGTTGGATGTGTCCCTTGCCAGGTCTCTGGGCATGCAGGACTGACTCCTGATTATAGCACATCAGAGCTGGAGCTGGTTCACAGGGCTGCTTCAAAATCTGCAGTCAGGTCTGTGGTAGGTGGCCCTGTTACAGAGGGCACAGATACATGTGGCTCCTCCAAGTTCCATTGGTGGACAGGATTGGTGGCAGGACTGTAGCCAAGGAGGGCTGCAACCCAGTTTTTAGTGTGATGGAGTTGCTTTCAGTCTGCAGCTGAGACCACATTTGGCAAATCTTGCCACTGAAGTGTAGGACTGCCTTCTCAGAGTGGCTCTCCTCAGTCTTGGATTTTACCAGGAATGTGTAATCTCTTGCCTAGATCTGAAAACTCCCACAAAGGCACTTTTGTCCATGGATGGTTACCAGATCATTGCTTCCATGGGGGAATGCAAGCTAGGGACCTCCTATTCCAGCATTTTTTGGTATTACTATCTAGGTATAATTTTTTAAAAATAGGTAGGTCCTTCTGGTTTCAAGACTCAAAATTAGGTTTAAAATAAAACTTACCTGATTTTCAATATGTCTCCTGGATCATTGTCCTTTCTACTTTGACTTTAGACTTTCTGGTATCTAAATCAAGAATAGGCAAACTATGGCCCAGGGGCCAAAACTGGTCTGCCACTTGTTTTTGTAAATAAAAGATTATTGTAACACAGCACACTCTTCTGTTACCATAGCACAGTTAAGTAGCTGTGACAGAGATTACATGGTTCACACAGCCTAAAATATTTACTATCTGGCTATTTACAGAAAAAACTTTGCTTACCCTTGGTATAATAATCAAAAAATGATTTCTAAAATGATCAGCCTTGGACAAATGGCTGAGGTAGATAAAATATAATATGATAATCTTATACTACCAGAAATTAAAGAATTGCTTAAAAAAAGAATGGGGCCTGTCAAAAGGACAAAAGGAACCAACTTGAGAGAGTTCCTAATGGCCAAAGCTGAAGAGTTTTGAGCAGCAAAATAAAGGTAGTGTTGGACGGTAAATCAAAGAATAAAGTAAATATACATGAGTCCATAATAATATAAATAAATAATTGAATAACTAAATAATTAGGGGAGAAAGGACAAAACTTCCTCTTCAAAGAATACCAGTTAATAAATGTGGAAGGAATAAAAAAAAATAGAAAATAACAATTAACACACCAGAGTAATAACTGCTGCAGGTTAGATCCACAGAGGGATACTAAAATTAGTGGGTGAAAATTTAAGAAGAAATTGCTGCAGGTTAGATCCACAGAGGGATACTAAAAGGAATGAAAAAAATAGAAAATAACAATTAAAACACCAGAGTAATAATTGCTGCAGGTTAGATCCACAGAAGGATACTAAAATTAGTGGGTGAAAATTTAAGAAGAAATTTGCATATTTGCATAGCCTTGAAAAATTTTCCCCTGAATTTTTAATAATTATTGTGGTAGATTTTAACATAAGCCCACACTCCTTTGATACTCTTTTTTCAAGAATGGAGCTTAATTCCCCTCTTCTTGTGTATGGGCTGTACTTGGTGACTCATTCTAAAGAGTGAAGTATGGGATGAAAAAAAATAGTTACTTTAATAATATATCAGTAACTTGGAAGTTACCACCTTAACCAAGTGTTCAAAGTCAACATCAACAGTAATGTCTTGTTGATACCATGTAACATCTCCTATAATGCTATGAGAAAGGTGCTTTATCTCCGTCATATTCTTCCTGAAGATCTATAACTTTGGTCTCATATGAAAAAAACATCAGACTAACACAAACTGAGGAATGCTTTACAAATAACTAACCAGTGATCTTCAAATGTGTCAAGATCATGAAAAACAAGGTAAGATTGAGGAACTGTCAAAGATTAAAGGAGAACAAGGAGAAATAATGACTAAATGCAATGTAGTACCTTGGATTGGATCCTGGAAAGGAAAATAAAAATTAGCAGAAACACTGGTGAATATAAATAAATTCTGGAGTTTAGTGAATAATAATAATGTAACAAGGTCAATTTCTTAGTTTTGAAAAATGTACCATGGTAATTTAAGATATTAACGCTATAGGAAGCTGGATGAAGGGTATGTGGGAACTCTGTATTTTCTTTGTAATTCATCTATATATCTAAAATAATTTCAAAATAAAAAGTTTAGAATCCAAAACAAAAATGAACCCTCTTACACTGTTGGTGGGAATGTAAATTGGTGCAGCCACTATGGAAAACAGTAAGGAGGTTTCTCATAAAATTAACCAAATAAAGTTGCCATATGATCCAACAGTCCCACTGCTGGGCATATACCCAGACAAAAGAATAATTCAAAAAGATACATGCACCCCCATGTTCACTGCAGCACTATTTACAATAACCAAGACATGGAAACAACCCAAATGTCCATCGACAGATGAATGGATAAAGAATATGTGGTATATATATATATATATATATATATATATATATATATATATATATATATATATATATATAATGTAATATTACTCAGCTGTTAAAAAGGTTGAAATAGTGCCATTTGTAGCAACATAGATAGATCTAGAGATTACCATACTAAGTGAAGTAAGTCACAAAGGGAAAGACAAACACTATATAATATCACTTATAGGTAGAATCTGAAATATGCCACAAATGAACTTATCTATGAAACAGAAACAGACTCACAGACATAGAGAGCAGACTTGTGGTTGCCAAGGGGGAGGGGGTGTGAAGAAGGGAAGGACTGGGAGTTTGGGATTAGCAGATGCAAACTATTATATATAGGATGGATAAACAACAAGGTCTTACTGTGTAGCACAGGGAACTATATCCAGTATCCTGTGATAAACCATAATGGAAAAGAATATGAAAAGCAATATATATATATATATATATATATATATATATATAACTGAGTCACTTTGCTGTACAGCAGAAATTAATACATTTTAAATTAACTATACTTCAATAAAATTTTTAAAAAGTTATCTGCCATGAAGTTTTAATACACATCCATAAAAGCTGTAATGCCTCTTTCCTCTTACTCAATTTTCACACTAATGTACTGCAAGTGAGACAAAAGAGGATGACTTAGAAAAATAAAATTAGCATCATATGTCTTTTTACATACTTGACACTAGGCCATATTGGAGACTAATGTAATGATAACATTAACATGAAAGTCAAAATATACAAAAATCATTTTCTTAGTACCCTCTCTTTTACGTGATAGTAAAAAATACTTTATTAGGCCATGTGGTTAGCTCTCTTACATATTTTATTTTATAGCAAATTCATCATAACCTTACACTGTACCCAGTATTATCCAGGGTATTTTTCCAAAGTCTTGTTCATGTAAGTTTAGGGAATGCTCTATTAAAAATATTAAACTGGATTCTTTACCATAGGACTTTGTAGAAGTTTAATATATTAGTGTACTTTATGAATCTTATACAACATATACAGTATAAAGTGTCCCAAATGTCTTTGAACATAGGTCAGTTTTGCATTGAACATCTCATGGGATTTATGTAGGAAAAACCAACATAGCCTTTCCTTTAAATGTCACAGTTATACCCTTATTGCCTTATAGTAATATTAGCTCCCATTCTATTTTAACATGGTTTTAAGTTTTAGTATATGCCAGTGCCTATACTAAGTGTTTTGTTTGTTTGTTTGTTTTGTGGTACGCGGGCCTCTCACTGTTGTGGTCTCTCCCGTTGCAGAGCACAGGCTCCAGATGTGCAGGCTCAGTGGCCACGGCTCACGGGCCCAGCCGCTCTGCGGCATGTGGGATCCTCCCAGACCGGGGCACAAACCCGTGTCCCCTGCATCGGCAGGTGGACTCTCAACCACTGCGCCACCAGGGAAGCCCAATACTAAGTGTTTTATATACTTTATACAATTTAATCTTCAAAACAACCCTGTGAAATAATTGTTCAAATAAGAAAATGTATTTGCCCAAAGGTAGTCAAAATGCTATTAAGGGGCTATGATCTATGATGGAAATAAACCCTTGCCCATCTGACTACAAATCCAATGTCTTTAATCACTAAGCCACAGTGCCTCCATGAACTAATGTGGTGCTTTCCTGAATAAGACAGACTAATTATGTATTTGTTTAGGGAGTGTAATACTCTTTAGGAGTTTCCACGGAGCCACGTTCTATCACCTCCTAAATTACCCCTTGACAGAGCACCTCTAGAAATCTTTCTCTTAGATTTGTAGACTATTATCTAGAACACAAACAGTAACTAAATAAAGTGAAGCTGAGTATAGAAATAGTTCTTACACATTTGTTTATCTGAAGTCAACAGAGCAGTTGATGAACTAGAGAAGTCTGTTATAAATTCTCAAGCGAGTGTTATTGATGATTAATTTAGTATAAGTTTAAAACCCTCATATTTCTGTGAATCAAATAGAAGTGTGCTTACAATTTTTCCAAGCATGAGAAATTCGGAACACTAGAAAACTGAAGCCTCTAATATATGAAATATACCCTAATTTATTGAAAGCTACACAAAGTCGACAAACATCAAAGTAGAGAAATAATCTAGTTTTTGGTCAATTTGTTCAATTTTTGTCAATTTGTAACACCAGCAGTTAGAATAGCACCTGGTAATATTAAGTACTTAAGATTGTTGAGTGAATGAATGAACGCATGATAGAAGTAATCTGAAAAAGTCCTAATTAAAATATTTCATCTCAAATCCCTCAGGCCCAAACACATTCTAAATAAGTAATCTTTGTTGGTTGGTTTCTATTTTGTTTTTGTTGGGAGTGAAGGATGTAGATAAGAACATTCCTTCCCCTCACTCAGAATTATAGAACTGAAAACAATCTTGAAGATCATTTTTCTAAGCATCTCACCTTAAAAAAGTAAAGCCCAGATCTGTAAAGAGGTAAAGTGACATCCTGGAGATTATACAGGGAATCATCATTTCTCCTAATAATCTTTGATTTAACATTCTCCCCACCTTCAAATGTTAAACTAAATGCCTATTTGTCCTTTCAAACCACTGCATGCATATTTTTATCTCTGCACTATCTTTTACTAAATTTATTTAATTGAGTCCATTTACTTGATTATAATCACTTTGAAAGAAGAGATTTTTTTGATTCAAGTTTGCATTCACACACACACAAACACACACAAACACACCTTGTGCTTGGTAAATCTCAAAAAAAAAGTGTTTATTACCTGAACAAAATTATTAAGTGAAAGAATAGGGCTAGACCTAGGCTTTATGAATATGTGTTGGGAAAAAGCAGTCTCATATGCACAGAATTCTGATCCCCACTTGGTTTCATAAGAATAGGCCTTGGCCTGGGAACACTTCCTTACTAAGAGATAAGTTATCACAGCTTGTGCTAGACTTGTCACCTTGTGTGAGAATATCTTTCCCTGTTTCATACTCAAGTATACTCCTTTGTTAAGCTTAAGTGTGTACACTATATGTCACCTGGCCAATCCTACTGCTATATCTGTCCCATTTTGGGAGGGGACAGGGTCCTTCCGCTGCAGCACAAGATGGATGCACACAAGCCAATTGCCCTATGCCTACTGCTGAGAGGGACTCGCTGGTCATGAGAGACTATGTCCACTACTGAAGTTGATCTTCTTCTGCTTCTTCTCTATGTGAGTAAAGCATTTTTCCTCCCAATGCTTGGCTGTGTTGTTTTCCTTGGTGACTCTGATATCAAGATACAGTTGGAAGAAGTGCTCAGACTTCTACTCCTGATAATAGGAAATAGATGCTACTTGTTTGACAATATGTCTCTTTCCACAACGTTATTTTGCCACTTCTCTAATTCCATTTTTACATCTATTTGAAAATAAAACTACATAACCTATGTGGAAATTGGTTTTTCTACTGAAATAGTTCTGTTTGCCTCAGCTTCTTCAAGATGCTGTAAGATATTCCAAAGTAAAATATAGAAACTAAGAGAAACCCTTTGAAGAAAAATGGGTTTTTAAAAATCCCAAGGTCAAGGTAAGGATATGAAATGTCCAAAATACTGAAATATAGAGACAGAAAGATGAGTGGTTGCTTAGGACTTGGGAGGGGAGGAGATGAGGAGTGACTACTAATGGGTTTCAGGTTTCTTTGGGGGATGAGGAAAATATTCTAAAATCAGTTTATGATGATGGTCACAAAACTCTAAAAACCACTGAATTGTACACTTTAAACAGGTCAGCTTCAATATAACTTAAAAAATACCTCCCCTCAATGAAAGGAAATTGTCCACAGGAAAACAGGTTGTTAGCAAAGCTGAAATCTCTTGAAGTCCCATGATTTAAAATTTACACTTAATATGCTTTATATCAGAAAGGTGCCATATTACCCATTCTGTACTTTTAAGCATGTATACAGAAGCAATGAAAAATAATCTCGTAGAGCATAATCAGATATGGGTCCAATTCCAGTTCTAACACTTAATTGCTGTGTGACTGAGTTGCATAACCACCTTGAGCCTCCATTCCTTCATGTGGGACTATTAACAGTGCCTAATCCACAAGGCTGTTATAAACATTAAATACGATATCACATTGGTCACTTTTATTTTACAGTATTTCCAATTCCAGACTCTAGTCTCTAATTCTACCCACATGATCATTTTTGTTCTTCATTTCTGCTTATGGAAAATTCACATATTCCAACTGTGGACTTTAACCTCTAGTCCCACAAGCATTCTCATTTTTGTTCATCTCTCCTTTATGTGGTAAAGTTACACACAAATACCTTCACTCTGCTACATCCTACATGCATTAGGAATGAAAGCTCTCAAGGTGAACTTATGTATTTGAATCTCATATCTAACACTATTAACTGTGTGACTTTTGGTAGGTCTGTTGCCTCAGTTTCTTCATCTGTAAAGCAGAGATAAAATAATATTAACATCATAGGGTTATATATTTTTGTATATATAATGCTGAGGATAGTACCTGGTAAATAGCAAGTTCATAATAAATGTTGATATTAACAATATTTAAGAGTCTATTACTTTTTATAAAAATCTTCAACTCATGGATCCATAAACATTCTGGTGTAGCTTGTATTTTCCACTAAAGACTTGTTCACCCTTTTCACCAGCCTACTTCATTCTACACTTTATCCTTATGTACACTATATAGCCCTTTGTGTACTATAGCACCCTTTCCTTCTCATACTTACTTCTTTATCCTGACTTAATCAGTTGGCTTTGACAAAATCCCATCCTCATACTCTGTGTTCATTCAGTAACTGACTCATGGAAAATCAGGGGATTACCTCTGAGGTCACTGACATTATTTGTTCTAGAGTAATTCATAAATTATGCCTATTAAGTTTCTTGGACACAAAGGTACAGAGTAGGTGACGGGGATTCTCTAGAATATACCCAGAGTAAGTAATATGATCTCCATAATACCTAAGTATTCTTTATTTTTAACAGAAAATAATTCAGAAATACCTGTGTCATATTTGCAGTTAACCTCCCAAGGAACTAATAATTGAGAAACTTTTAAAAGTCTATTATTTTTCTTTGAAAAATAGAATAGGTATTTCTGAGTTTTCACAGATTGTTATAGAAAGTTCTGTGTTGCAGTAAAATTAAGGCAATATTTTGGTTAAGTATTATAGTAAATGATAGCTGTTCAGAGAAATTCAGTTCCTAATTTTTTGTTACTGGCAGTCATATTAGTGCCCTGGACAAGTTATGAAAGGCTTACTAACATTACTGGCTATAATAAGCCAGCACTTCCATCTTATTAATGTGGCTTTTTTCCCGCAACATGTAAAACTTTTGAAACAGAATTGGTGTATTATGTAGATTCTTTACTATTCATGACCTGATATATAGATTAAGTAGTAAAGTAGTGTTTGCCTTTGGAAAGTATGAATATTGTGTTAAGGTCCTATAGGTTTTTCTTTTCCTTATTCAGCCTCACTTGTTCCTGACTTTTAGTAGTCCAGTATGCATCACTGTCACTTTTACATTAGTGCTGCTACCATGAGCATTTATGCTAATTTAGTATATGTGCCAAAGTTATTACTGTTAGCTTCTGAACTGAGAATTAAACCTCATAAAGTCAGCTAACTGTATAGAATATTTCAGTATATCTCTGTCGATGAATTGTAAAGTCTATAGCCCCCTTAATGATTAACTCAAGAAATAGATCTTTTAATTTACATAATAGATGAACATGTGCCCCTACAGTCCTGTTGAGAACCTCAGTTGAAATGTACAATACTTTTCATAAGCAGTTGTTACCATGTCCTCTAGTTGTTGCTATCTGATAAAATCTTCTAGCATATGTTTGATATTTAGATATGTGTCAGTAGCTACACACCATGGAGATATCAAATGCTGCTTTCTTTTGTAAAAATCAGAGACAATAAAAGATTTGGAATGTGAGAGATACATATCTGTAGCTGTAGATACTTTTTTGCTATTTTTTCATTTCTTTGATGTGTGTTATGTGATTTTTGCAGTGGTTACATACATGCAATAAATAGTTATTTCCCTTGTTCTTAAAATGAAATTTAATATTAAATTTGATATCATATTTTGATAATACATTTGATAATGTATATTGATATTACCTCCATTTAAGCTATTTAATGCACGTCTTAAGCATTTACCTGTATCTTATTTGTACATATTTCCATTTTAAAAGAAACAACAACAAGCAAACAAACATGCTCCTAAGTAGCTTAAGCTTAAATTGTTTGGCAGTAAGGAATGACTGAGGAGTAATTATGTATTTTGAGGGTGAATTATTTCTACTTGTTGAGACAATTACATTGGACCTGTAATTTCAGCATGCATTGTTTTTCTTTAAACTTTTGCCAATAGAAATAATTTTGTGCTGTTTTTTTTCAGTTGTACAACTTCAACTTTTAATACAATTCAAATAAAGATTAAGTGAATGAAGAAATGTTTTCAAAGAAAAATCTCCAGAATACTTCACTAAGCAAGACAAGCCATTCTCTAGGGATAACAATATGCTTTAATGAAACATAATATTTTACACAGGTTAAAATTTTGTTTAACAATAAGTATACATATCTTTAAAACATCAAATATTCCTTTATATTCTTACCTAAATGTCCTCAGTGGATACCTTCCATGGTTTCTTTGATGGGCATCATTAGATTTCGAGATAGAAAAGTTTCCTCTGGCACTATTCTGCTACAATGGTAGACTCGCTAAACTTGTTTTTAAAAGGGCAAAAAGTTCTTTAAAAAAAACTGCATCCCTCTTTTCTTCCCAGTGAATAGATTTTATACTGACCTTCATACTTTGCTTAAGAATTTCAATATGCCAGCTACATCCCTTTAAGGGATCACTTCCTATTCATAACACTCAGAGTAACTGAACCAACCTATTATTTGAGGAAAGCTGGGAAATCAATCCTTTTTTCCTGTGAAGGAAGACCCAAGGTTTATTATAAGCATGCTACTATCTTGAATTACACTGGATCTTAAACTGGGGTTTACAAAGGGAACGAGACAATGAAAAGTAAGCTAACAACAACTGCTGTTAATGTTTTTAGAAGTGCTGAATGTTTTAAAATAGCAATAGTCTGTTGACAACATCCTTATCTGCAGAGATTTCCATCAGTATGGCATGAATATAATTGCTATCATCATATGGAAAGCTGCACAGTCACTGGAATTTGTTAGAATGAAGATCTGTGCACTGTTCCCAAGTGTTCTTTGTCATCTGAATTTATTTCTACAACTGGGAATAGTAGAACTACCAAATAATGTCACACCTCTCCCGAATTTAGATGGCCCTCACAGTTATATCATATTTAAAAAGTCAAATATAAAAGAATTTGATCTCCAGATTATTTTTAAGTAGTAAATTTAACAATTTTCTTTCATTTTTCAAGAGTTCTAATTCAAGTGAATGTATTTTTTCCAGTTTTATTGAGATATAATTGACATACAGCACTGTATAATTTTAAGGTGTACAGTGTAATGATTTAATTTACATATATTATGAAGTGATTGCCACAAAAAGTTTAGTTAACATCCACCATCTCACATAGATACAAAAAAGAAAAAAAATGTTTTTTTCCTTGTGATGAGAACTCTTAGGATCTACTCTTTTAACAACTTTCAAATATACCATACAGCAGAGTTAACCATACTCATTACATTGTACATTATATCCCTAGTACTTATGTACCAAAAAATTAATCAATAGTCAATCTGAGAGAGAAATGGAAAATTTTATTCAAGCCAACCTGAGGATTATAACCTGGGAGACAGTCTTTCAGAAAGCTCTAAGGACTGTTCCAAAGAGGTAACGTGGGAGGCCAGTATATATGTGATTTTAGAGAAGGGATACATGCAATTAAGCACACATCTTAGTAGAAGGTTACTGCTATTAGCAAGGAACGGATATCTTAGTTAATGGTCTTAGTGCTTTTCTAAGTATAGAAAGATGCAAGAAACTGAGTTCATAAAATTTACTCCTGAAAATATCTAACTATCTGAAGGCCTGTTCTGCCAGTTTTCCCAGAGCACAAAATACCTCATCCTGATCTTCACCCTGAATTCCTTTTAGGGTGTATTGTAGGTCAGGAACTGGAGTGGCTAATGACTTGATTCTTGTAGAACTGGATAGTGGACAAAATTATTTGTTTTACAATCTCCTCCCTTTCAGTCTTAAATTTGACCAAGGTTTGAGAGGCATTTTCTGATCAGTATTTCCCATGGCCCTAAGAATGCTCATTCCCAGGCCAAACGAGGATTTTGCTGATGGGCACTCAATATGCTTTTACTGGACTAGACCCTGTTAACAGTAGCCAAAAGTCTCTGGATCGCCTATTTTATTAGTCTGTCATGGTCCACAAAACTGTTCCCTCTTGTTCCTTCTTCTCATATCTAGAGTTACACTATTACAATCATTGGTCTTATAGAACTATATATTAGGTCAGTCGTTTCAAGTCAGCTAATCATCATTAATTTTATCTGAGTCTCAGTCACCACTTGGTAATGCAAGAAACAATAATCTTGTAAAATAGGCAGAACAAGTAACATAGCCAGTAACATTAACAAGGTCATAAGTAAGTATTTAAGCTAAGAACTTCCATTAGGTGTGGCCCAGTATCTCCCCAGGTCATCTGACTAGTCTGTTCTGCACCAATAGCTATCTGTAAGGGAAATGATCTACTGGCATTGTACATAAAGTTCACCAAAGATGTCTGCACATACAAGGTGAGTGGTGGGTCATCATGACCCCTTACAGGATTGAGAAAGGAATGTTATCTTGTAAGGAGTTACATGGCTGGTGTCAGAAGATGAAAAATTGATCTTTATGGTTGAGCAGGTATTTCTGCTACTGGGGAGGCCGCATTAACACATAATGCAGAGGCATAATGTGCACTTAGAGGGGAGGAAGGAGGCCCAAATGGGCAAAGAAAAAAATATGTTTAAATTTTTCTTGTCTTCCCTCAAAATATGAATTCTTCATTTCATCATAATTATTTATAACTGTAAGTTTGTATCTTTTGACTATCCTCATCGAACTCCCCCTCCCCCCACTTCTGGTAACCACAAATCTAATCTCTTTTACTATGAGGTGTTTTTTTTTTTTAAATTATTCCACATAAGTGAGATCATACAGTATTTGTCTTCCTCTGTCCAAATTATTTCTCTTAACAAAATGCCCTCAAGGTCCATCCATCCATGTTGTCACTAATGGCAGAATTTCCTTCTTTTGTGGTTGAATAATATTCCAGTGTATAAATGTACCACATCTTTTTAATTCATATATCCGTCAATGGCCGCTTAACTTTTCCCATATCTTGGCCTTTGTAAATAATGCTGCTATGAATATGGCAGTGCAGATATCTTTTCAACATACTGTTTTCATTTTCTTTGGATATATTTCCAGATGTAGAACTGCTGGATCATATGGCAGTTCTATTTTTAATTTTTTGAGGGCTCTCCATATTGTTTTCCATACTGGCTGCACTAATTTACATTCACACCAACATTATATAAGGGTTCCCTTTTCTCCACATCCTTGCCAGCATTTGTTATCTCTTATTTTTTGATGATAGCCATTCTAACACATGTGAGATGCAATCTCATTGTGGTTTTGACTTGCATTTCCCTGGTGATTAGTGACATTAAGCACATTTTCATGTACTTTTTGACCATTTGTATATTTTCTTTGGTAAAATGTCTATTCAGGTCCTTTGCCCATTTTGGAATGGATTATTTGGGCGGGGTTGGCATTGAGTTGTATGGTTTTATCCATTTTTGGATATTAATCCCTTACCAGATATATGGTTTGCAAATATTTTCCCATTCTATAGGTTGTCTTTTCATTTTGTTGATTGTTTCTTTTGTGCTGTCATGTTTTTAAACTCATCTCTAGAGAAACTGGCTCAGTAGTGGCAGAAAAATATGAAACATATTAAATCTGGTTGAAAATATTAACAGAATTCTGAGAATGAAGTAAGTTTTAAGTTGAAGACAAAAGGAAAATGAATGCTTATATCTATTCAAATAGAGAATATGGCACACTTTGGATGATACCATGTGCCAGATATAGTGCCATGGGTTTTATGGATATAATACCATTTAATATATATAAAGACATATAGTATCCCTATTTCAGAAGTGAGGAATCTCGACCTCTGATACTTAAAGTGATTTCTCCAAGTTTATGCTGTTAACAAATGGTAAAGTGTTTAAATGTAGTTTGATTCCTGATGCCTTCTCTTATCCACAATACTACACTGCCTCACAGATGTAGGAAGACTTTCATTTGTTTAATACTAAGAAAGGAAGTCAGGCAAATGAAGGAACAAACTGTTTAACAAGTGTGCTGCCTCTAGACATGATGACCAACATGTCGGCTTGCATTCCCGTGAACAACTGCCCCAAAATAATGATTGTTTGCCAGGAACGCTTTTTCCACTAGGGCGTCAGTTATGTGAGAAGTTGAATTTTTTAAAAAAGAATTGAATTAATATAACCAATATTTACTTAATCAATTTTAAATACTTCCTTTTTTCTCAAAAATATACTTTCCACTTTCATTAGAGTTGATTTAAAATACTGAAAAACTAAGTAGAAAAAAGCACTCCCTGAACAAAATTGGGGGAATTACTTCATGAAAAAAATTCAAGGACACGCTATTTTTCTCTGTCTACTAGGTGATGTGTTTATCCTTCGCGGCACTGCACAAACCCCAACATTTCTATAAATGGCTCCTCGACCCTCCTAGAGAGTGTTTGTCAATCTTTCCTTTTATCTGAAAGCAATTTCTTCATGCTTTCCATAACAATTCACACACTGCCCTGAAATTATATTTTCATGTTTACCTTACTACTGTGTATTTTACAGTGCCGGAATTGGGTGTGTATTCATCTCCCTATCTCTACTACTAAATACAATTCCCAATGCATAGGAAGTGCTTAACTATGGCTTAATGAAGAGATGGAAAGTACTCTTGCTGAATTCAGAGGCAGCTCTTCACTATGGTATTTAAATCTGAAAATAATTAAGCTCGGCTAAAATACTATATTTGGACTCCAAGAAAATGGAGTTGCTTTCAAATAAATGGTTATAAATGCATTCACAATAATGCACATTTTTATAAAAATTAAGACATTATACATGGCCAAGATATTGCCAAGTAAAATATACGATTAATTTCTTCAATTCCCACACCCTCTGATGAATATATACACAGTAAGATTATCTAGGAAATTTTTGCATACCACATTCACATTCAAATACATACCAAAATTTAGCTAGAGTTTGGTAAAAAGAAAATGTCAAAAGGGAGAGCATTTTGATATGGTTTACTTTTTAAAGTTCTGGATATGATACAACATAAGTTCTGTCTAGGTATCTGAGAAGTACCTTAAAACACTGACAATCTGTTTGTTTCATCATTGAATGGTTCTTCTAGACAAGTCCTGGTTTCCCAAGGATTATGCACACAGTTGCCTTTGCTGTTATTATTTTACGGCAACTTGTCTTAAAGTATTTTGGTTTATAGCTATTTTGTGGTACACCACTAAAGTGCAACAATCTCCACATACACGGTCTAATGGCAATTTATTTTTTATCTAGTAGCAATTTTTGATAAAAATGCTAGGTAATGACAGTGCTAGCTTGACAATGAATGAATGAGAGAAACACTGCTCTACACTTGACTATTTTATCTGCATGTTTTTCTTATAGACTATGGAACAAACCAACTGTTAGCAACAACAAAGTTCCTAACCTATAGTTAGAATAAATTCCAGTTTTATTATTCATAAGCATCTTAGCAACTCTTCCAAATGTATTGTTTCCATAATGTGGGGATGAATAAATTATTTATAATCATCTTTGGAAATAAAATCCGTATCTAGGTATTCTTTCAAAATGTCTCCTCAAAGCAAATTGCACTTTTAGGTATTTTTTCCTACCTATGTCCTTCCTATAAAAAGCTCCTAAGTCAATCTCTATAAAAAGCTCCTAAGTCAATCTCACAGTAATTAATTTGTAACACACAACACCAGTGTTCCAATAGAGGGCACTATTCTAAATAGGAGATTATTGTATAAGCACAAAACTAATGATAGTTAAATTGTTGGAAATTAATTATTTCTTATGGGACACTATATTGATCAGTATTGAGATCTAATTATGTGAAAATTTTATTTTTTTTCCAAAAAGGAATTTATTAAAATAAAATTAGTGATCAGATACCAACTTGATGATTTTGCCAGACTGTTGACATGGGATTAGAATTCCAGGAAAGGATCCAGTGTTTTCAAAAACGTTAAATATTGCTTATTTCACAATAAGAGTTTTAAATAATTTACATTTTGAGCTTTCTTATGATACTAATAATGCTAATAATTAAATGCCTTTCAAAACATAATTTCACTAATAGCTAATGAAACTCATAGGACTATCTTGTAAATATATAGTAGAACAGCTTCAAAAACTGTCACCATATGGTTTTAGCATAAGACATAGCACAAATTTGACAGACTAATGCATTTCCTTTCTCAGCCTTCGAACTACCGTCTGGAATTATTCATGGGCATAACCACTTTAGAGCTCATTTTGGTTTCTTAAATATGACCTTTTATTCTGAAATGAGTTTAGTTCTATTAAAAATGGATTAATGTAAAATGGAATACATATATATTCTTTAATAGCCATAAGGAGGGAAAAAAATTTTATTGCTTGAGACATTTAAAGGAAGCAGAAAAAGAGGGGGTTGAAAACAAAGTGAATAGGAAATAAAGTCTTCATATCTAAGATTTACAAGGTAATCCTTTTCCAAAAATGTATCCATTTATGTTTTCAAAAAGATGTCATTACTTTAATATTCAGTAACTTTGCAATTAATATTGACTCTGTCATAATGACTATTGCATATATCTGCTTTTTCATAAGTATTCAACTTTGACAACCTGCTGTGTTTTTCTGGTCTTCTAATTAATGAGCTTTTCTCACCTTGTGATTATCTAATTTTCACTTAATTGCTTTATAGTAATAAAGTTCATCTTACATTCTTCTCCCATAAGGATTAGATTTTTTTAATGCAACAAATCATCTTGTAGAGCTGAAAATGATGCATTTTATTAGGATGGTTTCTCTTCCTCTGAGATTTAGATGACTACAATTTCAACTGAAGGTTGGAGAGGTTATTATAAGTCTCCTATATTCAGTTATTCATCACTTATTGAATGTCATAAATAAACTTTCATTGGAAAATAATATTTTCCAGGAAAAAGAAAGCAATAGAAAACAATATTAAACCAAATCTATTTCCTTGTTATAAAACTATTGATGTGAGATCTCTTTCATGCTCAGTTTTTCACTCAACATATTCTACAATTTATTTTACTACTTCCACATCTCATTAACAAGTGCTCAAACACATTCTGGACTATTTATTACAAAGTACAATAACTAAACACATTTTTAAATGAATATTTTTCTTATTATGTCCAACTTTTGCTTTAATAAGAATTTTTACATTAATGGCATATTTTCAATCAGGACAAAACTTCTTTTATTTGTGATACCAAATACATTACTAGAAGAATAATTTGGATATTAAGCATAAAGCTGTGGCAACCATGTAAATTAATACACATATTTTAATATGGTCACCATTTAGAATGAGAAAAATTATTTAGCCCTAATTTTTGTATCATGACTTTACTGTATCTAAAAACAAAAAAGTAGTGTGGCCTTTTAGGTAAGGGCTCTACATATAAGGTTTTACCCTTAAGAGGTCTAGCTCAACTCTTGTTATCAGAATAAAGAAAGTTTGGTTCAGTCACATAAATGCTTCAAGAGAAACTGCTAATCTTTATTTTTCTTACAGATCACTTTAGAATATTGAAAATTCTCAACTTGTGATCTTTGTGTATTTAATATTAGTTCACCTGGTTTAAGATACAAATATGAGGATGATCAATAATCACTCAGCTATGTAATAACTGATACTTTCCTGTCAACACTTGAGGTGGAATGAAAACTTAAGTACTGTATAATCTGAGCCTCCAAATTTGTGGATTCTCTAATGTATACATCCACCTAAACTTTGAGTAAAATTTCCCTTCAAATATGATTCGCTAATTCTCATTAGTGCTTAATGCCTTTAAACAATACTTAGCATAGTTGTTTTTGATACTCAGTATTTAGTAGTTATTAATGAGAAAGACCAATGAGACGTCAAGATGGGTAGACTTTAGATTTTGTATAATAAATATTGCCATTTAGGTTTGAGAGGTTATTTTTTAAAATAAGAATAGCAACTCAATTATTTACTGTCTTTTGTGTAGTTACAAACTTAACTATAATCAGTAGATATGAGATTTTAATATAAAATGACAGAACGTTTCATGTTTGAGTTGTAAAATCTCTACTTCTGATATAATCTCCATTAGCCCTGAACACAGTTGTTACTGCAGCTTCATTTGGCTAGAAAATTGCCAACAAGAGCCCCTCTAATGAATAATGCAGTTGCAAAACACCGTAAGCATCCTAGTCTGATTAGTTTCATGAAAGGGATGATGAGTTATCTCATGAATAGTGTATTATTATGAAAAACAGGGAGACATTGTTGCTATGGTGTTTTCTTGGTGCTAAAACAAGGTATAATGAATTAGAGGACTAGGCAAGTAATATTTGTTCTGACAGGACCAAATTATGGTCATGCAGTGACAATATGAAACCACCACCATCTCTGATGGTAAAAGAAGGTTCAAGGGACGAGGGGAAGATGGAAGAAGAGTAAGACGCAGAGATCACCTTCCTCCCAACAGATACACCAGAAATACATCTACATGTGGAACAACTCCTACAGAACACCTACTGAATGCTGGCAGAAGACCTCAGACCTCCCAAAAGGCAAGAAACTCCCCATGTACCTGAGTAGAGCAAAAGAAAAAAGAATAAACAGAGACAAAAGGATAGGGACAGGACCTGCACCAGTGGGAGGGAGCTGTGAAGGAAGAAATATTTCCACACATTAGGAAGCCCCTTCGCGGGCAGAAACTGCGGGTGGCAGAGGGGGGGAACTTCGGTGCCACAGGGGACAGCGCAGCAACAGGGGTGCGGAGGGCAAAGCGGGGAGATTCCCACACAGAGGATAGGTGCCAACCGGCACTCACCAGCCCGAGAGGCTTGTCTGCTCACCTGCTGGGGCGGGCAGGGCTGCAAGCTGAGGCTCAGGCTTTGGTCGGAGCGCAGGGAGAGTACTGGGGTTGGCGGCATGAACAGAGCCTGAAGGGGTTAGTGCACCACGGCTAGCCGGGAGGGAGTCCCGGAAAAGGTCTGGAACTGCCAAAGACGCAAGAGACTTTTTCTTCCCTCTGTTTCCTGGTGCACGAGGAGAAGGGATTAAGAGCGCTGCTTAAAGGAGCTCCAGAGACGGGCATGAGCCGCGGCTAAAAGCACAGCCCACAGAGACGGGCGGGAGACGCTAAGGCTGCTGCTGCCGCCACCAAAAAGCCTGTGTGCGAGCACAGGTCACTATCCACACCTCCTTTCCGGGGAGGCTGTGCAGCCCGACACTGCCAGGTTCCCGGAATCCAGGGACAACTTCCCCAGGAGAATGCACCGCGAGCCTCAGGCTGGTGCAGCGTCACACCAGCTTATGCTGCCGCAGGCTCGCCCTGCACTCCGTGCCCCTTGCTCCCCGTGGCCTGAGTGAGCCAGAGCCCCCGAGTCAGCGGCTCCTTTAACCCCGTCCTGTCTGAGCGGAAAAACAGACACACTCCAGCGACCTACACGCAGAGGCGGGGCCAAATCCAAAGCTGAGCCCCTGGGAGTTGTGAGAACAAAGAAGAGAAAGGGAAATCTCTCCCAGCAGCCTCAGAAGCAGTAGATTAAAGCTCCACAATCAACTTGATGTACCCTGCATCTGTGGAATACATGAATAGACAACGAATCATCCCAAACTGAGGAGGTGGACTTTGAGAGCAAGATTTAGAATTTTTTTCCCCTTTTCCTCTTTTTGTGAGTGTGTATGTGCATGCTTCTGTGTGAGCTTTTGTCTGTATAGCTTTGCTTCCACCATTTGTCCCAGGGTTCTATCCGTCCGTTTTTTGGGTTTTTTTTTAGTTTTTTTATAATAATTATTTTTTATTTTAATAACTTTATTTTATTTTACTTTATCTTCCTTTCTATCCTTCCTTCCATCCTTTAGACAACGAATCATCCCAAATTGAGGAGGTGGACTTTGAGAGCAAGATTTATGATTTTTTCCACTTTTCCTCCTTTTGTGTGTGTGTATGTATATGCTTCTGTATGAGATTTTGTCTGTATAGCTTTGCTTCCACCATTCGTCCTAAGGTTCTATCTTTCCGTTTTTTTTAAATTATTTTTTCTTACTAATTATTTTTTTAATTTAATAAATTCATTATATTTTACTTTATTTGATTTTACTTTATCTTCTTTCTTTCTTTTTTCTTTCCTTCCCTCCCTCCTTCCTTCCTCCCTCCATCCCTGCCTCCCTCCGTCCCTCCCTCCTTTCATTCTTTCTTTCCTTCTTTCCTTCTTTTCTTCTTTCCTTCTTCCTTCCTTCCTTCCTTCCTTTCTTTCTTTCTTTCTTTCGTTATTGCTTTCTTTCTTTCTTCCAACTTCTACTAATTCTTTCTCTCTACTTTTTCTCCCTTTTAATCTGAGCTGAGTGGATGAAAGTCTCTTGGTGCTGCAGCCAGGAGTCAGTGCTGTGCTTCTGAGGTGGGAGAGCCAACTTCAGGACACTGGTCAACAAGAGACCTCCCAGCTCCACATAATATCAAACGGCAAAAATCTCCCAGAGATCTCCATCTCAACGCCAGCACCAAGCTTCACTCAACGACCAGCAAACTGAAGTGCTGGACACCCTATGCCAAACAACTAGCAAAACAGGAACACAACACCACCCATTAGCAGAAAGGCTGCCTAAAATCATAATAAGTCCACAGACACCCCAAAACACACCACCAGACATGGATCTGCCCACCAGACAGACAAGATCCAGCCTCATAAACAAGAACACAGGCACTAGTCCCCTCCACCAGGAAGCATACACAAACCACTGAACCGAACTTACCACTGGGGACAGACACCAAAAACAACGGGAACTACAAACCTGCAGCCTGCAAAAAGGAGACCCCTAAAACAGTAAGATAAGCAAAATGAGAAGACATAAAATCATACAACAGTTGAAGGAGCAAGATAAAAACCCAGCAGACTTAACAAATGAAGAGGAAATAGGCAGTCTACCTGAAAAAGAATTCAGAATAATGATAGTAAAGATATCCAAAATCTTGGAAATAGAATAGACAAAATGCAAGAAACATTTAACAAGGACCTAGAAGAAATAAAGATGGAACAAACAATGATGAACAACACAATAAATGAAATGAAATACTCTAGATGGGATCAATAGCAGAATAACTGAGGCAGAAGAACGGATACGTGACCTGGAAGATAAAATAATGGAAACAACTACTGCAGAGCAGAATAAAGAAAAAAGAATGAAAAGAACTGAGGACAGTCTCAGAGACCTCTGGGACAGCATTAAATGCACCAACATTCGAATTTTAGGAATTCCCAAAGAAGAAGAGAAAAAGAAAGGGAATGAGAAAATATTTGAAGAGATTATAGTTGAAAATTTTCCTAATATGGGAAAAACAATAGTTAATCAAGTCCAGGAAGCACAGAGAGTCCCATATAGGATAAATCCAGAGAGAAATACGACAAGACACATATTAATCAAACTGTCAAAAATTAAATACAAAGAAAGCATACTAAAAGCAGCAAGGGAGAAACAACAAATAACACACAAGGGAATCCCCATAAGGTTAACAGCTGATTTTTCTGCAAAAACTCTGTAAGCCATAAGGGAGTGGCAGGACATACTTAAAGTGATGAAGGAGAAAAACCTGCAACCAAGATTACTCTACCCAGCAAGGATCTCATTCAGATTTGTTGGAGAAATTAAAACCTTTACTGACAAGCAAAAGCTGAGAGAGTTCAGCACCACCAAACCAGGTTTACAACAACAGCTAAAGGAACTTCTCTAGGCAAGAAACACAAGAGAAGGAAAAGACCTACAATAACAAGCCCAACACGGTTTAGAAAATGGGAATAGGAACATACGCATTGATAATTACCTTAAATGTAAATGGACTAAATGTTCCCACCAAAAGACACAGATTGGCTGAATGGATACAAAAAACAAGACCCATATAAATGCTGTCTACCAGAGACCCACTTCAGACGTAGAGACACATACAGATTGAAAGTAAGGGTATGGAAAAAGATATTCCATGCAAATGGAAACCAAAAGAAAGCTGGAGTAGCAATTCTCGTATCAGACAAAATACACTTTAAAATAAAGACTATTAGAAGAGACAAAGAAGGACACTACATAATGATCAAGGGATCGATCCAAGAAGAAGATATAATAATTGTAAATATTTATACACCCAAAATAGGGTCACCTCAATACATAAGGCAAAAACTAACAGCCATAAATGGGGAAATCGGCAGTAACACAATCACAGTAGGGGACTTTAACACCACACTTTCACAAATGGACAGATTATCTGAAATGAAAATAAATAAGGAAACACAAGCTTTAAATGATACATTAAACAAGATGGACTTAATTGATATTTATAGGACACTCCATTCAAAAATACACATTTTTCTCAAGTGCTCATGGAACATTCTCCAGGATAGATCATATCTTACATAACAAATCAAGCCTTGGTAAATTTAAGAAAATTGAAATTGTATCAAGTATCTTTTCCAACCACAACGCTATGAGACTAGATATCAATTACAGGAAAAGATCTGAAAAAAATACAAACATATGGAGGCTAAACAATACACTACTTAATAATGAAGTGATCAATGAAGAAATCAAAGAGGAAATCAAAAAATACCTAAAAATAAATGACAATGGAGACACGATGACCCAAAACCTATGGGATACAGCAAAAGCACTTCTAAAATGGAAGTTTAAAGCAATACAAGCCCACCTTAAGAAACAGAAGACACCTCGAATAAACAACATAACCTTGCACCTAAAGCAATTAGAGAAAGAAGAACAAAAAACACCCAAAGTTAGCAGAAGGAAAGAAATCAAAAAATCAGATCAGAAATAAATGTAAAAGAAATGAAGCAAACGATAGCAAAGATCAATAAAACTAAAAGCTGGTTCTTTGAGAATATAAACAAGACTGATAAACCATTAGCCAGACTCATCAAGAAAAAAGGGAGAAGACTCAAATCAATAGAATTAAATGAAAAAGGAGAAGTAACAACTTACACTGCAGAAATACAAAAGATCATGAGAGATTACTACAAGCAATACTATGCCAATAAACTGGACAACCTGGAAGAAATGGAAAAATTCTTAGAAATGCACAATGTGCCAAGACTGAATCAGGAAGAAATAGAAAATATGAACAGACCAATCAGAAGCACTGAAATTGAAACTATGATTAAAAATCTTCCAACAAACGAAAGCCCAGGACCAGATGGCCACACAGGAGAATTCTGTCAAACATTTATAGAAGATCTAACACCTATCCTTCTCAAACTCTTCCAAAACATAGCAGAGTGAGGAACACTCCCAAATTCATTCTAGGAGGCCACCATCACCTTGATACGAAAACCAGACAAGGACATCACAAAGAAAGAAAAGTACAAGCCAATATCACTGATGAACATAGATGCACAATTCCTCAACACAATACTAGCACACAGAATCCAACAGCACATTAAAAGGATCATACACCATGAACAGGTGGGGTTTATTCCAGGAATGTAAGCATTCTTCAATATACACAAATCAATCAATATGATAAACCATATTAACAAATTGAAGGAGAAAAAACATATGATCATCTCAATAAATGCAGAGAAAGCTTTTGACAAAATTCAACACCCATTTATGACAAAAATCTTGCAGAAAGTAGGCATAGAGGGAACTTTCCTCAACATAATAAAGGCCATATATGACAAATCCACAGCCAACATCATCTTCAATGGTGAAAAACTGAAAGCATTTCCACTAAGATCAGGAAAAAGACAAGGTTGTCCACTCTCACCACTCTTATTCAACATAGTTTTGGAAATATTATCCACAGCAATCAGAGAAGAAAAGGAAAAGGAATCCAAATAGGAAAGGAAGAAGTAAAGCTGTCACTGTTTGCAGATGACATGGTACTATACAAAGAGAATCCTTAAGATGCTACCAGAAAACTACTAGAGCTAATCAATGAATTTGGTAAAGTTGCAGGATACAAAGTTAATGCACAGAAATTTCTGGCATTCCTATACACTAATGATGAAAAACCTGAAAGTGAAATCAAGAAAACACTCCCACTTACCATTGCAACAAGAAGAATAAAATATCTAGGAATAAACCTACCTAAGGAGACAAAAAGACCTGTATGCACAAAATTATAAGACACTGATGAAAGAAATTAAAGATGATACAAATAGATGCAGAGATATACCATGTTCTTGGATTGGAAGAATCAACATTGTGAAAATGACTCTACTACCCAAGGCAATCTACAGATTCAATGCAATTCCTATCAAACTACCACTGGCATTTCTCACAGAACTAGAACAAAAAAAAATCACAATTTGTATGGAAACACAAAATACCCCGAATAGCGAAAGCAGTCTTGAGAACGAAAAGCGGAGCTAGAGAATTCAGGCTCCCTGACTTCAGACTGTAGTACAAAGCTACAGTAATCAACACAGTATGATACTGGCACAAAAACAGAAATATAGATCAATGGAACAGTATAGAAATCCCAGAGATAAACCCATGCACATATGGACACCTTATCTTTGATAAAGGAGTCAGGAATGTACAGTGGAGAAAGGACAGCCTCTTCAATAAGTGGTGCTGGCAAAACTGGACAGGTACATGTTAAAGTATAAGATTAGATCACTCCCTAACACCATACACAAAAATAAGCTCAAAATGGATTAAAGACCTAAATGTAAGGCCAGAAACTATCAAACTCTTAGAGGAAAACATAGGCAGAACATTCTATGACATAAATCATAGCAAGATCCTTTTTGACCTACCTCCTAGAGAAATGGAAATAAAAACAAATATAAACAAATGGGACCTAATGAAACTTCAAAGCTTTTGCACAGCAAAGGAAACCATAAACAAGACCAAAAGACAACACTCAGAATGGGAGAAAATATTTGCTAATGAAGCAACTGACAAAGGATTAATTTCCAAAATTTACAAGCAGTTCACGCAGCTCAATAACAACAAAATAAACAACCCAATCCAAAAATGGGCAGAAGACCTAAGTAGACATTTCTCCAAAGAAGATATACAGACTGCCAACAAACACATGAAAGAGTGCTCAACATCATTAATCATTAGAGAAATGCAAATCAAAACTACAATGAGATATCATCTCACGCCAGTCAGAATGGCCATCATCAAAAAATCTAGAAACAATAAATGCTGGAGAGGGTGTGGAAAAAAGGAAACACTCTTGCACTGCTGGTGGGAATGTGAATTGGTACAGCCACTATGGAGAACAGTATGGAAGTTCCTTAAAAATCTACAAATAGAGCTACCATATGACCCAGCATCCCACTACTGGGCATATGCCCTAAGAAAAGCATAATTCAAAAAGAGTCATGTACCAAAATCTTCATTGAAGCTCTGTTTACAATAGCCTGGAGATCGAAACAACCTACGTGTCCATCATCGGATGAATGGATAAAGAAGACGTGGCACATATATACAATGGAATATTACTCAGCCATAAAAAGAAACGAAATTGATCTATTTGTAATGAAGTGGATAGACCTAGAGTCTGCCACACAGAATGAAGTAAGTCAGAAAGAGAAAGACAAATACCATTTGCTAACACATATATATGGAATTTAAGAAAAAAATGTCATAAAGAACCTTGTGGTAAGACAGGAATAAAGACACAGACCTAGTAGAGAACGGACTTGAGGATATGGGGAGGGGGAACGGTGAGCTGTGACAAAGTGATAGAGAGGCATGGACATATATACACTACCAAATGTAAGGTAGATAGCTAGTGGGAAGCAGCCACATAGCACAGGGAGATCAGCTCAGTGCTTTGTGACCGTTTGGAGGGGTGGGATAGGGAGGGTGGTTGGGAGGGAGATGCAAGAGGGAAGAGATATGGGAACATATGTATACGTATAACTGATTCACTTTGTTATAAAGCAGAAACTAACACACCATTGTAAAGCAATTATACCCCAATAAAGATGTTAAAAAAAAAGGTTCACAATGTGAAAGAAATTTGGCTAAATCATAAATTTCAGAAAATGTTTCACGTGTCGAACTATTTGAAAGAAAGTGGATTTTTACAATGCCTTACATTTCTACTAGTTCAATAGCAACATATCTGTATAAGGAGAAATTACATTTTGTCACTGTTCAATAATGTTCAATGTCAGAAGTGTTTGAGTTTTTTCACCAAGATGAGAACTTGTCTTTTTCCTAAAAAATCTAAAATTGCTATTGGAGGTGGTTGTAGCAGTGTGAACTCTTCCCTGAAGACTAAAGTTCATGACTCAATAGTGAAGTCTCTGAGGAGAGAATTGAAGCAGAAAGACAGATAAAGAAGGACATTTATTGGAGAGAAAGTGACGTATACAAAGATATGAGGATGAGAAAAATTAAGATATTCATGATAAAGTAGTTAGGTATGGCAAGGGAAGTGTTCCGTGAGGAAATTGCTTTTATATGGGACTGGGATGGCAGCCAATGCCAGATCACACCAGGCCTCACATGCTAAGCTAAGGAGCTCATTGAATAATTTTTAGTAGTACTAACATTGCCTGATATATATTTTTTAAATCACTAAAGTAGCAGAGTGAAAAACTGATTGAAGGGAATCAATACTGGAGATAAAACATTGGTTAGGCATGTTTCACCATGATCTAGGTAAGAGTAGTTATACTAAGGCAATGTCAGTGAAGAAGGAAATCACAGGACAGATTGTGAAAATGTTTAAATGAAGAATTTATCAATTATGTTGAACAAATAATGTGAGAGATGAAAGAAAGAAAAGAGGCTAGGAAACTACCAGATATCTATCCTGAGTAGTAGTAACTGTAAAATCTGGAGGGACGATGGTAAATTTGATTTAGTAACCATTATATGGAAATGCAAGTGGGACATGCCAGTGGATATACTGCAAAAAAAGTGTGATCTCACGGAGCTTCCCTGGTGGTGCAGTGGTTGAGAGTCCGCCTGCCAATGCAGGGGACACGGGTTTGTGCCCCAGTCCAGGAGAATCTCACATGTCACGGAGCGGCTGGGACAGTGAGCCATGGCCCCTGAGCTTGCGCGTCCGTAGCCTGTGCTCCACAACGGGAAAGGCCACAACAGTGAGAGGCCTGCGTACCGCAAAAATAAAAAAAAATAAAAAAAAGTCATCTCAGGAGAAACTTCAGGAGAGAAATCACCTTAAGAGTCATTTGCCTTTAGATTCTCGTTGAATTCATGGCTGCAGATGAGATTACATGGTGCTATGCTGGTGTCATAGCTGTTGTGAATGGAGAGAAAAAATAACCCTCTTTTTTAAAAAAGACAGCGACAGGAGTATCTGTTGCCATTTAGGAGGAAATTTGCTTATGTTTTGATTACTTCTTATACTTTTTGTTCTATATTATGCTATAATTTTTATTCTTTTGTAATACTGTATAATATAGTACATGTCTTCTTTCACTAAACAAACATTCAATATGAAATACTGATTTGATTTTGACTCTTGCCTAGTCTGATGATAGAATGTTGCTAGTCCATTTTCATAGAGGCATTTACATAATCTCTGACTAGTCCCTTTCCTCAAAACATAGAAAAATAATAGACTTTCACTTAGGAATAATTTTCTAAATTGTGAATGTTGTATAATGTGGAATTGGCTTTCAAATAATCCAGTGAGAAAGAAAGTGGCATGTAGTGTTATAGATGAAACTAGATTTGCGGTGAGTTGACAAGCTTTGAAACTGGATGATGAATACATTAGAGTTCGTTAGTCTCTTCTATTTTTATATATGTTTGAAGCTTTCCATAATAAAAAGTTTAAAATATTATAAGTAATCCTGCACATATAAAATGCACCGTAAACATTAACTAAAATGAAAATTGTGGAAAATTAATATTAACCATTGATCAGCAGTTACTAAATAAAAGAGGTTCCTAAGGGATGATGGTTAAAAGTAGTCTCCCATAACAGGGAAATACCCAGAAGAAACACACAGGGTGACGGCCATGAAGAGGAGCCCAAAGTCCCCACTCACGAGGGACTCAGGTCGATCCTACTGAGACATGAACTTTCACGGGAACCTCTCCACAGAGAGGCTTCACACGCACGTGAAGGTACCTGCATGAGTTTACTCTTTGCAGCTTTGCCAGCATCGGAGAAAGCGAAAACTCTACCTGAATGTGTGTTGATAACGTGGAGCCCCTTACAGAACTGGCTGCACCAGTACGGTCTGACATGGAAAGGCGAATAACACACAAGAGTAGGTTTTTAAATACACTTAACGCGGTTTTAAAAGTATGTAAACACAACAAGAAAGCAACTTCTCTGTGTCTCCAAGGAGCCCATGTTTTGTTTTTGTTTTTCTAAGTATAGAATGGTGTTTAGAAACCACGTACTAATATATAATAAATGGATTTGTTAAAATGAGGGAAAAAAAAGTAGTATCCCATAAGGAAAAAAAGAATACAGCATCTAAGTGCTCATGAATTTTATATAGGCTAATTTTACACACATTGTCATGATTCGAAGTCAGATCTTTGATACATTCAAATCAATTTGCCAGAACAATGCATAAAATGATTAAAACTGTAAGTTGAATCTGGATGGATTTGGTTTTCATATCGTGATTATTTTACCTATTTAGTTTCTGCTGTGATAACCATATCAAACCTAATAGTACCAAACCCCATGGTATGCTTTTAAAAAATAAATTAAAAAGCAAGGCTTATTTTACTATAAACTAGAAATATATTTCAACAACTTTATTCATTTTAACCTTAATTATATTTGTATCTTTAAAACTTTTGAGCCCATAACTATTGCATTTTTTATTTCTTTTTTAGTTGTAGAAAAGGTAAATTAACAATCTTCCATCCTGTGACTAAAATATTCAAGAATAAACTTTTCAAATGAAAGAGATAATTATTTATTAATTATTATGGATAGTTAGTTCATGAAATGTGTTCTTCTGATGGATGAAGGCACCCTCTGCCATCCCACATGCCTAATATCTATTTAGATAAAGTAAACTATAAAATAGCACAAGTGAAGCAAACTCTGCAATCATCACTTGACTCAGCTGGGAACATTATAAGTAATTAGAATTTTTAAATAATTAGCTATGACATTTGTTTTATAAACAGTAGTATATTATGATAAAATAAGGTATCTAAAGGATTCTATAGTTGTTTTCTCAAAGGGTCATCTAAGAACACTTTGCAATAGTATGTAGTGAGCTTGTTAAAAATGCTATTTCCGCCTCACTGCAGTAGACCTGCTGGAACAGAATTTCTGTAGTCAGTACTCAAGAATATGCATTTTAGTACAGTGCTCATAGTGATTTTTATGCTCACTAAATATTTAAAGTCACTGTGCTAGAGGCTAAGATGATGTAAAAGAAATTCTATTTAAAACAGCTATTCAGTGAAGGTTCTTTAAATTTCTACAGCAATCTCCACTCTATAATGGATAAAGCAAGGTTAGAGAATTCTATTCACTTTCTCAGGCCATACTAAATGTTTGACACAGGCAATTTGGAGCATGCCTAGAAAAAGAATAGTTGGCTCATAACTGGTGATCGGTATGTATTTGTTGAAATAATGAATATAATGTAAACAGACATTTTTTTTCAGTTTTGTCCTTTGATATCAGCACAAGATGTTATCTTCAGTAATGGAGAAATAGTCATTTACTAAACATCTACCATGTAGAGCACTATGTGGAGGGTTCTAGAAATATGACCAACTGAGCTACTCCCAAACTGAAATGCTAGAAAAAAATATTTTCTTGTGTAGTAGGTTGTTTCAGATTTCTGTAAATACATTTCACTTTAATGCATCTAGTCTATGATTTTTCCCTTAAAAACGGGTTGATAAAACTGCATAAGCATTATCATTAATATATAATGTTAGATAAAAAATATTTTGTTGTAGTACTTAGCTGGAAAAATGGAGCAAATGGGAGAAAGGAAGGTAATAAAATGGATGTTTTTGAGTCATAAAAAAACAATTCTCCCAATGTGACAGATTCTAATGTAAGTTCACCAAACTCATTACTTTCTTCTTGGCACACATCTACATTTCTCAGCCTTCCTGGCTTAATTTAAGTGTGATCTTGTGTCTGATTTCTGGGTAATAGAATGGGGGTGGCAGTGTTGGTCACTACTTCCAAAGCTATCCAATAAAAACCTCCCACTGTGATCAGCCATGTTGTTTTCTGCAGTGACTTTAGAAGTTATGTGTTGAAGACAGAGGAGCCACAAGATGGAAGGAGTCCGAATCCTGAATCACCACTTAGATGAAAGCTGTCAGCTAATCTGAAACCTATGTTTTTCACTTTACATAGATGTTAAGCCACTTATATTTGGGGATTTGTCTGTTACCATAGCTACCAAATCTTATTTAACAGAAATTAGTTCTTTGAAATGGCAAGCTGCCACAACAGAACCTAAAATTTCATTACTTTAACAGTCAGACAGTGAGCAGTAAGGTAACTGATTTGGAGGTTGAAAAGATGAAGACCCATGATACACGGTGGCAAAACATCTTTTTAAAAAATTGTTGCTTGCTATAACTTGGAAGGCAAACCATATGCTCACTGAGCCTATAACTCTAAAGAGTAAGAGTTGGAGTCAGAATCATACTGTGCCTTGTTTTTATTTGCTGTTTTTAGAAAGTATTAAAAGAGATAAGCTTAGAAAGGAATTGGCCAGTTTGCAAGCAAAAATAACCTGTGCATTTCGAGATCTTCAAAAAGCAGTACTATGGAAGCTCTTTCCACACCATGAAGGTTTACTAGAAAACTGCCTATCAATCCAAGAAAGTCAAAAGGAAGTTAGTTTTAAACTAAATCATTGAAATTTAGAGACATGTATTATGACCAGTAGTGAATTCCAAAGAAACAGAAAATTTAGCCCTTTAACTTAGGAAAGTTAAAATCCAGTTGAAGAGAAAAAATAAAATAAAAGCAAGTTTTGAAAGTAATTACAAACAAATCTAACTCAATCTAGATAATTATACATTTCATTAGCTGGGGGTCCTGTAAATGATGGTTAGTGATGAACAGATTATTAGATTCTGTGATCTCAACTGTAGTAAGAAACAAAACCCAACAAATCAATAAGCACAATACTAGTATAAGGTGTTTTTTTCTTTTCTTTTTTAACATCTTTATTGGAGTATAATTGCTTTACAATGGTGTGTTAGTTTCTGCTGTATAACAAAGTGAATCATATATATATATATATATATATATATATATATATATATATATATCCCCATATCTCCCCCCTCTTGCATTTCCCTCCCACCCTCCTTATCCCATCCCTCTAGGTGGACACAAAGCACCAAGCTGATCTCCCTGTGCTATGTGGCTGCTTCCCACTAGCTATCCATTTTACATTTGGTAGTGTATATATGTCCATGCCACTCTCTCACTTCGTCCCAGCTTACCCTGCCCCCTCCCTGCATCCTCAAGTCCATTCTCTATGTCTGTATAAGTTTGATACTACATACTGAGAGATGCAGAGTAAAGAGCATCTAAAAGAAGAGATAAATTTATCCTAGATTTGGATGTTAAGCCAAGTGTTTAAGAAGGTGATGTGAATGATTGGTAAAAAAGAAAGGTATTGGGACTTCCCTAGTGGTCCAGTGGCTAACACTGCACTCCCAATGCAGAGGGCGTGGGTTCGATCCCTGGTCAAGGAACCAGCTCCAACATGCTGCAGCTAAGAGTTCGCATGCCACAACTAAAGATACTGCATGCTGCAATGATGATCCCACGTGCCACAACTAAGACCCGACACAGACAAATAAATAAATAAATATTTTTAAATATATATATATATATATTTAAAAAAGAAAGATATCAGAGGAATATTTCATCTTTATAATTGTATAAAAGTTTAAAATATGTGATATCTTAATGGAGTCAAGTAGGGACATGCAAACCCATTTGCCTAATATTAGTGCCTTGTCCTAGTGACAAGTAATGGAAAAATAGTTAATATCTGCAACCATACTAATATTCTAACATTGGTTTGCAGTGGGAGGGAGTTGTGAATTGGGAATGTAGATATGTACTTATAGCCTGAAACTCTAGAATTCCATTCAAAGATACTTTAAAATCATATTGGACCATACACTATTATGGAAAAGAAACGAAGATGGGTTAATTATACTGAAATAATATTCAATTCTGTCCTTTCCTCTTCCATCCCACTGCCTTTGCATTAGTGACACAGATCTAGTAGACAGTGTTGACAGCTTCCTAAACCAGTTTTACTGCCTGCCCACACAGCCCTCCAACCCTTACCTCCCACCCCACCCCATGCATCTACCCTGCTCATTGACATCAAGGAAATCTTTCTCAAATGCCTATTTGGGTTATCTGCTTTAAATTACTCACTTGTAGCACCCTATCACCTATAGGATAAATTATAAAACACTTAGAGTGGTATGCAAAGTCACTTAGAGAGACAGACAAGACCCTGACTAATTTTTCATCTCCTCTTACACCACTTTTCTCATGAATTCTGTACTGAACCATTAACTGCTGCCTGACACCATAATCTTTTTTATATCTCTGTGCCTTCATGTACACTATTCTCCCTTTCCAGAATGAACCATCCACCAACTGTCTTTTGTTTGGGGGCTTAAGCATTGTCTTCTATATGGAGGTTACCCAGGTACTGCCTTCACTCAAGCATATATACATATCCCATATTTTGGGATACAAAAAATACAAAAGGCTCTGAGCCCTTTGTAAATTGACTTTATCACACTGTATTTCAATTTTCTACATGTTTATCTCCTATTAGACTTTAAGAGTTTTGAAGGCAATGACCATATTTGACTCATCTTCATTGTAGAGTGTTCAACACAGAGTAGGTGCACATTAAATTATGGCAAAATACATTTCTGATTATTAATGTAACACAAATAAATAGGAAACAACATAAATGAACAAGGGCTCAAGGCCGAGTCTGTTTTCTCTCTTTCATACTAGTTATCTAGGAAAGGAGTAGAATTCAAATCTTGGGAACATGGCTGTGATTAGTTAACAAAAGCATGGAGGGAACAGTGTAGCCCATTATGACACAGAAATGTATGCCCTACAATTAAACCATTCATTATTTTGAAATTTGACCTTTAGTAGCTTCAAAATGTAAACCACTAGTTTACATTTTATCAAAAACTTAAAAGGTGAAGAAAAATAATTTGTAAAATAGATGAGTTAAATTAGACCAGGAATGACCCAGTTTCCTCCACTCTTTAAAAACATTCACTGTCTTTGCATATGTTTTTTATGGTTTTCCTCCATATTAATCAAATAGTAGGATATAGGGGATTTCCAGGGAACAGACTGCCTAAGCACTAAATACCATTCACATGCTACTCACCTTTTGATTCCAGAGAATAAAAGGTGTCCTGTTGAACAGTCTTGTGTGAATGAGAATAAGGTCTTGAATAAATTGCTCACAAAATCCATGCTAAACTAATCCCCCAGTGGCTCCCAGTGGTCACATATGTCTTTTACACAAATCCCTGCAATGTTTCACTGACCACGTGGGCCTCCCACACCTCAGAAAATGGGTCAGTGGAGTCATTTGCCTATTTTTTTTTAAGAAAATGAAAAACACTTTCTGAATTTAGGCTAAGTATCATGTAATCTCTGTCATGCACATAAATGTGATAATTATTGCAGCTGGGCCTATAGGTCACTTCTTATTAGAAAAGCTTCATTAACTTACAAGATTTCTAAAAACTCAATACATTTAGTTTGTTCATGCTGCCACATTCATATTAGTAATCATCCACTATTGAACCTCCCAAAAAGAAACACATCAAATGTTTTTTTTCAGTTATTTAAAATAATGATAATATTTGTACATTTTAAGACATTGAGATGCAACAATCTTACACATTCTAAGCCTTTAGTAGCACATTTCATAAGTGCAAGTAACAATCAAATATATTGGTAATTAGGAGAACAGTTGTTAGTCTGTTCAATCTCAGTTATTTTACTACTTTTCATTGTAAATAAATATGTACATATTAAAGTCAGAACAAGCTACTACTTCAGAAAATAAGAAGAAATAAAAGATTTCTTCAAATGCTATTTCAATTTTATCATTAAGGTGTTCTTGATGTTAATGTTTTAAATTATCATGCATTTCCTGATCTATTCACTTTCTATATATTTGCTACCTGAGCCAGAAATGACATTTAATATTACCTTTATTGTACTTAGTCTTTTTATTATCAATTTGCCTGATCTCCATTCAAGGAAGAACAAAAGAAGGGGAGGTTTAAATGGCAGAATAAGCATTTTAAAGTTGAGTCATACTTCCTAATAGTAAATAAAACAAAGAAGATAACATCAAAGAAATGGCTAGAAGTGGAAACATTAAGAGTTTTTGCTTCCACTTTGCTACTAACCAGTTCTGCGACCATAGGCGTACAATCAAATCTCTATTCCTCAGTAGTCTCATCAGTAAAAATGGCATGTTTGGCTTCTCATTTCCCTGAGTTGTTGGCTAGTCTATGGGGTTAATACTTTGTATTAGGCCAAAGGAAAAAGGTTAAGGATGGATAAGGTAAGAATGTGTACCTCATAATTTTAAGTCATTATTTATATATTATATAGTATTATTATTTTAAATCAAAACACATATAAAATGATCAGAGAAACGAGCATGAGAGAACAGAGGATGAAAGAGCAAAAAGTATACATGAATTAACCATCGAATTTTGCACAAAGATCAATGTTATCGATTTAATGTGCATATCTACTTTTTTGGGAAGCTCTCCTCCTTGGTCTCTACTGTTGCCTCAGGGTATTATAAGATAGTTGAGAATGTTTGTAAAGATGTAGTTAGTATTATAAGCAAGGACTGTGGATGGCTTAATACATAATCAAGAAAGGAACCTATAGGATTATAAAGACATGCACTGATCCTAAACATCTTGAAAATATATATATATATATTATTACGTTCCTCCAGTAACTAAATGCTTCAGTTACCCACGGAGGTGGTGGTTCTTGACAGCAACACAAATGTGAGGAGAGTTAAAATATTTTGGAAAAGAATTACAAGAGCGTCAACACATATGTAAAGTGATATGCAGTCTTTTACTGTCTTTAAAAGAAATTATATTATGGTTTTAATAAAATAATTTCTGGAAACAGAGATAATTTTCAGTTCTAGGATTCTGTATTATTATCTTGGAGTTAAACAATGTCTTTCCCAAAAGGGATTAGGTTACTTGTCTCTACATTTCTAAAAGTCTTGAGAAAGCATTTTTTAAAAGACCCTCACAAACTTCAATGCCCACAGGGAGAAAAAATACACGGATTTGGGCCACTTTCTTATTCCTTGTTCTTCATAAATATGTGTTGTAGCTGAGCAAGAAACCCTATTATACCTGAGTCAGTTAGCAGTCACACAATTATTTGTCCAATTATTTTCAATTTTATATTTATGAACATTTGCTTCCTCAGTGGTCTCCACTTTGCTTTATCTAAAATTTAGAAAAAGAAGAAAAAAAAGATGTTTTTATGCTTTTCTAATAATTAAAAAAAACTTTCCTAAATACATATTGTGGATGAGAAAGTAATCCAAGTTACTACTTCATCCAGTACTCTAACAAGATCCAAACATTTATAGGCAATTTGTTCTGTGAAAAGTAGAATAAAAAAGAATACTACAGGTTGCCATTGTAATCTAGATTATTCAAAAATACTTACATATAACTAAATCAGATATCAAGCCTCACTTTAGTAAATGAAATGTTTCCATCATTAGACAACATCCTAGATGCAGGCTTTTAAACAATAGAGTGAAATTTCTGCAGTAATTGGTAGTTTATAAAGTTAGAAACACAATACTACAGTTACTAAAATGTTATCCAACATACTTGTTGTGTTAAAATCTTTCTCTAATAGATTTCTGGGAAGCACACAAGATAAAAAAAGAAAATGTGGCAAAATAATATCTGGTTTGCATTTAAGTGAATTATAGTGGGTTTAATTTCATTATAGCACTCTAACGAGTCATATTTTACACGACTCAACATAAATTTTGTGGTTTTCAAAAGATGTTGGTTTACAAGGGTTCAAAGCAAAGACAGATAGCAATTTTTGTTCTGCAGAGGATACATTCATAAACTAGCTTAGTTGCAGCAAGTTTTAGTGTTTAAAATAAATAAAACAATTACATTTTTAACTCTGACAGTCACAGCGTATCTATGATCATGCCACTTTGTTTTCATAGCCAAATAAATAAAATTCAACCTACGGGTGTGGTAAGATATAATTATGAAATAACTGGCAATTTTATAATACTTGAAGGCACCTATGAACAAGAATAACATAAATGAGATAAGATATCCCAATTTTTTTAAACAGTTGATAATATTCCTATAGTAAAGAGTTTTCTACTCAATATCCCATTTTTCCAAAAGTTTTTAGCCACTGATAAAGTAAAGAGTAATTGTTTGGAGCTTATGTATACCAGAATTTTGTCCTGAAATATTTTTATGAGAAAATGGGATAAATAAAAGTATTCAACATACACCAAAATACTGTCTGATATATAATTTAGGATTCTCTATTACAAAATACATTGTTTATGTTAAAGTTCCCACATCAACAGAAAATATCATTTCAACCAACACAACCATGTTTACAGGGCAGAACAGAAAGAAACATAACCTTATGGAATTTAAATCAGTGGGCTATTCAGTACATTTAAGGTATACAAAAAGAATCATTTATTCTCATGCCATTAAGCTTTCGGTAGGGGAAGCATTTAACAAGAAATTAAATGAAGCGGATCACGAGGTCTGTACAGTCTGATAAGTCATTTATAAAGAGAAAATATATTATCACATGGGTGACAGCAATCAACACAGGAGCTGTGCAGAATTTAAACCGACACATGTGTGCCAGCACATCTGAAAAAGGAAAAACTTGCAACATCATAAAATTCTATGTGTTCAGAATGCAACTCAGACTTATGCCTGCTTCTGGTAAACTAAGCAAGCTTCCAACACAAGGGTTTATTGCCAATGCAAGGTTAACACAACACAAATTTTGCCACATATATATTCTTCATGATCTACACTGAGGACATAATAGAGTCTGAATTACTAGGGCAAGCAGTAAATTAAAATTGTGATAGAAACTGTGTGCTTGTTTTTCAACCTAAGATTATGCTCAAAATATAAAGTGATCATGCAGAGAGGAAACAACTTCTAAACAATAGATATTTTCATTCTATGCACTACTCCAAAGATCCATACCCTAATAGAAATCAAAACCAAAATTGTTACTCCAGACCCTCACTTTCCCCAAGTCTCCTACCATGAGTAATGAACCCCAAGATTTATTATCATCGTTATATTTAAGCCCATGGTATTCTGTGTCCTTCCATACAGATTTGCTGTTTATAGCAAAATAACATTTTTATTCCTATAGTATACGGTAACAATGAAAGATTCTGTCTCCTCTATAGAAAGAACTTCTAGAATATTCTATTTCTGATTTTAAAGATGAAACAGTCCAGAGAAACTATAGATAATCCATTTGTTAATTTAGCATTCAATGAGACTAAACAAGAACACTACAGGAATAAATTATTCCAAGTATTCCTTCACAAGAAATCTGTCACCAAGTCTGGGCCCTTTTTACTATATACTAGAGATACCTTGAAAAATAGTGACAATGTTAAAGTTTACCAGAGTCCTATGCTCCTGGAAAACAGATAAAAGTTCCCCCAAACTTTTGTGTTCTAGAAAATGGCTTATCACACAGTCCTACCCTTCCCTATTATGACTTAGATAAGACTGGCAGATAAATTCCTTGGTTATCTGTGACAAGGCCAGATACAGATACTTCAAATTACCATTCTTTCTTTCAAATGATTGACTGAATTGTTTGTCCCTACTGACAAATTTGTACAAAACATCCATTAATTTGACTTGACCAAACTTTAGCCAGGCTTCTCTCCTCCCTTAAAGCACCTGAACTTTGACCCACCCTCATCCAGAGCCAACCTCAAAGTGTGGAACAGCCATCTCCTCCTTGACAGTTCCTCCCAAAAATAAGCTAAACTTGGGAAAAACATTGCCTGAAGAGCTATATCAACAAGCCACCTGCTTATTCCTTTCCCTCATACCGAGTTTATTCTAGCCTTGTTTACTTCTCCCAATGAAAGAATAAACCGGACAGCTGCTGTGTGTTGCCCCCAAGGCTGGAACTACACTGTACTCCACCTCCTCTGGGGTCAGAGATGACTCCCACTTCCAAAACCATGCCCATGCCCCAGGCCCCAGCTCAACAGCCACTCAGTATGTACCCCCAACTCACAAACCAGTGCAACCACTGCAGTAAATGCACATGTTCCCCAGATCCCACCACTTCTGCCGCATATGTGCCTGTATATCTTTCAGCCACAAATTATTTTCACAGGGAAAAGGAGAGCAGGAAGATCACAGTAGGCTTCACCACTGAGGATACTGACAACACTTACTACCTACAGACTTGGCTGATGAGGACCCCTGCAATCTTTGACAACACAGACCTCAGTTGACAGAGCTTGAGGGAGACTATGCCACTGTGCTAGACCAGCAACTGTGTTCCCACTGAGCTGGAGCTGCCAGAACGAACCCAGATGGCAGTCTCACACCCATCCCTAGGTGTAGGACTTTCCTCACTGAAGCCATTCCATAAAGTCTGGAACAGGTGACTGCTCCCTCAAATATAGAGACATCCAGGCAAAGACTACAAAAAACACACACACAAAAATAACAAGAAAACCATGACACCTTCAAAGGAACAAAATATTTTCTAGTAACTGATCCCAAGAAATGAAGATCTACAAATTGTCTGAAAAATAATTCAAAATAATTGTTTTAAAGAAGCTCCACAAGCTACAAGAGAACACGATAGACAACTCAACAAAGTAAGGAAAATAATACATGAACAAAATGAGAAGTTCAACAAAGAGGTAGAAATCATAAAAATTAAAAAAAGAAGAAGAAGAACAAAAAAAATTCTGCAGTTTTAGAATACAACAAATGAAATGAAAAATGCAATAGAAAGCTTCAACATCTAAGTCAATCAAGCAGAGGAAAGAATTTGTGAACTCAAAGACAAGATATTTGAACTTACCCAGTCAGAGGAGAAAAAACAATGAAAGAGTGAAGAAAGCCTATGGAATTTATGGTATATTATCAAAAGAATCAATATACACATTATGGGAGTCTCAGAAGGAGAAGTAGAGAAAGGGACAGAAAGCTTATTTAAAGAAATAGTGGCTGAAAACTTCCCAAATCTGGAGAGGAATATGGACATTCACATTCGTGAAGGTCAAAAGTCTCCAAACATGATCAACCCAAAGAAGACTACACCAGACACATTATAACCAAATGTCAAAAGTCAAGGACAGGGCTTCTCTGGTGGCGCAGTGGTTGAGAGTCCGCCTGCCAATGCAGGGGGCACGGGTTCGTGTCCCGGTCCGGGACGATCACACGTCCGGAGCCTGTGCTCCGCAACGGGAGAGGCCGCAACAGTGAGAGGCCCGCGTACGGCAAAAAAAAAAAAAAAAAAAAAAAAAAGTCAAGGACAAAGAGAGAATTTTGAAAGCAGTAAGAGAAAAGTAACTCTCACAAACAAGGGAACAGCCCCCCACCATCACCACCATAAATTTATCAAAGGTATCTCAGCAGAAACCTTGCAGGCCAGGAGAGAGTGCGATGATATATTTAAAGTACTGAAAGAGGAAAACAAAACAAAACAAAACAAAAAAACCTGCCAACCAAGAATACTACATCTGGCAAAATTATTCTCTAAAAAAAGGATTAAAGATTTAAACATAAGCCCTGAAACTGAAAAAAAAATACTAGAAAACTAGGGTAAAAGCTTCTTGAAGTTGGTTTGTGAAATTATTTATTGGATATGACCCCAAAAGCACAGGAAAATAAAGTGAAAATAGACAAAGAGGATTGCTTCAAATTAAAAAGCTTTTGTACAGCAAAAGAAGTGATCTACAGAGTGAAAAGACAACACGGCATGGGAGAAAATATTTGCAAACCATATATCTGATAAGAGGTTAATATCCAAAATACATGAACTCAAACAACTGAATTGAAAAAAATAAATAAGATGATTGAAAAATGGGCAAAGGACCTGAATAGAAATTTTCCAAAAGAAGACATCCAAATGGCCAACAGGTATATGAAAAAGTGCTCAACTTCACTAATTATCAGGGAAACGCAAATCAAAACCACAGTGAGGGCTTCCCTGGTGGCACAGTGGTTGAGAGTCCGCCTGCCGATGCAGGGGACATGGGTTCGTGCCCCGGTCTGGGAAGGTCCCACATGCCGTGGAGCGGCTGGGCCCGTGAGCCATGGTCACTGAGCCTGCGCGTCCGGAGCCTGTGCTCCGCAATGGGAGAGGCCACAACAGTGAGAGGCCCGCGTACAGCAAAAACAAAACAAAACAAAACAAAACAAAACAAACAAACAAAAACACAGTGATATATCACATCACACCTCTTAGAATGGCTATTATCAGAAAGATGAAACATAACAAATGTTGGTAAGGATGTGAAGAAGAGGGGACCAGTGTACACTATTGCTGGGAATGGAAACTGGTTCAGCCATTATGGAAAACAGTATGAAGATTCCTCAAAAAATTAAAAATAGTACTACCTTATGATCCAGCAATCCCACTTCAGGGTATATATCTAAAGGAAATGAAATCGGTATATTGTAGAGATATCTGTATTCCTATGTTCATTTCAGCATTTAAAAAAAAACAGCCAAGATATGGAAATAGTCTAAATGTCTGTCAATCCGTGAACAGATAAATAAAATGTGTTATGTATACAGAATGGAATATTATTCAGCTTTAAAAAAATAAGGAAATCCTCTTTGCAACAACATGGATAAGCCTGGTTGGACATTATACTAAATGAAGACAGATGCAGAAATACAAGTACTGCAATATCTCACTTATATATGCAAACTAAAATAGTCAAGTGCAGAAAGACATGCACTGGATAGTTTCATTATATGTGCAATCTAAAATAAAGTCACAGAAACAGAGTACAATGGTGCTTACTAGGGACTGGAGGGAGAGTTACATGGTGATATGTTGGTCAAAGAGTACTAAGTTTCAGTTATTCAAGATGAATAAGTACTAGAGATCTAATGTACAATAATGTGACCATAGTAAATAATACTTTCTTGTATACTTGAAATTTACTGAGAAGGTATATCTTAAGTGTTCTGACCACAAAAAATGTGGTGACTACCTGAAGAGATGGATATAGTAATTAGTTTGAATATGGTGATAATATCACAATGTATATGTATATCAAATCATCAATTGTATACCTTAAATATATATAATTCTTAATTGTCAAATACACCTCAATAAAATACTAACAACTAAATTTTAAAAGGGAACAACCTTTGTGCCTGACCATTGAGGGACTTGATGCTTGCAAACCCTTTTCACCCAATTGCAATAATCTCTCTCCCATTTATGAAATAGTCTTTTCAAATAAAATACCTCCTTACTTAAGCCTGGATTTGTTTTTTATTTGGCGATAGCCAGACATTCCTCTAAGCAACCCCCTTTCATTGATTGCCATTATAGGCATCTGCTGATGAGCAAAAACTTCAGTCAATCTTGCAATAATAGCCCATGTGTGTAATCACTTTGTCAAGCTATAATATTTCTCCTTAAACAGTCTATCTGGAAAAAAATTGGTTCTTCTGTCAGTTTGCTGTGAGGAGAAACAGCTTATAAATAAGGACTTGGATCAGCTCACATGTGTATGGCAAAAAGATGTCCAATAATAGTAAAATTTTCACGGCAGAAGGACTAGATGATACCAAACAAAAAGAAAAATTATGTTTTCCAGGTGAGAAAATTATACTTGACTGTATACTTTTTGTTTGTGGCTTGCTTTTTCTATCTGATAAAATTCTTACATTTCTGCTTTAATACTGTCTTTTTTTTCCCAAAAGGGGTCTTCAGTTTTTTTTAACATCTTTATTGGAGTATAATTGCTTTAAAATGGTGTGTTAGTTTCTGCTTTATATCAAAGTGAATCAGTTATACATATATCCGCATAACTCCTCCGTCTTCTGTCTCCCTTCCACCCTCCCTATCCAACACCACTAGGTGGTCACAAAGCACTGAACTGACATCCCTGTGCTATGTGGCTGCTTCACACTAGCTATCTTTTTTACATTTGGTAGTGTATACATGTCAATGCCACACTCTCACTTCGTCCCAGCTTACCCTTCCCATTCACTGTGTCCTCAAGCCCATTCTCTACCTCTGCATCTTTATTCCTGTCTTGTCCCTAGGTTCTGCAAGACCATATTTTTTACATGCCATATATATGTGTTAGCATGTGGTATTTGTTTTTCTCTTTCTGACTTATTTCACTCTGTATGACAGACTCTAGGTCCATCCACCTCACTACAAATAACTCAATTTCATTTCTTTTTATGGCTGAGTAATATTCCATTCTATATCTGTGCCATATCTTCTTTATCCATTCATCTGTTGATGGACACTTAGGTTGTTTCCATGTCCTCGCTATTGTAAAAAGAACTGCAATGAACATTTTGGTACACGACTCTTTTTGAGTTATGGTTTTCTCAGGGTATATGCCCAGTAGTGGGATTGCTGGTTGTATGGTAGCTCTATTTTTAGTTTTTGAAGGAACCTCCATACTGTTCTCCATAGTGGCTGTATCAATTTACATTCCCAACAACAGTGCAAGAGTGTTCCCTTTTCTCCACACCCTCTCCAGCCTTTATTGTTTCTAAATTTTTTGATAATGGCCATTCTGACCGGTGTGAGATGATATCTCATTGTAGTTTTGAATTGCTTTTCTCTAATGATTAGTGATGCTGAGCATTCTGTCATGTGTTTGTTAGCAATCTGTATATATTCTTTGCAGACATGTCTATTTAGGTCTTCTGACCATTTTTGGATTGCGTTATTTGTTTTTTTTTATATTGTGCTGCATGTGCTGCTTGTATATTTTGGAGATTAATCCTTTGTTAGTTACTTCATTTGCAAATATTTTCTCCCATTCTGAGGGTTGTCTTTTCTTCATATTTATGTGTTCCTTTGCTGGCAAAAGCTTTTAAGTTTCATTAGGTCCCATTTGTTTATGTTTGTTTTTATTTCTATTTCTATAGGAGGTGGGTGAAAAAGGATCTTGCTGTGATTTATGTCATAGAGTGTTCTGCCTATGTTTTCCTCTAAGAGTTTTATAGTGTCTGGCCTTGCATTTATGTCTTTAATCCATTTTGAGATTATTTTTGTGTATGGTGTTAGGGAGTGTTCTAATTTCATTGTTTTACATGTAGCTGTCCAGTTTTCCCAGTACCACTTATTGAAGAGGCTGTCTTTTCTCCATTGTATATTCTTGCCTCCTTTGTCAAACATAAGGTGACCGTATGTGTGTGGGTTTAATTCTGGGCTTTCTATTCTGTTCTATTGATCTATATTTCTGTTTTTGTGCCAGTACCATACTTTCTTGATTACTGTAGCCTTGTAGTATAGTCTGAAGTCCAGGAGCCTGATTTCTCCAGCTCCATTTTTCTTTCTCAAGATCACTTTGGCTATTTGGGGTATTTTGTGTTTCCATACACATTGCAAAATTTTTGTTCTGTGAAGAATGCCATTGGTAGCTTGATAGGGATTGTATTGAATCTGTAGATTGCTTCAGGTAGTACAGTCATTTTCACAATGTTGATTCTTCCAAGCTTAGAACATGGTATATTTCTCTATCTGTTTGTATCATCTTTAATTTCTTTCATCAGTGTCTTATAGTCTTCTGCATACAGGTCTTTTATCTCCCTCGATAAGTTTATTCCTAGGTATTTTATTCTTTGTTGCAATGGTAAATGGAAGTGTTTCCTTAATTTCTCTTTCATATTTTTCATTGTTAGTGTATAAGAATGCAAGAGATTTCTGTGCATTAATTTTGTATCCTCCTACTTTACCAAATTCATTGATTAGCTCTAGTAGTTTTCTGGTAACATTTTTAGGATTCTCTATGTATAGTGTAATCTCAACTGGAAACAGTGACGGTTTTACTTCTTTTCTGATTTGCATTCTTTTTCTTTTTCTTCTCTGATTGCTGTGGCTAAAACTTCCCAACTTTGTTGAACAATAGTGGTGAGAGTGGACAACTTTGCCTTGTTCCGGATCTTAGAGGAAATGATTTCAGTTTTTCACCATTGAGAATGATGTTGGCTGTGGGTTTGTCATATATGGCCTTTATTATGTTGAGGTAAGTTCCCTCTATGCTTGCTTTCTGGAGGGTTTTTACCATAAATGGGTGTTGAATTTAGTTGAAAGCTTCTTCTGCGTCTATTGAGATGATCATATGGTTTTTTTCCTTCAACTTGTTAATATGGCTTATCACATTGATTAAATCCATATATATTGAAGAATCCTTGCATTCCTGGGATAAACCCCACTTGATCATGGTGTATGATCCTTTTAATGTGCTGTTGGATTCTGTTTCCTAGTATTTTGTTGAGGATTTTTGCCTCTATGTACATCAGTGATATTGGCTTCTAGTTTTCTTTGTGACAACTTTGTCTGGTTTTGGTATGAGGGTTATGGTAGCCTCATAGAATGAGTTTGGGAGTGTTCTTCCATCTGCTATATTATGGAAGATTTTGAGAAGGATAAGTGTTAGCTCTTCTCTAACTATTTGATAGAATTCACCTGTAAAGCCATCTGGTCCTGGGCTTTTGTTTGTTGGAAGATTTTTAGTCACAGTCACAGTTTCAGTGCTTGTGATTGGTCTGTTTATATTTTCTATTTCTTCCTGCTTCAGTCTCAGAAGGTTGTGCTTTTCTAAGAATTTGTCCATTTCTTCCAGTTTCTCCATTATATTGGCCTATAGTTTTTTGTAGTAATCTCTCATGATTCTTTTTATTTCTGCAGTGTCACTTGTTACTTCTCCTTTTTCATTTCTAATTCTATTGATTTGAGCCTTCTCCCGGTTTTTCTTGATTTGTGTGGCTAATGGTTTAACAATTTTGTTTATTTTCTCAAAGAACCAGCTTTTAGTTTTATTGATCTTTGCTATCATTTCCTTCATTTCCTTTTCATTGTTTTCTGATCTGATCTTTGATTTATTTCCTTCTGCTAAGTTTGGTGTATTTTTGTTCTTCTTTCTCTAATTGCTTGAGGTGCAAGGTTAGGTTGTTTATTTGAGATGTTTCTTGTCTCTTGAGGTAGGACTGTATTGCTATAAACTTCCCTCTTAGAACTGCTTTTGCTGCATTCCATAGGTTTTGTGTTGTCGTGTTTTCATTGTCATTTGTTTCTAGGTATTTTTTGATGTCCTATTTGATTTCTTCAGTGATCTCTTGGTTATTCAGCAGTGTATTGTTTAGCCTCCATGTGTTTATATTTTTTACAGATGTTTTCCTGTAATTGATATCTACTTTTATAGTGTTGTGGTCGGAACAGATACTTGATATAATTTGAATTTTCTTAAATTTACCAAGGCTTGATTTATGACCCAAGATATGATCTATCCTGGATAATGTTCCATGAGCTCTTGGGAAGAAAGTGTATTCTGTTGTTTTTGGATGGAATGTCTTATAAATATCAATTAAGTCCATCTTGTTTAATGTATCACTTAAAGCTTGTGTTTCCTTAATTATTTTCATTTTGGATGCTCTGTCAATTGGTGAAAGTGGGGTGTTAAATTCCCCTACTATGATTGTGTTACTGTCAATTTCCCCTTTGATGGCTGTTAGCATTTGCCTTATATATTGGGGTGCTCCTATGTTGGGTTCATAAATATTTACAATTGTTATATCTTCTTCCTGAATTGATCCATTGATCATTATGTTGTGTCCTTCTTTCTCTCTTGTAATCGTCTTTATTTAAAAGTCTATTTTGTGTGATATGAGAAGTGCTACTCCAGCTTTCTTTTGATTTCCATTTGCATGGAATATCTTTTTCCCTCCCCTCACTTTCAGTCTGTATGTGTCCCTAAGTCTGAAGTGAGTCTCTTGTAGACAGCATATATACTGGTCTTGTTTTTGCATACATTCAGCCAGTCTATGCCTTTTGGTTGCAGCATTTAATCCATTTACATTTGAGGTAGTTATCGATATGTATGTTCCTGTTACCATTTTCTTAATTGTTTTGGGTTTGTAATTGTAGGTCTTTTCCTTCTCTTGTGATTCCTTCCTAGAGAAGTTCCTTTTGCATTTGTTGTAATGCTAGTTTTGTGGTGCTGAATTCTCTTAGCTTTTGCTTGTCTGTAAAGTTTTTAATTTCTCTGTCAAATCTGAATGAGATCCTTGTTGGACAGAGTAATCTTGATTGTAGGTTTTTCCCTTTCATCAGTCTGTATATGTCCTGTCACACCCTTCTTGTTTGCAAGGTTTCTGCTGAAATATCATCTGTTATCCTTATGGGGATTCCATCAGATGTTATTGTTGTTTTTCCCTTGCTGCTTTTAATGTTTTTTTTCCTTGTAGTTAATTTTTATAGTTTGATTAATATGTGTCTTGGCATGTTTTTCCTTGGATTTATCCTGTATGGGACTCTGTGCTTCCTGTGCTTGATTGATTATTTCCTTTCCCGTATTAGGAAAGTTTCCAACTATAATCTCTTCAATTGTTTTCTCTGTCTCTTTCTTTTCCTCTTCTTTTTCTGGAACCCCTGTAATTCGAATGTCAGTGCATTTAATGTTCTCCCAGAGGTCTCTGAGACTGTCTTCAATTATTTTCATTCCTCTTTCTTTATACTGCTGTGTGGTAGTTATTTCCACTATTTTATTGTCCAGGTCACTTATCCATTCTTCTGTCTCAGTTATTCTGCTATTGATTCCTTCTAGAGAACTTTTAATTTCATTTATTATGCTGTTCATCATTGTTTGTTTGTTCTTTAGTTCTTCTAGTTCCTTGTTAAACATTTCTTGTATTTTCTCCATTCTATTTCCAAAATTCTGGATCATCTTTACTATCTTTATTCTGAACTGTTTTTCAGGTAGACTGCTTATTTCCTCTTCATTTGTTTCATCTGGTGGGTTTTTACCTCGCTCCTTCACCTGCTGTGTGCTTCTCTGTCTTCCCATTTTGTGTAACTTACTGTGTTTGGGGTCTACTTTTTGCAGGCTGCCAGTTCCCATTGTTTTTGGTGTCTGCCCCCAGTGGCTAAGTTTGGTGCAGTGGCTTATGTGGGTTTCCTCATGGAGGGGACTGGTGTCTGCGTTCCAGTTGATGAGGCTGGATCTTGTCTTTCTGGTGGGCAGGACCACATGTGGTGGTGTGTTTTAGGTTGACTGTGAACTTATTATGATTTTTGGCAGCCTCTCTGCAAATGGGTGGGGTTGTGTTCCTGTCTTGCTAGTTGTTTGGCATATGGTGTCCAGCACTGTAGCTTGCTGGTCATTGAGTAGAGCTGGGTCTTAGTGTTGAGATGGAGAACTCTGGGAGAGATTTGCCATTCGATATTACATGGAAACGGGAGGTCTCTGGTGGACCAATGTCCTGAACTCAGCTCTCCTGCTGCAGTTGCACAGGTCTGACACCCCGCCAAAGAACCAAGACCCTGTTAGCCACACAGCTCTGAAGAAAAGGGAGAAAAATGAAAGAAAGAAAGAATAAAATAAAATAAAGTTGTTAAAATAAAAAATAATATTAAAATTTAAAAAATTAAAAAGGAATAAAAACAAGGAAAAAGGAAGAAAGAAAGAAAGAAAGGAGCCACCAAACCAAAACACAAATCCTCCAATGATAACAAACGCTAACAACTATACTAAAAACAACAACAACAAAAAATGCAGACAGACAGTACCCTATGACAAATGGTAAAAGCAAAGCTATATAGACAGAATCATACAAAGAAGCATATACATACACTCTCACAAAAAGATAAAAAGGGAAAAAATATATCTATATAAAGAAGAGAGCAACCAAATCAATAAACAAATCTACCAATGATAATAAACTCTAAATACTAAACTATGATAAACATAAAACAAGAAACAAATTAGATGCAGAAAGCAAACCCCAAGTCTACAGTTGCTCCCAACGTCCACTGCCTGAATTTTGGGATGATTCATTGTCTATTCAAGTATTCCAGAGATGCAGGGTACGTAAAGTTGATTGTGGAGATTTAATCCACTGCTCCTGTGTCTGCTGGGGGAAATTTCCTTTTCTCTCCTTTTTTTGCACAGCTCCTGGGGTTCAGGTTTGGATTTGGCCCCGCCTCTGCATGTAGGTCTCCTGAGAACATCTGTCCTTCTCTCAGATATGACGGGGTTAAAGTAGCAGCTGATTAGGGGACTCTGGAGCACTCTGGCTGGGGGCAAGGAGGGGTACGGAAATCAGGGTGAGCCTGAGGTGGCAGAGGCCGTTGTGATAGGCGTGCCGTGTGTTGTCCTGGGGAAGTTGTCCCTGGATCATGGGACCCTGGCAGTGACGGGCTAAACAGGCTCCTGGGCGGTGAAGTGTGGATAGTGACCTGTTCTTGCCCAGAGGATTCTTGGTGGCTACAGCAGCAGCCTTAGCGTTTCATGTCTGTCTCTGGTGTCCGCACTGATAGCCGAGGCTTGTGCCCATCTCTGGAGCTTGTTTAGGTAGTTCTCTGAATCCCCTCTCCTTGCGTACCCTGAAACAATTGTCTCTTGCCTCTTAGGCAGTTACAGACTTTTTCCAGGACTCCCTCTTGGCTAGCTGTGTTGCACTAGTCCCTTTCAGGCTGTGTTCACACAGCCAGCCCCAGTCCTCTGCCTGGGATTTGACCTCCAAAGCCTGAGCCTCAGCTCCCAGCCCCCAGCCACCCCGGTAGCTGAGCAGACAAGTCTCTCAGGCTGGTGAGTGCTGGTCAGCAGGAATCCTCTGTGCAGGAATCTCTCTGCTTTGCCCTCTGCACCCCTATTGTTGTGCTCTCCTCCATGGCTCTGAAGCTTCCCCACACCCACCCCCATCTCCACCAGTGAAGGGGCTTCCTAGTGTGTGGAGACTTTTCCTCCTTCACAGCTCCCTCTCCGAGGTGCAGGTTCCTTCCCTATTTTGTCTCTGTGTTTTCTTCTTTCTTTTGCCCTAACTAGGTACATGGGGAGAGTTTCTTGACTTTGGGGAAGTCTGAGGTCTTCTGCCAGCATTCATTTGGTGTTCTGTAGGAGTTGTTCCACGTGTAGATGTATTTCTGATGTATTTGTGTGGAGGGAGGTGATCTCCATGTCTTACTCCTCTGCCATCTTGAAGGTCTCTCCAATACTGTCTATCTTATGAAGGAATATTCCTATGAAAAAATTGACTCCTTGAACAAAAATACTGTGATCACTTTAATGATGTAATTCTTGCTAGTCTAGTAATTCATTCATTGAAAAATTATCAGTAGTTTAGAAGTATTGATTACTTTATTGTTACAGTGCTCATCAAGCTTATAAAATTGTTTCACTATTCCCAAAATACCTCTCAATGTTTTCTTCATCATCAGTGATTAAAATTACTAGGCTAGAATTGTGGAAATGAACCCTATAGAGGAAAATGATAGCTTGCAATTTTCATCTTCTGAGAATATTGCTGTAATTCACATAGAAAAATAAGCTGTGGCCTACAACCAATGATGAAAGAGAAACCATTGCAAAGGTTTTTTTGATAATTCTTTCAGTTGCCCCAGAGAAAACTACCTTACAAGTTCATTTGTTTTCACTTTGACAGGGCCAAAAAGAGAGAAATAATTTATTAGTGATCACTAAATGTTTAAGATTCCTTAGTAGAGTTAAGACAAACAGGTGGAGGATGTGGCAGTGCTGTCGTACATCAGAAGGGCCAATGAACAAATCAAATTTAAAGTGAACCTAGACTTCTGGCTTTGCCCTGACATATAAAGACCTAGGAAATCATCCCTTTTGTCTGTAAAGCAAGAAAAAGATAAACAAACAGAAAATCAACAACTTTTCTCAGACCAGTTAGCAAACTGAGGTTGCAGAGCAAACTGCCTTTCTGAAATATGGAGAAAAAAAGGTCAATGGGAAAGATAAAGTGTCCAAGCATTTGTTCATCTAGAACAGAAACTTCTAGAGGTCATATTTGGGAACCACTTACTTGCCTAGTAATTGTGATGAATTGTTGGAGGCTGATTGTTGGACTAGCAGAGAGTGAGAAATTCCTGGGGGATCCCAAACACAACAGGTACCCCATCCCCGACCCCAGCACTTTCCTAATCATTTCCCTTCAGAAACCTTACTAGGTTCTCACAGTATGGATCAGAGGAGGATTCCCCTCAGGGCCCTGGCAGGCTGTGAGTGAGAGTACCCATTATAGAACCTCACTAGGTCATTCTCCATAACAAAAGCCTACTCTCTAGAGAAAGATATTCATAGAGGACAGTACTAAAACATTTTCCCACATGGAGGAAGGAAATTCCTCACTATTCCAGTACTAACTTTCCAACTGCAATGCAGAGAGAAAAAAATAATGAAAAAAATATATGAGAAAAAGAAAAATCACAAAACAGAACATCTAAGAACTGTGGGCCAATATCAAAGGTATAACATGTGTCTTACATGCACCCCAATGTTCATCACAGCACTATTTACAATAACCAGGACATGGAAGCAACCTAAATATCCATCAACAGAGGAATGGATAAAGAAGATGTGACCCATATATACAATGGAATATTACTCAGCCATAGAAAGGAATGAAATTGGGTCATTTGTAGAGATGTGGATGGACCTAGAGACTGTCCTACAGAGTGAAGTAAGTCAGAAAGAGAAAAACAAATATCATATATTAACACATATATGTGGAATTTAGAAAAATATTATAGATGATCTTATTTGCAAAGCAGAAACAGAGACACTGACGTAGAGAACAAATGTATGAATACCAAGGGGGAAATGTGGGAGGTGGGGTGGGATGAATTGGGAGATTGGAATTGATGTATATACACTATTGATACTATGTATAAAATAGATAACTAATGAGAACCTGCTGTATAGCACAGGGAACTCTACTCAGTGCTCATTGGTGACCTAAATGGGAAGGAAATCCAAAAAGTAGGGGACATATGTATATGTACAGCTGATCCACTTTGCTGTACAGTAGAAACTAACACAACATTGTAAAGCAATTATACTCCAATAAAAGTTAATAAAAACAAACAAACAAATAAACAACAACAACAACAAAACATGTGTGTAAACTGTACCAGAATAAGAAAGAGAGAACTGGGCAGAAGAAATATTTGGAGTCAAATAAATCTAATTGATTTTTGTAAAGGCCTAGCCATTTCTTCCATCCATTCATTCATTGTTTTATCAATTAATTTTTTAAAAACTTTTTATGGTAACTACTATGTGTAGACACTGGTGATATAAGAGTGAAGAAGACAGACACTGATTTTAGAAACAATGCTAAAACAAAATATTTTATAAAGTAGAGAAAAGAAGTTCAAGATGTGGATTATGTACCGTGAAGGAAACAAACAAGGCAATAAAACAGAGCACAAGATTTGAGGAAAATATTTTATTTTGAGCAATTAGAAAAGGCCTCTCTGAAGATGTAACATTTAAGCTGAGACTTGAAGGATGAGATGGAGTGAGCTGGACGGAGCATGGAAGAATGAAATATAATTCTAAGTGTTCATTAGTCTAAATATGCTAGGGGTTATTTTTTTCACAAGGTACAATCCAAATCCTATATTAGAGTGTTTTCTGTATTTTTGAGTCACTTGTCTTTTTGAAAATATGATGGAATTTCTAGACACTCAAAAGAAAAATGCATATATAGAGATGCCTATAAGTTTGCTGATAATTTCTGGTACTAATCCAGATGCAGTACCCCAGGTCACCAGTTGTTATGGACTGAATAACTTTGTACCCACCAAATTCTTATGTTGAGACTCTAACCCCACAGTGTGATGGTATTTGGAGATGGGGCCTTTGGAAAGTAATCAGTGTTAGGTGATGGTGAGGCCTTAGTTCTATGGGATTAGTACCCTTATGAGAAGAGACACCATAGAGCTCTGTGTCTCTGTGTGTGTACGTATGTGCACCACCTGAATTAACAACAAGAAGGCAGCCATAGACAAGCCAGGATGAAGGACCTCACTAGAAACTGAATTGGCCAGCACCTTGATCTTGGACTTCCCATCCTCTAGAACTGTGAGAAAACATAAACTTTTGTTGTTTAAGCCACTCAATCTGTGGTATTTTTGTTATGGCAGGCCAAACTAACTACTAAAACACAAGTCAAGCTTTCTAGCACAAGAAATCTTAGGGAGAAAGATAGAATGCATTCTATGTACAACGTGTCATCTCAAAACTGAGGACTAGTACATAGACTTTCAACAATTACCTGTATTTCTATGACTATTATTTTGATGTAGCTATTTAGGAACCATCTAAAATCACCCTTCCAGGTAAGAAATTTGGAGCATATGTTTTTAAAAGGCTCATTTCAGAATCTAAACTATTTTCTAAATGCATGTTTGTTTGCTTGTTTTTCTCATTCCACAAGTAGGCAATATATCATCTCTCTTACCCTCATTCTCACTGACTAAATTTTATTCTCATTAAATAAAGAGTATTTAAACCATAATAATGAATGCTTACTTATTTTGCCTTCCTTTCTATCTTGAATTTTCAGGATTTCCTGCCTTTTCCAATACTATTTATTCTGCCTAGACTGTACTTTCATCCATTCTCTACTTGAAGGATCCTACATATCGTTCAAGGTTCATCGAATGCCAACTTCTGTGTGAAATCTTCCCTAGATATGCCTACTCAGAATTCAGCTAACTTTCTTTACGTTCTCACAATATTTTGCCTATTCCTCTGCGGTAGTACCTACATTAGGCTTCAGTTTATAGTAATTTGAGTTTCCTTCACTAAACTTTGAACATCTTGTCTTTATTTTTTTCAATCCCCAATGGATACAATAATGCATTGTAATGAAGTAAGTGATTAATAAATGTTTGATGAATGAACGTACATATGGATTCATATGGATGAATGAAGGAATAAACTACATATAAACTAGTGAAAACAGTGAATGATCATGTTTTTCTATGTTTCAGTAATTCTTGTTAGAATTCCCTCAATTGTCAGGTTATTAGGTTTACAATCAATGAGACAATACTCTCAATTAACTAGTAACTCAAAATTAACTTCTTAGTTTTCATATGTTAGGTACAGTTGGATGTTTTAATGAGCCTGTTTCATATGATTTTATTTTAGACAAAAAGTAAAGAGTGCTGATTATTTTCAGGGTCATGTTCAAACATAATTTCTAGTAGCCTCCCTCCTGCTTAAAGACATTTTTTCTAAAAAATTCTCAAACATTTGCCTACTCTCACTGTCTTGGCCATAAATATTATAAATGGAACAAAATTGGATAATTAAAACTAATTAAAATCTGTAAAGCAGAAATGAAAGGTTATATCTTTAAGTGAATTTAGTGACTGAAAATGACACAATTAGCTAATGACATTTTCTAATTGTTCTGTTTGGTAGATATAGTAAGTCAGAAAAAAGTGTATTCTTTTTTTTACAGCCTTGATACTATTCTCAGAACACTATATATAGAATGGGTTAAATATCTCTCATTTAGTCTGTTTTAACCTCATAGCTTAAATATAAATCAGTCAAGGAGGATCTACCAGGTAATTCTGTGATGTAAACAAAGTTCTACTGGGCATTAGAGTGAGACTACCAGCTCATTTTACTTAGTCTCTGAATAATTAACAGCATGTAATGATTTGCTATGGATATGACTCTGGGCATCATTGAACACAAATATACTTAACAGATTATGTGCCATATGGTTTTGCCTTCTTCCACCATGAATAATTTCCACATGATTCATCAAAAGTCATAGAAGGAGTTCATATTTACTCAATGCTCATTAAATGAGTAATATGAAACCTTATAACTATAGCCAGCTTTCCAGCAGTCATCTTCAAAAAAACAACAGAAATGCATATCCATCATTTTGCATATATTTTATTAGCTATAATGTGTTTGGCGACATAACTATTTTTTAAGGAATATATTAGCTTGTAATAAATTATCTGTAAATGGTGGTAGTTACAGTGTAATTAGGCAGAGCCCTATCATTGTTCTGCCTAATAAAGTCTTAAGTACCATTTACCAATATTTATTAAAAGTTTAAATGAAATCTCCTTTTGAATGAAAGGCTGTTGAGTGGGCTGGAGCAATAATAAAAACAAAGCAAAAACTCCACTTGACATTCTGCATAGACTGAAAATCAAATAATAAAACCATCCACATATCAACTAAAATATGAAAATCATTTGAAAATTATTTCAACATAAAAACATGAAAATGATTTTCAAAAGATAACCTAGAAAGCGGAAAGTAGCCCTTTAAAATGGAAAGTTTTACACAAACAAAAAAACTTCTTGCTATGCTGTCTAATATAGACTCCCTTAAATTTTCTAAAGGAAATTCCATGAGAAACAGTGGTACTGCAGCATAGGTCTTGCCATTTTTTTTACAGAGACCAGATTAATTCTCATTCCTAAAAGAACTAAAAAATCAGAAAAAAATTACATGAAACAATGGCTCTCAAGACATTGGACATCAGGCAACAAAATACTTATTCCTTAGAGATAGTAAACAAATGAGTTAAGCCCAACTAATGCTGAGCAGATGCCTGGAGTTTCCAGGCCATGGTATAGGGAGGAGGAACCCAGGTGAAGCCTGGTGATCTCCCTGAGTCAGGGAGTTAGAACTGAGAATTTGAAGATATCAAGGCTATTGGAATTCACAGGACAGAATATTCAAGAGGAGAGAGCTATACAGAAAGTGAACTCTGGAGATCTGCGGAGAGTTTCCCTCACGTGTTCATTTGGGCATCACATTGTTTTCTCTTTTTGATTTATTTATATTGTTTTTGAGTGTGTATCTTTGTACACTTTTCATAGTGGTTGCTTTGGGTATTACAATATAAATATATAACAATCTACTGATATCAACATTTTACTACTTTGATTAAAGTATGGAAATCTCACTTCATTTAGGTTTCTTTACCTTCCCCACTTTTAAATATCATTGACTTGATTTAGAAAACTTATGAGAAAAGCAATAATCCATTTATATATCCATATTTCCACTCTTTCCTTTGTTCTTCCTTCCTGATGTTCCAAGATTTTTTTTAATATAATTTCCTTTCTGTTTGATAAATTTCATGTAGTCTTTAAGAATAGGTATCCTAAAGACAAATTCTTTTAGTTTTCCTTAATCTGATAATGTTTTTATTTCCCCTTCATTAGCAAAGTATAGTTTCACTGGATATAAGATTCAGGGTTGATAGTTCTTTTCTTTCAGCACCTCGAGGCTGTTGTGATACTTTACTTCTTGTCTCAATGATTTATTGATGAGAGATCCACTATCATTAGGATTGGTATTCTCCTATCAGTAATGTATCAGTTTTTTCTGGCTGCTTTCAAGATTATTAATTTTTTTGTCTTTAGTTTTATTTCATTTTCAGAAGTCTAATTATTGTATGTGGATTTCTTTGAGTTTATCCTATTAAAGTTCACTCATCTTCTTGAATCTGTAAGTTACTGTTTTTCAGCATTAATATTTTAATCCATTATTTCTATTTTTTTTTCAGCCCTTGCTTCTCCCCTCTTTGGGGACTCCAATGATGTAAATGTTGGATCTTTTGTTATTGCCCCATAGGACACTGATGCTCTGCTCTGTTTTGTCCTTTTTCTTTTCTTTTTTTTTCAGTCTACTTTCTCTCTGCTGTTCAGAATAGTGGCCCTGCAAAAAAGATAGCACTTCCCTTGGCTGCTTATTGTTGGCAGGTCTCCCAATCAATCCCCTCCTTGCTGGTGGTGCCAGCCTCACCTTGTCTTGTGTTGCTGGATAGAAGAATGAGCCTATCTAGTCTGTCTTCTATTACTAGGTCTGGGGCTGAGAAATCCTGGGGTTCCAAACCAATACACCGTCATCTCACCACCTTTTCAGTTTTTTGATTGCCTCTTGTACATGCCCAGGGTTTATATTAGGACTTAGTGGAAGGGAAACAAGAAATAATGGGTCTACCTGTATGATCAGGCCACCCAAGATAGCTGTTTGTTTCTCTGTACATCCACTGCTCAAACAGTCCCTCCAGTCCCTGCTTCACCTACACCCCACTCACATGACTGACCTTTCCCATTAACTGTACAGCCTAATCAGTAAATACCTACATTCTGGCCATGCCCCCACCCCCACCCCAGCTAGTGATTGTTTTAATCTTTAGATCATAATGGCTCCCCTTTGATGGTTTAACAAAGAGAAGACCTCCACCCCATAAAGGCACTTAGCCTGCGGGGCCATGAGGGCCGAGCCTCTTTGCTGGTCTCCCTGGTAATCTATGGGCCTATCTGACATCAATTCCCCCTATAACCTGTCTCCTATTCCCCCATGGAATGAAGACTGCTGCTGAGTCCTCCCCACTCTTTGCCCTTCATGGTGGGGTGTTGCTCCAGGACCCTTGTGCTCCAGACATGTAAGATCTCCTATCTACTAAACTATTGATGTCTCTGTTCTTGACTTTGGGTGCTTTCTTTGGTGTTGAAGAAAGTAGTACAGGGAAACTGTACTAACAAAGAAAGTACAGGGATTGCAGGCCTGCGGGGTGCAGCCCAACACTACTTCATCTTTTCAGACTGGAAGTTGGTATCATATTATTTTGATTGGCGTTTACTTTATTACAGTTAAGATTATACATTTGCTCATATTTTTTTCTCATTTGTACCTCTTTCTCTGTGAATTGTTTGCTCACTATATGTTAGGTATCATTCATGTGAGCTTGTTTCCCTATCATAGCCACTTATCATACTGTTTTATAATTGGCAAATTATTTCTTTGAATTTAATACTAATGCTATTGCTGGCAGAAATCTTGTCTATTTTCATTTTGAGGTTAAACCTAGATCCTAGACTAGTTTTTGGCTATAATATGCACTCACTAAATATTTTGTCAATGAGTAAATGAAAGAATGGTAATTTGTTCTTGATTTAACCACTACAGTGTGAAAACATTCTTTAACACACTACTCGGCACACTGCAGTATGGTAGTAGGAATTATTTTACCACAAATTATGCCAACAAAATGGAAAGCAATTTTCCTACCAGAAATAAAAGCAAAGCTTGTATTTTGCCTCATTCTATGACCATTACAATAAAACATATGATAAAACATTGCCTATTTATGTAATATCCATGATGTTTAGGAGCAAGTTGAGGAGCAAGAAATCCCGTTCTGTGAAAGGCTAAGGTCATTAGCACCTAGATTTAGTCCCAGAGTGACAGCATATGAAACAGCTGATCTACTCACCATTGAATCTGGTGGAAAATATTTTAAAAACACACAAAACCATTTAAAGCTTCTGGAAATGGTCTTAAGGGCAAACAGAAAATGAACACATATCTATTCAAGAAAATCTAAGAAAAATTGGGGAAAAGATGAGAGTCTGTGGAATTCGTACAACTACTCCCTTCCTCCCCACTCCCAGCTAAGTGAGGCAGAGACTTCACTTCAGACTGTTGCAGCCAAGAGCAAAAGGCTATCTCTCTTCGAGCTCTCAGCCCAGACCTTTCTTCCCAGGAGAAGAATGTCAGCTTTTCTCATCCTGACCCCAGCTGCTGGTTGCTGACACACAAGTAAGGTCAGTCAAAAGGTAGGGGGCTCCCTTCCTCTACTGGTGGAATGGAACCTTGGGCATGGCATGCTGAAAATTCCAGACCCCAGATAGCTCTCCTGTAACTGGTGAGGCAGTGGTTTCACACTAGTAGAGGCAAACCAAGAGCATCTCAGGCTACTACTCCTTTCTCCACTGAGTACTTAGCTCCAAGGGTGGGGGCGTCACTCAGAGAAAAGGTTGATACTGTCCCCACTACCAACTCCAAAACCCTGGTTGAGAGATTTTTGCCTAGGGAGAGAAGCAGGCTATAAAACAGATAGTTCCTAATCTCTTCTCTAAGGAACTAACCTCATTTGTAACAGAGGTTGGAGAAGTTTAAAGTTAAAGGTGCTCTCAAGCACAGTAGAAGTTGTAATGAAAAGCAACTGGGAAGAGATTTATGGATCTAATGAATGTAAAGCCTAGACTGTAGGCCTGCAAGACATAACAGAGGAATAAGATGATTGAGAGGAACACTCCTGGGATGAGAACAAGTAGCAGACTTTGACCTCAGAAAATAACCATGCAGGGGGCCACTACATGATTAGATTAGTCTGTAGAGGACTTTATGCCTCAGGGCCTTATTGAAAAGAAAAGAGCAATTGACCAGCAATTAATGCAGTGTAACAGCTGTGTGTGGTTAGAGAAAGCTTAGAAGAGAGCCCTATTAGTATCACTGCCATCACAGGCTGTGACTATGCCCAAAGCTGTATCTTCCTGAGAAGCAATTTCAAAGACAACACTGTGGGTGTGTAGGTGGCATGGAGGGGGTGAGCAAGAGACTTGGCTAAAATAATCCAAAAATAGTTCAGTTAGTCACTAAATAAATAAACAAGCAAATAACAATAGTAAGCTCAGGGGCAGAGAGGAACACCAGTAACCAGAGAAAGATTTCAAAGTACCACTGTAAATATGTTCACAGAACTAAAGGAAAGCATTGTTAAAGAAATAAAAGAAGACATGATAACAATGTTGCATCAAATAGAGAACATCAATAAAAAAGTAGAAAATTATCAAAAATAACCAAGTGGAAATTCTGGAGTAGAAAAGTACAATAAATAATAACTCAGTGAATAGAAAATCAGCAAAGGAGAAATAGGGTAGCAAAAAAAAAAATCATGGGACACATAGAAAACCAAAAGTAAAATGGCAGATGTAACTCCAATTTTATTAATAACAACATTAAATGTGAATAGATTAAACAATCCAATAAAAAAGGAGAGATTGTAAGACATAAAAAATTATGAACTAAATATACAGGAGACACTTTATATTCAGAGTTATAAATAGACTGAAAGTAAAAAGATAGTACAAGATATGCAAATAGCAAATGCAAGAAAGCTGGAGTAGATATATTAATAACAGACAAAAAAAGACTTTAAAACACCAAATTTTATTAGAGATATGACATTTTATAATGATAAAAGAGTTAATGCATCAAAAGATATACAGTTATAAATATATATGTACTTGTGAAATAAAATTCATATTTTATGGCAAGACAAAAATTTAAACATAAAAATTTATCTCTGCCCTTTGGCCTCCTTTCTCCTTCCTACTGTGCATTGTGTATCTGCATTATTCATCAACCAGAACTCCCCCATCAGCAGAAATACTTGCTCAACCTTAAAGAGCAACATTCTCCTAACAGCAACAAGACAACTCCTTAAAAGATAAAATTCCTACTTGATCTTGTAAGGGGTCAAGAGGACACTTAGATCTGGGTTGTCTAAACTGTCAAAATACATCATTTTATGTCCAGCTCTCTGTCTCAAAAAACTTATATAACTGTGTCTTGACTTCTAATGAGTAGAACAGTACTCAGAGCTTTCTGAGATGCTGTTCCCAGGGTATAGTCCTCAAATTTGGCTCGGATAAAATTTTCCACTTCTTGCATAGATTGTTGATTAATTTTCATTGACATACCGAATAATAGAGTTCCAAAAAGTGTAAACAAATATGGATAAAAATGAAGGTGAAAATTATAATTTAATAATAAGAGTTGGAGACATCTATATTCTATTTCCAATAATAAATAGAACAACTAGACAGAAGATCAACAAGGAAATAGAGGACTTGAACAACATTATAAATCAACCAGACTTAACAGACATCTATAGAACACTCTACTCAACAAGAGAACAAAAATTTATCTCTATGTTTTCTTCTAAGAGTTTTACATTTTTGCTCTTACATTTAGGGTTTGATTCATTTTGAGCTTTTTTTTTTTAATGGTAAAAGGTAAGGGTCCAACTTCATATAACCACTATCTTGTAATAACTCAATGGAATATAAACTGTAAAAATACTGAATCACTATGCTGTACACTTGAAGCTAATATAATATTGTAAGTCAATTATACTTCAATTAAAATGAACAAATTTAATAGAACTAGATCAATACATTTTCAATATTAAGTATAATCCCACAACATCTTTGGAATGTTGTTACTATAAATAAATTTATTAGGACTAAATATATTAAAATGTTCTCTGATCTTTCCTTTTTGCTTACCCTTTTTCAGCAAAAAGTCATAATTGTTTTATGCTAATCAAAGAATTATAAAAATTATTATCCAGTCATCAAGCCCTCCTGATTCGTTTTTCAAAGTAGCTTTCATTTTCATGTTTTGTTTCATTGTTATTCCACTAGTATTAATTTACATGAGACCTCCCATCATTACATTTTCTTAGCAGCTTCCCAACTATTCTTTCTGCATCCTAACTTCTTTCCACTCTACTTCTTATAATTTCTCCTATAGAACACCAGCATAAAATAAAATGTTATTATGCCACATGCACTAAAATCATGTAAACTCTCTACTCTCACATTCTAGGTCCTCCATAATTTTTCCCAACTTACCCTCTGCTTGAACCTTCCCCTTCTTCATATCTCAAAATGTCTTCATCATTCCCTTTCTCCAAATCAAATCATACCACACTTCAAGGGTATATATACTGTACATTTCTTAGATAAAACTTTGAAAATGGGACACACCCATTTGTCAGTGCAGTGGTACAAAGATGTTGGAGTTTATCAGAACTGAGCTGAAAAGAAAAAAGGGTGACATAAAAGGACATGGGTTTCAGAGTCAAGGAGACATGGACACTTACACTTACTTAGCTGTTTGACTTCAAGGTACCTTATCTAATCTCTCAAAGTCTGAGTTTCAGAAACTGTAAAATTGGGATCAAATACATCCACTATGGAGAACAGTATGGAGGTTCCTTAAAAAACTACAAATAGAACTACCATAAGACCCAGCAATCCCACTACTGGGCATACACCCTGAGAAAATCATAATTCAAAAAGAGTCATGTACCAAAATGTTCATTGCAGCTCTATTTACCAGGAGATGGAAACAACCTAAGTGTCCATCATTGGATAAATGGATAAAGAAGATGTGGCACATATATACAATGGAATATTACTCAGCCATAAAAAGAAGTGAAATTGAGTCATTTGTAGTGAGGTGGATGGACCTAGAGTCTGTCATACAGAGTGATGTAAGTCAGAAAGAGAAAAACAAATACCGTATGCTAACACATATATATGGAATTTAAGAAAAAAAAAAAGGTCATGAAGAATCTAGGGGTAAGGCGGGAATAAAGACACAGACCTACTAGAGAATGGTCTTGAGGATATGGGGAGGGGAAAGGGTAAGCTGTGACAAAGTGAGAGAGTGGCATGGACATATGCACACTACCAAATGTAAAATAGATAGCTGGTGGGAAGCAGCTGCATAGCACAGGGAGATCAGCTCGGTGCTTTGTGACCACCAAGAGGGGTGGAATAGGGAGGGTGGGAGGGAGGGAGATGCAAGACGGAAGAGATATGGGAACATATGTATATGTATAACTGATTCACTTTGTTATAAAGCAGAAACTAACACACCATTGTAAGGCAATTATCCTCCAATAAAGATGTTAAAAAAAATTGGGATCAAAACAATACCTATTTTGCCTGAAATTTGTGAGGATTGAATGAAATAATATGGGTAAATGCACCTTGCCGTATAATAGCCATCTAGTAAATGTCAGTTACTGCTGATATTATTATTAGCATTAGGACTAATAAAAGGGGTTTAACAGGACTTCAGCTAAGAATAGATGGTGGAAATTTTATAACGTAGATGCTAGGACCAGAGCTCTTGACAATAGAGGAACCAGAGAAAGACTAGAAAGACTAGTGTCTTTCTAGGACAGGAAGGACAGAAACAAAACAGAATGGATGTGTGCATACGTTCAGTGTGAATTTCGTACTTCTGAGGTATCTGCTTCAGGTCAGTCTGGTATGCTTTGAGGTTTAGGCTCAGAATCTAAAAACTAGGCTGCACATTATGCTTCTTCTTGTCTTACTTCAGGGAATTCTTCCTTTTTAGATGATTGTGATGAAAACCAAAAAGTATAACTGACTAGGTATTGACAGTCTTGTGAATTAGTAATGGTTTGCACTGTTATTTGACTTGCCATGCTCTACCAAGGCAACTAAATTCAAACTCCTTGAGCACATGAGCAATGTCCTCCTAGTACCTGCATGACTTACTGTCTCATTTGATTGTGGCATTTGCTCCATAAACAACTTATCTAAAGTTATCCCTTGCCTCGTTTTCTTTTCTTGAAAGCATTTGTAACTAATATTATTGTGATTAAGTTTTTGTTTATAATAATTTATGTCCCCTCTCCCCAATAGTTCAGATTTCTTACTCTTTATGCTTGATGATACCTTTGAGAATGCTAAATGCATTTTATTTTAACATACTAATTTTGTTGTGATATAAACGCATAATAAAATATAGAGAAAACACATTTTTACATGAATCCTTCAATCCATCTAGTTTTCTCTCACAGTAATTATTTAAGCTCTGTAAAATACTATGCTTAATTTTAAATAAAAATTATTGATTTGGTAATTAATTGATTGAATAAATGATTTAGAGATGCAATTTCACATTCTCCTCTTTTCAAATTCCTCCATCTACCAGCCTGTATTAGAGAATATGAGGAAGCTGGTTCTTTACACTACTTTTGAATCACATTTCTTTTCATATATACATATTTCCCTTAATTTATTTTTCAGTAATAAAGACATAAAGCTTTACAATTGAGCGACTGCTATCTGAATGCATTTGAACTTTTTTTACTCCAAAAAGCCTGTACTAAAGCACTGTTATTCTTGGTCTTCCTATTTTATAAAGATATTTTCAAAATAACATTTTTGAAAATGCATGGCACCTTATACTAGCTTTCACTGAGATTCTCAGGATGGTGTCTTCAAGTAGCTTGGAGCAATCATTCCAGGTAGCAGTTTTAAAACCATGCACAAAAATTGTTTCTAATGCTAATTTTTCCCCCTTTGGAAAAACTAGATTTTCCTCCCTGACTCTTTCGACCATGGTTTCGGAGAACATATACTATTATTTAAGTTCCGTAATGGAGAGGATTGGCAATGGCTGACAAACATAAAGGAATATGACCTTCAGACTTCGCATGATACTAATTTTCTATTACCACCAGTCAATTTTCAACTATAACTCTGTGTGGTAAACTCAGTGGTGTCACCCTTCCCTCCCCTCAGTTAACTATCATCATAGATTAAAGATAGGGAATGGCAACTGGGAGATCATATGGATGACAAACTGGATTGTAATCACCAACTTTGCCATTTTAATAAAGAATTTTTAAGACCTACTTTACGTGTAAGTCCCAGTCAACTGTAAACGCCGTGCGTATGTCTGTCTTGCACACTATTGTATCCTTGGCCCCTGAAATATTTCCCAGCATACAGTAGATTTTATGTATTCATCTGCTGAATGAAAGAATCCATATTAGCCAACCCTCAATTTTTTCATCCTTTGGCAAACCCTGAAAATACAAGCAAGGACTTGCTAAGATTCTTTAAGTAAAGAGTTAGTGGATTTGAAAACAGTTCGAAGAACAGTTCCATATCTGAGGAAAGAACTAGAAAAATAGGGAAAACAAAGCATGTTTAAAAACTTGCAATTATTCAGCCTGGAGATAAAAAAAGAGAGGTAGCATAATATTGATCATGATGACCAAATGAAAAATTATAACCAGAAGAAAATGGTAAGCTGTTCTTACTTCCAATGAAGATAGAAAAAGAGTTTAAGATTCCAGTTATAGCATGAAATCTAAACTGGTTAGCATTCTCTCTGAAATTTATACATCTCTAGTGTTTTTGAAAACAGATTAGTTTCTTTCAGTCATTTCGATTTCAAGTGTGGCCCTGAGGTGGGGGAAGACTAGATGTTTTCTTAATTAAAGTCACTCCTGTGTGAATGAGTATGTGTTTGTGTTTGTTTTTATAAATTAACGATTGCAAAGAGCCTGTTGAAATCACTATATTCCATATCGTTTGGTCAGACCCCAAACTATATTATTTTGCAGAGTGGCTTTCACCCAACACTTCTTACTTTCTCACAAGAATAAGCTCCTGTGCCTGATTTAAGCAAATATAGTTTGCCATTTGTAGATAATTGGATAATTTTGTGACTGTCCAGCAGATACAATTGAAGTTGATTGAAGTAGTAAAAAATAGGTTCTCTGATTATACTTCAAATCTGTTCAAGCCAGAGGAGTCAACCGTGTTATAAAGACTATTTTACTTAACAATTTGATGAATTACTTGCTTAATAATTGCCTAAATGAATAATTTTATTTAAATCAATGAAATATTTTCCTTTTGTAGCTCAGAAATATAACATTTGAAGTAGATCCAATGGTAGTGAAACTTGCTTCACTTAATAAGACAGTGTCAATAATCCTATTAATGGCTCTAGTGGTTTTCTAAACAGATTGAACTGTATGGTGACTTAGTTACTTTAAATATGTAAATGAATGTCTTTTGATACAAATCAAATACATCTCTTGTGAGGGTCTGTGTGAGAGATAGGTTACCTGAGCAGGAAACTGTCCTGAGAAGAGAAACACATAATTTCCATATTTGTTATTTGAGTAATCACTAGTATTCTTGTTTGTTTTAATTTATCTTCTCTTTCATGGGAATGCACAGAAAGACAAAAGACACTGTCAATTTTAGAGAAATGATTTGTTGGATATATCACATGCACATACATATATTTTTGTTTATTTATTTCTTTAAGTATGGTCAAGTTAAAAAAACCAAACCAAAAAAACCTAAGAATTTCAGAAAATCAAAGAATATATGTGAGACTAAGTATCTAAGTGACCTGACCATTCCCATCCCACTGACACTTTTAAAATAGGGGGTTGATCTAGCATTGACATACAAACATGTTTCCAGCAAATTCTTGTAACACTTTAACAATGGGTAATTTTTATAACTAATAAGTACTGTTTTAGAACTAGTCAATATCTTAGCTAGAAAAGCTACAGATGCTCAAGGGCTTTCTTCTATAATATGAAAAAGTTATATAATGTCATTAATTATGTTTAATTTAACTTCACAATTATAGAACTTTTATTGATGACTTTTTAAAAATGCATTTGTTAATTCATCTTTTCATCCTGAACACTATACTGATCACTGTTCATAAATCTCAGTTTACAGAATTACAATTATAATCAGAACTATAGTAAAAAGAATGTTACACACAGTATTATAACATAGCTTCCTGAGCAGGCAGGACAAGAAGGTGAATTACGAAATAGAGAAGTGAAGAAATAGCACTTTTCGGAATGAAAGTGTAATAAAAGCCAATTGACTGAGTGGCTAATGATAGAATTAAAGTTAAATATTCTGGCTCTGGGCATAGTTCCCATAATATGAACATTAGCACTCTACAAATGTTCATTTACAAGTTTTCAAGTCCAACCCACTCATAGCAATCATGATCGGGATCCATTTACTATTAAGTAGCCTATTCTTGGCTCTGGTGACAGTGGAGCTTTCATTCTTAACATTCTCTGATGGTTATATTTGAGAAAGTAGCTTGTATTAGTACTGGGTATATTCTTATCATTTATTACATGTTATTCACACATAACATGTGTGATAGCACCAACATTCTATGCAGAAGCCCATGTATATTATGTGCTCTGAATTTCTAAAAAAATAATGACAAAAATGCAACTCTAAAATTCACAACTAGTACAAAAGAAGGCAGAGGAATTCGAACTCTTTCATACCTCTTTCCATTTCTATGCTGTCTAATGTTGTTAAAACAATGAACTATTTTCATTTTTTAGCTCAGAATATAAAAATTTAAGTAGTTCTATTGGTAGTGAAATTGGCCTCAGCTCAAGTTACTAGTGTCTAATAGAACTTTGGTGCAAACTAAAACAAGCTAGATGTTCATATGATTTCTTTTCACATAATTATTATTTGAGCCATGAGACATGTCAATTTTAGGATAATGGGTGCTGCATTGGGAAAGTTGTTTGTAGGCTGAATAATTTTCCTAATCTTAATTGTTGTCTCCCAACATCAACAAAGTGAACACTTCCTGACTTCTTTATATGCTTAGAAAAAGAAATGCCAAATCAATAAATAAATCCACCACTAGATCTGAAATCTTCTTTGCACCAATCCCAGAAAAACTGCATTTAAGTACAAAATTTATTTCAGCATCTTTCACTCTGAAAAATGTTATTACTCAGGAGGAAGAAATAGTGTTAGCTCTATGAAGAGAATTGCTGTGCTATATTTGCATACTTCATAACAATGATAAGAAAGAAATGCCTATGATATATACTTTTGACAGTTTGACAGTTTCACTGTTCAGACTTGACATTCGACATTTAAAAGGCAAGTAATTGAAACTGCTATTACCCTGCCAAAGAGAGTTCATGAGTTATGGATTTTCATAGATTTTAGAGAGATGACATTTTCATAAACTTCAATATCAGTCTGTTTAAAATGGTAAGACGAATAATGTACTTGCTATTCCTCCCAGTAAATGTGTTACAACCCTCCCTTAAAGTGCTTAGAGTATTCATATTAGTTTCCTACTTGTGACATATATGTCTTGATCAACTGTACAAAGACCTCACTAACATTTAACATGAGAATACATAAGTGCTTTATTTACAATGTGATGTAACTTTATCAACCTTCCTGTGAAATGTATAGAAAATATTTATGCATAATTTTTAAAACATGAATTTACATGTATGAATTCAATATATGTGCATGCACTAAATGCATAAGCAAATTTTTATCTTTCATTTTGCTTAGTCAGTATGTCAGTATGTTAAAATTTCATATGATCAAAAACATGATTTGGTTATATTTTACCATAGTATTTTATTAACAAATAGCATATTCTTGGGAAGATGAATCCTACATTTTTGAAGCAGAAGCCCAAGGAATAAGTCAGGAGTAAATTTGGAGGATATGGCCTCAATACTACCCAAAATATTTGATCTTTTGTTCAGTAAAAAATATAAAATTCATTCTTGGAAAATGATCCTTAAATATCTTGAATCAATCTCAATTTGTATTGTATTCTCAATAGTTTTTCCTCTAGACTTGACCTACAACAGCGTAATGAGTAAGTGGCAATGCTGTAAGAAAAAATGGGACATATTATTATTTAGCTAACATTTTTTTTTAATGGCATAGGGGTTTCTACGCCATCTATTATAACCAAAGAAACTTTGGATCTTCTACTTCCCTCCTTTACCAAGTTATCAAACAGAACTTCCAGTAAAATTTAGAAGACAATTTTCACTGTAATTTTCCCATTATAATTGTTGCTGAAAGTCTAGTTTGCTTTTATTACTGCTAACGCTGTTTATAACCAATCAGTATATTAAAATAACTTTACTTTAGTGATGTTTGTGCCTATTTGCATTGATTTACTATAAACTTAGTGTTTAAGCTATTTTTACGAAAAAATTTGTTACTTTTGCAGATTATGTTGAGAATATATGCATTTTTAACTACACATTTATTTTTAAAGAAAATAGTTTTCACAGATATGATATTTGTTATGAGATTAAAAACAATATTCTATAACTCATACTATCTGTGGCTAGTTGACTAGTGGATTGTTTCATGAAAAAGAAACATTTATTGATTTTATTTTTTGGAAAATGATTTTATGTGGCCAATAGAAGCAATTTGGTATGGCAAAATACAAGACAGGAAAACAACAAAGGACAGAGAGGAGAAAGTCAGAATGTTAGAAAAGAAAGAAGGGTAAAGAAGAGAGAAAAGGAGAAAACTGAAACGTGCTGGCTTAAGAACACTATTAGAAAAAATATCTTCTTAATCAGATTTAAAGATGTCAGCTTAAAACAACTTGAAACATTCATAAATACTATAACTATACATTGGCAATACACAGTATATTAAATACTCTTCTGCTGACAACCAATCAAGATGCTATTTTCTTATTTTATAAACTACTATATGGTACAACCACAAAAACTTTAAGATTATAATAATTTATTACAAGCAACAAAAGCTAAAATCAACAAGTGGGAGTACATTAAACTAAAAAGTATTTTCACAGAAAAAGAAACAATCAAAAAGGAGTGATGTCACTATCAATGTTGCATAAGACATTCCTGCTTGTTATCTCTCTTTCTAAACAATGAATTTGGGCTTCCCTGGTGGCACAGTGGTTGAGAGTCCACCTACTGATGCAGGGGACATGGGTTCGTGTCCCAGTCCGGGAAGATCCCACATGCCGCAGAGCAGCTAGGCCCGTGAGCCATGGCCACTGAGCCTGCGCGTCCGGAGCCTGTGCTCCGCAACGGGAGAGGCCACAACAGTGACAGGCCTGCGTACCAGAAAAAAATAAATAAATAAATAAACAATGAATTTGAACAATGAATTGTTTCTAAACAATGAAGCCATCCACAGACAAAAACACCTTTGTAGGGTTATGCAATCTAGCACCATAAGTCAAGGAACCCAGGAGGAGTCTCTCCCACCTGTGCATCCAGTAACTAGGCAGACAGACATCACTATAGGTTGCAGAAACAGAAGAACCAGCAAACCTCCCCAAACCCTTCTTGACATGATCAGGGAAAAACCTGGTGAGTACTGACATGGGCAGGTAATCATGCAGGAGAGAAAATTTACAGAAGGCCAGCCTCCCTTAAGGAAGAGTCCAGAATGCTATTGAAGTAAAAGTGATGAATAAATAAATGAGTTTGGTAGCAGCAGAGGTGATGGTAAGAGAAACTTTCCCAGTACCACCCCCTTTCCTAAGGAAACACTGCATGGTGTTGATCTATCCGGTAGCAGTGACTTCTCCCATGCAAGAAAAGGACAGCAGTGAGTGAGTGCCTGGCTACCCCAGCGGTGTGGGATATGACTGGAGAAACCCATTTCTCTTCAGTAGAACTCAGACTACTTTGGCAGGACCTGCATGAGTTGGAGGGGGAAGGAGATTGGGAAAGAGGCAAATAATTTTTTTTTCAAAGGGCATTAAAGGGATTGTGTGCAGCAGGAAGTCCACCCACAAGCTTCTGGGAGTACCACACCTGAGGAATCTCCCTACCAGGTCCAGAGGCACTTCCAATGCCCAGAGTGTTAAACCCACACCTCTTACTCTGCTGCCAGCTCGTTGTGCATATTTCCACGTGTTGTAGTGAGAGAGCTCCAGTAGACAGGGAGCATGCTCAGAAAACAGGCCAAGGTCTAGGGGCAAAGGAGAAACCACAAACTTGAGCTATACTGCCACCTTCTGGAAAGAAAAAGAAGTTTCCTGTAGCCAGCCTGGTGGGTTGTAAGAATGAGAAAAGAATGAGCTTAAGAATTCTGCCACAAGAGGGAGCAAGAAGAGTGGAGCAGGTGTACCCATACAAAGAGAAAACCCCAAATAATAACACCTTTGAACAAAATACCCCATCTGAGGTGATCTGCAGAGTCCAGTTCCTTGGGGTTGCTGGCCTGAGATACAAATTTCCTTGCTGGCTGTTGGCTGGCAGTAAATCTCAGCTCCTAAAGGCCACCTCGGGGCCAAGCCATCCTTCATGTCCTTATTTCCCTCACCTCCCATATCCAATGCTTCCCCTGTGGCTCCACCTTCAGAGTAGACCCAGAATCTGACACTCCTCACCCTCCGCCACCTTAACCCCAGTCAGCTCCTGCATATCCCACCAGGACTATTGCAGTAGCCTTCTTGCTGGCCTTCCTGCTCCCTGTCCTACAGCCCATTCTCCACTTGGAAATCTGGGAAGGGGGTTGTTAAAATACAAGCCCAATCCTGTCCCACCTCTGCTCAGAACCCTCCCATGAGTTCTCAAAGTAAAAGCCAATGTCCTCACCATGACCTACAGGGCCAGACACCATACAGCCCTGTTATGCACTGTACTCACCTCCTAAGCCTCTCCGCCTCACTCACTCTGATCCCAACACATTGGCCTCCACGCTGTTCTTCAGACACATCACCCCCCAGTTCCCTCTACCTAGAATACTCTTCCCTGCAGACACCCACAAGGCTCCCCTCACTTCCTTCTGGCCTCTGCTGAAATGTCACCTGGTGAAGCCTGCTCTCAACACCCTATTTAAAAGCACAATTCTCATGTCTAATAAAGTTACACATACATTTCCTACTAGACCCAGCAATTACATTCCCAGGTATTTACCCAAGAGAAATGAAAATATATGTGCACACAAAGAGTTGTACACGAATATCCATAGCAGGTTTATTCGTAATAGCCCAAAAATGGAAACAACACAGATGACCGTCAATAGGTTGGATGAATAAACAAAACATGGACAACCATACCATGGGATGCTCACTGATCAGAAGGAACTAACATGCAACTGCATGGATGAATGTGTTACGCTGAGTGAAAGAAGACAGATTTCACTTGTGTGAACACCAGAAAAGACAAATCCAATCCACAGTGAAGGAAGACTGACCAGCAGCTTTCTAGATGGGAAGAGGGGTGGGAGTTGGGGATTGACTGCAAAGGTGCATGTGGGAACTTTACAGGATGGATGGAAATGTCTATAACTTGTCTGGAGTGGTGGATGCTGAGCACAAAAGCACTAAATTTTGTGATCTAGCTGGCAAAAAAATTCAAAGTAGCTGTTTTGAAGAAACTCAACAAGCTACAAGAAAAGTAACAAAGAATTTAACAAAATTCCAAAAAATACACGATAAAAATAAGATTTTTAAAAAGAGATAGAAATTATAAAAAAGAATCAAACAGTATTTCTGGAGTTGAAGAATTCAGTAAGTGAAATGAAAAATGCAATAGAGAACATCTGCAGTAAAGGTGAGCAAATGGAAGATAGAATAAGTGAATCAGAGGATAGGAATTTTGAAATGACACTGTTAGAAGAGAACAAAGAACAAAAATGAAAAGAGCAAAGAGAGTCGACATGATCTATGGGATTCCTTTCAAAGAACAAATATAAAAATAATCTGGATTTCAGATGTGGAATAGAGGGAGAAGGGAACAGAAAATTTAGTTGAAAAAATAATAGCAAAGAACTTTCCAAACCTGGAGAGAGAATTGGATATCCAATTTAACAAAGCTAGCAGATAACCTGATCATCTCAATGCAAAAAGATCTTCTCCAAGATATAGATAACAAAACAGTCAAAAAATCAAGGATAAAGAAAGAATTCTTAAAACAGGGGGAAAATTGTAGTCTACAAAGGAATTCCCATTAGGCTAACAGCAGATTTCTCACTAGAGACTTTACAGGCCAGGAGAGAGTAGAATGACATATTCAAAGTATTGGGGGAAAAAATCCCAGCTAATAATACTCTCAACAAAGTTACCCTTCAGATGTGAAGGAGAAATACTTTCCTGGATAAACAAAATAAATACTTTCCTAGATAAACAAAAGCTGAAGAAATTCACCATAAGTAGACTTGCCTTGCAAGAAATGTTGAAAGAAGTTCTTCAAGCTGAAATAACAAGTTAATTAGTGACATAAAAAACACAAAAGTATGCAACAAACTAGTTAAGATAAATATATACTCAGACTTAGAAAAACTCTACATATGTAATAGGAAGATGTGTTAACCACTTACCACAATATGAAGGTCAGAGGAAAAGAGTATTAAAAATAATTATAGCTATTATCATGTGGTAACAAATACACAATACGAAAACAGGTACTTGATGACATCAAAATATAAACGGGGAGAGTAAAAGGGTGAAATATTTGTTGATCATCAAAGTTAACTTGGTATCACTTTAAAATTAACTGTTTTATCTATTGGGTTGGCCAAAAAGTTTGTTCAGGTTTTTCTATAAGATGTAATGGATAAACCCTAATGAACTTTTTGGCTAACCCAAAACTTGATGTCTTATGTAAAGCTCATATTAACCACAAAGCAAAAACCTAGGGCAGATGCAGAAAAGATAAAGAAAGGGGAAATAGACCATACCACAAGGAAAAATCACCAATTTACAAAGGTAGGCAGAAACAGAAGAAGAAAGAAACAATTGAAATACAAAATAACCAGAAATCAGTTAATAAGGTGGCATTAATAAGTCCTCACATATCAATAGTAACTCTAAATGTAAATGGATTGAATTAACCAATCAAAAGATAAAGTAGCTGAATGGCTAAAGAAAAAAGAAGACACAACAACATACTACCTACAAAAGACTCATTTCAGCTTTAAAGACACACATAGGTTCAAAGTGAAGGGATGGAAAAAGTATCCCATGCAAGTGGAAACCAAAAGAAAGTGGGGGTAGTTATACTTATTTAAGCCAAAAATGGTAACAAGAGACAAAGAAGGTCACTATATAATGATAAAAGAGTCAACTCATGAAGAAGATATAACAACTATAAATATATATGCATCCAACTGAAATATTTTAAGCAAATATTAACAGATCTGAAGGGAGAAATAGACAACACATGATAAGAGTAGAGGATTTCAGTACCCCACTTTCAGCAATGGGCAGATCATCCAGATAGAAAATCAACAAGGAAATGATAGACTTGAACCACACATTAGACCAAATGGACCTAACAGATATTTATAGAATGTTCCATCCAACAGAAGCAGAATACACGTTCTTCTCAAGTGCACACACAATATTTTCCATATGATAAGGCACAAAATATATCTTAGCAAATTTAAGATTATAATTATATCAAGTATGTTTTCAGACCACAGTAGTATGTAACTAGAAATCAACAACAAGAGGACAGCTGGAAAATCTAAAAATATGTGGAAATTAAACAACACACTCCTGAACAACCAATGGATCAATGAAGAAATCAAATGCAAAATCAAGAAATATCTTGAAACAAATGAAAACTGGAAGCACAACATATCAAGTTCTATTAGAGACTGCAAAAGCAGTTTGAGAGCAAAGAATAAATGCCTATATTAAGAAAATAGAAAGATCTCAAATAAGCAGCCTAACTTTACACTTCAAGGAACTAGGAAGAAAACAAACTAAACCCAAAGTTAGCAGAAGGAAAGAACAAAGATTAGAGAAGAAATAAAAGAAATAGAGACCAGCAAAACAATCGAAAATATCAACAAAACTAAAACTTGGTTTTTAGGTAAGGTAAACAAAATTCACAAAACTTTAGCTATACTAACTAAAAAAAAAGAGAGAAGACACAAATAAATAAAATTAGAAATGAAAGAGAAGACTTTACAACTGATACCACAGAAATGCATAGAATCATAAGAGACCCCTCTAAAATAATGTGCCAAGAAGTTAGAAAACCTAGAAGAGATGGATAAATTACTAGAAGCTTACAAGCCACCAAGACTGAATCAGGAAGAAAGAGATAACGTGAATGGACCAATAACAAGGAGATTGAATCAGTAGTCAAAATCCTCCTAACATAAAAAAGCCCAAGACCAGATGGCTTCACTGGTGAATTCTACCAAACATTTAAAGAAAAGTTAATACAAATTCTTCCCAAACTCTTCCAAAAAACTGAAGAGAAGGGCACTCCCAAACTCATTTTATAAGGCCAGCACTATCGTGATCACAAAGTCAGATAAGGACACTACAAAAAAAGAATATTATAGACCAATATCTTTGATGAATATAGATGCAAAAATTCTCAACAAAATATTAGGAAACCAAATTCAACAATATATTGAAAGGATTATACATTGTGACCAATTTGGACTTATCTCTGGGATGCAAGTACGGTTCAACATACACAAACTAATAAATGTGACACAATATTAATATAAATGGAAGGTAACTGAATAGATGTGGAAAATATTTGATAAAATGCATTCTCCTTTCATGATTAAGAACCCTCAACAAATTGGGTATAGAAGGAACATAACTCAACATAAGAAAGGCCAAATGTGATGAACCCACAGCTAATAGTACACTCAACAGCGGAGAACTGAAAGCTATTCATACAAGATCAGGAACAAAACAGAGCTCCCCACTCTCACCACTCTTATTCAGCATAGTACTGGACATCCTAGCTAGAGCAATTAGGCAAGGTAAAGAAATAAAAGTCATCCAAATTAGAAAAGAAAAAGTAAAATTGTAATTATTTTCAAATTATATGATTTTATATAGAGAAAAATCCTAAATTCTCCACCAAAAACTGTTGGAAATAATCAACAAATTCAGTAAAGTTGCAGGATATAAAATCAATATACAGAAATCAATTGCATTTCCATGTACTAACAACGAAACATTTGAAAGAGAAATTTTTAAAAAAAACTATCCCATTCAAAATAACAACAAAAACAATAAAATACTTAGGAAAAAATTTGTCAAGGAAGTGAAAGATCTGTACAATGAAAACTGTAAGACCTTGAAGAAATAAATTGAATAAGACACAAACAAATGAAAAGTTATCCATATTCATGGATCAGAAGATTTAATATTGTTAAAACATCCATACTACCCAAAGCCATCTATAGATTCAATGCAATCCTTATCAAAATTCCAAAGACATTTTTCACAGAAATAGGAAAAAAAATATCCTAAACTTTGCCTGGAACCACAAAAGACCACAAATAGCCAAAGCAATCATGAGAAAGAACAAAGTCAGAGGCATCACATTCTTGATTGCAAACTATACTATAAAGCTATAGTAATTAAGACAGCATGGTACTGGCATAAAAAAAGACACATAGACCAATGGAACAGAATCCAGAGGCCAGAAATAAACCCATGTGTATGTGGTCAACTAATACTTGACAAGGAAGCCAGGAACACTCCATGGGGTAAGAGTAGTCTCTTCATAAAATGGTGTTGGGAAAACTGGACAACCACATGCAGAAAAATGAAATTGGGCCCCTATCTGATACAGCTCACAAAAATTAACTTGAAATGACTAAAAACATAAACATAAGTCCTGATACCATAAAACTCCTAGAAGGAAGCATAGGGAAGAAACTCCTTGACATTGGACTGGGCAATGATTTTTTTGGCTATGACAAAAGCACAAGCAACAAAAGCAAAAATAAACAAGTGGAATATAAAATAGCTGAACTCATAGAAACAGTTAGTAGAATGATGTTTACCAAGGGCTGAGGGGTTGTGGAATTGGGGAGATGTCGGTCAAATGGTACAAACTTGCAGTTAGAAGATGAATAAATTCTGGAGATCTAATGTACAACATTGTGATTGTAGTTAACAATGCCTTACTATACACTTGAAAGTTTCTTAAAGACTAGATCTTAAATGTTCTCACCACAAGAAGAAATGACAGTTATGTGATGTAATGGAGGTGTTGGTTAATGCTGCACCATATTGCCATATATAAGTACATCAAATCAACTCTTGTACACCTTAAATTTACACAATGTTATACATCAATTACATCTCAATTTTTAAAAGAATTTAATAATCTAAAACTGAAGAACTAGATCTGACAAGTATAGATTTAGAGTACATTACTTTTTTCATTCTTTCAGTATTTTGCTGAATTTATTATGTAAGCAGTTTCTGATATTTTGAAAGAGTAAATAAGTCCATGAAGGCTACAGACTGTGCCTGGGATTATATATAACTACAAAATTGAAAGCAAAATTCCCATTAGAATAAGGCAGTCTTGCCCTCTGACTATCAAATAGGGACCCCATGCCCCCGCCCGTCCCAATTTTACCAGCAAAATTTCATCTTAAATAAAATACTTTGGAAAAATTATCTAACAATTTCAGTGAGGCATTTTGTTTCTATATACTTCTTTCTTCTTTTAATAGAAAGCAAGTAGAATTTACTCATTGTGCACCTAGATCTAAATGTTTGTTAATTTCTATTTCAAATTTTACATAGATTTAGAACACTTGTTCCAGCAAGTGGGAAAAACACTTTCTAACTTTCATTTAAAGTATTTCTTTTCACTTATTGTATTTTGTGTGTGTCACAAACTATCAACTTAAAAGACAATATCATGAATTCTTTTTCAATCATTCTTGATTATACTTCCCTTTGCTTGTCTGTGCACTTTTTCAAATTAGTTTTTCTAATTCACTTTCTGAAATGTGCTCTTGTCACTTAACTTCAGCTCTTTATATATTTGCTTTATCAGTGGGAAAATTCTTTCTGGAAATCGACCAACCTATACATTGAAACTTGTTTTCTTAGACATATTACAAACAACTAGCATCAGCTACTATCCCTTATCAATCTTCCAAGTTAATATAACTACAGTTTAGAATGAAGTAAATCACAAGTTGTTAAAGTAAAATTTATTTTATCAAATCAAAATCGGATTCTTTCACAAAACTGACCATCATATATTCTCCTTCATTCAGTGCAGTACTATATTTAGCAAACTAGTTTTCTTTCTGCAGGTTACTGATTCTGTTATGACAAGGTTTATATGGCTATTCATTTGTTTTCTTTCTGCCTGTGTATGTGTGTGTGCACTATGACTGTTATTTTCCACAAAATTTCAATTTCAGCACTAATTTAGAAATATTTAAATCTTTGGCTTAAATTTGGCTTAGTCTAAGTGCCCATACCAAAATATGAAAAGTACCAAGTGACATCATTATCGTGGGGAGAGGAGAGACAAACAGAGAGAAAGAGAGTTAGAGAGAGAGAGACAGAGACAGAGGGAGAGAGACAGAAGAGAGAAATAATGAGAGAAACAGAGAAAGAGAGCATGCAAGAGAGCACACAAGCCTTTTCCTTCTAAAGATATCCCTAATGTACTTTGAAACAGGGACAGAAGTTGAATGTGACACTCAGTTGTTGCTTTTGCCACAATCATCAGTATGGTAAGAAATATTTATAGACTGGAATGTCAATTTTAAAAATAGCTATGTAATTATCACTGATGATAGAGCAAACATTGTGAAGACTTTAGTGATTAAGAAATTACAAATTCATAATGTTTTATTCACACCCTTTAGTTGTATAATCAGAAAATAATTAAAGAATATAATATTGTAAAGAAATTCTGGACCACTAGTTATAAAAATGTAATGCTTCATACTTTAAAATATAAAATTATTTTATTCTTCTATCTTAGAACTTCATTCAATGATGCAGATATCCAATATTGACCAAATACTGACTTTAGTACTTGGCCACTTGGAGTTCAGCCAAAATGTGTATTCAGTACACCCCTGTTAGGTACTGTAAAAACATTTTCAAGAGTGGTACACCTTATTTGATTATCAACTTCACCAAATTTTTAGTCTGTGCCATAGACTAAAGTGCCAAGTTTCCTACTACAAAGTTTCCACTTAAAATTTTCCACTTAAAAAAATTTATGTGTGAGAACCTTGTTTCATAAGGCTAAAACCTGATTCCATCTGAGTCCCACCTTGCTTTCAGATGGCAACTACCATTATTGCCAAGTCCTGAAGAGCAAGATCAAAGGTTATTCTGACTTTGAAGATTGAAGGATGTGAATTAACACTGATCCCTATGAATCTCAGAAAAGGCAAATGTCAGTTCATCTCATTTTAATTCAGCCCCAGTTTTCTGCTTCTAGGTGTCTATGAGCATGGACTGTGCAGGTGAAAGAACGTGGGCTGGAATTTCAGCTCTGGGAGCAACAGTGGTGTGACCTTGGGCAAGTGATGATTAAATGACATAGGGCATATGTAAAGAGAGGGAAGCTCTCAGAAAATGGCAGGTATTATAATTTCCCCGTAACTAAGTCATCTGCAGGTCAGGATCTGGAGCAGGCTGAGATCTCACTATTTTCAGAAGAACCTAAAAGCATCTTGATTCCTTTGACTATCATTTTGAGAGGTAATATAAACTACTCAGTCACTGATTTTTCCAATTTAAATATTACACAAATTATTTGATTTCCTCATTCTCTATCACTAAACCTCCTTTTAGTCTCTCTTTTTCTAAACATGATGAATAGATTCTAAAAAATCTTTGAGGGATAGAAATGCAATGTTTCCAATCAGAAGCATAGGGAAATTAAAGATGCTCTTGTGCATCCTAGGTTATAGATATTTACTGATGAATAAATACATGGTGAATGAATGGAGGTTCCAATTTGTTGTATCTATTATGCTATTTGTCCCTTTATCTTTCAATTGATAGCTTTATATTTAAAAAGTCACATATATTATTTTACTGATTCTCACAATGTCCAGTAAAAAGAGAGAACAAGTATTGCTATTTTCAATTTACTAAAACAGAAAGTGAGTCTCAGCAGTATTAAGTGGCTTACCCAAGATAAGATAAAGAACAGGGCTTGACCTCAGGTCTTTTAACACTTGAATCAGGATCCTCTCCACTATACTGCTAGGCTTCTCACATGGCCCTATGGTGAAGGGAGACTGAGAAACATCTTCCCAGGGAGTTTCTGTAGCCCCATATATTCCCCAAATACGTACTTCTTCACTGTTAAAAACAAACAACATTGGAGCACATCAGCTTCTATGCCAAAACAAAATCTGAGCTAGAATTTCAAGTTGTAGACTGTGGATTGGGGATGACTTTGTAAATTACTACTTCTCCACGTATCACAGGTAATGCACAGAAAGTTATCTATAACATCACACACCTGAACCATAGTGGGAATTAAAGCTCAACCTGCTCTAATGAAGGCATTACCCAGGACAAATTTTCACCTGGTAGAGATTTTCAAAACTGATATCAACTCTAACTAGACAAGGATATCCAGTTGCCTTACTACCAGAGTTCTTAACTGGGGTCTATCTCTGCCCTAGGAACCCACAGGCAAGTATTAAGAGGGCCCCCACAGACACTTGAAAGGATATGCAAAAATATATGTCTCTGTATCTCTAATTTTTCTAGAGATGCAGACCATAGCTTTCATCAGATTCTCAGAATGCTCCCCAAAGTTTACAGTCCCACAAGAGGACTTCAGAATAGTAGAAATTAGACATTGTTATTACTATTAATTTTAAAATGTTAAGTTTCTATTTATACTGCAAATTATTATACTGCATCACTTTTTTAAAAAAGCTAGACGATTTCACCAAATCTTACCAAATATATTTGGGATTCCTTTGGGACACTCTACAGCAGCTTTTATATGGGTATATATATATATATATATATATATGTATATTTATTTATTTATTTCATATACATACATATATAATTTTCCATTTTAAACTCAATATCATAAATATCAGTTTTATTTTATAAAACTATAAATGATTTTATTTTCATGTGTTTATTCCATTAGTGCTAAAAAATTAGGAAATTTGCCACATTTTTATTATAATTCCCTTACTGCCCATATTTATATTCTTATGGTTACAACTGAAAAGTGAAAATGAATGATTATTTCTTTCATTTATCTGAAAAATACATTTCCACTTAAACTGCTCTTCCCCAGTTGGCTTGTACAATCTGTGAAATCATCATTAAAAATAAGTCAGTATGTTCATGCATCACCTTCCTCAATGAAATATAAAATAATCAGCATTCAAGACTTCAGTCACTTCTCTTACTGTGTACCACTGTCTTCACAATTCATCATCATTCAAAAATATGTTACTGTGTCTAATGGAAGTAAAAGAAACCAATTCTTGCCTGGAAGGAATCCACAAGAGAAGACTTAATTATTTCAATATTTTACAATACTGTGCTCCAGCATTCAGAATCATTTCTTAGCTTGCTGACCTAGTAGCCTGGTTTCCTCTTGTTTTAAGACAAGACAATACTCACATGGAGGCCAAATGGTTTTGAGATTTATTCCAAGGCTCATTCTGACCAGGCTTCTTGGCCAGACATCTCACTCCACTATGTAATTTAGCGTGACCTAAGTTGATGGTCAAAACCCTGCTGCCACCAGGCACACAGACCACCTGAATTTGATTTAATAATATCCATGAGGACATAAGCTTTACATTTCTTACAGAAGCAATAAGTTCCCCAACCTGTTTTTCTCTGATCATTTGGAAATATGTCTTTTACCTTTGAACATAAGTTAAGAAATATTTCCAATACTAAAAACAGGAAGAAAAAAACACCTAATGCAGTTTTTTAATAGATTTTTTCCTCCAGCATGCAGACTTATGAATAAAAGGAGTAATTATCTTTCCAAACACTTCATTCCACCTTTAACTTACACAGCACCTAATTGCCATGGTCTCTAAGTTTCGTAGAGAAAGAAGTAAATATCATCATCAAAAAGGGCCCATGCCTATCACAGAACTGCCAATTGTATTGTACTCCAAGATAGGAAAATATGACTGTACCAAGCATATAGATAGCCTACAGACTGAACAAAAATATAAACTAGCCAGATAATTTGACATATATATTATCTATCAATATATCTATCAATATTTAACTTCAATAGATGCATTCCAGGAATTAAGGCATAGATACATTCCAGGTATTAGGGAATAGTGACTACTTTGAAGGATTCAAAGAGAAACTAGAATACCAAGAGCTGCCAAAAATATCAAGGAGGCTCTACAATGGTTTGTTAATTACAGTCTTTATATTCATAATATTTTTAACTTACATAACAGTTTCATAGGTACAATGACTGGACATGGGATCAGGGATCATGTCAGATTAAAATGATCATGTCAGATTAAAATGACTGGAAGGAACACACTTTGACGAGAAAAAAAGAAGAGAAAAGATTGATTGTCAAGACTGTTGTAGAAAGAAATGTTTAAACATACCAAGAGATGACTTTAGCACTGATGCAGAATGCGATCATCTTTCCTAAGTAGAAAGACTGGATCAAGGATTCTTAATAGTTCAAAGGAAACTTGCAGAATCCCTACATTTATATCTGTTGTCCAAAGCTTCTTACTGCTTTGCTAAATTGAAAACTAAAAGCCCTCTTTGGTTTTGGCTTTTGAATCCTGAGGGGTCATCTCATATATTTTTTCTACTTTTAAAGATAAGAAAAATGAAGGTTAGTATGTTTAAATTACTTTCCCATTTCCACAAAGATGAATGAGAATGAGAAATGGGATTTAAACACAAGACTCCTTACTTCTGGCCCTGGGCTTGGGTCATGAATCAAGAAAACTCAATTCTGACATTAACTAGCCTTATTGCTCCTGGTTAAGTTACTTCCCTCCTTTGAAGGGAGGGAAGCATAAAATGGGGGTGAAGACAGTTTAAAAGAGTCATTAATTCAGCCAACACATGTTAATTGCATGCCTATTATGTATAAGGCAATTTGGGAGCATTGGAGTTATAGCATTGAACAAGAGATACATTGTCTATAACTCCAGGAAGCTTAGATTCTAGTGGAGAGAAAAGGCAAACAGACAGAAAAATGAATAAATAAACAGACAGGTATACAAAATATATTGCTGAATAATAAGTACTATGCCAATAATTAAAATGTGTGCAAAGGGCTTGAATGGGTGGCTACTCTAGATTGGGTGGTCTGGGAAGGCCTCTCTGAGGAAGTGACATTTAAAAATGGCAACGATTTATATACAGCTTCTATGTGTCCTAATATTAACAATGTAATCTCCCAAACAATTGCATGTGGTATATACTATTGCAGAAATTTTATAGGAGAAGAAACTAAAATGCATAGAATTGAACTGACCCCTCCCCAAGGTCATAGAGCTAAGTGAGAATTACAACAGAGTTTTGAACCCAGGCTGCACAGCACCCAGTCAATGCTCTGTTGCTTTTTTTAAATTGAAATATAATTGACAGATAACATTGTGTAAGTTTAACGTGTACAACATGTTGATTTGATACACTTATATACTGCAAATGATTACTACCATAGCATTAGCTAATACCTCTACCATATAATTATATTTATTTTTTTGTGGTGGGAACAATTAGGATCTAGTCTCTTAGCAACTTTGATGTTTATAATACAGTATTGTTGACTATAATTTCGATCAAGTTGACATCTAATAGCAAGAAGCATCCAGCGACATAAAGATCAGAGGAAAGAACATACCAGGAAGAGGAAACAGCTTGTGCATAAGACCTGGGGCAGAAAAGAATTTAGTGGGTTTAAGGAGCAGAAGGAAAGCCAGTAGGAACGGAGAAAATTTAGTAAGGAAGAAAGTAATAAGATATGCTTGGAGAGATAAACAGAGTCCGAAATATGTTGAATTAAATACTTCACATTTGAATGGCTTTTTACTGTTTAGAAAGCATTCTCATATAGATTATCTCATGTATTAACCACATCATTCTTATGAGTGGTTAATGCTTGAACATTAGGAAATGTTTCTCTTCATGCATGCTTGAACATTAGGAAATGCATGCTTTGAGACGTGCAATGATTCATACTAGCTCCTAAAACCAACAGTGGAGGGTCTGGGACTCAAAGCCAATTCTACCTGACTTTGGGTGTAGTAATTGATTTATAAACAAAATACTGCTTCCGCAGTATTATATTTGACAGTGACAAAAGTGCTTTTCTAATTTAAAACTTTTTGGAAATCATTAAGGAAACAAAGAAGCTGGAGATAAAAGGAAAGGGTAGTTAGTTATTCTTAAACTTAGTTATTCTTGTGGCAAATTTAAGTCTGTTTCACCAAACGTCACTATGCAGAGATTACTCTGAAACATCTCTTTTAACCTATCACTTCTGTCTAATTTGCTTCCTTTTTTTTTTTTTTTTACTATCCCCTCTCCCTTACAACTCAGTATTAAATACGGGGGAAATATGAACACTTTCATGATTACAGTTTATGACTGGAAAAATGGAATGTTTCCAAGATGCTGAATGTCTAAGATTCTAGGCATAAGCCAATGCAGGAAAAAAAATGGCAATTTTACCAGTAAATTAAGAACTTATTATGGGAAGACAGTACTAAAATGGGGATTTGAGCCAGGAAAAACCCTTTCCACTCTAAATTATTTTTTTTATTTTAATATCTTTATTAGAGTATAATTGCTTTACATAGGTGTGTTAGTTTCTGCTGTATAACAAAGTGAATCAGCTATACGTATACATATATCCCCATATCCCCTCCCTCTTGCGTCTCCCTCCGACCCTCCCTATCCCACCCCTCTAGGTGGTCGCAAAGCACCGACCTGACTTTCCTGTGCTATGCGGCTGCTTCCCACAGCTATCTATTTTATATTTGGAAGCATATATATGTCCACGCCACTCTCTCACTCCGTCCCAGCATAGCCTTCCCCCTCTCTGTGTATTCAAGTCCATTCTCTGTGTCTGCATATTTATTCCTGTCCTGGCCCTACATTCTTCAGAACATTTTGTTTTTTTAGGTTCCATATATATGTGTTAGCATATGGTATTGTTTTACTCTTTCTGAATTACTTCAGTCTGTATGACAGTCTCTAGGTCCATCCACCTCACTACAAATAACTTAATTTTGGTTTTTTAATGGCTGAGTATTATTCCATTACATATATGTGCCACATCTTCTTTATCCTTTCATCTGTCAATGGACACTTAGGTTGATTCCATGATCTGTCTATTGTAAATAGAGCTGAAATGAATATTGTGGTACATGACTCTTTTCGAATTCTGGTTTTCTCAGGGTATATGCCCAATAGTGGGAATGCTGGGTCGTATGGTAGTTCTATTTTTAGCTTTTTAAGGAAATTGTAAACTGTTCTCCATAGTGGCTGTATCAATTTACATTCCCACGAACAGTGCAAGAGGGTTCCCTTTCCTCCACACCCTCTATAGCATTTATTGTTTGTAAATATTTTGATGATGGCCATTCTGAATGGTGTGAGGTGATACCTCATTGTAGTTTTCATTTGCATTTCTCTAAAGATTGGTGATGTTGAACATCTTTTCATGTGCTAGTTGGAAATCTGTATATCTTCTTTGGGGAAATCTCTATTTAGATCTTCTGCCCATTTTTGGATTGGGTTGCTTGTGTTTTGATATTGAGTTGCATGAGCTGCTTGTATATTTTGAAGCTTAATCCTTTGTCGGTTGCTTCAGTTGCAAATGTTTTCTCCAGTTCTGAGGGTTCTCTTTTCGTCTTGATTATGGTTTCCTTTGCTGTGCAAAAGCTTTCAAGTTTCATTAGGTCCCATTTGTTTATTTTTGTTTTCATTTCCATTTATCTAGGAGGTGGGTCAAAAGAATCTTGCTGTGATTTATGTCATAGAGTGTTCTGCCTATATTTTCCTCTAAGAGTTTTATAGGGTCTGGCCTTACATTTAGGTCTTTAATCCGTTTTGAGTTCATTTTGTGTATGGTGTTAGGGAGTGTTCTAATTTCATTCTTTTACAGGTAGCTGTCCAGTTTTCCGAGCCCCACTTATTGAAGAGGCTGCCTTTTCTCCATTGTACATTCTTGCCTCCTTTATCAAATATAAGGTGACCATATGTGCATGGGTTTATCTCTGGGCTTTCTATCATGTTCCATTGATCTATATTTCTGTTTTTGTACCAGTACCATACTGTCTTGATTACTGTAGCCTTGTAGTATAGTCCGAAGTCAGGGAGCCTGATTCCTCCTGCCCAGTTTTCCTTTCTCAAGATTGCTTTGTCTCTTTTGGGTTTTTTATGTTTACATAAAAATTGTGAAAAATTTTTTTCTAGTTCTGTGAAGTATGCCATTGTAATTTGATAGGATTTGCATTGAATCTGTAGATTGCTTTGGGCAGTATAGTTATTTTCACAATGTTGATTCTTCCAATCCAAGAGCATGGTATATCTCTCCATCTGTTTGTATCATCTTTAATTTCTTTCATCAGTGTCATATAGTTTTCTGCATACCGATCTTTTGTCTCCTTAGGTAGGTTTATTCCCAGGTATTTTATTCCTTTTGTTACAATGGTAAATGGAAGTGTTTCCTTAATTTCTCTTTCAGATTTTTCATCATTAGTGTATAGGAATGCAAGAGACTTCTGTGCATTAATTTTGTATCCTGCTACTTTCTCAAATTTATTGATTAACTCTAGTAGTTTTCTGGTAGCATCTTTAGGATCCACTATGTATAGGACCATGTCTACAGCAAACAGGGACAGCTTTACTTCTTCTTTTCCAAATTGGATTCCTTTTATTTCTTTCTCTTCTCTTATTGCTGTGGCTAAAACTTCCAAAACTATGTTGAATAATAGTGGTGAGACTGGGTAACATTTTCTTGTTCCTGATCTTACTGGAAATGTTTTCAGTTTTTCACCATTGAGAACGACATTGGCTGTGGGTTTGTCATATATGGCCTTTATTATGCTGAGGTAATTTCCCTCTATGCCTACTTTCTGCTGGGTTTTTATCATAAATGGTGTTGAATTTTGTTGAAAGCTTTTTCTGCAGCTATTGTGTTGATCATATGGTTTTTCTCCTTCTATTTGTTAATATGGTTTATGACATTGATTGATTTGCATATATTGAAGAAATTTTATATTCCTGGGATAAACCCCATTTGATCAAGTGTATGATCCTTTTAATGTGCTGTTGGATTCTATTTGCTAGTATTCTGTTGAGGATTTTTGCATCTATGTTCATCAGTGAAATTGGCCTGTAGTTTCCTTTCTTGTGAATTATTTGTCTGGTTTTGATATCAGCATGATGGTGGCCTTGGATAAAGAGTTTGGGAGTTTTTCTCCCTCTGATATATTTTGGAAGAGTTTGAGAAAGTCAGTGTTATCTCTTCTCTAAATGTTTGATAGAATTATGCTGTGAAGCCATCTGGTCCTGGGCTTTTGTTTGTGGGAAGATTTTAATCACAGTTTCAATTTATGTGCTTGTGATTGTTCTGTTTATATTTTCTGTTTATTCTTGGTTCAATCTCAGAAGATTATGCATTTCTAAGAATTTGTCCATTTCTTCCAGGTTGTCCATTTTATTGGCATAGAGTTGCTTGTAGTAATCTCTCATGATCCTTTGTATTTCTGCAGTGTCAGTTGTTACTTCTCCTTTTTCATTTCCAATTCTATTGATTAGAGCCTTCTCCCTTTTTTTCTTGATGACTCTGGCTAATGGTTTATCAATTTTGTCTATCTTCTCACAGAACCAGCTTTTAGTTTATTGATCTTTGCTATTGTTTCCTTCATTTGTTTTTCATTTATTTCTGATCTGATTTTTATGATTTTTTTCCTTCTGCTAACTTTGGGGTTTTTTTGTTCTTCTTTCTCTAATTGCTTTAGGTGTACAGTTAGGTTGTTTATTTGAGATGTTTCTTGTTTCTTGAGGTAGGATTGTATTGCTATAAACTTCCCTCTTAGAACTACTTTTGCTGCATCCCATAGATTTTGGGCTGTCGTGTTTCCATTGTCATTTGTTTCTAGGTATTTTTTGATATCCTCTTTGATTTCTTCAGTGATCTCTTGGTTATTTAGTAGCATATTGTTTAGCCCCTATGTGTTTGTATTTTTAATAGTTTTTCCTTGTAATTGATATCTAGTCTCATAGCTTTGTAGTCAGAAAAAGATACTTGATATGATTCCAATTTTCTTAAATATGCCAAGGCTTGATTTGTGACCCAAATATGATCTATCCTGGAGAATATTTCATGAGCACTTTAGAAGAAATTGTATTCTGTTGTTTTTGGATGGAATGTCCTATAAATAACAATTTAATCCATCTTCTTTAATGTATTGTTTAAAGCTTGTTTTTCCTTATTTACTTTCATTTTGGATGTTGTGTCCATCGGTGAAAGTGGGGTGTTAAAGTCTCCTACTATGATTGTGTTACTGTTGATTTCCCCTTTTTTGGCTGTCAGCATTTGCCTTATATATTGTGGTGCTCCTATGCTGGGTGCATAAATATTTACAATTTTCATGTCTTCTTTTTGGATTGATCCCTTGATCATCGTGTAGTGTCATTTGTCTCTTGTGATAGTCTTTAAAGTCTATTTTTTTCTGTTATGAGAATTGCTACTCCAGCTTTCTTTTGATTTCTATTTGCATGGAGCATCTTTTTCCATCCCCTCACTTTCAGTCTGTATATGTCCCTAGGTCTGAAATTGGTCTCTTGAAGACAGCATATAAATGGGTCTTGTTTTTCGTATCCTTTCAGCCAGTCTATGTCTTTTAGTTGGAGTATTTAATTCATTTACATTTAAGGTAGCTATCAATATGTATGTTACTTTTACCAGTTTCTTAATTGTCTTGTGTTTGCTATTGTAGGTCTTTCCTTCTCTTGTGTTTCCTGCCCAGAGAAGTTCCTTTAGCATTTGTTGTAAAGCTGGTTTTGTGGTGTTGAATTCTCTTAGCTTTTGCTTGTCTGTAACAGTTTTATTTTCTCAGTCGAATCTGAATGAAGTCCTTGCTTGGTACGGTAATCTCAGTTGTAAGTTTTTCCCTTTCTTCACTTTGAATATGTCCTGCCACTCCTTTTTGGCTTGCAGAGTTTCTGCTGACAGATCATCTGTTAACCTTATTGGGATTCCCTTATATGTTATTTGTTGCTTTTCCCTTGCTGCTTTTAATATTTTTTATTTGTATTTAATTTTTGATAGTTTAATTAATATGTGTCTTGGCATGTTTCTCCTTGTATTTTTCCTGTATGGGACTCTCTGTGCTTCCTGGACTTGATTGACTATTTCCTTTCCCATATTAGGGAAGTTTCATACTATAATGTCTTCAAATATTTTCTCAGTCCCTTTGTTTTTCTCTTCTTCTTCTGGAACCCTTATAATTCAAATGTTGGTGCATTTAATGTTGTCCCAGAGGTCTCTGAGACTGTCCTCAATTCTTTTCACTCTTTTTTTCTTTATTCTTCTCTGTGGTAGTTATTTCCACTATTTTATATTCTAGGTAACCTATCCATTCTTCTCCCTCAGTTATTCTGCTTTTGATTCTTTGTAGAGAATTTTTAATTTCATTTATTGTGTTGTTCATCATTGTTTGTTTGCTTTTTAGTTCTTCTAGGTCCTTGTTAGACGTTTCTTGTATTTTCTCCATTCTATATCCAGGATTTTGGTTCATTTTTACTATCATTACTCTGATTTATTTTTTAGGTAGACTGCCTAGTTCCTCTTCATTTGTTTGGTCTGGTGGATTTCTATCTTGCTCCTTCATCTGCTGTGTATTTCTCTGTCTTCTCATTTTGCTTAACTTACTGTGTTTGGGGTATCCTTTTCACAGACTGCATGTTCATAGTTCCCGTTGTTTTTGGTGTCTGTCTCCAGTGGGTAAGGTTGGTTCAGTGGGTTGTGTAGGCTTACTGGTGGAGGGGACTGGTGCCTGTGTTCTGGTGGATAAGGCTGTCTCTTGTGTTTCTGGTGGACAGGACCACGTCCAGTGGTGTGTTTTGTGGTGTCTGGGAACTTATGATTTTACGCAGTCTCTCTGCTAATGGGTGGGGTTGTGTTTCTGTCTTGCTAGTGTTTTGGCTTAGGGTGTCCAGCACTGGAGCTTGCTGGTTGTTGAGTGGAGCTGGGTCTTAGCGGTGAGATTGAGATCTCTGGGAGAGTTCTCACCAAATGATATTATGTGGCACCAGAAGTTTTCTGGTGAACCAATGTCCTGAACTCAAGTCTCCCACCTCAGGGGCTCAGGCCTGAGTCCCGGCCAGAGCATCAAGACCCTGACAGCCACACAATTCAGAAGAAAAGGGAGGGGAAAAAAAGGAAAGAAGAAGAAGAAAAAAATAGTTATTAAAATAAAAAATAAAAATAAATATTATTAAAGTAAAAGAAATAAAAAGGTATTGAAAAAAGAGAGCAACCAAACCAATAAACAAAGCCAATAATGATAACAAGCATTAAAATCTATACTATAAACAAACAAACAAAAATGGACAGAACCCTAGGAGAAATGGTAAAACACACCTATACGACAAAATCACACAAAGAAGCATACATATACACACTCTGAAAAAGAGAAAAAGGGAAAAATATGTATGTGTGTATATATATATATATATATATATATATATATATATATATATAAAATAAAGGAAGAGAGCAACCAAATCAGTAAACAAATCTACCAATGATAATAAGCTCTAAATATTAAGCTGAGATAAACATAACACCAGAAACAAATTAGATGCAGAAAGCAAACCCCAAGTCTACAGTTTTCCCAATGCCCACTGCCTCAATCTTCGGATGATTCATTGTGTGTTCAGTTATTCCAGAGATGCAGAGTACATCAAGTTGATTGTGGAGATTTAATCCGCTGCTCCTGGGGCTGCTAGGAGAAATTTCCCTTTCTTTTCTTTGTTCGCACAGCTCCTGGGGTTCAGCTTTGGATTTGGCTCCATCTCTGCATTTATGTCACCTGAGGGCATTTGTTCTTAACTCAGAAAGGACAGGGTTAAAGTAGCAGCTGATTAGGGGGCTCTGGCTTACTCAGGCCAGGGAGGAGGGAGCGGTACAGAATGTGGGGTGAGCCTCCGGTGGCAGATGCCAGCGTGACGTTACAACAGCCTGAGGGGTGCCATTTGTTCTCCTGGGGAAGTTGTCCCTGGAGCACAGGACCCTGGCAGTGGTGGGTTGCACAGGTTCCCAGGAGGGATGGTGTAGATAGTGACCTGTGCTTGCACACAGGCTTCTTGGTGGCGGCAGCAGCAGCCTTAGCATTTCATGCATGTCTCTGGTGTCCGCACTGATAACCGAGGCTCGCGCCCATCTCTGGAGCTAATTTAGGAGGTGCTCTGAATCCCCTCTCTTCGTGCACCCCAAAGTAATGGTCTCTTGCCTCTTAGACAGTTCCAGACTTTTTCCCGGACTCCCTCCCGGCTAGCCGTGGTGCACTAACCCCTTCAGGCTGTGTTCACGCCACCAGTCCTCTCCCTGTGCTCTGGCCGAAGCCCGAGCCTCAGCTCCTAGCCCCACCTGCCCCGGCGGGTTAGCAGACAAGCCTCTCGGGCTGGTGAGTGTTGGTCAGCACCGATCCTCTGTGCGGGAATCTCTCCGCTTTGCCCTCCGCACCCCTGTTGCTGCACTCTCCTCCGCCGCTCTGCAGCTCCCCCCCTCCGCCACCCACAGTCTCCGCCCGTGAAGGGGCTTCCTAGTGTGTGGAAAACTTTCCTCCTTCACAGCTCCCTCCCACTGGTGCAGGGAGTTTCTTGCCTTTTGGGAAGTGTGAGATCTTCTGCCAGTGTTCAGGAGGTTTTCTGTAGGAGTTGTTCCCCATGTAGATATATTTTTAATGTATTTGTGGGGAGGAAGGTGATCTCTACATCTTACTCCTCCGCCATCTTGAAGGTCCCCCCTCAATTCTTATTATTCTAATTCATATTAGTCTAATTGTTAGATGGCTAGGACCAAACAATGTAGAATAGAAGAAAGGTTGATTATATGCTTTGTAATATATAAATCTACATATCACAGCTAATTTTAGTTTATTCACAACCACGTCTTTTCATCTTCTTCATGATTGAATATTGAGGGAGAGAAAGTAAGTTGCCTCAAATCTCCTAAAGTCCAGCTCTTACAGAGTACTTTAGAGAGCTAACAAATGGCAATGAAATCCTTTCTGACATATCATTTATGAACAGAGAACTGAGAAAAACAGCATAGGTCAGCAGAAAGAGTACTATCTGAGGAATCAGATGTGAATGTTTTTCTGCAAAAGTACCAGGAGACCTTGGGCAAGTTAAACACAAAGAAGCAAAACAGAAATATGATCATGGACAACTGAGAAGGCAGGAAGCAGCAAGAAGGTTAGGGTTAAAACAAACCACCCATGTTTATTAGCATTGTCATTTATCCCTTGAGAAAACAATGAAGCTTATGCCATTTGTCACTATTTCCCCATATTTTTGTTTTAAGGCCTTTCTAGAATTTGGTGTGATACATCTAAAGGCACTTTATACAGATAACAATTTGGAGATTCCCCTAGGCTATTGAAAAGCAGGAGCTAGGATAGGCACCAATGCCGGCAGCAATTTTCATAAGATTCATGTAACTTTTCTATTGAACACAAATATGTTGACAAGAAGAAAAAAAAATCCTTCAACATTGTAAACTAAACCATATTTTACTTCTTTCAAATATTCCCAAAGCTTCCTTTATTACTAGTACTTAAGAAACTTGTACTGTGTTAACTCTTGTTTGCCAAAGAATGTATGAAAACATGAAGATACTTGTAACAAGCTTTCTCAAGATAGTGTAACTTGTAATAGAGCAATTGGTAACTGTGACTTGTTAATGCCAAAGGACTTTTTTTCAAACTGCAAAATCAAATCCAGTTTGGAAAAGACAGCAACACATTTCTGTTCTACAAATGAAGAGAATCGATTAATATATGAGACCAACATTCTTTTTCTTCTTCACCAAAATCTTTGAGCTAATAAAATCTAATTTTAGTAAGGTGTTAATGTGTTAATATGTTTTCTCTCCCTTCAGTAATTGCATTTGAAAATTTCTCCTTTGGTATAATGAGATTCTGTCATTCCCTAGAAGGAAAAGGGCATGTATTTCTCCAAAACCCCCCAAACAAGTATATCAATCATGCATGGATGAAAATCCTATATATTAGAAAATCATCATTTAAAAAAAGTAAAAATACAACTCACAAGTGAGTCTACTAGAGTTTTTATATTTTCTGTGTACTTGGTATATTTTAACTGCCACATAGTAAAAAGGCTAACCTTACAGGCAGCCAGAAACAAGAAAATAATTACATGGTTTGATTTGAGCATTACCAAATATTTCACCACCCAAGCTTCACTCCTGACTAAAAAATTCTGACACCTTAAGGCTCTTGCTTTAGGCTGTCAGTTACCTGAGTCTATATATGAGATAAATTTAGAGAACTATAGAGCACTACTAGTGACACAGTAGAAAGGGTTAATTTAGCAAATTAACCCAAAAGTATACATTGCCAATTTAGGAGAAATGTAGCTGTAGGTTGGTAAATTTTGGAGAAATGGTGGGGAAGTACAGGAAAGCCAAAACAATTAAGACACTGCCTAGACTGGATTTGGTGGAGAGTGAAATTTTGTGACTAGTAAACTCTTTCATTAGTTTGCTTTTCTTAAAGGGAATCATTATAAGTGGTGTGTTCATTGTAACAATTTCTAGCAATGCAGCAAGGTGTAAAAGAAAGAATATTCAACATCATTAATCATTAGAGAAATGCAAATCAAAACTACAATGAGATATCATCTCACACCAGTCAGAATGGCCATCATCAAGAAATCTAGAAATAACAAAGGCTGGAGAGGGTGTGGAGAAAAGGGAACACTCTTGCACTGCTGGTGGGAATGTGAATTGGTACAGCCACTATGGAGAACAGTATGGACGTTCCTTAAAAAACTACAAATAGAACTACCATATGACCCAGGAATCCCACTACTGGGCATATACCCTGAGGAAACCATAATTCTAAAAGAGTCATGTACCAAAATGTTCATTGCAGCTCAATTTACAATAGCCCAGAGATGGAAACAACCTAAGTGTCCATCATCGGATGAATGGATAAAGAAGATGTGGCACATATATACAATGGAATATTACTCAGCCATAAAAAGAAATAAAATTGAGCTATTTTTAATGAGATGGATAGACCTAGAGTCTGTCATACAGAGTGAAGTAAGTCAGAAAGAGAAAGACAAATACTGTATGCTAACACATATATATGGAATTTAAGAAAAATAATGTCATGAAGAACCTAAGGGTAAGACAGGAATAAAGACACAGACCTACTAGAGAATGGACTTGAGGATATGGGGAGCAGGAAGGGTAAGCTGTGACAAAGCGAGAGAGAGGCATGGACATATATACACTACCAAACATAAGGTAGATAGCTAGTGGGAAGCAGCCGCATAGCACAGGGAGATCAGCTTGGTGCTTTGTGACCTTCTGGAGGGGTGGGTTAGGGAGGGTGGGAGGGAGGGAGATGCAAGAGGGAAGAGATATGGGAACATATGTATATGTATAACTGATTCACTTTGTTATAAAGCAGAAACTAACACACCATTGTAAAGCAATTATACTGCAATAAAGATGTAAAAAAAAAAAAAAAGAATGAAATCCTCAAGGCCATATTCCCTCTCCTAATTCTAACCCCAAGAGGTAACTGCCATTTTATATAGTTTGGATTTCGTATAGTATTTCAGCTGGTAGACTTTTGAATTTATCTACAAACACAGAATCTTGTTAAGAAAAGTCTCCTGCATTTACACAACTGCCTATTGACCATTCTACCTATAAAATTAGCATTGTGTGTTACCTTTATCCTTTAATCACAGGTAGGAAACCCTAAAACATGAAAGTCAGTAAAATGCTAAAATCTGGTATTCATCATATTCTTTTACATAGGCAGAGAATACAGAGCAATCTGCAGCTTCATTGAAGAACAAAGTATTCTGTGTCTAAAACGTGTTGGGTGCTCAATTAAACAGGGGCATAAACATGACTTGTGTGTATCTCTGTTATCTTCAATGTTGGTAATTAAACTACTTTAGAAATATCCTGATTATTAAACATTGACCTCCAATTTAATAAAACCATCCAGGCAAGTATTACAGTAAAATAACTAAGAGGATGACTATAGCAATAGCTTTTTAAGGCAGCTGGGAAGAGATCACATGAAAATGGAGCAAAAACTCTGTGAGTCAATGAGAGATACAGATATGGAAGATAAAACAATACTTCATTAGCAATGCATAATTATAATTTTGGTTGCCTGTAGAAACAGCTCTCAACATATTAAGCAATCATATGCAATTTAACTGAATTTTGTATTGCATGCCTCCTTTAATCTTTATTGGATAATTTACTGATTGCTTGTATTGCAGCACCCAAAGAAATGCCTGAGTTTTAAATTTAAATGTTGCAAAAGTTCACACTAGTTTCTAACAGGCTAGGAGTATATATAAAGAAACAATAGTCAGTTTAGAGAAAGTAGAATTAATTGTGCTATTTTGATTTTTAAGGTACAAGATAGTTTCATTTTATTAAACTTTACTGGAGTCAGTGTCTCTTTTATTTTTGATACCTAATGAATTATGAACATAGTCTTAATTTTATATGTTGCATGAAATATTGAAAGACATAAAATAAAACAGTTTTTAGCTTTCTGACAATATACATGTCATAAGACAAACTTCTCCATAGTCTTAATTATTTATGGTCCCAAAATAACCACAAAAAATTTGTGTTGGTGGGGGAAGTGATTACAGTGTCTCATGTGGCTATTAAATTCCTCTCTCTTGTTTTCCTGAGAGGCACCTAATGTAAAATGGCACACATTTCCCTTCATTTCAAATGTAATGGAGACTCTTGGTCATGTTTAAGTAAAATAATCATCCCTAAACAATTTAAAAATGAACACTTGATACACCTATCCGGTGACTTAAAAATAAATGAAAATCTAATTACCACTAAAATACAACAAATTCCCTCTGTATAAATCTGGACTCAGAAAATTCACTCAGTGTTTCACAAGCAGTTCAGGACCACATGTTACCTCTGGGAGAAGAAAAGCATAGATCAACATGAAGGTAACTTGAGCAAAGAGAATCCCAAACTTAACACCCCAAAGGAGGAGTAACAATTTTCAGCAACACCTGTATATCTCCTTAAAAACGCTGGAGAACCTGAATCTTATCTCTTTTTGTAATTGTACTAATGGTATGACCATGCATTCTTTTTCTCCAATTATGTGTACTTTTTTTTCTTTTTAATCCGTCTAATAGTAGTTCAGGTACTGTGACTGGTCTTATAAGTCACTGAAACGATATTAACAGCTGAGCTGCAATTTAGCAGTGGCAATAGTTCCTTCAAATGAAAAGAGGATGAGAAAGAACATGTTTTATAATTAAACTGTGGGCAAGCTATTACAAATATATTGTTTTCCAGTGCATACTAAATAAAGCAATCAGCACACAAGGTTGTCCTAAAGGAAGGTAAAATTTCAGCTGTGTCACAACTATTTTTTCCCTACTAGTGTTTAAATTTATATTCATTTTTAATTTAGAAGTTCTGGGTTTTTCAGTGTTTTTTTATGTTCTTTAGTTTTTTTCTTTTAAACCAAGATTGAGTTCTCTCTTCTTTTCCAGTGATTTTTCTACTCTATTTAATGACCGGTGCCTACAATTACAGTAATTTGTTCCTAGATTTAGCATATCTTCATTAAAATTCTAAGAATTATTATTAGCATATATATGGCATATCAATTTCACTTTAATTCAATGACTTCGCTGTTTCATCCCATTATGTACAAGTAAGGCTTCTGACCCTAAGGATGATAAAAGTAATTAAATAGAGAGCACACAGATACTGAAATGCATGTATGAGGTTCTAGCTGTCTTTTTATTCTCATCTACTACTCTAAGTTTCTTTTTGATATTTATTTTTAGTTCTGTATTAGAGTAATTCCACATGTTATCATTTCATCATATAAAAGGCTAAGACATTATGAAGTCCTATAATATTTGAAGGAAAGAAGAAAAATGGAACATTTGTAACTCAAAGTTTGAAGTCAAACAAAATTACTATTTTAGAAAAATAGAAATGTAATACAACACGTTTACTGAAGCCTTTGAGGCAAACAACTTATTGAAAATGGAAATTTCATCTAGCAAGCCATACTTTATCAAGGATGTAAAGTATTGTTCTAAAGAATATATATATTATCTAGGATTTAGAAATGCCTCATATTTCTGTCTCCAAATTAATTATCTTTATGATTCAGAAAAATTGGCCACAATTCAGTGTTCCAGTAATTGCTTTAACTGATTATCTGGACATTAATAAATAAGCTGGTGTTAAGTAAATACTGTGATATATTTTCATGTATAGCTTAATCTTAATTGTCTCTGCTAGCCCAAGGGAGGAAGGTGAGGTTAGACATGATCTGAAGCCTCTGGCCGATTCACTACACAAGCTCTTCTATTACCTTCATAGGAAAAAAAAAAAACATATGAAATTGAAATATGTTTGACAACACTGAATTTTATCTGCTATCTCACAGAAGTGCTAATAAAATGACCAGAAGTAGAATATATTAAAATTAATATAATTAATTATATGAATCTGTAGACTAGATAAATCACCACTAGATTAATCTTAACTTATGGCATGATTCATTTCACACTTCTCATATATATTCCCATTTGTGTTTACCCTTGAGAAACAGTTCTCAGAAGATGTACTGCAAGAGGAGAATGGAAATCAAACTTGGAAATATTGTGTTTGAAAAAAAGACTAAGGTCATATTTTGCATGTTTATTTTAGTTGGGAAGAGTAGGAGGCAGTTGGGAAGTTCTCCAAAGGAATATATGTAAACTTTTTGGAATGAACATTCTGGCAGATAGATTACCAGTTAGTCAATACATTCATGTTATAAGGAATGGCTTTAAGTGACATTACTGAGAAAGTCAGTGTCCTCCTCCACAAGGATGGTGTCTTTTATTCTTTAGTACAGAAAGTAACTACCAATTGAAATACTCAATAATTTGCTTTCTATTCTAAAATATTTAAAGAACAGTCAAACTATGTTTAGAGGTTAAGAAAGTTCATTTCCTCAAGTTATTTTTCCATGAGTGTATTCAAGTGGAAAATTTTATTTTAAAAATTGTAAATATGCTTTGGCTCAGGTTGCAGTGAAACAGTTTGCTTCTCTAGTAAAAATAAAGATACACACACATACATTACAAGTTCTTTATGAACATGTTTTAGGAATAAACGATTTTGCTCTCACTTTGAATTAAAAAATAAGTATCCTTTCTTTTAGCATGTTAGAATCATGTTGGACAAATAGATCATTAAGAGGTTTTATACTAGAAAAATTTTTAAATTAATAATTTTAGTTATCTGTTTTAGAGGGCACTTGGCTTATCACATCACATAAATCTATATTTAGAATTGTACTTCTCATAATTTGTCTTTTAGCTTGTCATGTCCAGTGCTCAATTTTAAACCTTTCTATTTGTTTCAGAAGCATTTACCTCCATTTGATTTTAGCTGAAATAAAGAGGATTTCTATATATAGCATTACAGTATATTTAATAACCAGAAATACAAAATATTACAACTGAAAAATTATAGTTTATAAGAGCAAATACACTAATATTTTTAAGGGAGGTACTTACTGAATAACCAGAATCCAATGAGAAATTTGGTCCCCAAGTCTCCAAATGATATGACGGCATTACATTTTTTTAAAGGATTCCAAAGTACATTAAATATCAGAGCAAACAAGTTGTTTACTTAAATTCATACCTGCTCCAGAACTTTCCTGGTGGTGCAGTGGTTGAGAATCCACCTGCCAATGCAGGGGACACGAGTCCAATTCCTGGGCCGGGAAGATCCCAAAATGCCATAGAGCAACTAAGCCCGTGTGCACAACTACTGAGCCCACGCACCTCAACTACTGAAGCCTGCACGCCTAGAGCCTGTGCTCCACAACAAGAGAAGCCACCACAATGAGAAGCACGTGCACCTCAACAAAGAGTAGCCCTGGCTCTCCATAGCTAGAGAAAGCCTGTGTGCAGCAATAAAGACTCAATCCAGCCAAAAAAAGAAAAATTATGCCTGCTCTGGTAGACATTTTTAATTTCAGATATAATAGATTTTGTTATTTTTCTCAAATATCTTTGCCTTATTCTAGAAACCTATCTTTTCACTGTACAAAAATAAATCCCTTCAGCTGGTGGAGAAAGCAAAGAATATTATAATCCTTCCTAAAGCAGCTTGCAAACTTCAGGTTTTAATTATTATATCATCATAGTCCAGTCATAGCTCTGAGGACAAGTTCAAAGGATATTGGACAAGTTTAATAACTTAAAAAAAAAGCACAATGTGATAGTTGTGAGTTAAGTTTTATTTGGGGGCAAAATGAGGACTATAGCCCGGGAGACAGAATCTCAGATAGCTCTGAGAAACGGCTCCAAAGAGGTGGGGGTGGGGTCAGTATATATGTGATTTTGGTGAAGGGGGAATACATGCAATCAATCACATATTTTTTGGAGAAGGTTACTGCTAGTCTCGTGAAGGTTACTGCTAGTCACAAGGAGCAGACGTTACCATGAAGGATTTTAGTGCTTTTCTAGATATGAGAAGATAAAAGAATTAGGCTCATAAAATTGTCTCCTGAAAATATCTAACTATCTGAAGACCTGCTCTGCCAGTTTTTCCAGAGCACAGAGTGCCTCACTTCTTCTCTCCACCCTGAGCTCTTTTCAGGGGGTGTTGAAAGTCAACAGCTGCAGCAGTACATGATTTAATCCTCATAGAGGAAAATGGCAAGTGCCAATTTGTAGTTGACAGCTACTAAGCAGAGATGGGATTCCTAGCTTAGTTCTTAAACACAAATTGGAACAAAATCAGCAGATTCATTCTTGAACTCCAAAAAGTATAAGGAAAAACCAGAATGTTGCAATTAAATTCAAATCTACAAATGCCGCCAGCTATAAGGCAACTCAAAGGAAAGCAAAATGAGTATCCCACAGAATTCATATATTTTGAATATTAACAATAAATCTGCTTGTGTTTCCCATAGTAATCTTGATATATAAAGCTGGAGAGTTCCATTTAATTTGTTTAAAAGGATTTGTATCCATTGAAAATATATGCAAAAATGTCTTATCAACTGAGTTTTTATTATGTGGCTTTGAAGGGTCTATCTTCAAAATCATTTCCTATTTATCAAATAAGTTTCACAGAGTTATTCAAATATCACAGACTTTAGTTAATATTAATGAGCCAATGTTAATTTCTTAGTTTTGACAAATGTACCATGGTGATGTAAGAAGTTAACAATGAGGGAAACTAGTTAAGGGAGGTACAGGAAACTCTATTATTTTTGTACTTTTCTATGAGTCTAAAATTATTCCAAAATAAACTAGTTATATAAAACTTATTCTTACAGACCTAAATATAAAATGCAAAACTATAAAACTCCTAAAAGATAACATAGGAGAAAATCTTAACCACCTTGTGTCAGGCAATGACTTTTGAGATACAACACCAAAATAATGATCCACAAAAGAAATCATTGATAAGATAGACTTTATAAAATTAAAAACCTCTTCTCTGCAAGAGAAAATAGAAAGAGAAGACAACTCACAGACTGGGAGATAATATTTGCAAAAGACGCATCTGATAAAGAGCTGTTATGTAAAATATATAAAGAACACTTAAAGCACAACAATAAGAAAACAAACAACTCAATTAAAAAATGATCCATAGACCTTAAAAGACACCTCACCAAAGAAGATATAAAAATGGCTAATGGACTTCCCTGGTGGCACAGTGGTTGAGGATCTGCCTGCAGATGCAGGGGACACAGGTTCGAGCCCTGGTCTGGGAGGATCCCACATGCCGCAGAGCAACTAGGCCCGTGAGCCACAACTACTGAGCCTGTGAGTCTGGAGCCTGTGCTCCACAACAAGATAGCCCACAATAGTGAGAGGCCCATGTACCGCAATGAAGAGTGGCCCCCGCTTGCCACAACTAGAGAAAGCCCTTGCACACAAAAGAAGACCCAACACAGCAAAAATAAATAAATACAATTTTCTTTAAAATAGCTAATAAGCATATGAAAAGATGCTCCACATCACATGTCATCAGAGAAATGCAAATTAAAACAATGTGATATAATTACACACTTCTTAGAATGGCCAAAATCTGGAGCACTGACAATACCAAATGTTGGCAAGGATGTAGAGCAACAGGAACTCATATTTATTGCTGGTGGGAATGCAAAATGGTACAGACACTTTGGAAGACAGTTTGGCAGTTTCTTATAAAACTAAACATACTCCTACCATAAGATCCAGCAATTATGCTCCCTGGTATTTACTCAGAGGAGTTGAAAACTTATTTCAACACAAAAACCTACACATGGATGTCTATGGCAGCTTTATTCCTAATTTCCAAACTTGCAAACAACCAAGATATACTTCAGTGGGTGAATGGAAAAATAAACTGTGGTACATCTAGACAATGGAATATTACTCAGCACTAACTAGAAATGAGCGATCAAGCTATGCAAAGACATGGAAAACCCTTAAATGTTTATTACTAAGTGAAAGAAGCCCATCTGAAAAGGCTACATACTGCATAATTCCAACTATATAGCATTCTGGAAAAGGCAAAACTATGGAAACAGTAAAAAGACCAGTGTTTACCAAGGATGGTAGGGAAGGTTGGATGATCATGTAGAGCACAGAAGATTTTTAGAACAGTGAAAATATTCTATATGATACTATAATGATGGATACATGTCATTATAGCTTTGTCCAAACCTTTAGGATGTACAACAGCAAGAATGAACCCTAAGGTAAACTATGAACTTTTGATGACTATGTTGCATCAATGTGGGTGGGCTCATCAATTGTAATAAACATACCTCTCTGGTGAGGGATGTTAATAATGGGGGAGGCTATGCATGGGGCAAGAATATAGGGGAAATTTCTGTGCCTTCCTCTCAATTTTTCTGGGAACCTAAAACTGCTCTAAAAATATAAAGTTTCATATTAACTGAATGTATGCTCTCCAAATGCATATGTTGAAATCCCAACCCTGAAAGGTGATAGTATTAGTTGGTGGATCCTTTGGGAGGTGATTAGATCATGAGGGTGGAGTCTCCACAAATGGGACTAATACTCTTATGAAAGAGATCCCTCAGAACTCCCTAGCCTCTTCCACATGGGAGGACAAAGTCAGAGGGCATGAGCTATGAATCAGGAAGAGGGCCCTCATCAGATAACTTAACCATGCTGGTGCCTTGATCCTGGACTTTCCAGCCTCCAGAACTGTGAGAAATACATTTCTATTGTTTACAAACTATCCAATCTGTGGTATTTTGTTATAGTAGCTCAAACAGTCTAAAACAGCCTTATAACACAACAATCACTCTTATAAATGAAAAACCACATTTCCCCAAATAATGGGAACCCCTCTGTGATAAGAAAGTCCCTAATAATGTATTAATGTGACATTCTTTGGAAAATCAACAGTATATGGAAATCATCTAAGCTGTCCATGTTGGGAAAAGAGAGGCAAAATAGGGAGGAATAGCCAAATGTACAAAGGAAACCCAAAATACAAGAAGCCCACACAGATAATAGGTATTTGTTCTCAGAGGTGCAGTCCAAAAACAAATAAACAATGAGTGTTTAGCATAAATGCAAAAAGTAAAATCCTGCAAATAATATTGGCCTTGATAAAAACCGTGCTTCTTACTCTCATTAATCCATCTTGAGATTTATTTTAAACATTTTATTTTATACTGAAGTATAGCCAATTAACAAAGTTGTGATAGTTTCAGGTGCACAGCAAAGTGACTCAGCCATACATATGCATGTATCCATTCTCCCCCAAACTCCTCTCACATCCAGGCTGGCACATAACATTGAGCTGAGTTCCCTGTGCTATACAGTTGGTCCTTGTTGGTTATCCATTTTAAATATAACAGTGTGTACATGTCGATCCCAAATTCCCTAACTGTCCCCTCCACCTGGTAACCATAAGTTCGTTCTCTAAGTCTGTGAGTCTGTTTCTGTTTTTTAAATAAGTTCATTTGTATCATTTCTTTTTAGATTCCGCATATAAGGAATATCATACGCTGTTTCTCTTTCTCTGCCTGATTTACTTTACTCAGTATGACAATCTCTAGGTCCATCCATGTTGCTTTTTAATGGCTAATATTCCATTGTATATATGTACCGCATCTTTATCCATTCCTCTGTCGATGGACATTTAGGTTGCTTCCATGTCTTGGCTATTGTAAACAGTGTTGCAATGAGCATTGGGGTGCATGAATCTTTTTGAATTATGTTTTTCTCTGGATATATGCCCAGAAGTGGAAATGCAGAGTCATATGGTAGCTCTATTTTTTAGTTTTTTAAGGAACCTCCATACCGTTCTCCATAGTGGATGTACCCATTTACATTCCCATCAACAGTGCAAGAGGGTTCCCTTTTCTCCACACCCTCTCCAGCATTTATTGTTTGTAGACTTTTTGATGGTGGCCATTTTGACTGGTGTGAGGTGATACCTCATTGTAGTTTTGATTTGCATTTCTCTAATAATTAGCGATGTTGAACATCTTTTCATGTGCCTCTTGGCCATCTGTATGTCTTCTTTGGAGAAATGTCTAATTAGGTCTTCTGTACATTTTTTGATTGGGTGATTTTTTTTTTCATCCTGGAGTAGAAATGTATTTTTGTGTTTAGATGTTGCCTCAATAGCTGACTAATTCATTTATAAAAGTAAATATCTTTGACATAATTCTAGCTAAGTTTACCTTAGTCACAATTTAGAAAAATGTACAGCATTTTTATCCTGCCAGGAATCTCAATTTTCAATTAGTGATTCTACAGATATTTCAGAGTAAAAATCATTCTTAATAATTTTGATTAATTAGCCATAAAATCATTTATTCAAAAGATATTTATTGAATACCTACTATGTGTCAGACTCTGTTATAGGTGCTGGGGATCTAGCAGTCAGTAAAAGAGGATGAAACAAAAACACTGCCCTCAGTGGAGCTTACAATCTATTCACATGGTTCCTAAAAAGTAATGAGAAAATATACCAAGGAAATGGTTTCACTAAAATTGAATCAGGTTCATACCTTCAAGCTCTTTTACAGAAAAAACCTAATAAGTAATAGCCTGTTATTTTTCAATGTTAAGGGACAAATTATTGTAGCATTGCAGTAAAAGACACTTGGGAGTAGCTTGCCTATGCCATGCAATGACACTATCTGACGAGATAGTTATCACTGTAAAAGTCCCCCTTTCATCAACTGAGCTCTGATAAAGGAAGGCTCTAAAAAGTTCAGTCTTTGAGATCGCCCTATGTACTTATCAATAATGCATGGAGTTCTATTTGTTATTCATGCTTAACTTGAAATTGTTCTCATTAACCCTTGAGGGTAGATTATCAGATCCAGGAGTGTTTTGAATGTTGGGATAAATTAGTTCCCTTTCTTCAGTAGCTCATTCAACTGTGTATTTTGACATCCTTCTCTTTAATGTTATACTTAATATTAATTTGTCCACTTTCTTTTTCTTGCATATACATTTTTCAGTTCAATCGTACATGAGTGTATATGGTAAACCATAGTAATCACAGTGCATAGCATATTAATACTTTCAATTCAGTTTAAAACAACTAGAAAAGAAAGAGAAAAAAATCCCCAAATCCATTCAAAGTTCACATTCTCTACATCCTCCAAATGAGGAGACTTCAACCCCAAGCTTACTTTCATTTCCCAGAGAGTTATTTTAGGTACCATAAGACTTATTCTTTCTGTCTTTGACATTCCAGTACTGAAAGCATGAAAGATTTTGCTTTTCTTCTGGTTATTGTTCCCAATCACCACTCTAAACCACCCTCCTAAAAGAGTTATAAAATAAACAAATTTTTAAAAGCATACAGGTCCACATCTCGATATAGAGGAATAAGTTCAAGTCCTTCATCAAGCTTATTAGTTTTGGGATCTTGGGTTAGTCACTTAACTACCAGTTCTTTAACATCTTGGTGGGTCCAATTAATAAAAGCACAGAGAGAAGAAATATAGGTTATTGTAGATATTAATGCTCAATTGGCAAATTTTAAGAGAAATAACATTAAACAAAATGACTTATAGAGAAAATATGTGCTCTACTGTCATTCAGAAACAATAAACTGCACACTCACAAAACTACAGAAAGGTACTGCTAACATCCACAGACCACTCAGTTATAAATTCCTTTTACAATGACTTTTCTTTCTTTGATTTTGTACAAGTAAATAACAGAATATAGATTTTCCATCCATGAATGTTGCAAAGTAATGCTGGCTTTTCAAACACGCAGCTTTAATTATAGAGAGTAATCAGTAACTGAGTTAATGCAGATTTTTAATACTACATGTATAATTATTTAAGATAGCATGCACATTTACATTAAAAGTGCAAAACAAAACCAAAAAAAAAGAGTGTAATTAGGAAAATAAACAGATCTTCACTAGAGAGGTTTCTCCTTTCTTGCACAACTTTGAATCCTCAAAACCCTAAGGCTGTTTGGTCAATATTTATACTAGTGAGTAGAATAATCATTTATCATTTAGTTCATTGAGCTACCTTGGGCATTTTCACTCATGAAAAGGGAGAACTGTAGGGTTTTTTTTTCATCTTGTTGCTATGAATTTTGGATGCTACTTTATAGTGCTATTTCTTAAGTATTAAACTGTTTTAAAAACTCAGCTGGGCTTTCGCAAACAACTTGTCAGTTCTTCAAAAAATTAAGCATAGAATTACAGTATGACCAAGCAATTTGACTCCTAAGTATATATCCACAAGAACTGAAGATATAAGTTAACATAAAAACTTGTACTTGGATATTCATAGCAGCATTATTCATAATAATAAAAATACTGGATAAAACTGAACATCTATCAACTGATGAATGGATAAAAATATATGGAATATCCATGAGTGGAATATCAATAATGTTAAAAAGTAATGAACTACTGATATATGCTATAACATGAATGAACCTTGAAAACATTATACTAAGTGAGAGAATCCAGGCACAAAAATGTCTCATATTGTTTGCTGTTGTTTATATGAAATGTCCAGAATAGGCAAAGCTACAGAGAAAGAAAGTAGATTTGTGGTTGCCAGGGGCTGAGGGGAGGAGGGAATGGAAAGTGATTGCTATGAAAATGTTCTGGAATTTGATAGTGGTGATGGATGCACAACTTTGTGAATATACTATAAAACTACTTAAAATTGTACACTTTAAAGAAGTGAACTTTATATTATGTAAGTTATATATCAATATAAAAATATGATGTCATTAAAAAGTGCAACGTAAAAAAACTTATTTTGTTCCCCTATTTACCGGTCGTGTGGATTTAGGCAAATTACTAAGCCTCTCTGAGCTTCGATTTTCGTCATCTGCATAAGAGGGATAAATAATATCAAATATGCAAGGTTATTGTGAAGTGATAAAATATGAAAATCCCGAGATGCAGTAAATACTTATAAGTGGTGCTATTATTATTATCATTGTCATTATTACTATCATTTTCAAATCAAGGATTAGAAAGGGGCTCAGAAATCTTCAGCTCCCTCAGTTGACTAATGAAATGTCTCATCTTCCTGCCCTGTGTTCTTTCTTCTTATGCTGCATATGTGTGTGTGTGTGTGTGTGTGTGTGTGTGTGTGTGTATAAATTACTGCAAATCAATAAAAAACAGAGGTATATGTATACACACATGCATTATACACATACATATACTAATATACATATGTTAAATAATATCTAAATAATGCTTTGTATCATATTTGTAGTTTTATTTTCTCAATAAACTGGCTATCATTGCTATGGAGTATCTTCCAGTGACACTGTATTCATATTTGAAAGGCTATACTCCTTAAAATACAAACAAACAAGTCTAAGTATGCAGATTATGGGATTTCTTTGGGTGTCGATCAAGATGTAGTCCACTTTGGGCTACACTGATTTACCCTTAACTTACTGAAATAAGAACCAGTAGGTATAATTTTGTCTACATTTAAACATAGTCAGAGACAAACCATCTAACCATTTAAGTCAGGGAAGTGGTTTTATTTTTCTAGTCACTAAATTTCTAAAGATGTTACTATCTTAGGGTTTATATGACAACATATTAAAATTATATAGCCATTTATACTTAGGGCAAGATCGTTCTACCTATGTTTAGGTTTCCCTAACCACTTGAAAAATTCTATAATTTCTAGAACACTTGCTTGAAACTAAGCACATTTCATATATGATAATATATTTTGTATATAGCAATTATTATTATTATTTAGAGTCATTACATTCATTGAGTATAGTGCCCATGAACTTAATTGCATACAACTTTGCTAAGAACTTTAAATGAGATAATGTACATAAGGTACTTAGCAAAGATGCAAATACCATATTGTTCTTTTATGATAACTTATATTTGTATTTGTGTACAATGTTTTACAGTTTTAAAAAGAGATTTCATATATATGATCTTAATTAGTGGTACAAAATCAGCATGAGAATAATGAATAGTGTTGCATATATATTCATTTCAAGCATTTGATATTCAAACACATTACTTTTGTCAAAAATAGCTAATGATATATATTATTCAGTACTTTTCTCTCCTTTTCACAGATGGAAAGATTGAGATATACAGAACTTAGATGACTCAAATATGGATGATCAGAGTAGAGTGAATTGGATATGAAAGTTTTCTCTAGAATTTTCTTGCTGAAAGGTATAGTTAACTGAAAGCAACATGAAATTAATTATTGGCCCTTCAAAAGGAAAAGACAAAAGGACATCAGACATTGAAAAAAGGACATGGTGCTGATATGTACAGAATACTCACAGGTAAAATACACTGTGACATTGTTCTTTATACTCAGCATTTCTCAGATTCACAGATAAGAAGTATATCAGTTTAATGATGGATAAAAGGCACTAATACCCAGAGATTCATCTCATTAGATTTCCAGCCCATATCCCTTTGAGAATCACTATGGTGTAGAGACAAGAATATTGTGTTCTGGAGAGGGGTGGATCTTGAGTAGTTGAGAACTCTAACCAAAGTGTATGGTTTGTGGGGGGGGAGTGGCAAAGAAATCAATGATATAAATAGCTTGGACTAGACTAATAGGCTTAGTATGCTAAACTAATTAATTAGGTTTTATACTGAAGAGAGGGATGTGATATTCTATGGGATGTTTATAGGTGTTTCGATCAAAGAAAGAGGATTCTGTGGTCCAATATATTTGGAAAATGCTGGATTAAGTGATCCAACATTTCCCAGAGCCTTGATTATGCCTACATGTATTGTCAATTGCCATTCAACGTGTTCTAATACACAACTGGTGTTCTCAAACACAACACTAGTACACTCATTTGCACATGAGGGCAAAGACCAGCATTTTGCTCTGAGTGTCTGGCACATATTAAGTGCTCAATAAATATTTGTTACATGAATGAGTAAATGATTGAATAGTTGAATGATCAGTAAATATTACATAACAATTTGTTGAACTTAATTTTGAGAAAGAGGAACAGGCTTAAGAAACTGATTGGATATAAAGGGTGAGAGGGAGAGAGAAATCAATAACAAGAAAGAGACTAATTCCCAGAATTTGAGGTATGAGAAGAGGGCAGCCCATCTATCAGTGTGCCTCATTGCATCTTGGTCTCCTGCTCCCCAAAATATCTGCTATAGCTCATCAACTTTACTCCCTCTATCCTCTCCTCAATCTTCTGTCTTCCATGTATATTTTCCAATTTTCCCTGTGAATTTTCCCAGCCTTGGAAGATAATTAACATGAGATTTTTCCTCTCAGTTGTCCCATAGTTATGGGCAAGCTCCATCAGTAGTGGTTTACTGGAGTTTCCTGATCTCTTCTGAATTGAAGAACATATTTCTGACCCAATGTTCCTCAATGACACAGGAAAGCTAGCGGAAACCCTCTGATATTTGTTCTTCTAGACAGTCCTACAGTTTTTGTACGTTTAGTTCCCTGTGTAAATCTCTTTCTGCTTGAAATACCTAGAACAATTTATTTTTTTCCTCACTTTTTTGGATGAAGAAACTGAGGCTCAGAGAATTTAATTAACTTGTCCAAAGTTATACAGACATAATAACAGCTACAGTAACAACAGTTTTAACCTGAATTTTAAAAGACATGCACCTGAAATCCAAATAGAAAAGTAATTGACCTTCCATCTTGGATTCCATGGACCATTATTATAATTACTCTCTTACCTACATCTTGAAGTACCTTGACCTTCTATGCCTCTAACATACTCATATAGCTAAATTCAACTGTATTCCTTCTCTGTACCAAGCTTGATGAGCTAAATACAAAAGAGGAAAATATCCAATCATGCTGATCGCTTTTACTTTAAATTTATGAGCACAAAGCTCAAGCAGCTTCTTAGTGCAGTCTGGCAATCATACTCAATTCACTTGTCAATTAACTTTCTCAACTCTCTGAGGTGACTGTATATCACCTTCTTATTTCTCCTCAAACATCTAACACCTCTTCCCTCTTCTTATTCTTGGTTAAAGTCCTTGCTTCTTGTTCACTGCATAGTACTAACAGAAGTGATTTTCCTCATATTCCCTGTATTGACCATCCTATCTTCCCCTAGACCCATATATTCTGCCTTGTCCCTGTCATAAGTGAAGGTCTCTACTTGTTCACTGAATCTTACCCTCTCCTTCCCAAAAACTTCATGCCTACAATCATCCCCTTTCAACGAACAAACATAGTATAATATTTCCCATTAAAAAAAAAGCCCTCTGTTGGGAAAGACAATCATTTCAGCTTGTCAGCCTTTTCATGGTCACATAAGAGCAGCCTGGGGCCTAAAACATTTCCTTGCGAAGAGATAAAGAGCCCTCACAGCCTGTGCTGGGCACATCTTATTGTTTGGGAATTTCTTTCTCTGTTCGGGGCTTGATGTATACTTATTTGTTCTGCTTAAGTATTCATCATGTGGCACTTGGCCAACCCCACTGCTATATCTGTTCCCAGTGCGGAGGGAACAGGGTCTTTCTATTGCAGCACAATGCAGGATGTATGTGGGTATACCGCCCATGTTGGCTGTGGAATGGTTCTGCTGGCCATGAGGGACCAATGCATTGCAAGGGGCTGGATCTTGTGCACTCTCTCCTCTTGCTCTAAGTTAATACGTACCACTTGAGACTGGTGTGCATGTTGTCTGTTCTCAGTGACCTCGATTCATGCATTGATCTCTTTCTTGGTTGGCACTATGTTATAGTCTAAATAACATAACCTTTTAACCTTGGCTGCACTCCTGTTAAACTCTATCTTGTGGCACAGCCTAATCACCCAATGAACAGTGAAACACCCTCCCATGGTTCTAGGATGCAGAGTCAAAATCTTTATTGCAAGTAATCTCTCCATAAAATTAACTGCTCTACACACATGCCTCTACTTCACTTGAGAAGTTGCTGTTTCAAAGAGACCTTAAGATCAGTTACTAGAGGAAATGACAAAATGAGCAAGAATGCAGTGACATACTCAATATAATTACAAAGTTTGAACATATTCAATAGTCTAATGAATACTAAAACCTAAAAGTTCAAATACTGAAGGCTTATTATATGACAGATAACAAACATTTGACATAAAATATTTTCATTAATCCTCATATTAATCTTATAAGTAAGGCTTTTTGATTGATCCAATTTTATAGATGATGAAAACAATGCACATCAAATACTACTTACATGCCCAAGATCCCACAGCTATTAAGTGGTGGACCTGGGATTTGAACCAAAGCAATGTGACTCCAGAGTTTTTGCTCTTTAACCATTACTCTATACTGTGAATGCATAAAAACTTTTCCTTACCACCACTCATTGTTCTTGCTGAGCTTGCAATTCAAGCAGATTGAGCTGAGCCAAATATAACTCACATCTGCTATCCAGTAAGTTCTTGATATCACAAGCTAAATTAGGAGCTTCTTCCACAATTAAGATCTAAGACAAACTTTATTAACTGACCAAGTAAGATGCCAATTAAGGACCATGCGATTGAAAGCCTAGAGAATACTCAGAAGTGCTGACAGCAGATGTGAGAGCAAGTAGGTACTTAAAAGTTAATAGCATTCTTTTTTGCTCTGTGTTCAAAATAAGAATTTAGTGACACAGGTTCAAGTGATAAGATTCTACGACTTTCGCACAAAATAGTCTTCAAAGTATTGTTTAAATAATTCAGATGCAAAGATATTAGAGCTGAGTTCTTAGATTCAAAATGGCTAATTTTTATCAATTAGGATACCTTTCAATCAGGATGGCCTGTCATCATTGGGACCTCACTAAGTATTTTATGAATCAACTTTCTGTTTTCTTAGATAACTTTAGGGAAACAAACACCATCACAGATCATCAAGGAAATGAACCTAATTTGAGGTAAATATTCTACATAAAAGCAAATGTAAATTACTTGAAAATTATACTGGTGGTAGAGGTAGAGATTGTTGTTTTCGTAAATCAGCTGTACTTTAGAACATTTGGGTATGTAGGAGCTTTAGATATGCATTTGGTATGTAAATTTAAAAATTAATTATTGATTCAAAAATGAAACACATTTTAATTCACATGAATATTGTGAAGTAGCTTATAACTCGAAATGGCTATCAAAGGTGGCCTGTTAACAGAAACTGTTAACTTTTGAAGTACATGAAGTTTATTTATAAAAGCCCTCTTTGGGTGGTATGAAGTGAAAAGCACATCTTTTCTTTCCTCTCTATGTAATTTGAAATATACAGAGCAGTTTTTATATTATCACAAAGTATTCTATTATTTCTCTGCAATCAAAAAGGTCTTTCCAACAAAGTACTTTTTTTGTGATTACCCTTTTATAGAAAGATTATTTTGCACTGCAGTACAAAACCTAGTTATGTACAATACATTGCTCTCATCCTGTTTGAACAATAGTTTGGAGACTTCTAACGACTCAGGTGTTGTATGCAAATGTACCAGTATTTAGCAGAAGTGCTCCATAATGTCAGCATGACTCTGGCACTTCTATTTTAATGAATAAGAGTCTAGGTCTTCAATATACCTTACTTTATACAGAGTTTTCAGGAACACTGTTTGAGGATCAATTCTGTTTTTGTTCCTCTCGAGAGATTTCACACATAATGACGTCATGGTTTTATGCCTAGAACTAGATTCTTTTTCATTAAAATCATATTATCTAGATAATAGAGTATAATTACTAAATGAGTTCTAGACAAAATGGGTGTTTTTGAAAAGTTAGGAGAAATGATTTCACATCTACTTATTTATTTCATAGAGGAAAAAAATGGAGTGGTAGAAGTGTTTGCATTTGCACATTGTATTTGGTTCTATCCATAAAGAGGAATTTGAATATTCAACACAGGTCTTGAAATATATAATAAACACACCTTTCAAAGCTTTGCCATGATCAAATATTCTGAAACAGAACATAGAGTTTGAGTTCCATAAGATGAACATCACACCATGGTGCACAGTAAGTACAACAAAAGTGTCCTTCTGAGATCCCTAGAGATATTTTATTTTAAACTCCAAACTCTTAGTCACAGAGTATATAATTTATGCCATAATCACACATTTTTTGGATATATTAATGTAAATATATAAAGATATTTGGAAAAAAGAATACAGAAGAAGAAAATCACATTGTTGAATTAAAAAATATGTTCACATTTATAAGCTGCAAGTTTTATCTTCCATTGGCATAAAGGATTATCAATCCATTGCTTCAAAAGCAGCTCTAGGTATCAGAGTTATCAAAAAATTTTGATCAAAAATCGTCTGCAGGGACTTCCCTGGTGGCGCAGTGGTTAAGAATCTGCCTACTATTGCAGGGGACACAGGTTCGAACCCTGGTCCGGGAAGATCTCACATACCACAGAACAAATAAGCTGTGCACCACAACTACTGAGCCTGCACTCTAGAGCCTGTGAGCTAAAACTACTGAAGCCCGTGCACCTAGAGCCCATGCTACACAACAAAGAGAAGCCACTGCAATGAGAAGCCCGTGCACCACAACGAAGAGTAGCCAGCATTCGCTGCAACTAGAGAAAGCCCACATGCAACAACGAAGACCCAACAGAGCCAAAAATAAATAAATAAATTTATTAAACAAAAATCCTGTGCAACTATGTATCCTTTGATGAACATCAGCAAAATGCCAGTTATTCAAGGTGAATATGTACTAATGTAAAGCTTGGAGAATATAGTTAACAATACTGTATTGTATACTTGAAATTTGCTAAGAAGGTAGATCTTATATTAAGTCTTTTATTCATCCCACACACATACACATACACTAACACAAACGAAAACTGTAAACATGTAGAGTTTATGGATATATTAATTAGCTTGATTGTGGTGATCATTCACAATGTATACATAACAAAACACCAAGTTGTACACGTTAAATATATACATAGTTCATGTGTCAATTATACCTCAATAAAGCTGTTAAAAAATCTCATGAGAGAAAAGGAACATGCTGTCTGGACCCTCTATGATACCTAAGAGGTGAATGTACAACAGGATAGCAATAACTCTTTGGCGATTTATTACTTTTTCAATAGGGATATATTGCATCAACTAAGAGAACCAATGTCAAAAATTGTTAAGAGAACACGCAAAATGGGAGAAAATATTTGTAAACAAAGCAATTGACAAGGGATTAATCTCCAAAATATACAAACAGCTCATGCAGCTTAATATCAAAAGAACAACCCGATCAAACAATGGGGGAAAATCTAAATAGACATTTCTCCAAAGAAGACATACAGATGGTCAAAAAGTACATGAAAAGATGCTCAACATCATTAATTATTGGAGAAATGCAAATCAAAACTACAATGAGGTATTATCTCACACTGGCCAGAATGCCATCATCAAAAAATCAACAAATAAATGCTGGATATGGTGTGGAGAAACGGGAACCCTCTTACACTGTTGGTGGGAATGTAAGTTGGTACAGCCACCATGGAGAACAGTATGGAGGTTCCTTAAAAACTAAAAATAGAGCTACCATATGATCCATCAATCCCACTCCTAGGCGTATATCTGGAGAAAACTGTAATTCAAAAAGGTACATGAACCACAATGTTCACTGCAGCACTATTTACAGTAGCCAGGACATGGAAACAACTGAAATGTCCATCAACAGAGGAATGGAAAAAGAAGATTTGGTACATATATGCAATGGAATATTACTGATCCATAAAAAGAAACAAAATTGTGTCATTTGCAGAGATGTGGATGGATGTAGAGGTGGTCATACAGAGTGAAGTAAGTCAGAAAGAGAAAAACAAATATTGTATATTAACGCATATGTGTGGAATCTAGAAAAATGTTATAGATGATCTTATTTGCAAAGCAGAAATAGAGATACAGACAGAGAACAAACGTATGGATACCAAGGGGGAAAGGGGGCATAGGATGAATTGGGAAACTGGGATTGACATATATACACTACTATGTATAAAATGGAGAAAGACAAGTATTGTATAATAGCTCAAATGGTACAGATGCACTTATCTGTAAAGCATAAATAGAGTCACAGATGTAGAAAACAAACTTATGGTTACTAAGGGTGAAAAGGGGGAGGTGGGACAAATTGGGAGATTGAGATTGACATATATATACTATTATGTGTAAAATAGATAACTAATGAGAACCTACTATATAACACAGGGAACTCTACTCAGTGTTCTGTGGTGACCTAAATGGGAAGGAAATCCAAAAAAGAAGGGATATAAATATATGTATGGCTGATTCATTTTGCTGTACAGCAGAAACTGACACAGCAGTGTAAAGAACTATACTTCCAATAAAAAACAAAACAAAAAAACAACTAAAAATAGAGCTACTTGTAATCCTGGAATCCCACTCCTGGGCATATATCTAGAGAAAACCATGGTTCAAAAGGATACATGCACCCCAATGTTCATTGCAGCACTATTTATAATAGCCAAGACATGGAAGCAACAAAAGTGTCCATCATCAGAGGACTAGATGAAGAAGATGTGGCATATATATATATATGTGTGTGTGTGTGTGTGTGTGTGTGTGCGCATGTGTGTGTGTGTGTGTGTGTGTGTGTATATATATATATATATATATAATGGAATATTACTCAACCATAAAAAAGAATGAAATATTGCCACTTGTAGCGACATGGAATGACCTAGAGAATATCATACTGAGTGAAGTCATTCAGACAGAGAAAGACATATATTATATGAAATCACATATGTGAAATCTAAAAAATAATGCAAATGAATCTATCTACAAAACAGAAACAGACTCACATACATAGAAAACAAACTTATGATTACCAAAGGGTAGAGGTATGGGGGTGCTAAATAAGGAGTATGGGATTAACAGATACAAACTACTACACACAAAATAGATAAGCAACAAGGATTTACTATATAACATAAGAACTATGGGTTGGCCCAAATTAACTTTTAGGCCAACCCAATGTATTCAATATCTTGTAATAACCTATAATGGGAAATAACCTGAAAAAAATATATTTAACTGAATCACTTTGCTGTACATCTGAAACTAACACAATATTGTAAATCAACTATACTTCAATTAAAAATATATTCTAGAGTTTTGTTTTATTCTTTATTTTCTAGGTTGAAGGCATTTTTTTGCAAATAAGGATTAAATATACCTTAGTATTGAGAACTATATTGAATACAATTCTAGTCATTATAATTAAAGCTGTTAAATTTAACTTTACCTGTTAATTAGAAAATGGTTAATATAGTTAAAACTTATATGAAACATGTTCAAATTATATTCTTTTGATGTTTAATTGTATTACTAGTATTAGTAATACTAGTATACTAATATGTATTACTAGTTTTCCTTGAATTTAATATTATCAAACAGGACCAGGATGTAATCTATGTTGGAAGCATCACTGCATGAACTTCCTCAATGTCTCTCTTCTTGATTTCAAAATTTATCTATATTTATACCAAACATACATTTTCTTCCTGTTTCAGAGAAAACATTTGGTCTTTTTCTTTCTAAGGCCCTAGATTTCTTCTTCGTCTTCTTTTTAAAATTTTTACATTTACATTACATTCTTTTTCATCTCTCTCACCCCAGTCTTTTCCTTCATTTGTTTTCAATCTCCCACTTGACACCAAATCTCTTCCCTTCATTATAAAAACAAATTCAAGATGTTCTCACTCACAGAAAAAAAATGAAAACAAAACCAAAAAAGTCCCTAAATCCTGATAGCTCTCAAGCTGCAATGTCTTTTTCAATTCCTTCATTTCAAAATTCTTAAAATAATAATCTATACTTCCATAACCTCATTACCCACATCATTCTGTAAATCCTTCACATGCCCTTCTAAAGTGTACTATGTCACTCAAAGTTCACCAGTTAAAAAACCCAATAGCTTTTCTTAGTTTTTAAGGAACCTTCGTACTGTTCTCCATAGTGGGTGTATCAATTTACATTCCCACCAACAGTGCAAGAGGGTTCCCTTTCCTCCACACCTTCTCCAGCATTCATCATTTATAGATTTTTGAAGATGACCACTCTGACTGGTGTGAGGTGATAGCTCACTGTAGTTCTGATTTGCATTTCTCTAATGATTTTGAGCATTCTTTCATGTGTTTGTTGGCAATGTATATATCTTCTGTGGAGAAATGTCTATTCAGGTCTTCTGCTCATTGCGACCCAGGAATCCCAACACTGAGCATATACCCTGAAAAAACCATAATTCAAAAACAGTCATGTACCATAATGGTCGTTGAAGCTCTATTTACAATAACCAGGATAGGGAAGCAACCTAAGTGTCCATCAACACTTTCTATCCTGTTCCATTGATCTATATTTCTGTTTTTGTGCCCGTTTTTGTGCCAGTAAGTCAGCATAGAGGGAACTTACCTCAACATAATAAAGGCCATATATGACAAACCCACAGCCAACACTGTTTTCAGTGGTGAAAACCTGGAACCATTTCCACTAAGATCAGGAACAAAACAAGGTTGCCCAATCTCACCACTATTATTCAACATATTTTTGGAAGTTTTAGCCACAGCAATCAGAGAAGAAAAAGAAATAAAAGGAATCCAAATTAGAAAAGAAGAAGTAAAGCTGCCACTGTTTGCAGATGATATGATACTATACATAGAGAATCCTAAAGAAGCTACCAGAAAACTACTAGAACTAATCAACGAATTTGGTAAAGTAGCAGGATACAAAATTAATGCACAGAAATCTCTTTCATTCCTATACACTAATGATGTAAAATCTGAAAGAGAAATTAAGGAAAGACTCCCATTTACCATTGCAAAAAAAAGAATAAAATACCTAGGAATAAACCTACCTAAGGAGACAAAAGACCTGTATGCAGAAAACTATAAGACACCAAAGAAAGAAATTAAAAATGCTACAAACAGATGGAGAGATATACCATGTTCTTGGATTGGAAGAATCAATATTGTGAAAATGACTCTACTACCCAAAGCAATCTACAAATTCAATGCAATCCCTATCAAACTACCACTGGCATTTTTCACAGAACTAGAACAAAAAAATTCACAATTTGCATGGAAACACAAAAAACCCCGAATAGCCAAAGCAATCTTGAGAAAGAAAAATGGAGCTGGAGGAATCAGGCTCCCTGACTTCAGACTATACTACAAAACAACAGTAATCAAGACAGTATGGTACTGGCACAAAAACAGAATGATAGATCAATGGAACAGGATAGAAAGCCCAGAGGTAAACCCACGCACATATGGTAACCTTATCTTTCATAAAGGAGGCAAGAATATACAATGGAGAAAAGACAGCATCATCAATAAATGGTGTTGGGAAACTGGACAGCTACATGTAAAAGAATGAAATTAAAACACTCCCAACACCATATACAAAGAAAATCTCAAAATGCATTAAAGACCTAAATGTAAGTCCAGACACTATAAAACTCTTAGAGGAACGTGTAGGCAGAACACTCTATGATATAAATCACAGCAAGATCCTTTTTGACCCACCTGCTAGAGGAATGGAAATAAAAGCAAAAATAAGCAAATGAGACCTAATGAAACTTAAAAGCTTTTTCACAGTAAAGGAACCCTTAAACAAGACAAAAAGACAACCATCAGAATGGGAGAAAATATTTGCAAATGAAGCAACTGACAAAGGATTAATCTCCAAAATTTACAAGCAGCTCATGCAACTCAATATCAAAAACACAAACTACCCAATCCAAAAATGGGCAAATGATCTAAATAGACATTTCTCCAAAAAAGATATACAGACTGCTAACTAGCACATGAAAGGATGTTCAGCATCACTAATCATTAGAGAAATGTAAATAAAAACTACAATGAGTTATCACCTCACACCGGTCAGAATGGCCATCATCAAAAACTTCTACAAATGATAAATGCTGGAGATGGTGTGGAGAAAAGGGTACCCTCTTGCACTGTTGGTGAGAATGTAAATTGATAGAGCCTCTATGGAGAACAGTATGGAGGTTCCTTAAAAAAACTAAAAATAGAATTACCATATGACCCAGCAATCCCATTACTTGGCATATACCCTGAGAAAACCATAATTCTAAAAGAGTCATGTACCACAATGTTCATTGCAGCTCTACTTACAATAGCCAGGACATGGAAGCAACCTCAGTGTCCATCAAGAGATGAATGGATAAAGAAGATGTGGCACATATATACAATGGAATATTACTCAGCCATAAAAAGAAAAGAAATTGAGTTATTTGTTGTGAGGTGGATAGACCTAGTGACTGTCATACAGAGTGAAGTAAATCAGAAAGAGAAAAACCAATACAGTAAGCTAACACATATATATGGAACCCAAAAAACAAACAAAAAAATGGTTCCAAAGAACCTAGGGGCAGGACAGGAATAAAGACTCAGATGTACTGATGTAGCGAATGAACTTGAGGACATGGGGAGGGGGAAGGGTAAGCTGGGACAAAGTGAGAGAGTGGCATGTACATATATTCACTACCAAATGTAAAATAGATAGCTAATGGGAAACAGTCACATAGCACAGGGAGATCAGCTCGGTGCTTTGTGTCTACCTAGAGGAGTGGGTTATTGAGGGTGGGAGGGAGACCCAAGAGGGAGGGGATATGGGCATATATATATACGTATAGCTGATTCACTTTGTTATACAGCAGAAACTAACACAGCATTGTAAAGAAATTATACTCCAATAAAGGTGTTTAAAAAAAAACAGAGTACCTTATTTGTAATACTTCATGATGTTGAGACAAGAGGAATAGACATATAAAATTTCATTTATAAAGATCTAAACCTAGAATCTTCCATTCTTATTCCTTGTGGTAAACAGAAAAATATTTACTTTATCTTTAAATGGAAAAAAAAGGACAGGACTGATAATATTAAGAATGAATGTTTCTTTGACTGGAGGCAGTATAAAAGGGAAGAATATTTACACATGGGAATTAAAGGACATTTGTTTCTGTTACACTTCTGTAGGATGATAAGCCAATATGTAATAAGTTTAATCATATATTTTGACATATTTGAGTGAGATATTTATATATGGGATATCAAAATAAAAATAATTTATACATACTCAATTTCTACAACTTACCCACAATTTATGCTGTATTAAATATTCTAAAGACAATTTTTGCCTTATTATTTAGTTCTTACTGAGGCTTAAAATTCTTTTTTCATTCAATACACAGTTTTGAAGAACAACTATGTCCTAGGGACTCTGCTAGGCATTCAGGGTATACATAAAAATAAGACACCCTTTCCCAATTTAGAAATTTCACAATATAGTAGGAGAGATGTACATAAACAATTTATCATAATCCTATTAGATAACTATTATATTAGAAATATTTGTCAAGTGCTATAGGAATTGACTGAAAATTTACCCATGTATTACAAAATTCAAAGACACTGAAGAGAAGCACTTCACATGAATGCACTTCAAATACATATCATAGCTCTGGTCATGACAATTACTCAATTTAATGTTACTCTCACACCTTAATCTTCCCTTCAAGGAACACATGTGCAAATCAAAACAAAATGTAGTGCTCATTTAAAATATCAAATTGACTCTATTTCTGCCTTGCAAACTTGTTCACCTGTACCATGTAGAGAACAAGCGTATGGACACCATTGGGGAAAGCTGGGGTGTGGTGGTGTTGGTGGGATGAACTGGGAGATTGGGATTGACATATATACACTAACATGTATAAAATAGATAACTAATAAGAACCTGCTGTATAAAAAAATAAAATAAAAAATAAAATATCAAATTGAAATACATTTTGGCTATTTTCCACCAGTAGACTTATTTGATGCTCATGTTCTTTCAAGAAACAGCAGCCAAAATATAGTCAAACATATGAGAGATTTATTAGGGTAAATTCCTGGAGGGAGGGAAAGAACCTGGAGAGGTTGGGAATGCTGTCAGGCCATGATGAAGGTTTGACTCTCCTGAAGAAGAGCGGGAAGGATAGAAGATTGTATAAAAATTTTGTAGACTGAGGTGCACATTCTAAGAATGTTCATCATTGCCAATTCAGAGTACTCAAGCCAAAGTCAATCTGCAGAGCAGTTGCTCCTATGAGGAGTCTCAGTTCTCTGAGGTACCCGTCTACCTTAGTAAACCTGCTCATCGACTGACAGCAGTTCATGGGTAATGTGGCTTCAGAGCACAGTACTTGGGGCTTTGAGTCAATCATATCCTGCAGTTGGAAATCTGTGAGGTGTATTTTCTTATTTGTCACAATCCCTTTCATGCAACTAATTAAAATGTATACAGAAACAAAGTAATAGTTACTTAAGGAAGAAACACCCTTACTTTCCCATTTTATACTATTAATACCCTTCTTTGATAGAGAGGTTGTTTAGTGATATGTTGCATTTTTTGTCTGTTGTTTGTGTTATCAGAAACATCAGTGTCTTTCACTTTTGTATATTTTGTCCTGAATGCAAATAAGGATTACTAAACCATCTCTAACATTTTGTAGTTCCATTAATTCTTTTTTACTTTTAGGTGGCAAATTTTGAACATACACAAAAGTTATAGAGTAGATAAAATCAGAAATTAATTATTTAGAAAACAAAACTAAAACATAACATTATAAAACATTTATTTTAAACAATGAAAAAATTTTGTAGTAAAGACTAAGCAATTGTTTTTAGAATTGACATCAAAACAATGTTCCATAACAGGAAAAAAATTATAAATAAGACTTCATAAAAATGAAAATTTTTGACCTGATAAATGTAAGTGACAAACTATGAGAAAATAATAGCAAACCACAAATTTGATAAAGGACTGCTTTCTATAATTTGTAAAGAACTCCTACAGTTCAACTAAAAAGATGTCTAATTACAAAATGAGCAAAAGACAAGAGGAGACATTTAGCCAGAGAAGATACAGAGATGGCAAATAAACATATGTAAAGATATTTAATGTTATTAGCCATCAATGAAAGGCAAATTAAGGTCACAATGGGATATCAATACACATCTATGAGAATGGTAAAAATAAAATATAGTGTCAGTAACAAATTCTGGAAATGATATAGATAAATGGGATCACCTTACATGACTAATGGGAAGATCAAATGTCTCAGACGGCAGATAGAAACTGGCATACTCTAAATGCTTGGGCATCACAGAGAACAAAAGTATTGAGGGGCATATTGCTGTTTCAGAGAACCTATGGCACAGCAGAGAAAACCAGAAAGAGCAAGAGATTATGAGCTTCTGAAAAAAGGAACCATCAAATCTCTCTAACTAGGAGCTTACATGCACAAGTCCCAGAGAAGATAAATCTATAGAAAAGGTTTGAGAGGCCCCCAGAATCAAGAGCCAAGCTGATTGATGAAGGTCTTTCCCTATAGAAAGCCAATACATAAAGACTGGGAAAGTTTTTGTTGTTTTGTTTTGGTTTGTTTTTTTAATGTGTGGATACCAACACAAAGTGACAAGGGAAATGAAGAAACAGGGGAAAATGGTCCAATCAAAGGAACAAAATAAATGTCCAGAAACCAACCCCCTCCCCCCAAAAAACCCAGAAGTATATGAATTACCAGGCAAAGAATTCAAAATAGCCATCAAAAAGATGCTCAATGAGCTCTGGAAAATGATGCATGTACAAAATGAGAATTTCAACAAAGAGATAGAAAATATTAAAAAGAAGCAAATAGCTAAATAGAAATGAGCTAGCAAGCCATGAAAAGACATGGAAGAACCTTAAAGGTATATTACTAAGAGAAAGAAGCCAATCTGAAATGGCTACATACTATATTATTCCAACTATATAATATTCTAGAAAAGGTAAATCTATGGAGACAGTAAAAATATCAGTGTTTACTAAGGAGTGTGTGTGTGGGAGAAGTGATGAATAGGCAGGGCACAGAGAATTTTTAGGGCTGTGAAAATACTATAAATGATATTATAATGACACATATATGTCAGTATACATTCGTCCAAACTACAGAATGTACAAAACCAAGAGTGAACCATAATGTAAACTATGGACTTTGGGTGATCATGATATGTCAATGTAGGTTAATCAACTTTAACAAATGTACTATTCTGCTGGGTGTGGATTGTTTACAGGGGTTGTTATGCATGTGTGGGGGATGGGGGGTGCTTATGCATGTGTGGGGGAAGAGGGCACATGGGAAATATTTGTACCTTCCTCTAAATTTTTCTGTGAATCCTAAATTGCTCTAAAAAATTCCAAAGCCTTAATTAAAAAAAAAAGAACTAAATAGAAATTTTGGAGTGGAAGAACACAACATCTGAACTGAAAAATTCACTAGAGGGGTTCAACAGCAAATTTCATCAAGCAAAAGAAAGAATCAGCAAACTCAAAGACAGATCATTTGAAATAATACACTCAGAAAAGCAAAAAGAAAAAAGATGGAAAAAGAGTTTAAAAAATCTAAGGGACTTAGGGAATGTCATTTAATGATGCATTATGGGATTCCCACCAGGAGAGAGAAACAGGAAAGGGATGGAAATATTATCTAAAGAAATAATGTCTGAAAACCTCCCTAATGTGAGGAAGGAGCTGAGCAACTAGATTCAATAAACTTAATGAGCCCCCAAAGTATGAAATCCACATGGAGAAAATTACAATCAAATTGTGAAGAGTCAAATATAAAAAGAATTTTGAAAGCAGCCAGAGAAAAGTGACTTGTCACACAGAAATAATCCTCCCATAAGACCATCAGTGGATTTTTCCACTAGAAACCTTGAAGTCTGAAATGGAGTGCTACATTCAAGCTGCTGAAAAAAAAGATACCCACAAAGAATAACATACCCAGTAATTGTTCTTTGAAAATGAAGGAGAGATAAAGACTTTCCCAAACAAAAGCTAAGGTCATCATCGTTGGATATGCCTTACAACAAATGTTAAGGGAATTCTTCAAGTTGAAAGAAAATGACACTAAAGCTCAACTTGAAAGAATATAAAAGTGTAAAGCTCACTGGTAAAGGCAAATATACAGACAACTACAGAATACTCTAATAATATAACAATGGTGTGTAAATCACTTTTAATTCAGGTATAGAAGTTAAAAGACAAAAGTATAAAAAATCAATGGCTATAACAATATGTTAATGGATACACAATATAAAAAGTTGTAATTCAAGACATCAATGACAAAGTGAGGGAAGGGAGAAGGAAAAGTGTATAGTATTTGTATTATCAGCTTAAAAGTGATTGTTGTAAATAAAAGATATTTTATGTAAGCACATGGTAACCACAAAAAAGTACCCATAAAAGATAAACAAAGGAATCAAAGCAGATCATTTTTAAAAAATCAACAAAATGCAAACAAAGAGAGCAAGAGAGGAAAGAAGACCAAAAGACAAAAAGCTACAAGACAGAAAGAAAACACTAATAAAATTTCAATAGTACATCCTTCCCTACAGATAATTTACTTTAGGTGTAAATGAATTACATTCCCCAATCAAAAGACATAGAGTGGCTTAATGGATTATAAAACAATGACAACAGCAAAAACAACAAGGTCCTACTATATTTTGTCTACAGGGAACTCACGTTAGATTTAAGGATTCATGCAGGCTGAAAGTGAAAGGATAGAAAATGATACTCCTTGGAAATGGTAAGCAAAAGAAAACATGGGTGACCCTACTTACACTAGACAAAATAGTTTTTAAATCAGTAACTCTCACAAGAGACCAAGAATGACATTATACAATGATAAAAGTGTCAACTCATCAGGAAGATATAACAATTCTAAATATATATATATATATGTAAGCAAATTCAAAGTACCTAATTGTGTGAAGCAAGCATTGACAGAACTAAAGGGAGAATTAAACAGAAACAATGATACTTGGGTATTTCAATACCTCACTTTTAATAATGGATAAAACATTGAGACAGAAGATCAACAAGGAAACAGAGAACTTGAGCAACACTATAGACAAAATGGATCCAACAGACATATACAGAATATTCCACACAACTACAGCAAAATACACATTCTTTTTATACATATATAGAAATTCTCCAGGATGGATCACATGTTAGATTACAAAACAGGTCTTAAAAAATTTACAAAGACCGAAATTGTACCAACTATTTTTCAGACCAGAAAGGAATGAAATTAATAATTAATAGCAGAAGGAAAACTGCAAAATTCACAAATATGTAGAAATTAAACAAAACACTCCTGAATAACCAGTGAATCAAATAAGAAATCAAAGGGGGAATTAGAATATATCTTGAGGGAAACTAAAATGAAAGCATAACATATCAAAATTTACAGGAAGCACAAAAGAAGTACTAAGAGGGAAATTTATCATGATAAATGTCTATATTAAAAAGAAAGAATTATTTCAGATAAAGAATCTAAATAATAACTCAAGGGACTAGAAAAAATAAAAATGAACTGAGCCCAAATATATCAGAAGAAAGGAAATAGTTAAGACTAGAGTAGAAATAAACAAAATAGAGAATAGAAAACAATAGAAAAAAATCAATGTAACTGAGTTGGATTTCTGACAATATCAGTAAAATTGACAAAAAATTAGATAGGCTAAGAAAACAGGGGAGAAGAACCAAATTTAAGAAATCAGAAATGAAAGAGGAGCCATTCCAAATGATGTCAGAAATAAAAATAATCATAAGAGATTATTGTGAACAACTAAACATCAAAAAATTGGATAATCTAAGAAGAATGAATAAATTCCTCAAAACATGCAGGCTATCAAGACTGAATAATGAAGAAAGAGAAAATCTGAACAGAACCATAACTAGTAAAGAGATTGAACCAGTAATCAAAAGCCTTTTAATGATGAAAAGCCCAGGACCAGATGATTTCGCTGGTGAATTCTATCAAATGTTTAAAGGATAATAAATAACAATAATTTCAAAACTCTTCCAAAAATTGAAGAGAAGGTAATACATCCAAACTCATTTTCTGAGGCCAGCATTACCCTGATAACAAAATCAAAGACACTACAAGAAAAGAAACCTATACATCAATATTCCTGATGAACATAGATGCAAACATTCTCAACAAAATACAAGCAAACCAAATTCAACAGCATATTAAAAAGATCAATCATCAAGAATAACTGGGATAAGTTCTTGGAATGCAAGGATGTTTCAACACATGAAAATAAGTTGGTGAGATTTACCACATTAACAGAACAAAGTTTTAAAATCATGTGATTATGTCAACAGATACCAAAGAAAGTTGACAAAATTTAATAACCTTTCATGATAAAAAGACTCAACAAAATCACAGCAAGATCCTTTTTGACCCACCTCCTAGAGAAATGGAAATAAAATAAAAAATAAACAAATGGGACCTAATGAAACTTAAAAGCTTTTGCACATCAAACGAAATCATAAACAAGACCAAAAGACAACACTCAGAATGGGAGAAAATATTTGCAAATGAAGCAACCGACAAAGGATTAATCTCCAAAATTTATAAGCAGCTCATGCAGCTCAATAACAAAAACCAAACAACACAATCCAAAAATGGGCAGAATACCTAAGTAGACATTTCTCCAAAGAAGATATACAGATTGCCAACAAACACATGAAAGGATGCTCAACATCACTAATCATTACAGAAATGCAAATCAAAACTACAATGAGGTATCACCTCATACCAGTCAGAATGGCCATCATCAAAAAATCTACAAACAATAAACGTTGGAGAGGGTGTGGAGAAAAGGGAACCCTCTTGCACTGTTGGTGGGAATGTAAATTGATATAGCCACTATGGAGAACAGTATGGAGGTTCCTTAAAAAACTAGAAAAAGAACTACCATACAACCCAGCAATCTCATTACTGGGCATATACCCTGAGAAAACCATAATTCAAAAAGAGTCATGTACCACAATGTTCACTGCAGCTCTATTTACAATAGCCAGGACATGGAAGCAGCCTAAGTGTCCATCGACAGATGAATGGATAAAGAAGATGTGGCACATATATACAATTGAATATTACTCAGCCATAAAACGAAATGAAATTGAGTTATTTGTAGTGAGGTGGATGGACCTAGAGTCTGTCATACAGAGTGAGGTAAGTCAGAAAGAGAAAAACAAATGCCGTATGCTAATACATATATATGGAATCTAAAAAGAAAAAATTGTCATAAAGAACCTAGGGGCAAGATGGGAATAAAGACACAGACCTACTAGAGAACGGACTTGAGGACACAGAGAGGGGGAAGGGTAAGCGGTGACAAAGTGAGAGAGTGGTAGTGTATATATGGACATATATACACTACCAAATGTAAAATGGATAGCTAGTGGGAAGCAGCTGCCTAGCACAGGGAGATCAGCTTGGTGATTTGTGACCAGCTAGAAGGGTGGGATAGAGAGGGTGGGAGGGAGGGAGATGTAAGAGGGAAGAGATATGGGGATATGTGTATATGTATAACTAATTCACTTTGTTACCAAGTAGAAACTATTACACCATTGCAAAGCAATTATACTCCAATAAAAATGTTAAAAAAAATCATGTAGCTTCTGAAAAAATAATCTACAAACAATAAATGCTGGAGAGGGTGTGGAGGAAAGAGTAACCTCTTACACTGTTGGTGGAAGTGTAACTTGATATAGCCACTATGGACAACAGTAGGGAGGCTCCTTAAAAACTAAAAATAGAACTACCACAGAACCCAGCAATCCCACGACTGGGGATATACCCTGAGAAAACCAGAATTCAAAAAGAGTCATGTACCCCAATATTCATTGCAGCTCTATTTACAATAGCCAGGACATGGAAGCAACCTAAGTGCCCATCGACAGATGAATGGATAAAAAAGATGTGGCCCATATATACAATGGAATATTACTCAGCCATAAAAAGAAACAAAATTGAGTTATTTGTAGTGAGGTGGATGGAACTAGAGTCTGTCATACAGAGTGAAGTAAGTCAGAAAGAGAAAAACAAATACCATATGCTAACACATATATATGGAATCTAAAAAAAAAAAAAGCTTCTAAAGAACCTAGGGGTAAGACAGGAATAAAGACACAGACCTACTAGAGAATGGACTTGAAGATATGCGGATGAGGAAGTGTAAGCTTTGACAAAGTGAGAGAGAGGCATGGACATATATACACTACCAAACGTAAGGTAGATAGCTAGTGGGAAGCAACCACATAGCACAGGGAGATCAGCTCTGTGCTTTGTGACCATCTAGAGGGGTGGAATAGGGAAAGTGGGAGGAAGACACATGAGGGAGGGGATATGGGGATATATCTATACGTATAGCTGATTCACTTTGTTATACAGAATAAATTAACACAACATTGTAAAGCAGTTATACTCCAATAAAGTTGTTAAAAAAAAAGACTCAGCCAGTTAGGAACTGTAGGAAATTGCCTCAGCATCATAAAAGCCATATAGGAAAAAAACCATAGATAACCTTATACTCAACATGGAAAAAATGAAAGTTTTTCCTCTAAGAACAGGAAATAGGCACGGATGCCCACTCTCCCCATTTATTTTCAACATAGTATTGGAAGCCCTAACCACAGCAATTAGGCAAGGAAAAGGAATGAAATGTAACCAAATCTGAAAGAAAGAAGAAAATTACCTCTGCTCACAGCTGATATGACCTATATGTAGCAAAAACTAAATAATCCACCAAAAAAAATATTAGCACCAATAAACAAATTCAGGAAAGTTGCTAGATACAAAATCAACTTTAAAAAATCATTTGCATTTCTATACACTAATAACAAACAATCTAAGAGGAAATTAGGAGAACAAGCCAGTTTACAACAGCATCAAAAAGAATAAAATACTTTGGAATAAACTTAACCAAGGCAGACGAGGGGAAGATGACGGAAGAGTAAGACGCGGAGATCACCTTCCTCCCCACAGATACACCAGAAATATATCTACACGTGGAACAACTTCTAGAGAACACCTACTGAACGCTGGCAGAAGACCTCAGACCTCCCAAAAGGCAAGAAATTCCCCACGTACCTAGAGAGGGCAAAAGAAAAAAGAATAAACAGAGACAAAAGGATAGGGACGGAACCTGCACCAGTGGGAGGGAGCTGAGAAGGAGGAAAGGTTTCCACACACTAGGAAGACCCTTTGCAGGCGGAGACAGCGGGTGGCAGAGGGGGAAAGCTTCAGAGCCGTGGAGGAGAGCACAGCAACAGGGGTGCGGGGGGCAAAGCGGGGAGATTCCCGCACAGCGGATCGGTGCTGACCAGCACTCACCAGTCCGAGAGGCTTATCTACTCACCCGCCGGGGCAGGCAGGGTTGGGAGCCGAGGCTCGGGCTTTGCTCGGAGCACAGGGAGAGGACTGGGGTTGGTGGCGTGGGGTTAGTGCACCACGGCTAGCCGGGAGGGAGGCCAGGGAAAAGTCTGGACCTGCCAAAGAGGCAAGAGACTTTTTCTTCCCTCTTTGTTTCCTGGTGCGTGAGGAGAGGGGATTAAGAGTGCTGCTTAAAGCAGCTCCAGAGACAGGCGCGAGCCGTGGCTAAAAGCACGGACCCCAGAGATGGGCATGACATGCTAAGGCTGCTGCTGCTGCCACCAAGAAGCCTGTGTGCGAGCACAGGTCACTATCCACACCCCCTTTCCAGGGAGCCTGTGCAGCTCGCCACTGCCAGGGTTCCGGGATCCAGGGACAACTTGCCTGGGAGAACGCACGGTGCGCCTCAGACTGGTGCAACGTCATGCCTGCCTCTGTCGCTGCAGACTCGCCCCGCACTCCATGCCCCCCCCCCAACCAGCCTGAGTGAGCCAGAGTTCCTGAAGCAGCTGAACCTTTAACCCCGTCCTCTCTGAGTGAAGAACAGACCCCCTCCAGCGACCTACACACAGAGTCGGGGCCAAATCCAGAGCTGAGCCCTGGGAGCTGTGAGAACAAAGAAGAGAAAGGGAAATCTCTCCCAGCAGCCTCAGAAGCAGCGGATTAAAGCTCCACAATCAACATTATGTACCCTGCAACTGTGGAATACATGAATAGACAACGAATCATCCCAAATTGAGGAGGTGGACTTTGAGAGCAAGATTTAGGATTTTTTCCCTTTTCCTCTTTTTGTGAGTGTGTATGCTTCTTTGTGAGATTTTGTCTGTATAGCTTTGCTTCCACCATTTGTCCTAATGTTCTATCCATCTTTTTCTTTTTTTAATTTCTTTTCCTAATATTTTTTTTATTTTAATAAATTTATTATATTTTATCTTACTTTATTTTATTTTACTTTATCTTCTATCTTTCTTTCTTTTTTCCTTCCTTCCCTCCTTCCTTCCTTCCTCCCTCCCTCCCTCCGTTCTTTCTTTCTTTCCTTCTTTCTTTCTTTCTTTCTTCCTTTATTTCATTCTTTCGTTCTTTCTTCTTCTACTAATTCTTTCTTTCTAATTTTTCTCCCTTTTATTCTGAGACATGTGGATGAAAGGCTCTTGGTGCTGCAGCCAGGAGTCAGTGCTGCACCTCTGAGGTGGGAGAGCCAACTTCAGGACACTGGTCCAGAAGAAACCTCCCAACTCCACATAATCTCAAATGGCGAAAATCTCCCAGAGATATCCATCTCAACACCAGCACCCAGCTTCACTCAAAGACCAGCAAGCTACAGTGCTGGACACCCTATGCCAAACAAGTAGCAAAACAGGAACACAACCCCACCCATTAGCAGACAGGCTGCCTAAAATCATAATAAGTCCACAGACACCCCAAAACACAGCACCAGACATGGACCTGTCCACCAGAAAGACAAGATCCAGCCTCATCCACCAGAACACATGCACTAGTCCCCTCCACCAGGAAGCCTACACAACCCACTGAACCAACCTTAGCCACTGAGGACAAACACCAAAAACAACGGGAACTACGAACCAGCAGCCTGCAAAAAGGAGACCCCAAACACAGTACGATAAGCAAAATGAGAAGACAGAAATACACACAGCAGATGAAGGATCAAGATAAAAACCCACCAGACCTAACAAATGAAGAGAAAATAGGCAAAAGAAAAAGAATTCAGAATAATTATAGTAAAGATGATCCAAAATCTTGGAAATAGAATAGACAAAATGCAAGAAACATTTAACAAGAACCTAGAAGAAATAAAGATGAAACAAACAACAATGAACAACACAATAAATGAAATTGAAAATCTTCTAGATGGGATCAATAGCAGAATAGCTGAGGCAGAACAATAGATAAGTGACCTGGAAGATAAAATAGTGGAAATAACTATTGCAGAGAAGAATAAAGAAAAAATAATGAAAAGAATTGAGGACAGTCTCAGAGACCACTAGGACAACATTAAACACACTAACATTCGAATTATAGGGGTTCCAGAAGAAGAAGATAAAAAGAAAGGGACTGAGAAAATGTTTGAAGAGACTATAGTTGAAAACTTCCCTAATATGGGAAAGGAAATAGTTAATCAAGTCCAGGAAGCACAGAGAGTCCCATACAGGATAAATCCAAGGAGAAATATGCCAAGCCACATATTAATCAAACTGTCAAAAATTAAATACAAAGAAAGCATATTAAAAGCAGCAAGGGAAAGACAATATATAACACACAAGGGAATCCCCATAAGGTTAACAGCTGATCTTTCAGCAGTAACCCTGCAAGCCATAAGGGAGTGGCAGGACATAATTAAAGTGATGAAGGAGAAAAGCCTGCAACCAAGATTACTCTACCCAGCAAGGATCTCATTCAGATTTGGTGGAGAAATTAAAACATTTACAGACAAGCAAAAGCTGAGAGAGTTCAGCACCACCAAAGCAGCTTTACAACAAATGCTAAAGGAACTTCTCTAGGCAAGAAACAGAAGAGAAGGAAAAGACCTACAATAACGAACCCAAAACAATTAAGAAAATGGGAGTAGGAACATACACATCGATAATTACCTTAAATATAAATGGACTAAATGCTCCCACCAAAGGACACAGATTGGCTGAATGGATACAAAAAGAAGACCCATATATATGCTGTCTACAAGCGACCCACTTCAGACCCACAGAAACATAGACTGAAAGTAAGGGGATGGAAAAAGATATTCCATGAAAATGGAAACCAAAAGAAAGCTGGAGTAGAAATTCCCATATCAGACAAAATAGCCTTTAAAATATAGGCTATTAGAAGAAATAAAGAAGGACACTACATAATGCTCAAGTGATCAATACAAGAAGAAGATATAACAATTGTAAATATTTATGCACCCAACATAGGAGCACCTCAATACATAAGGCAAAGACTAACAGCCATAAAAGGGGAAATCGACAGTAACACATTCATAGTAGGGGACTTTAACACTCCACTTTCACCAATGGACAGATCATCCAAAATGAAAATAAATAAGGAAACACAAGCTTTAAATGATACATGAAACAAGATGGACTTAATTGATATTTATAGCTCATTCCACACAAAAACAATAGAATACACATTTTTCTTAAGTGCTCACGGAACATTCTCCAGGATAGATCATATCTTGGGTCACAAATCAAGCCTTGGTAAATTTAAGAACTTTGAAATTGTATCAAGTATCTTTTACGACCACAACGCTATGAAACTAGATATCAGTTACAGGAAAAGTTCTGTAAATAATACAAACACATGGAGGCTAAACAATAAACTACTTAATAATGAAGTGACCACTGAGGAAACCAAAGAGGAAATAAAAAAATACCAAGAAACAAATGACAAGGGAGACATGACGACCCAAACTTATGGGATGCAGCAAAAGCAGTTCTAAGTTTATAGCAATACAATCCTACCTTAAGAAACAGGAAACATCTCGAATAAACAATCTAACTTCGCACCTGAAGCAACTAGAGAGAGAAGAACAAAAAAACCCCCAAAGTTAGCAGAAGGAAAGAAAACATAAAGATAAGATCAGAAATAAATGAAATAGAAATGAAGGAAAAAATAGCAAATATCAATAAAACTAAAAGTTGGTTCTTTGAGAAGATAAAAAAAATTGGTAAACCATTAGCCAGACTCATCAAGAAAAAAAGGGAGAAGACTCAAATCAATAGAATTAGAAATGAAAAAGGAGAAGTAACAACTGACACTGCAGAAATATGAAAGATCATGAGATATTACTACAAGCAACACTATGCCAATAAAATGGACAACCTGGAAGAAATGGACAAATTCTTAGAAAGGCACAACCTGACAAGACTGAATCAGGAAGAAATAGAATATATGAACAGACCAATCACAAGCACTGAAATTGAAACTGTGATTAAAAATCTTCCAACAAAAAAAGCCCAGGACCAGATGGCTTCACAGGCGAATTCTATCAAACATTTAGAGAAGAGCTAACACCTATTCTTCTCAAACTCTTCCAAAATATAGCAGAGGGAGGAACGCTCCCAAACTCATTCTACGAGGCCACAATCACCCTGACACCAAAACCAGACAAGGATGTCACAAAGAAAGAAAACTACAGGCCAGTATCACTGATGAACATAGATGCAAAATCCTCAGAACAATACTAGCACACAGAATCCAACAGCACATTAAAAGGATCATACTCCTTGATCAAGTGGGGTTTATTCCAGGAATGCAAGGATTCTTCAATATATACAAATCAATCAATGTGATATTAACAAATTGATGGAGAAAAACCCTATGATCATCTCAATAGATGCAGGGAAAGCTTTCAACAAAATTCAACACCCATTTATGATAAAAACCCAGCAGAAAGTAGGCATAGAGGGAACTTTCCTCAACATAATAAAGGCCATATATGACAAACCCACAGCCAACATCATTCTCCATGGTGAAAAACTGAAAGCCTTTCCACTAAGATCAGGAACAAGACAAGGTTGCCTACTCTCACCACTCTTATTCAACATAGTTTTGGAAGTTTTAACCATAGCAATCAGAGAAGAAAAGGAAATAAATGGAATCCAAATCAGAAAAGAAGAAGCAAAGCTGTCACTGTTTGCAGATGACATGATACTATACATAGAGAATCGCAAAGATGCTACCAGAAAATTACTAGAGCTAATCAATGAATTTGTTCAAGTAGCTGGATACAAAATTAATGCATGGAAATCTCTGGCATTCCTATATACTAATGATGAAAAATCTGAAAGTGAAATCAGGAAAACACTCGCATTTACCACTGCAACAAAAAGAATAAAATATCTAGGAATAAACCTACTTAAGGGGACAAAAGACCTGTATACAGAAAATTATAAGACACTAATGAATGAAATTTAAGATGATACAAATAGATGGAGAGATATACCATCATCTTGGATTGGAAGAATCAATATTGTGAATATGACTCTACTATCCAAAGCAATCTATAGATTCAATGCAATCCCTATCAAACTATCACTGGCATTTTTCACAGAACAAGAACAAAAAATTTCGCAATTTGTATGGAAACAGAAAAGACCCCGAATAGCCAAAGCAATCTTGAGAAAGAAAAGCAGAGCTGGAGGAATCAGGCTCCCTGACTTCAGACAGTAGTACAAAGCTACAGTAATCAAGACAGTATGGTACTGGCACAAAAACAGAAAGATAGGTCAATGGAACAGGATAGAAAGCCCAGAGATAAACCCATGCACATATGGTCACCTTATCTTCGATTTAGGAGGCAGGAATGTACAGTGGAAAAAGGACAGCCTCTTCAATAAATGGTGCTGGGAAAACTGGACAGGTACATGTAAAAGTATGAGATTAGATCACTCCCTAACACCATACACAAAAATAAGCTCAAAATGGATTAAAGACGTAAATGTAAGGTCAGAAATGATCGAACTCTTGGAGGAAAATATAGGCAGAACACCCTATGACATAAATCACACCAAGATCCTTTTTGACCCACGTGCTAGAGAAATGGAAATAAAAACAAAAAAAAACAAATAGGATCTAATGAAACTTCAAAGCTTTTGCACAGCAAAGGAAACCATAAACAAGACCAAAAGACAACACTCAGAGTGAGAGAAAATATTTACAAATGAAGCAACTGACAAAGGATTAATCTCCAAAATTTATATGCAGCTCATGCAGCTCAATAACAAAAAAACAAACAACCCAATCCAAAAATGGGCAGAAGACCTAAATAGAAATTTCTCCAAAGAAGATATACCGACTGCCAAAAAACAATGAAAGAACGCTCAACATCATTAATCATTAGAGAAATGCAAATCAAAACTACAATGAGGTATCATCTCACACCAGACAGAACGGCCATCATCAAAATATCTAGAAACAATAACTGCTGGAGAGGGTGTGGAGAAAATGGAACATTCTTGCACTTCTGGTGGGAATGTGAATTGGTACTGCCTCTATGGAGAACAGTATGGAAGTTCCTTAAAAAACTACAAATAGAACTACCATACGACCCACCAATCCCACTACTGGGCATATACCCTGAGAAAACCATAATTCAAAAAGAGTCATGTACCAAAATGTTCATTGCAGCTCTATTTACAATAGCCCAGAGATGGAAACAACCTAAGTGTCCATCATCAGATGAATGGATAAAGAAGATGTGGCACATATAATCAATGGAATATTACTCAGCCATAAAACGAAATGATATTGAGTTATTTGTAGTGAGGTGGATAGACCTAGAGTCTGTCATACAGAGTGAAGTAAGTCAGAAAGAGAAAGGCAAATACTGTGTGCTAACACATATATATGGAATTTAAGAAAAAAAAATGTCATGAAGAACCTAGGGGTAAGACAGGAATAAAGATACAGACCTAGTAGAGAATGGACTTGAGGATATGGGGAGGGCAAAGGGTAAGCTGTGACAAAGAGAGAGAGAGGCATGGACATATATACACTACCAAACTTAAGGTAGATAGCTAGTGGGAAGCAGCCACATAGCACAGGGAGATCAGCTCGGTGATTTGTGACCGCCTGAATGGGTGGGATAAGTTGTGTGGGAGGGAGGGAGACGCAAGAGGGAAGAGATATGGGAACATATGTATATGTATAACTGATTCACTTTGTTATAAAGCAGAAACTAACACACCATTGTAAAGCAATTATACTCCAATAAAGATGCTAAAGAAAAAAAAAAAAACTTAACCAAGGCAGGTAAAGATCTGTATATTGAAGGCTACAAAACATTAATGAAAGGAATGAAATAAAACAGAAATAAATGGAAAAACATACCTTGTTCATGGATCAGCAAATTTAATATTGTTAAAATGTCCATACTACCCAAGCAATCTACAGATTCAATGCAATCTGCACCAAAATTTCAATGTCATTTTTTTCAGAAATATAAAAAGCACATCTGAAATTCATATAGAATCAGAAAAGACCCAAAATAGACAAAACCATCTTGAGAAAGAATAACAAAGCTGGAGGCATTGCACATTCCCATTTCAAAATATCTTATGAGGCTATAGTAATTAAAACACTATGATACTGGCATAATACCAGACACATAGATCAATGGAACAGAATCAAGAACCCAGAAATAAACTCACACAAATTCTTTCAACTACTTTTTGACAAAGATTCCAAGAACATTCAATAAAGAAAGGATAATCTCTCCAATAAATGATGTTGTGATAACTGGATGTCCATGTGTAAAAGAATGAAATTGAAAAAAAAAAGAATGAAATTGGATGCTTATCTTATAACAGACACAAAAATGAAGTCAAAGTGGAACAAGACTAAAATGTAAGGCTTGAAACCATAAAGTTCCCAGGAGAAAGCAGAGAGGAAAACCTTCTTTATATTGGTCTTGGCAGTGATTTCTTGGATGTGATGCCAAAAGCACAGGCAACAAAAGCCTACATAGGTAAGTGGGGTTACATCAAACAAAAAAGTTTATGCATGGCAAAAGACACAATTAATAAAATGAAAAGGCAATTTGTACAATGGGGAAAATATTTGCAAACCATATATCTGATGAAGGGTTAAAATCCACAATATATAAGGGACTCTTAGAACTCAATGGCAAAAATCAAATAACATCATTAAAAAATGGGAAAAGTGTGTGAATAGACAATTCTCTAAAGAACACATTCAAATGGTCAACTCGTATATGAAAAGGTGCTTAACATCACTATTCTTCAGGGAAATGCAAATCAAAACCACAATGAGACATCACCTCACACTTGTTAGGTTGGCTATTTTGTTTTAAAAGATTTTTTTGATGAGGATAATTTTTAAAGTCTTTATTGAATTTGTTACTATATAGCTTCTGTTTTAATTTTTGGTTTTTTGGCCACGAGGCATGTGGGATCTTGTCTCCCCAAAGAGAGATAGAACCCACACCCCCTGCATTGGAGGCAAAGCCTTAACAACTGGACTGCCAGGGAAGTCCCAGGTTGGCTATTATTTAAAAAACAAAATATATCAACTGTTGGAGGATGTTGAGAAAAGACAACCCTTGTATAATGTTGGTGGGAATGTAAATTAGTGCAGCCACTATGGAAAGCAATATGGAGAGTCCTGAAAAAATTAAAAATAAAACTGCCATATGACCTAATAATCCTCCTTCTGGGTATATATCCAAAAGATCTTGAAGAGGCATCTGAACTCTCATTTTCACTGCATTATCCACACTAGGTAAAACATGGATGCAACCTAAATGTCCATCAATGAATGAATGGATATAGAAGACAATATATGTGTGTGTATACACACACATATCCAAAGGCATATTATTCAGCCTTACAGTAGAAAGAAATCCTGCCGTTTGTAATAACATGGATGAACCTGGAGGATATTATCCTAAATGAAATAAGCCAGACACAGAACATGATATCGCTTATATGAGGAATCTAAAATAGTTAAACTCATAGAAGCAGATTGTAGAATAGGGGCTGGAGGAAAGGGGAAATGGGAAGTTGCTGTTCAATGTATATAAAATTTCAGTCATGCAAGATGAAAAAGTTTTAAAGGTATGTTGTATAACACTGTGCTTATAGTTTAAAATACTGTAATGGGTATGCAGTATCTATCTATACTATTTCTTACAGTTGCTTGTGAATCTTCAATTATCTCAAAATAAAAATATTAAGTTAAAAAGTCATAAGCTATTAAATTAGTAGTTTAGTAAAGATCAGGTTGTAAATGGACCGAAAGAGAGAAAAAAAAGATATAATGAATGGAGTTGAGCAGGATATACTAAATGATAAGGAGATTATGGTCTGAAAGGGGTAAGTCTAAGTACAGGAAATAAAAGCTGAAAGAATATGATGCCATGTGATCTTGTTTGTTGGTGATTGTTGTGTTTTGGGGACAGGTGCTTTCCAAGATAGTATGTGTAAGAGTTGACCAGCTGAAGTAAAATAATTGTGAGGTTGAGGAGATGAATGAGCTATCAACATGGATGTTAAATTGTCTGAATATGATAACAAATGAGAGAATAGAGATGAAGGACACAATAAAATTCTGGTGCGATTTTTCACTCAACAGAAATGAATTTATGCATGTATTCTATTCTATTTAATGCAATACTATTTTTATTTTTTTTAAGCGTATACATTATTTTAGTTTGTTTTTTGGTAGTCAAAACAAGCAACATGGCAAGACACAGCTGATTTTCAAAATCTACATTTATGACATTTGGTTTATAGTGCATTCCTTGGAAGTATATTCTTAGCAGTTTGCAAACTAATCAAAGGACTGCAGTAATACATGGCCTTTTTCAAAATTTGGATTCTAGTTAACTAAGGATATTTGAGAACATGGGTCAAACATAATTGTAGAAAAAAATATTTTTGATTTAGTGAAGCATTTATATATACATATATGTTTATATATACATATATATTTAAAATCACCCTTTACTCAGTATTCCTTAAACTAGAAAACACCCAACCAATTAGAAGAGGAGCAAATAATGATGAGGATTCTTTTCTTTTTCTTTTTCATTTTTTTTAACAATGTGGATTATAAGAGCTATCTATCTGTTTATTGATTTCTCGGCACATTTTAGTGGGTCATAATTTGAAAGACACTTCACTGCTCTTTACATTAGTCTCACCTTAGGGAAGTCATAGGCATCTGCTTGCATGTTACTGCTTTGAAGCAAAAAGGAAAAACAGAATTAGCCAATTGTAAGAAGTATCTTGGACAATTAAAATAGAAAACCAGAATGAATTATTTGTCAAGCTACTTAATGAGTAACAAAACACTTCCTTTAATTAACTTATGCATTCTTTCAACAAATGTTGTTGAATATTTACTATGCTATAGGTACAACAGTATACCAAACAGACAAAAAAATATTTTACTTTCATATAGCTTACACTCTAATACAGGAAATTTCATTCATAAAGATTTTAAATAATGACACAGTATACCACTGAATTTATGTAGATATTTTAGGCAGTATGAAATATGGTAGTTAAAAAAAAACGGTGTGTACTTTGAAGCAAACAGAGAAAACTCTGTGAAAGAAGTGAGATTTACCTGGGCCTTTAAAGGAATATTGAATCATTTTTTTCTGGGTATAGTTTTTAGTTAATATGCTGGAAATAAATTCATAAATGGTTTCACTGTGCTTTCCAAGATTATTAACAGATAGTGCACAATGAAATAATCTAATCTAAAAGTTCACTAAGGTGTGTGAAAAAATGCAATTTTTTGCTAATTGTCATTCTGGCTGTACTGTGACCTCTTCAAAAGTAAAGGTCTCCTCTAATTCATATATGCATTCCCCCCAGCTCCCACTGGCACATATTAGGCACTCAGATATTTGTTAAATTAAGTTTATTTTCTTCCTTGTTCAGAGAAATTTTTCCAATCTAAGGCTAAGACTTTTTGATAGAAAAAAACTGAATCATTTCCCATGTTCTTTCTTCTTTAAAGAATTGCCTAACTCAGAGTCCAGATCATTTATTTTCCTTATTTTAGTTAAATGTCAAATGTATAGATGAAATACTTGAATCATTTCATGACTCTGAATTTCTTGTTCAATAATCTTCACATTTCACTCTAAGGTACTAACCAAGCATCAGGAGAATAAAAAGACCCGGCACTATAGGTATTCATGGAGCAAGAACAGAACCATAACACTAGGTCCTCTTTGAGGAAGGCAGTAAACTCTCACTTGAGATTTATTCTTTTTCTAACTGTGCTGAATGCCCTCTAGCCACTATTTCACAACTCTCAATTTAATCAAACTTTAACTTCCATCATCTGGGAAATTTCAGAATGTGTTCTGCAATGGGTTTGGGGAGCTAAGAAGCACAGAAATTATCCTCATCACCATTACCAAAGAATTGTGAAATCATAGCATCAGAATGCACTGCAAGAAGTTATCTAGATCTCTAGACAACTCTGTGCCTCCTAGTTTTTCACTCCTTGCAGAATCAATCAACACCTACCCACGATTTTCATAACAGATGTCTAGGCGACCTGGAACTTGAGCTACTCAAAAGTCACTAACATTTTGTAAGGAGTTACTTACTAAAGCAAAGCTTGCTAATAGGAAGAGTTATCAAAATCCACAGTCAAGATAGGTCAAAATTGCAAGCTCTCTCAGTGTGTTGCCTGCAGATACTTCCCTGTAACATTGTTGTAAGAGAGATTGTTAGCGTTGTGCTAAATAAATTATATATGAGCGTCACAACATTTTTCTATAACACACACACAAACACACACCCCTCCCCTTGGTTTTTACCACTCTACTAGGAATAAATATATATTCTCTGTTATGGTGGGAGAAAATACCTTTCATGTAAGAATCCTTTACCTGCTAATTAAGAATCAAGTCATTCCTTGAATGTTTCCAAGTATAAAAATATACAGTTTTATCTGGCCATGTTAGCAGATTGATAAAGCAGAAGCAGAATCCTTTGCTGCAAAGTAACAGATTCATCTGATTTGTGCTAAAGGAGTAAGTTGAATTTCACCAGTATATGAAGAATAGGTTATACCTTACTCTGTGCAGAAACAATGAGAGCAAGTCTTCATGTCTAATTGAATCATATTTAATCTTAGCCAATTTTATCTGAGGGACTTGAGGTCTAATTACCTAGATCCTTGATCTGTATGTAAACTATAAATTATAATACCTATCTATAATGGATACTGAGTGCACAGTTCATGGCACATAGGCATTGAATAAAAAAATTGCTATTCATTTTATGTTCATTATCATCACAGTAGGCAAAAAAATGTTATGACAAACTTTATTTTTATTTTTTTGTGTATGTGATAATTTTAAAAAGTGGCCGTTACTCCCTTTTCTAGCTCTTATCTCTTTCTCACACTCATTAGTTCTAACCCCAAAGCTAACAGAGTCATTTTGATTAATCATAAAAACATTGCTTTAAGAGCCCCTTACTATTAGTTGAAATAAAAATATCAAAGCATACAACTTTCCAATCTGAGAATTTGAGTTATAAAATCAAGTGATTTAAATTGATACAGACAAAAGAAAACTTCCTAAGCTGCTGAAACTGTGGAGGAGTTGAACCTTGGCCTTAGTTTTGGAAATCAAACAATTGGAAACTTTTCAGTAGGTTTGACTTTTGTATGATCAACTAGATGCTTTTAGAAGAAAAAAATATATTTTTCTATTTGCTTCATTTTATGATCCAAATACATGCTCATGAAGTAGATGTGTTCTACATAGTAATAGGTCATAGAGGCATTGATCAGAGTGCAGGAAATAGGAAAAAATAGAGCATCTAACTGCATATTTATATACCCAAGGTAAATGAGAACTTGATTATGAGAATGGGGGGAACATGATATCATTTTAGACTTTACAAATCTCTTTGATTTAATTTTGTATGAGTCACTGTATTTTATCCTTGACAGATAATAACCCAATCACATCTCTTTTATTATCCTGGGAGGCCTCAGGATTTGGGATATTAAAAATAGAGAAAGTATAAAAAACCTGGTAAGTAGATGCAAACCCCCTAATGGTTTAGCTTGTCATTTTTTTTCTCTTTCCTGTCTGAGACACAGAGATGCAACTATATGCATTATCAAAAAATTAAATCAAAAATTAAAACATCAGGGAGTCTGAATGTCTGCTTCCAGTGACACAACACTTAGTCAGTATCGTTTGGTTTTGCTTAGGGAGCCTGTGTTTCCCTGCACTTTGTAACCATCTCTGTGTCAAATTACATCTAAAATAGAAAGAGACCATATGAAAGGAATGTTTGGTAAAGTGAGCAATGCATCTTGGAACCTCCTTCTCAAGTTCCATTTAATCTGATCATCAATAAAATATACACTATGCATCTTTATTCTTAATCATCACTCATTCTCCTCCTCCACCTCTACATCCAATTGATCTTTTACTATACTTTTTAAAGGAAACACAGCTGTTATGATTGATGAAGGTAAAAAGATTTTCAGTTACATTGAAAATAACAGGACTTCCCTGTTGGCACAATGGTTAAGAATCCGCCTGCCAATGTAGGGGACACAGGCTCCATCCCTGGTCCGGAAAGATCTCACATGCCGTGGACAACTAAGTCCTTGTGCTCTAGAGCCCATGTGCCGCAAATACTGAGCTCACGTGCCGCAACTACTGAGCCCGAGTGCCACAACTACTGAAGCCCGCATGCCTAGAGCCCGTGCTCTGTGACAAGAGAAGCCACCTCAATGAGAAGTCTGCACACCACAATGAAGAGTAGCCCCCACTCTCCACAACTAGAGAAAACCTGCACACAGAAAGAAAGAACTCAGCCAAAAGTAAATAAATAAATTTATTTTTTTAAAAAGAAAATAACATATAAATGCAGAAAGTTTAAATGATTCTTAAAACAGGATTTATGATTTCAATTGGGAAAGAAATAACAGTAACAATGTCAAGGTGACAACTGAGTAAAAATTTTTTAACCTAAGGGGTGCTTGAACAACATGAAAAGATATTCAAACAAAAAGTTCAATCTCCATCCGACTTGTGATTTTTAGTGGAGCAAACCACTAATCCCCAAGTAAAGTAGAGGCACTGCTGAGCATTTGGAAATGTATTGGCTGTCTCATTTATCTATGTGCTTCCAGTTAGCATCAATCCCCGATGTTTTCATAAAAAAGAGGAAGAGAAATATTGTCATGACCTTTGCACCCAAAATACATATTTCTGAGGATCAGTCTGACCAGAATAGTGAAATAGTGAATGACTTTCACTACCCTGTTTTAAAATGTATACAATACATATATGAACCGCACTTGAATTCCTGTTCAATCATTAAAATCTGACATCAAGAGGTAGAATCTTTCCCCTTAGTTCAGGAGTTCTTTCTGGATAACTGACCTGCCCTACAGATATCCAGTGATTAACCAATGAAAGAGGAAAAGAGATGTCACAACTATTTATCTCTGTTATCAAAGAAGAAAGACAAATTCTCCTCTATTTTACTTCAGCTGAATAAACTTTATTTTGGTATTTTCCTCCCTCCTTCCACTCATATTTTCCTTGCTTCCTTGCTTCCTTCCTTGCTTCCTTCCTGCCTTCAGCACTTATTGAGTACCTCCTTGATATCAAGCATTGTGACAGGAGAAGGAAGAATAAGGAATGGGGAGCCAAAATGAGCACAGTGTTTCATGTAGCTGACCATCTTGTTAGGGGAAATGACATTAATAAAATTATCACACCAATAAATATAAAATTAGAGCTGTGAAAACTGGTATGAAGGAGAGCAAGGTAGTGTTGTGGGAACATATAATAGGAATTTAACCTAGTCAGAAAGCCCAGGGAAGGTTTCCTCAAGGAAATTTTACTGGAGTCCAGAAACAAAGGAGAAGTACAAGTTAAATAGGTAAAGAAGAGAAGGGATATTCAGAAGAGTGCAAACCCAGTGAAGGAGAGAACCTGACTTAGAGGGGTCAGGGTGAAGGAAGCCATGAAGTACAGTACTTAACTATAAAGAACAGCTGGTGGAATATATAAAGAGTTAGGGGAAATATACTGAAGTGAAAACAGAGTCTAAAATAGATGTGAAACACAACACAGTGATTTAAAAATCAGTTTTATAAAATCAATCTTAGTAATTATTTGTGCAAATATTTTAACATTTGCATTTCATTGTTATTGAACCATTTCTGTGATTATGCATGATTATTCAATAAATACTGTCTAGACAGTATGAGCCATCTGTTTAAAATTAAAGGTTGGATAGATATTCCTAACTTATCAACTAAATGTTTCATTTTCATACATACACATTCACACAAACACACACACACCATACACATTCATATGTCGATTTAGGAGATGAGTAACAGGTTTTATAATTATTTCCATGGTATTACTTGTTAATTAATTATCTATCCAATATCCCTTGCTCTTGTGCTATTTCTATTCCAACTTTCCAATTAAAACAATGTTAAAGAATGTGTAAGTAAACAAATATTTATTGGCAGCTTAAACTTGTCCTAATTAGCATGAAGAAATACAGTTGTTATAGCTTTTGAATAAAATAGTAAATTAATTTGAGCTAAAAACATATGATAGATCCTTGGAGTGGTAGGCATGTAAAACGTAAAACCTTAAATGCAAATTTATAATTTGATTCCAGTCTCACTTTGCAACTTTCCTATTGAGTGCTTGGAAGAACAGCTTCTAGAAGCCTCTGAGGACTCTGTTCCCTCCAAGGGTTGATATAAGAGAGGACTGCAGAATGTGATGGTTTCCCTTACTGTGCTCTAGATGGTTCTTTTCTTTGCATCCCTCTGGGCTTGAGAGTCACAGCTTAAATCTTTCATGTTATTAGACAGTGACTTGAACATGAAATAATCATCTGTCTAAGGGTTTATAATCATATTTAACAATGACTGAATTCAATCACAACTAACCACAAAATCTTTTTTATATTGGGATGTCTTAATGCTCAGCTTCATTTTTAGATTTGATTTATAAATACAGAAGTGTATTTTACCCCTTTCATTGATTTATTATTTTCTGATAGCCCCATGTTCATGTTGTAGATGGTTTCATGTAAAAGCGCTGGTGGATGAGTATTAATTCTTATTAGATTTTGGATTTACCACATTTCAAAGGAAATGATATGTTGATCAAAGCAGAAACAAAGTCGCCTTTTAATCCCTAGCATAATAACTAAAAGTATCCTTCACCTTGAAACACTAAGTTCTGAATCACATCCAAAGGAAAACAAATTATAGACTAAAAACTTCTACAAATAAGATTCAAAATATTTTCCCAGATAAATTATTAAATTGAAAGCTTGCTGGAATAGATGGCTGTCAGACATTTAAGAAGGAGAAAAGGAAATCTAACCATAGAAAGGAAATGTTTAACCAAGGTCTAATTTGCAAGACTAGAAGAGAAAGCCTTAATGCTACAGAAACAACAAGCCAAAAGGTTCTCAGTCAAAATCTATTCCAATTCACAAAATATGTTTTAATCAAGGCCGTTGGCTTGAAGTTTAAATATTACTCTAAATCTTCCAGGTTTTTATAGCCATAGATAGGCTATATTCTCCACTACATGAACTTGTCTTTTTATTTTAATATCAATCTTTTAGTTTATGGCTCCCAAGATAAAGAAAAATTTGGACTCTTGAAATGAGGGAAATAATGAGAAAATTATAGTTTGGAGAATATTCTTTAAATACAGCTGATTATGAATTGGTGGGACTGGGTGATTATCTTGCCAGACACATTATTTTGATAGTGTAAACACTACATAGATCATATGTCTGTAAACAATTTAGTTTTTAAATTGTTATTATTCTTATTCTTTTAATGTAATTTAATGATATTATTTTGTTGGCTTACATACCAATATAATGCATTGTCTGTTTTATGTTTTTTGCTTAAAAGTACATAATGTATATATTTTGCTGCTGTCAAATGTTTTGATGTGCAAAGCTCCAACTCCAGAGGAGAGAGTGTATCTATAGAGAAACACAATTATTAAATTTGGAATGATTATTTTCATTTTCTCTTTTTTTTTTTTAGTAGGGAGAAATTCAGGCAGGCTATTTGTTGTCTACATATATATAGATGCTATTTTGAAGTGTTTGTATTGTATAACAGATTAGGAAACTGATGCTCCCATATCAAGAAATTAATATCCATGGTGAAAATTCCAAAAGTCATTTAAACTTGTGTGTAAATATGATATTCTTTTTTTTTGGTGTTTTTAATACTTCAAAGAACATGGAAATGTGATCTAAACACTCAAATCAGGGAGAACTAGAGAACTAAAGAGTAAATTCTCCAAGAAAGTAATACTTCTAGTTATCTCTCATTGTGTTGTACCAGAGTTAAACATTTATCTGTTTTCTATATTAAACCATAAGCTCCTTGAGGATAAGAGTCATATCATATTCACCTTTGAACCTAGAAACTCATGGTAGTAAATTAGTTAACATCAAAATTTAACTTCACAACCCATCCCAGTCTGCTCCTTAGTTTGACAGGAAACATTGACATAAGTCCAGCCAATCCTTCTTGTTTTCTTTTTGCTTATTCTCTCTCCATTAAAATTTCCCATAAACAGAGAAAGGGCAAGAATTAATTACATATTTTGGTTCAAATATCAGCTGAGCCATTATGAAAAAAATAACTGCAAATACTCCTTTTCAACTCCTGTTGAGGAGCAGTCTCAGGCAGAATAAGATATTTGACACAACTAACTACTCTTTTTTTTGTCTTAAGCTGTCTCTTGTGTTAGGCTTCCTTGATAACACATTGCCCTGGCTCTTTTCCTGTGTATTACCATTTGAGGAGTGGCTTCTGTCCTTGACTGCTTGCCTTTTTTTTTTTTCCATTTAATGCAAGTGTTCTTTAGGGTTTTATCTTCAGTCCTTTTATCTTACTATCCCTGGATAAATTCATTCACTATTAGTGCTTCAATTACCATCAATATGCTAACAACTCAAAAATCTTAATCCTTCCTCCTCCCAGATCTTGCCGCTGAGATTAAGATGAACAAAACCAACTTCAATGGGACATTTTCACTTGGATGTCCTACAGGTTTCTCAAGGTTAAAATAACCAAAATTAATTTCATCATCATAAATTCCTTCCCTAGACCTATGTTTTCCTGTATCTCATATCCTGATTAATGTCTCACTATGTCAAGTCAGAAACTTAGGAATCATTTCCAATATCTACTTCAACCTCCTCATACCCAACTGATTCAACATCTTTCACATTGTATATGTCTTTTCTTCTCCATCCTCAGCACCTGAGGTCAGGGCTTCATATTCTTTTGTGTAGATAAGTGAAATAATTTCCTAACTGGTTTTCCCAGATCCAATTTTGCACCTATCCAATGATTTTTATTTGTCCATCAAAGTAATCTATATATAATGTCCATCTGACAATGTCATTTTTCAGCTTAAAATTTTTCAAAAACTCCCTCCATGACACTTCTCCTGACCTAAGCTTGTGGTAGAAATAACCATTCCTGTCCTTGGAATATCCACTATCATTTTACTATTAAAAAAAAAAGAATTATTGTTGTTGGTACATCTCTCTCCTCCACTGGACTGTAATAACTTTATGTTTAGAGACCCTGCCTTGTTTTTCGATTTTGTATCTCCCAGAGAACAGTACTTGTCAAAGCAGTTACTCAATAAATGTTTGACAATAATGTAAATGAAAGAAACAAAAACATAGTGATACCAAAATATGCATTAAAAACAATGGATGCAGGCTTAAGCACACTATTTGCTCATATCTTAAAGATCTACTAATATATGCAAAAAATAAGCTGTATGCTACTTTGAAAAACAACTTAAAATGTACTATATGGTATAAAAGAGCACAGGCTACTATACACACTGGCCAGCTAGAAGGTGAACACCAGTAATGGCTATAGCTGATATGAAAACTGGTATTGTACTTTAATTTCTAATAGGCAGAAACTTTTGCTGACTCCATTTTATACCTTAACTTTTGTTTCCACTTGTTGACATGAGTTGGGGACGTTTCAATCAGAGAATTATTTTATATTCTCAGATTTCTCTAGATTGGAAACCAATGTAAATAGAAAATTCAAACATTTATGTGAGGAAATTAATTCAGTATAAACAAGCTAATATAAAACCAACAAGTAAGCCGGTTATTTTACGTAGAATAAATCATGCTAAACTGACTATTTTCTATTTTTCATCCCCCATAAATTCAATGCTGATTATGGGGAACCTGAGGACACATACTGTATTAGTAAGAAGTAGGAATAAGAAACTGAAGATTGTTTTAGAAAATGAAATCAGAACACACTAACCTGATCAGATCTTCACAATCAAACTGAGAGGATATTGCTCTTCCTCTAGGTGTAAATTCCACTTTCATTTCAGTTATGACCTAAGCTGAAACATGCATTTGGCTTAAAATGATAATACTACTCTCAACGTATTCCCCTTGCTTTGAGAAAATACTTGGGAGGAAGTCTAAGAAAATAATTATAAGTTATACTTGCTTATTAGCTTATGATAATTAGTGGTATTCTTAGAAATCTATTTTAAATGTAAACTTTAACATGCTCTCAGATTATCCCAAATGAAATATTAAATTGCTACTATAATTCCAAGGTTTTTCCTTATAGGTTTCTGAAGTGAACATGTATTTAGCCAATATGTTGTCACTTAAAGACTTTCATTAAACTAGGATGTTTTGAAGGTCTTAAGACACTCTATTAGTTATAATTATATTTGTATATTATCCATCCATGATTTATAATTATTAGAATGATGCCAGCATGTTCTAGAATGTTTTTAAAAGAGGTCACTTTTATTTCCTGTATTTCATATCCTAGCTTGCATTGTTTCTTACTTTTGGAGGCATGGCTGCATGTAATAAGAGCATGGAGGTTTTTTTTTCTTAAGCCTAAACTTTAGTGGGCACCAGATAGTGCTTGGGGAGAGAAGAAAGATGGGATGCAGGAAGAAAAAACTGGAGGGAGGAAGTTTGTTTAATGATATGCCACTGGAATATTACAATGTAGTTGTGCAGTTGGAAGTAAGAATGTATATGATTTGGAATTCTGTAGTGAGTTCAGGTAGAAACTTTGGAGTTATAGGCATAGAAGTGAAGTGTAGACATGGGCATATCTGTGGTTATCCAGGAAGAGGCTAAGGAGTCAAAAGAGCAGGAGGTAAGGCTGGGTCTCTGAACATCATTAATATTTTAGGGATGTACGTGCAGAATTACTTGAAAAGAGAGTAAGATTTTTTTAAAGCCAGAGAAGTAGAGGAAAACCAGGAGAAAAGGGTGTCAGAGAAGCTGAGGAAGGACAGTCTCAAGAAGGAGACAGTGGCCCAAAAGTCTCAAACATCAAAGAGATATGAAATAAGAAAAAGAAAGTGACTGATGCCTTTGAGAATACTGAGCCCTTTGGTAAATTAGGAAGACTTCTTTCAAAGGAATGGTAGGGTTTTTTGGGAATCCAGATGGTTGTATGTAGGGGACAATGGGCAGCAACTAAGTAGAGGCAGTAAATATAGACTGCTCTTGTGATGACTGTTAGTTATAATGAAACAGCTTGATGGTTAGAGAGATTTATGTTATTGACAACGGATATAAAGAAGGTATCTGATGGAACAAGTTCCTCAGAGAAGCAAAAGGGGAGAAATTAGCCATGTGGGGAAGAAAAGAACCCCTCTTCCATTTGAATTATGAGTAAGAAAGAAAAGAATACATGGATATGAAGAAACATAGGAGGCAGGAAGGAAGAAGGTTGTAGGAAGTTTTGCCTTGTGGCTTCAAATTCCTCAGTGCAGTGAGAGGCCGTCTTCTCTTGAGACTTAAAGGAGAAGGTGGAATGATAGATTTGAGGGAAAAAAACGTAAGTCTGGAATAGACAATGGGGAGCACTGGAAAGGAGTCTGAGGGTTTATCTATCTTTTTGGTGGCAGAATTACTGAAAAGTGTTGTGTACCAATCTAAACTTGGAGACTATAAATTCATTGTAACTTCCACATAAATAGTTATATGTCACTCCTTCAAGATCCAAATCAAATTCCTCTGACTTAAGTAAGCAGAGTTTATCAGTCCTCTTACACTAAACCTAAAAATATATCTCTATAATTTCACATAGAACAATATATTATGAGTATAGGTTATTTGTGTTGCATGCTGCTCCCCAATCAGATAGTGAGGTCCTTGAAAGTATGGCTGTATTTTGGATTTCAGTATATTAAATATCAGTAAATGTTTGTTGAATGAGTAAATGAGTAATCATTAATCTTTCTGGGGCAGTGCATATGCAAATGTGTATTTACAGTATAATCATTAATAGTGCTCTCAAAATCCCCTCCCTGCAGTTGCTCCAGCCCAAGTACTCTGATTACATAGCTTGGCTCTGTCAAAATGTACCCAGTGTAATCTGGAGAAGAATATAATTTTGTTAGACAGTATAGTAGATTAACTAATCTGAGATGTTTAAATTCCTGATTTAGAAACTCAGAAAAGAACCACGTATTATAAAACAAGAGATTACAGTACACAGGTAATTCTCTATATAATATTAAAATTATAATCTCTCCTTTTCGTATTTTATCTTAAGCGGATTAATTTGCTATTGTACATCCTACTGGTCAATCTATTGAAGTTCATAACCAAAAACAATGAATGATTAATTTAAGTGGCTTGTACGCAGCAAGTGTGATGCACAGGACTGCAGCACAGTCCATGTGATTTCACTTATTAACTAGAATGCTAGCAGTCTGTTGGGAAAATAAGGCTTTTTTTTTTTTTTTTTTTTTTTTTGGCGGTACGCGGGCCTCTCACTGCTGTGGCCTCTCCCGTTGCAGAGCACAGGCTCCGGACACGCAGGCCCAGCGGCCATGGCTCACGGACCCAGCCGCTCCGCGGCATGTGGGATCCTCCCAGACCGGGGCACGAACCCGTGTCCCCTGCATCGGCAGGCAGACTCTCAACCACTGTGCCACCAGGGAAGCCCAAAACATGTTTTAATAATGTGTTGTATAATAAAGTTTCACCATGAAAAACATTTTAACCCAAATTAGGTCATTTATTTCTTTTAATAGCAGCTTAAACCTACTCATTCACATTGTGCAGACAATAGTTACTCCTTTCTCACAATCATTTTGCAGTCTTTTTTAGCATATGTGACTGATAGAGGGTGAATCGATTTTCAAGGATGAATTAGCATGCTTTTTCTGTAAAGATCTGGGTGATAATAGAAGGGTTATTTTAAAAATCACAGTGACATTTCCCATGTTAGCAATGATACCTATTATTTTTTATGCTAAGGGATTCTTTAGCAGCCTCATGATTAAAAAGCTAGCTTTTTGTTCAAAGGGGTTGTAAATTAATAATTTACTGTACTTACCAGTCCTTTTCAGCTGATGATATACTGCTAAATAAATATTTCATATAAATTCTACACTGAAAGTTATAAGAATAAAAGGCATTGATCCTGTATCAGATCTCATGGGCTTCTGTTAATTTTAAGGACATCTCCCATCTTGTCTACTCACCCCCCAATATACACACACTTTCCTGGAAGTTCCATTTAGAATATGAATAATCCTCAATTTTCAAACTTACAAGAGAGCATATTCTTACTGCTGTATTATATGACAGGAAAGGAAGAACTTCTATACTTTGATATTTAGCTTCCTGTAATAGTGTACCCTATCAAAGAGCATTGAAATGCTATTTATGCTCTGGGTTTCAAATATATTTTCGTTTATGAGGTTATCTTTCCCTTTGAAAAAATCCAGTTTGCTCTCCAATGGAAAATGAAAATCATGTTTGAAAATATACATCATGTTGGTTTTAGGAAGGTAAAAAGGAAGTTTCAGTTAGAAACAAAAGAGGGGGAGGTGGCTTATGCAAAACTTTTTGTAAGAATATCGCACATATTTAACTGTGAGCAAGCTTCAAGGTCCATACACTATAAGTGTAACAGAGAGTTGTTTTCCTTTATATGACTATCCACCGTTTATTCATTCATTTACAAGTATTTATGAGCACCTACTATGTGCATGACATTGTCATAAGCACTGGGGAAAGAGGAGTGAACAAATAGAAAAGAGCTCCCTCATGGAGCTCACATACTTGTGAGGGAGGACAGAATATAAACAAAATAAATAAGTAAATTATATATCATGTTAGAAGGGATAATTGTTAAGAGAAAAATGAAGCAGGAAAGAGGAATGGGTGGGATTTGTAATTTTATATAGGATGGTCAGAGAAAAGCTAACTGAGATGGCAATATCTGAGCAATGATCTAGAGGCAATGGATTGAAACATATGGATATCTGGGAAAAGATAATTCCTACCAGAAGGAAAAGCAAATACAACAGTTCTGAGCTTGACTGTGGAGAAATAATGAGGGAGACAATATTGATGGAGTGGAAAGAGCAAAGGAGAAGGTGAAGTCAGAGAAGTAAGGGATTTGGATTGTGTAGAGCTTTGTAGGACATTGGCTTTAACCCTTACTGAGATGGGAAGACACTGGAGGATTTTAAGCAGAGGATGCTATGGTTTGGTTGTTTGTGTCTCCCTGAAACTCACATGTTTGGAATTCTTATGCCCAATGTGTGGGTACTAGAAGGTTGGGACTTTGTGAGGTGATTAAGTCATGAGAGTGGAGCCCTCATGAATGGAATTTGTGCCCTTAAAAAATGGATCTCAGAGTTCCCTAGCCCCTTCCACCATGTAAGGATACAATCTTGAAGAGCACCCTTACTTGACCATGCTGGCATCCTGATATCGAACTTTCAGCCTCCAGAACTGTAAAAAATTTCTGTTGTTGATAAGCTACACAGTCTGTGGAATTTTGTTACAGCAACCCAAACAGACTAAGACAGAGGGGTAACATGATTTGATATGCCCCAAATGATAAAAGCAAAAGCTGGAAAAACTTACTAGTTGAAGTATATTTCTTATGTTTCCCATCCTCAGTGTTATCTCTCTGTCTTTTCAGTAAAATTGAAATCTCTGTTCATATCCCTGTTGGGATGGTCATTATTTTTTTTCTTCCCACTGCTTCTCTGTAATTGTATTTTATGTTGTATGCGAGCAGCATAGACAAATTAAATACAAATGCATAATAACACACTATTAAAATTATGAATTCAAATTTTATAATGATGAGCAAAAGGCTCATATTACTATGATGCTCATTATTGTGTGGTCACAGGCTTTTGTAGAATTCAACCTTGTATAGAATGTAATTCAATTTCTCTTCAAACTTTATCATCAGCAGTGTGGATAAGTGATGCCATAAGGCATAAAGAACTTTTTTCTTATTGCCAGAAGTTTTAAAATTTTCCCATTTTAGAAGGTAAAGAAAAAGGAAAGATTTCTGCCAGTTCTGAGTTATTTTGAAATGTAAGTGTTTTAATGTAAGCTCCATGATTAACACCAAATTAAGGTAAATTGTGTGGGAAGTTTACCTTTGCTGATGTCACAAAGATTTTCTTCAGGATTTGGTTAATGGGATAGTACTGTGTTTGGGCTGCACTATGACAGCTACTTTTAAAGATTTTTTTTAAATAAACTGTTAAATTTTTCAAGAACCATCAGAAGAGTAAAAAAAAATACTGAAAGACTTGAAGATGTAACATGGGATTATCTTTCACTTTTGTTTTTCCTTATTATATCAACATTCAGAATAGTTACATTGTATAGAGCCTTATAGGACTTTGGCTTTTACACATATTGAGATGGGAAGGCATTGAAGGATTTCAAGCAGTGGAGTAATGTGTATACATATTAAATGTGTATATCAGGGTTGAATTGAAAAAAAATTTAAAAAGAGAGAAATATCCAGGCACTACTGTATGCTTATATGTCAGATAAATAGCTAAAACTACAACAGTAGATGGAAAGAAATTTCAATAAGGCATGTTTTGACAAGAATGGGGACTCTGATATGAGTAGAAAGACCTAAAAGAAAGAAGAAAAAGAAAGGAATCCACTTAAGGATGAATTAAGTCCTGAATACAAAATTTTAAGACTTATTTTCCTGAGGCAATACTTTTATTAATCTAGTCTCTGGTTTAAAAAGAAAATCCAGTGTGCCAAAACTGATACTCTTCTGTTAAAGCAGATGTCTACCACAAACTTATTACTTTAATTTAAATCCACAGAAAAGAAGGAATGCATGCTGCAAATTAAATGATGCTACAAATATAATCTCATGTTTCATTCTTACATTTGGCAATCAGAGTTGGGTAGACAGAGGTGGACAGGTAAACTGTTAAGTCAATTAAGTCACCAGCTCTTATCAACTTCCTTGTTCTATCTAGCCAGGTCATTTTCTTCATGGACTTTACCAACTACTGTTCCCAGGTCTCACTGTGCATGGCTGACAACTCATTATCAAAACTCCTTCAATATACTACTAGGATTCTTGTTTTTTGAATTTTTAAGAAAGAGACTCAATACAACTCAGTATCAACAAAGCAATCTGATTTAAAAATGGAATTCACCTATTTTCATGGGCACATCAAAATTACAACTATTTACAGAATAACCATCAATGAAAAAGACTGGAACCTATCAGGAAATATCTTCTACAATTAAGATATAAAGAAGGAACCACAATGAGACAGGTAGGAGGGGCAGAGATGTGATATAGTCAAGTCCCATACCCATGGGTAGGTGGTCCACAAATGAGAGAATAATTACAATTGTAAAGGTTCTCCACAAGGAGTGGGGGTCTGAGCTCTACATCATGCTCCCCAGCCCAGTGGTCCTGAGCCAGGAAGATGAGCCCCTAAAATGTTTGGCTTTGAAGGCCAGCAGGGCTTACATTTGGGAGACTCAGAGGACTGTGGGAAATAGAGAATCCATTCTTAAAGGATGCACACAAAAGTTCACGGGCTCTGGGACCTTGGACAGAAACTAATTTGAAAGGAGCCTTGGTCAGACCTACCTGTTGAACTTGGAGAGTCTCCCAGAAATGCAGGAGGAAACTGGAGCTCACCCTAGGAACATAGATATTGGCAGCAGCCATTTTGGGGAGCTTTTTCTACCATGTGGACACTGGTGTTGGTGAGCACCATTTTGGAATCCTCCCTCTACCTTATTAGCCCCAAGACCCATCCCTGCATCGGCATAACAGCTTTTAAGCACAAGTATTGGGATACCTCAGGCCAAGCAAATAACTGGGCTGAGACACAGCCCCATCAACCAGCAGAGAGCCTGATTTAAGACCTTCATGAGCCCACAGCTGCCCCTGGATACAGCCATGCCCATCAGAGAGCCCAGGAGCTGGCCCCACACACCAGTGTATAGGCACTAGAGCTAAGACTCCCCAGGGCCCTGCAACCAGACCCTAGGACATGGCTCTGCCTACCAGTGGGCTGACATTAGCTCCAGGACCTGGCTTCAACCACAAGTGAGCCAGAACTGCCTTGAGGACCTCCAGGGTTATGCAGCCAGTTGCCTCATGACCTGGCTCCACCAACCAACAGACAGCAGTCACTGCACAAGGCAGGGCCTAGCAATCAACTGGGCCAGGGGCCAAATAAGTCTACCAAACAACCCACAGTAGTAGCATAACAAAACACATGGACGCACACAGCCCACAGAGGTGTTAAGCCTAGAGCATATAGCTCTGGTGATGAGATGGGAGTCCACTACTGGGATGCATAGGAGGTCTCCAACTTCTCCAAGGTTGGGAAACGTAACTAACTTACCAGATACATAGAAATAAAAACAGCAAGTTAGGCAAAAAGAGGTGACAGAGGAACATGTTCCAAACAAATGAATAAGATAAAACCCTAGAAGAAGAATTAAGTGAAGTGGAGATAACCAATCTACCTGAGAAAGAGTTCAGGGTAATGAAAATAAAGATGATCAAAGAACTCAGGAGAATGGATGCACAGAGCAAGAAGTTAGAAGTTTTTAACAAAGAGTTAGAAAATATTAAGAACAACCAAAGATGAAGAATACAATAACTGAAATGAAAAATACACTAGAAGGAATCAACAGTAAGCTAAATGATAAAGAGGAACAAATCAGTGAGCTGGAAGATAGAGTAGTGAAAATCACTGAAGCTGAACAGAAAAAAAGGAAAAAGAATGAAAAGAAATAAGGACAGTTTAAGAGATCTCTGAGACAACATCAAACATGCTAAGATTCATATTATAGAGGACCCAGAAGGAGAAGCAAGAGAAAGGGGCAAAGAACATATTTGAAGACATAATAGCTGAAAACTTCCCTAATCTAGGAAAGGAAACAGAAATCCAAGTCTAGGAATCACAGAGAGGAATACACCAAGACACACTGTAATTAAAATTGGAAAAATTAAAGATAAAGAGAGAATATTAAAAGCATCAAGGGAAAACCAACAGGTTACATACAAGGGAACTCCCATAAAGCTATCAGCTGATTTTTCAGCAGAAATTCTGCAGGCCAGAAGAGAGTAGCATAATATAGTTAAAGTGTTGAAAAGGAATAACCTACAACTAAGAATAATCTAACTGGCAAGGCTCTTATTCAAAATTGATGGAGAGATCAAAAGTATTACAGATAAGCAAAAGCAAAAAGAGCAAAACACCAACAAACCAGCTTGACAAGAAATGTGAAAGGTACTTACCTATGCTAAAAAGAAAAAACCACAACTAGAAACATAAAAATTAGGAAAGGAAAAATCTCATCCAGTAGAGGCAAATATACAGTAAATGTAGAAAATCAACCACATACAAAGCTGGTAGGAAGGTTAAAAGACAAAAGTAGTAAAATCATCTAAATCCAGAATAAGCAGTTAAGGGATTCACAAAATAATTAGATGAAAATAGGATGTCAAAATGAGTAACTGTGAGGGGAGGAGAGTACAAATGCAAGGTTGTTAAAATGCACTTGAAATTAAGAGATCAACAACATAAAACAATCATATATATATATATATATATATATATATATATATATATATATAGAGAGAGAGAGAGAGAGAGAGAGAGAGAGAGAGAGAGAGAAAGATTTCTATATATAAAACTCATGGTAACCACAAACCAAAAATCTATAATAGATACACACACAAAAATGAGAAAGGAATCCAAATGTAACACAAAAGATAATCAAATGACAAGAGAACAAACAAAGAGAAAAGGAACCAAAAAACTACAAAAATAACCTCCCCAAAACTAATAAAATGGCAATAAGAACATATATAACAATAATTACTTTAAATGAAAATGAACTAAATTCTCTAATCAAAAGACATAAACCAGCTGATGAGATACAAAAACAAGGCCCATGTATATGCTACCTACAAAGGACTCAATTCAGATTGATAGATATATTCCACACAAATGGAAATCAAAGGAAAGCTGGGATAGCAATACTTATATCAGACAATACCAATTTTAAGACAAAGACTGTTACAAGAGACAAAGAAGGACATTACATAATGATCAAGGGATAAATCCAAGGAGAAACCATAACAATTGTAAATATATATGCACCCAACATAGAAGCACCTAAATGCATAAAGCAGATATTAACAGACATAAAGGGAAAAATTGACAGCAACACAATAATAGTAGGGAACTTTAACACCCTGCTTACATCAATGGACAGATCATCTAAACAGAAAGTCAATAAGGAAATATTGGCCTTAAATGACACATTAGACCAGATGGACTCAATAGATATACAAAAAAGGGTCAAATCATCAGGAAGATATAACAATTCAAGTACACGTGGAAAATTTTCCAGAATAGATCACACTGTAGGCCATAAAACAAACCTTGGTAAATTTAAGAAAATTGAAATCATCTCAAGCAACTATTCTGACCACAATGCTATGAGACTAGAAATCAACTAGAAGGAAAAAAACAGCAAAAAATAGCCCCCACAAACACGTGGAGGCTAAAAATGTATGCTACTAAACAACCAGTGGATCACTGAAGAAATCAAAGAGGAAATTTAAAAATACCTGAGGAGAAATGAAAACTAAAACACAAAAATCCAAAATCTGTGTGATGCAGCAAAAGCAGTTTTAAGAGGGAAGTTTATAGGGATATCTCATGAAACAAGAAAAATCTCAAATAAACAACCTAACCTTATGCCTAAAGTAACTAGAAAAAGAAGAACAAACAAAACCCAGTGTTAGTATAAGGAAAGAAATCCTAGTGATCACAGCAGAAATAAATGAAGTAGAAAGTAAAGAAAAAAAATCAATGAAACTAAGAACTGGTTCTTTGGAAAGATAAAATCAATAAGCCTTTAGCCAGAGTCATCAAGAAAAAGAGATAGAGGACCCAAATCAATAAAACCAGAAATTAAAAAGGAGAAATTACAGACACAACAGAAATACAAAAGAGAATAAGAGATTACTACAAACAACTATATGCCAATAAAATGGACAACCTAGAAAAAATAGACAAATTCCTAGAATTGTAAAATCTCCCAAGACTGAACCAGGAAGAAATAGAAAATATGAACAGGTGAATTATCAGTAATAAAATTGAATCAGTAATTTAAAAAGAAAACTCTCAACAATCAAAAGTCCAGGACCCAATGCCTTCATAGTGAATTCTACCAAACAATGAGGAGTTAATACCTATCCTGAAACTATACCAAAAAATTATAGAGGAAAGATCACTTTGGAACACCTTCTATGAGACCAGGATCACCCTGACAACAAAATCAGAAAAAGATACCACAGAAAAAGAAAATTACTGGCCACTGTCACTGTTGACCATGGATGCAAAAACCTTCAAGAAAATATTAGCAACTGAATCCAACAATACATTAAAAAGGTCATACACCATGATCAAGTGGGATTTATCCCATTGATGCAAGGTTGGTTCAATATCCACAAATCAATGTGATGTATCACATTAACAAATTGAAGCATAAAAAACATATGATCATCTCAATGGATGCAGAAAAAGCTTTTAACAAAATTCAACATTGATTTATGACTAAAAAGAACTCTCCAGAATATGGGTATAGAGTGAACATACCTCAATGTAATAAAGGCCATATGTGATAAGCCCACAGGTAACATCATACTCTATGGTGAAAAGCTGAAAGCACCACCTCTAAGATAAGAAAAAAGACAAGGATGCCCATTCTCTTCACTTTCACTCAGCATAGTATTGGAACATACAGATTCAATGCAATCCCTATCAAAATGCCAATGGCATTTTCCACAGAAATAGAACAAATAATTTTAAAATTTGTATGGAAACACAAAAGACCTGGATTAGCCAAAACAATCTTGAGAAAGAAGGACAGAACTGGAGGAATCATGCACCCTGCCTTCAAACTATACTACAAAGCTACAGTAATTGGAAAAGCATGGCACTGGCACAAAACAGACACATAGATCAATGGAACGGAATAGTGAGCTTGGAAATAAACCCACACACCTATGGTCAATTAATCTATGACAAAAGAGGCAAGAATATACAATGGAGAAAAGACAGTTTCTTCAAAAAGTGGTGCTGGGAAAACTAGACAGCTACATGTAAAAGGATGAAAATAAAACATTTTCTCAAACCATATTCAAAAATAAACTCAAAATGGATTAAAGACCTAAATGTAAGATTGGAAACCATAAAACTAGTAAAGAACACAGACAGAACACTCTGTGACATAAACCTTAGCAATATTTTTTGGGATATGTCTCCTGAGGACACCTAATTAAACTTAACAGTTTTGCACAGCAAAGGAAACCACTGACAAAATTAAAAGACAACCTACTGAATGGGAGAAAATATTTGTAAATAATATGACTGACCAGGAGTTGATATCCAATATACATAAAAAATTCATACATGTCAATATCAAAAAACAAACAAACAACCCTTTGAAAGATGCACTGAAGACCTGAATAGACATTTTTCCAAATAAGACATACAGATAGCCAACAGGCATATGAAAAGATGCTCAACATTGCTAATCATCAGAGAAATGCAAATCAAAACCACAATGAGATAACACCTCACACCTGTCAGAGTGGAGATCATAAAAAAGACAACAAATAATTGGGTATATACCTGAAGAAAATGAAAACATCAGAAAGATACATCCACCCCAATGTTCATAGCAATATTATTTACAATAGCCAAATATGTAAGCAGCCTAAGTGTCCACCAACAGATGAATGGATAAAAAAGATGTGTTTTTGTGTGTGTGTGTGTGTGTGTGTGTGTGTATATATATATATATATATATATATATATATATATATGAATGCTACTCTGCCATAAAAATAGAATGAAATTTGCCCTAAGATGAATGGACTTGGATGGTATTTTTGTTTAGTGAAATAATCAGATGAGAAAATGCAAGCACTGTATATAATCACTTATATGCTGTATCTAAAAAATAAAACATACTAGTGAATATATCAAAAGATAAAAAGACTCCCAGATATAGAAAACAAAGTAGTGGCTACCAGTGGGGAGAGGGAAGAGGCAGGGGCAAGATAGGGGTAAATGATTAAGTGGTACAAACTACTATGTATAAAATAAATAAGCTACAATGATTTATTGTACAGCACAGGGAATATAGGTAATAAAATAACTATAAATGTAGTATAATCTTTAAAAATTGTGAATTGTACACCTGAAATTTTTATAATATTGTAAATCAACTATACCTCAATTTTTAAAAAACTGTGCAGAGGTCCTGAATAGGTAGTTTTCCAAAGAAGACATACAGATCACTAACAGGCATGTGAAATGATATTCAATATCACTAACCATGAGGGAAATGCAAAGAAAAAACACAGTGAAGTATCACCTCAAAACTGACAGAATGGCTATCAACAAAAAATAAGAAATAATAAATGTTGACGAGGATGTGGAGAAAATGGAGCCTTCATACACTGTTGATGGGGATGTAACTTGGTACAGCCCAAGAGGCTTGTCTGCTCACCCCCTGGGATGGGTGGGGGCTTGGAGCTGAGGCTCAGGCTTTGGAGGACAGATCCCAGAGGGAGGACTGGGGATGGATGTGTGAACACAGCCTGAAGGGGGCTAGTGTGTCACAGCTAGCAGGGAGGGAGTCTGGGAAAATGTCTGGAACTGCCTAAAAGGCAAGAGACCATTATTTTGGGGTGCCCAAGAAGAGGAGATTCAGAGCACTGCCTAAACGAGTTTCAGAGATGGGTGTGAACCACAGCTATCAGCGTGGACAACATAGGCGAGCATGAAACACTAAGGCTGTTGCTGCAGCCACCAAGAAGCCAGTGTGTAAGCACAGGTCACTATCCACACCTCACCTCCATGAGCCTGTGCAGCCTGCCACTGCCAGGGTCCTGTGATACAGGGACAAATTCTCTGGAGAAAACATGGCGGGCCTCAGGCTGTTGCAAGTCACACCAGCCTCTGCCACCACAGGCTCATCCCTCATTCCGTACCCCTCCCTCACCCCAGCCTAAGTGAGCCACAGCAACCTAATCAGCCGCTACTTTACCCCCTCCTCTCCAGGTGGGGAACAGACACCTTCAGGCGACCTACACACAGAGGCAGGGCCAGATCCAAACCTGAATCCCAGGAGCCGTGCGAACAAAGAAGAGAAAGAGAAATTTCCCCCAGCAGCCTCAGGAGCAGCGGAATAAATCTCCACAATCAAAGTGATGTACCCTGCATCTGTGGAATATGTGAATACACAACAAATCGTCCCAAAATTGAAGCGGTGGACTTTGGGAGGAACTATAGACTTGGGATTTGCTTTCTACAACTAATTTGTTTCTGGTTTTATGTTTATATTAGTTTAGTATTTAGAGCTTATAATCATTGGTAGATTTCTTTACTGATTTGGTCGCTCTCATCATTATATATATATATATTTCATTTTTCTCTTTTTGTTAGTATGTACATGCATGCTTCTTTCTATGATTTTGTCTGTAGAGCTTTGCTTTACCATTTGTCCTAGGGTTCCAGCTGTCCATTTTATTTTTAATTTTTATTGTTTTTAGTATAGTTTTTAGCACTTGTTATAATTGGTGGATTTGCTTTCTGGTTTGGTTACTCTCTTCTTTCTTTCTCTTTCTTTCTTTTAATTACTTTTTTTTTTTTGTGGTACACGGGCCTCTCACTGTTGTGGCTTCTCCCATTGTGGAGCACAGGCTCCGGATGCACAGGCTCAGCAGCCATGGCTCATGTGCCTAGCTGCTCCGTCGCATGTGGGATCTTCCCAGACTGGGACATGAACCCGTATCTCCTGCATCAGCAGGCAGACTCTCAACCACTGCACCATCAGGGAAGTCCTAATTACCTTTTTATTTTTAATAATTTTTATCTATGTTAATAAATTTATTATATTTATTTTTTCTTTCTGTCTATCTTATTTTTTCTCCCTTTTCTTCTGAGCCATGTGGTTGACAGTCTCTTGGTGCTCTGGCCAGTGTCAGGTCTGAGCCTCTGAGGAGGGAGAGCTGTGTTCAGGACATTGGTCCAATAGAGACCTCCTGGCACCATGTAATATCAAATGACAAAAGCTCTCCCAGAGATCTCCATCTCATCATTAAGACCCAGGTCCACTCAACGACCAGCAAGCTAAAAGGCTGGACACCCGATGCCAAACAACTAGCAAGACAGGAACACAACCCCACCCATTAGAAGAGAGGCTGTGCAAAATCATAGTAAGTTCACAGACACCACAAAACACACCATTGGACATGGTAGTGCTGACAAGAAAGACAAGATCCAGCCTCATCCACCAGAACACAGGCACAAGTTCCCTCCACCAGTAAGCCTACACAACCCACTGAACCAACCTTACCCACTGGAGACAGACACCAAAAACAACGGGAACTACGAACTTGCAGCCTGTGAAAAGGATACCCCAAACACAGTAAGTTAAGCAAAATGAGAAGACAGAGAAATACACAGCAGATGAAGGAGCAAGATAAAAAGCCACCAGACCAAACAAATGAAGAGGAAATAGGCAGTCTACCTGAAAAGGAATTCAGAGTAATGATAGTAAATATGATCCAAAATCTTGGAAATAGAATGGAGAAAATACAAGAAATATTTAACAAGGACCTAGAAGAACTAAAGAGCAAACAAAAACTGATGAACAATACAATAAATGAAATTAAAAATTCTCTAGAAGGAATCAATAGCAGAATAACTGAAGCAGAATAACAGATAAGTGACCTAGAACATAAAGTAGTGGAAATAACTACCACAGAGCAGAATAAAGAAAAAACAATGAAAACCATTGGGGAGAGTCACAGAGAACACTGGGACAATAATAAATGCACCAAAATTCGACTTATGGGGGTCCCAGGAGAAGAAGAGAAAAAGTAAGGGATTGAGAAAATATTCGAAGAGAATATAGTTGAAAACTTCCCTAATATGAGAAAGGAAATATTCACCTATTCCAGGAAGCACAGAGAGTCCCATTCAGGATAAATCCAAAGAGAAACACGTCAAGACACATATTAAGCAAACTATCAAAAGTTAAATACAGAGAAAAAATATTGAGAGTAGCAAGGGAAAAACAACAAATAACATACAAGGGAATCCCTATAAGGTTAACAGCTGATCTTTCAGCAGAAATTCTGCAAGCCAGAAGGGAGTGGCAGGACATATTTAAAGTGAAGAAAGGGGAAAACCGACAACCAAGATTACTCTACACAGCAAGGATCTCATTCAGATTTGATGGAAAAATTAAAACCTTTAGAGACATGCAAAAGCTAAGAGAGTTCAGCACCACCAAACCAGCTCTACAACAAATGCTAAAGGAACTTCTCTAGGCAGGAAACACAAGAGAAGGAAAAGACCTACAAAAACAAACCCAAAACAATTCAGAAAATGGTAATAGGAACATATATATCGATAACTAACTTAAATGTAAATGGATTAAATGCTCCCACCAAAAGACATAGACTGGCTGAATGGATACAAAAACAAGACCCATATATGTGCTGTCTACAAGAGACCCACTTCAGACCTAGGGACACATACAGACTGAAGGTGAGGGGATGGAAAAAGATATTCCATGCAAATGGAAATCAAAATCAAGTTAGAGTAGCAATTCTCATATCAGACAAAATAGATGTTAAAACAAAGACTATTACAGGAGAAAAAGAAGGACACTACTAAATCAACAAGGGATCAATCCAAGAAGAAGAAATATTTATGCTTCCAACATAGGAGCACCTCAATATCTAAGGCAAATGCTAACAGCCATAAACTGTTAAATCACAGTAACACAAAAATAGTAGGGAATATTAACACCTCACTTTCACCAATGGACAGATAATCCAAATTGCAAATAAATAAGGAAACCCAAGCTTTAAATGATACATTAAACAGGAGGGACTTAATTGATATTTATAGGACATTCAGACAAAAACAACAGATTACACTTTCTCTCAAGTGCTCATGGAACATTCTCCAGGATAGATCATATTTTGGGTCACAAATCAAGCCTTGGTAAATTTAAGAAAATTGAAATTGCATCAAGTATCTTTTCTGACCACAATATTATGAGACTAGATATCAATTACAAGAAACAGTCTGTGAAAACTACAAACAGATGGAGGCTAAACAATACATTATTAGATAACCATGACATCACTGAAGAAATCAAAGAGAGAGTCAAAAAATACCTAGAAACAAATGACAATGAAAACACAATGACCCAAAACCTGTGGGATGCAGCAAAAGCAGTTCAAAGAGGGAAGTTTATAACAATACAATCTACCTCAAGAAACAAGAAACATCTCAAATAAACAATCTCAACTTACACCTAAAGCAATTAGAGAAAGAAGAACAAAAAAAGCCATAGTTAGCAGAAGGAAAGAAATCATAAAGATCAGATCAGAAATAAATGAAAAAGAAATGAAGGAAATGATAGTAAAGATCAATAAAACTAAAAGATGGTTATTTGAGAAGGTAAACAAAATTGATAAACCATTAGCCAGACTCACCAGGAAAAAAAGGGAGAGGACTCAAAACAATAGAATTAGAAATGAAAAAGAAGTAACAACTGACACTGCCGAAATACAAAGGATCATGAAAGCAACTATATGCCAATAAAATGGACAACCTGGAAGAAATGGACACATTCCTTTGAAAAGCACAACATTCTGAGACTGAACCAGGAAGAAAGAGAAAATATAAACAGACGAATAACTAGCACTGAAATTGAACCTGTGATTAAAAATCTTCCAACGTACAAAAGCCAAGGACCGGATGCCTTCACAGGTGAATTTTATCAAACATTTAGAGAATAGCCAACACCTATGCTTCTCAAAGTCTTCCAAAATATAGTAGAGGGAGAAACACTACCAAACTCATTCTATGAGGCCACCAACACCCTGATACCAAAACCAAAGATGTCAGAAAGAAAGAAAACTACAGGCCAATATCACTGATGAACGTAGATGCAAAAATCCTCAATAAAATACTAGCAAACAGAATCCAACAGCACATTAAAAGGGTCATACACCACGATCAAGTGGGGTATATCCCAGGAATGCAAGGATTCTTCAATATATGCAAATCTATCAATGTGATACACCATATTAACAAATTGAAGGAGAAAACCCATATGATCACCTCAATAGATGCAGAAAAAGCTTTTGACAAAATTCAACACCCATTTATGATAAAAACCCTGCAGAAAGTAGGCATAGAGGGAATTTACCTCAACATAATAAAGGCCATATATGACAAGCCCACAGGCAACATCGTTCTCAGTGGTGAAAAATTGAAACCATTTCTGCTAAGATCAGGAACAGGACAAGGTTCCCCACTCTCAGCACTCTTATACAATATAGTTTGGAAGTTTTAGCCACAAAAAATCAGAGAAGAAAAAGACATACAAGGAATCCAAATCGGAAAAGAAGAAATAAAACTGTTACTGTGTACAGTCGACATGATATTATACATAGAGTGTCTTAAAGATGTTACCAGAAAAATACTAGAGCTAATCAATGCATTTAGTAGAGTAGCAGGATACAAAATTACTGCACAGAAATCTCTTGCAATCCTATACACTAATGATGAAAAATCTGAAAGAGAAATTAAAGAAACACTTCCATTTACCCTTGCAGCAAAAAGAATAAAATACCTAGGAATAAACCTACCTAAGGAGACAAAAGACCTGTATGCAGAAAACTATAAGACACTGATGAAAGAAATTAAAGACGATACAAACATATGGAGAGATATACCATGTTCTTGGATTGGAAGAATCAACATTGTGAAAATGACTATACTACCCAAAGCAATCTACAGATTCAATGCAATTCCTATCAAACTACCAATGGCATATATCATAGAACTAGAATAAAACATTTCACAATTTGTATGCAAGCAACAAAGACCATGAATAGCCAAAGCAATCTTAGGAAAGCAAAACTGAGCAGGAGGAATCCGGTTCCCTGTCTTCAGACTATACTACAAAGCTACAGTAATCAAGACAATATGGTACTGGCACAAAAACAGAAATACAGATCAATAGAACAGGATAGAAAGCCCAGAGATAAACCCATGCACATATGGTCACTTTGTCTTTGATAAAGGAGGCAAGAATATATGATGGTGAAAAGGCAGCCTCTTCAATAAGTGGTGCTGGGAAAACTGGACAGCTACATGTAAAAGAATGAAATTAGAACAATCTCTAACACCATACACAAAAATAAACTCAAAATGGATTAAAGACCTAAATGTAAGGTCAGACACTATCAAACTCTTAGAGCAAAACATAGGCAGAACACTCTATGACATAAATCACAGCAAGATACTTTTTGACCCACCTCCTAGAGAAATGGAAATAAAAACAAATGGGACCTAATGAAACTTAAAAGCTTTTGCACAGCAAAGGAATCCATAAACAAGATGAAAAGACAACCCTCAGAATGGGAGAAAATATTTGCAAATGAAGCAACTGACAAAGGATTAATCTCCAAGATTTACAAGCAGCTCATGCAGCTCAATAACAAAAAAACAAACAACCCAATCCAAAAATGGGCAGACGACCTAAATAGACATTTCTCAAAAGAAGATATACAGATTGCCAACAAACACATGAAAGAATGCTCAACATCATTAACCATTAGAGAAATGCAAATCAAAACTACAATGAGATCTCATCTCACACCGGTCAGAATGGCCATCATCAAAAAATCTACAAACAATAAATGCTGGAGAGGGTGTGGAGAAAAGGGAACACTCTTGCACTGTTGGTGGGAATGTAAATTGATACAGCCACTATGGTGAACAGTATGGAGGTTCCTTAAAAAACTAAAAACGGAACTACCATACGACCCAGCAATCCCACTACTGGGCATATACCCTGAGAAAACCATAATTCAAAAAGAGTCATGTACCACAATGTTCATTGCACCTCTATTTACAATAGCCAGGACGTGGAAACAACCTAAGTTTCCATCAACAGATGAATGGATAAATAAGATGTGGCACATATATACAATGGAATATTACTCAGCCATAAAAGGAAATGAAATTGATTTATTTGTAGTGAGGTGGATGGACCTAAAGTCTGTCATACAGAGTGTAGTAAGTCAGAAAGAGAAAAACAAAACTGCTGACACATATATATGGAATCTAAGAAAAAAAATAAGGTCATGGAGAACCTAGGGGTACGATGGGAATAAAAACACAGACCTACTAGAGAATGGACTTGAGGATATGGGGAGGGGGAAGGGTAAGCTGTGACGAAGTGAGAGAGTGACATGGACATATATACACTACCAAACGTAAAATAGATAGCTAGTGGGAAGCAGCCGCATAGCACAGGGAGATCAGCTCAGTGCTTTGTGACCACCTAGAGGGGTGGGATAGGGAGTGTAGGAGGGAGATGCGAGAGGGAAGAGATATGGGAACATATGCATATGTATAACTGATTCACTTTGTTATAAAGCAGAAACTAGCACACCATTGTAAAGCAATAAAGATGTTAAAAAAAGAATTAAAAAAAGAAGATGTGGCACGTATATACAATGGAATACTACTCAGCCACAAAAAGAAACAAAATTGAGTTATATGTAATGAGGTTGACGGACCTAGTGACTGTCATACAGAGTGAAGTAAGTCAGAAAGAGAAAAACAAATAATGTATGCTAACACATTTATATGGAATCTAAAAAAAAAACAAGTTTCTTAAGAACCTAGGGACAGGACAGAAATAAAGATGCAGATGAAGAGAATGGACTTGAGGACACGGGAGGGGGAGGGGTAAGCTGGGATGAAGTGAGAGTGTGGCATGACATATATGTACTACCAAATGTAAAACAGGTAGCTGGTGAGAAGCAGCAACCCAGTACAGGGAGATTAGCTCAGTGCTTTGTGACCACCTAGAGGGGTGGGATAGAGAGGGTGGGAGGGAGTCACAAGAGGGAGGAGATATGGGCATATATTTATATGCATAGCTGATCCACTGTGTTATACAGCAGAAACTATCACACCACTGTAAAGCAATTATAAGCCAGTAAAGTTGTTAAAAAATAAAATAAAAAGAAAGTTCCAATAAAAAGAATAGCTCAATTAAAAAATGAAAGAGATCCCTAAAAATGAATCAATAATGGTAGAGTTTCAGAATATTTGACAAGCTATGAGGTAGAATTTTTACGGCCAGAAGGTTGTTAACTGTGCATCCAAATTCACACAGAACCAGTTCAGTGTGATGTGTATGAACTTATGCTTTAGAGTCAAACAGATGTGTATTTGAATCCAGGCTCCATCAAGTACTTTATGACCTTCAATTTATTTAACCTCTGTTTTACTCAACAGTATAACTGGGATGGCAATAGGTTGTGTCTATAGGCTTTCAATTGGTATTAAAAGTAAATGTATATAAATCCCAGGCACATGTCGTATTAGTCGTTATTATTAACCTTATGATTAGTTTTTCACCAGAAATTTCAATTCTACCAGCTTCTATACTGTATATTTTCTACTACCCAGGGCCTACTTATAAAGTGCTTTGTGATCTTGAAGTGTTTCAAACAGCACCTGGAACACTGCAAGTGTTAAGTACTATTTAAGTGTCTGCAAAATAAATAAATAAAATAAGCTGTCTTGTATAGGAAAGAGTTGAAGTTTAGGGGGTATCCCTGGACCAATTTTTCTCTTCTATTATTATAGTAGAATATTGAGCTTATTGCCAAAGGGCTTTGAAGAAGGTAAGGGATCAGATCTTTACTCTACTCTGATTTGTTTCCCTGCTTCAAACCTTTGTCCTGAACTACTTGATCTTATATTACTATTGAAAAATCTTTCAGGGGTGCAGTCATTTTAGGAAAAATGAGTATAGAGGGCTAGAACAAGTTAAGAGACTGAGCTATTTGAGAACAGCAACCATGTTGACTTCTCCTTTTATGCCTAGAGCTGAGGCTTTGCTTGATAAATGAATTATCACCACAATGAATGAACGAATAAATAAATGAATGAATGAATGAAATAGGAAAAGGACTCAGTTTTGAACAGATAAGAATATTGTAGCAAGTTTATGGATAATGGAACTTTTCACAAATGAATTATTACATGCTCTATTGCTCAAAGCAGCTTCATTCTACTGGACCTTTTTTTTTTAAGTAAATAGAAACAGTATGAATATAACTGATTTCTAAACTACGAGGTATAAAATTAATAAGTTACAAAGATGTAATGTACAGCACAGGGAATATAGTCAATATTTTGTAACTTTATATGGAGTATAATCTATAAAAAGATCGAATTGCTATGTTGTACACCTGAAACTAATATATAAATCAACTATATCTCAAAGAGATAATGGATTTTCCTATTTATAATGTCTTTAATTTAATTAATATGCTAATGATGATTGTAAGAAAGCTGCTGCATCATCTCTTTATATTGACACTACTCAAGTCAAAAAGATAGTTTGTATTTGATCGATAATATTAGGATATGTCATAGAGTCTAAAGAACTTCCTGCTATACTGTATATCTTATTTTTATTTTTCCCCAATGTCTAACAGAGTCCCTAGCACATAGTTGTTTAAAAAAATGTTTATTGAATAAAAATATTAAATTATAATAAGACCTAAATATCAAAATAAAATAGCCTTAAGAATATCCAATAAATTATAGGCTATGGGTCAGTTATTTGTCTTTTGAAATACACTATGTAAATATCTCATTCAAAGGTGTTAAAAGGTATAATTAAACATATTAACATATTGGCTTATTATGCTATAGAATTGTAAGAGAAAACACATTCCTTTAATTACAGTGTTTAAATATTATTCTTTTTTTAACACTGCTCCCATTCAAGGCAACATTCATCATTAAAAATAATAATTTTTGTCAATTTTATTTTTCCTCTCTTTTAACATAAAAACAGGAAATATTTTGCTATTTCCTACCAGGAATAATAATAGAAGGATCTAGGTTTAAGTAATATTCTCCATCTCTCATTTATCTTTATAATTCACATTTCACAAGTGTACTTCTCTTGTATTAACACTTTGAAGGGCTTCAAAGAAGGTATCCCTTCCAACTAGAAATTAGTGGAGAACACTGTCCTATACTCTGATTCATGATATTATGAATTTCCTTGAAAAAAGTCACCATTTATATGTATATGTATAGCTGATTCACTTTGCTGTACAGTAGAAACTAACACAACATTTTAAAGCAACTATACTCCAATAAAAAGTTTTAAAAAGTCACCATTTTTTGGTGGGCTAGCATTTCAAATGGTGTACTTTTCTTTTTTTTTTCCTTTTTTAATAGTAAGCATTTGTCTTTATACTACAAATTGTTCAAAACAGTGTCTTCTCTCATATTATAGTGCTTTCCCACTAGGTAGAACCAGAAGTTATAGTCCCACACCCTAAGGGTGGCTGACTTATTTCAAAAGCTCCACTAGAGCTTCCCTGGTGGCACAGTGGTTGAGAGTCCGCCTGCTGATGCAGGGGACATGGGTTCGTGCCCCGGTCCGGAAAGATCCCACATGCCACGGAGCGGCTGGCCCCATGAGCCATGGCCGCTGAGCCTGCGCGTCCGGAGCCTGTGCTCCACAACGGGAGAGGCCACAACAGTGAGAGGCCCGTGTACCGAAAAAAACAAAACAAAACAAAACAAAACTCCACTAAAAGAAAGCTTTCAAATTTGTTTCATGCTGTCTGCTGGAAATGACAAGAAAGGGAATAGTTTGAGCCTAATGTTCAAATCAGTCACTCAGCTTTTCACATATCTCTTGTGGATGATGCTGTTCATTTTATTTGATAAATTATACAATGCCAAAAAGCAAGAGAACATCTCAAAGTACTTTTCTCTTACGGGAGACTAGCTGATAAAGTATGACATAACTTTAATATTGTGCCTTCTTCCAAGGTAAAGATTTCTACAGTAGTTTTCATATAAAGCATCCTTGAGCTAAGTCGCGCTTAGTCAATTATGGGGCAACTTCTAATGGTGATAGAAACAAACTTCGTAGTAGTAATATAGTGGCAGCAGCAGCAAATAAATAGGGTATGAAGAAAGTAAAATGGAAAGAATGATATATGCTTCTTGAAGGAGTTTAAACTTATTGCCTATACTTGGACTCAGATATTTGTTGCTTGATTAACTGGGTAAATGGCTTGCTCTCATGGACTTTGTAAAAACATGATAAATGCTGACTTAAGTGTTTGAAATTGCATCATAAGCTACATTAAATTTTAAAATACTAAAGGATGGTAGTAGTATCAGAAATTACTGCCTTTCACCTTTTTAAAATTTGTATTTTATCTTATTTTTAAATTGTATTTATTTATTTTTGCTAAAGGTTGATCTTATAGCTAATTAGCTAATTTTGGCAAGGAAGATAGAGTGTTGGGTCCTGAATCTTAGCTCTGATTTTCCAGGTTAAGGCATGTAGTATTTCATATAAATACCAGTATAGAATAACTGCACTCCAGCTACTTATTAGGGAAGATCATCTTGAGCTCTATTGTTCAATATTATAAAACAACTTTAGGTGAGAAATATATGCATTATTTAGGTAGTATTGTCTGAAGACTATGCTGTCCATTCATTCCTCAAGATGTGGTCAGTTCTGCCATAACATTTTTTTGAAGACATGAATTTGTTCCAACACAATTGGTATATTAAGGAACAATTTGAGCATTGAGAGAATTTCACATTTGATTATAGTCCAAAAGTCATTAGGTGAACACAGAAAACTGTGCTCAGTGTAAAAATACATAGGCACACGTCTCATAAATCGATCAGCTACTTTAGTTCACCACATATATCATCCTACAATATTTTGTTTTGGCATTCTTTTGAAATTGTGAGCATCTTTATATTTTAAAATATCAACTTCCACAGCATGGATAAGTGTCTTAGTTCAAAAACACCAAGCAGTGCATGAAAAGGAAAATTTTAAGTATTGAGGAAAAGTTTGAAATTATAAAGTGTTTAGAAAGAAAATAACTGAAAGAACATGTGATGTCTTCCAAGCAACAGTGAGAAAGGAATCCACTTTGTCACCCGTCAGTGACTAAGTGCAAAAACAAAAGAAATGTCTATGCTGTGTTGTATAATAGAAAATATATTTGGTTTCTGTCCAAGATTCCTGGCACAGGGCTCCTAAAACCCTTGGGATTTACTGAGTAATAGTAGTGTATTTTGTTATTCATAATGAGCTCTTCTTGATCACAGCTGAGTTTATGTTAGTGAAGTGACTTAGAATGAGGTCCTTAGATAGTCTCAAGATGGTTCAGGTCACCAGAAAGACCAAGTGATTTGAGAGTTGGAACTTTCAGCCCCAGTCCTTGACTTTGGGGTACAGGGAGGACTGGAGATCGTGCTCTATAAGAACTCTTGAACAATTAGATTCAAGAAGCTTCTAGGTTGATGAACAAATCAAAGTTTTAAAAGGGTAGTGCACTCAAAGAGGGCATGGAAGCTGCACTTCACACAGCCCCAAGCCTTCCTAAGCATTTTTCCATTTAGCAGTTCCTGAGTTGTATCCTTTATAATAAACCAGTAAAGTGTGTTCCTGAGTTCTGGGAGCTATTCTAACAAATTGTCAAACCTGAGGATGAGGTCATGGGAACCCCTACTTATAGCAGGTCAGTCAGAAGTCTGGCTGGTCCCTACGACTTATCACTGGCATCAGAGGTGGAGAAAGTCTTGTGGGATCTGATTCTAACTCTAGGTAGTGTCAGAATTGAATTGAATTGTTGGACCCCCAGTTAGTGTTGGAGAATCAGAGAATTGGTTGTCGGTATGGAAAAAAAACTCATACAGGCTGGAAAAACTTCAAGTACTGCTATAGAGTCAGGAACAACAAGGCCTAAAGAAACTGAGAAAGTGAAAAATATTATCAAGTGTATAATAGACCAAAAAACACAACAACTGGGAATAAATTTTCTCACAAAGAGAACAGACTATCTATACACAACGGCCTTAAATAGAAATCATCAAATCCTGCAGATGTGACGTCTTTTAATCTTAGTGGTGGCAACCTTATGGTTTGAAGCATATCTACAATTCTCAAAGCCTTTAGCTGTCAGACAAAGCCATGAGTGCAGATGAGAAATCTACAAAATAATTTCCAGCAGTGATACATAAGTTAATCTATACAGTAGACCAAATTTTCAATTTTGGATAAATGAGTATTATAAACTCATGCCTTAAAGAGCTACAGGAAGGGTTTGAAGAACACCTAAATGCCGAGCAACATGGTCAGGATGTAAGACTGGAAAAGATTTTTAGCTGTGGTGTTTGGCAACAATTCCAAACTCAGTAAAATGAGTCATACCCATCAAAATCTGATGCTACAACTTTCCATGTGATTTCAGATAATCCGTCCATGCAACCTCACAATGACTCACAAGCTGCAACTCTTCTGAAACCCATTTCCACAAGAAAACTTCAGATCTTTTTCAAGGTAAGGTGCCATATTTATTGTAGCATTTATGTATTTTATATTTTAACCATTTAACCTATGTAAAACTGTGCTACCATATTTATTAAGTTCCTATTATTTGTTTGTTTTTTTAAATGTGTTATTAACAAAGTGTTTCAATGTTGTGCCCCCAACCCAATTTTTTGCCATGAGCCCTGTGATTTATACTGTGCAATTTTGAAAAATGTGAGTTTTAGGGTACAATAAGTCCTGTGATACCAGAACTGACTATACTTTAAAATCTATCCCTAGAGGAAGCCAGATAACCAGAGAGCTGTGTGATGGAGCCAAACCATTTTGATTTCTCAAATAATGGCTTTCTCAAAATGGCTCTTTGGCCATTGGTAATCAACTACATTATAAGAAACTATCCTCTGAAACTCATCGTTCTATTTACTGTGAGAATGTTGGTGGGTATGGTGTTCACTACATTACACAGTATTCTCTTTATGGTGACCCACAAAAGGAATTTCACTCTGGCCTCAGGCCCAGGAAGAATTATGCTTCTCTTGAAAAACTAGTTTGCTTTTATTTTTATGTATACTGAGACTTTCAAGGGAGTGTCTTAATAGAACTCAATGAATACTCTTAAATGAATAAATGTGTCTTTTAAACTAACTGTGTTTCCTTCTCCACTTTGGCTGTTAAAATACAGAGAGTCAAATTTGTGAATGTTTTCTAGCAAGTGTACAGGACTTCATAGCACATATTTTGTTACTGCATTGTATCTTTTCTATCCTATTTTCCTTTAGTACAGATGTTATTACTCCACTATTTTTAAATTTTATTTTATCTTGTATCTACATTTAAGATAATCTAACTCTTTCTTAAACAAGCTGAAGTATACTAAAATGGAGTAGTAATAATAATAATAAGTACTAGCACTAAGGTATGACTCTGTTCTCTGAAAAACAAAGGACAATTTACATAAAGTTTCAAAACATAAAACAATACTAAAATGGATAGACATATGAAAAAGCATATAGAGTAGAATGTCAAGGGTAAAATCTAGAAAGTGTGTATGCAAGTATTGATTATATAATTCATTCAGATTTGCTGAATGTTTGAAATATTTCATAAAAATTTTGGAAAAAATATAAAATTATTTAGTAATGCATATATGTGTATTAAAAGGATAAATATTGTTTATTGATGTGAACTGTTAATTCAGCATAGGAGTTACTTCATGTTGGTAGGTAGAGAGGAAATATATTCAGTAAGAGGCTTACAGAGAGGGTGCTTCCAGTAGTTTTGTACATTTTTATTTTTTAAGCTGGGCAGTGGACTAGAGGAAAATCTTGATGGAAAAGGGTAACTGAACAGAAACAAAGTCATAATTTGGAATATATGGAAGGGAGTGCAAAGGGCATTCCCCAATAGGGATATTTACCCATGGAAACAATATGAATTTTTTCCAAGACTACATGTCTTAGCTATAGTAAGGTACCACTATATGCATGTGTGGACATCATTTTGATGTGTTAAAGGCAATTCCTCTGGTCTCAGTCTTAGATGAAAGGACCTAGTAAGCCACAGAGGGAGTTAATAAAAGAATCTACCTCTTTCCTATTATGTTTTTCAAATGTTCAACTTATATTACAATGGGGTGATTTGCAGGAAGAAAATCATTGCTTTTGGCCCATCCTCAAAACCAAAATCATCATTAAAATATTCTGAGCTGAGCTCATAATAAAGGTTTCTCACTTGTATATTTCAACTATAACTAATCATTGGCTTAAACTTTACTTGAAAATTTGTGTAATTGCTGACAGTCTAAATAAGTAGCACTCTGACTAATGAACAAGTTACAAGTCTATTAAGAAATCCTATTTTCATAGATTCTGCAGATGCAGCAGCAGAAATCTGCTAGAGGAGACTAATGCTAACAATCCTTCTGAGGTATTTCTGAACTGACATTTTATTGGATTACAGTTGCACAAATTGTGTCAAGTTCACTAGGATTAAGCCACAGGAGAGAACAGTTTATTTATTTATTTTGTTCCTAAGTGATTCCTGAGAAGGAGAATAAAATCCTAAACCAGAGTAAATATAGGCTTTTCAGATCATGTATGTAACAACTGGAAATCATGAGTATTTTCTCTCCCTACTCTCCCACACACAGAAAATACATAGTTTCAAGTAACTATGCCCAGTAACTTGAAAAGGGGATAAATTTAAATATTTTTCATATAAATAATGTAGTCTAATGTGACTAAGAGTGCAAACATAAAAAGGAAAGAGTGATTGGTCTGAAACCTTTAATAATAGCCCCTATTTCAAAGTCCTTGGCCAGCAATTTAAATACACATGACAAGCATTCTAATCACTATGCTACCAATTTCTTTTAAAGTTAAAAATTCCTCACTGTACTTTATAGCATATTTTACTATGTGTACTTAGGAACTAGACAAGACTGGCTAAACTGATTTTTTCTCTGACCTTTACTACTGTAGAATCAAAACAATTTAGTCCATTTTTAACTCATTTGAGAACACTGTAAACATTATTCAAGAGGCTTAGTCCTGGTCTCAACCATGACCTTCGAAGCTGATAGGGAACAACCACAAAAAAAGCCAGTTTTAGCCATTTAAAAGAAAGAGAAAAACATGTCTTCATCCTCTTGAAACAGAAAGGGATACTTCCATACATTTAAATTTTTTACTATTTTGAGGCAAAATTATTTTGCTCTGCTGAGATAACCCAATCTCAGACCAAGTTATTGAATAAAACAAAAGCCTAAGCTTCTGAAATACACTTTGGGTAAGGTAATTGACATAAATTACTTAAAAATACGTATGGAAAAAAAGGGCTAAAGATTAATTAATAAATCATTAGAAATATTTGACCATATCTAATCTACAGATGAACAACACTAAATTATGGAACAGTGTTTCATTTTTAACTGGTATTATAATTGTTAAGGTCAATCAGTGTCTTAAAATGAATTTCCTATTACTTATAACTGGAAACCAGAAAATCACCCTGCACCATTATCAAAGTACAAGTATTTAAATTGAAGACATTCATATATTAAGCCATTAAACTTTTATCCCCTGAAAACACACAAGCTGTGGTAGGCAGAATAATGGCCTCCCTAGTATGTCCACATCCAAACAATGGAACCTGGGAATGTTTCCTTACATGGCAAAAGGGATTTTGCAATGTGATCTTAATAGGAGAACATTATCCTGAATTATCTGAGTGAGCTCAATGTAATCACAAGGGTCCCTAAGGAGCCAGGACGGTCAGAAATAGAGACAGGGATGCTATTACGGAAGCAGAGGTCAGATGGATGTGGGACCACATGCGAGAAATGTAGGTGGCCTCCAGAAACTGGAAAAGTCAAGGAAATTGATTCTCCCCTATGTTCTCCAGAAGGAATACAGCCCTACCAACACCTTGGTTTCATCTTAGTGAAACTTTCTTTCTGTCTTATTATCTCTAGAACTGTAAGATAATAAATACATTTGTGTTGTTTAAGGCAGTAAGTTTGTGGTAATTTGTTACAGCAGAATAGAAAATTAATACATGAGCACAGATATTTACCACAAAATGTTTTTTACTTTAGAGTTATGATGTCACAGACAGTATTTATGTTGAAAAAATAAAACCTCAGTAGCAATAACTGACATGCCTCAAAACTGCATAATCAATGATAATGATTATGAAAATAATAATTAATAAAAATATTGGATAGTCATTTAATGGTTTTCTATATGCACACATAAACTCAATTCATTCACACCTAGTCATACATGGGACATATGTGATAAACAAAATCAACATCCCAATTTCTGGATGATCCAAGAAACAGATCCCATGAATGTATCCTTGTCCCACCACACAACTCCCAATGCCCCCCCACCACAGTTAAATGTTTTCAATTTGAATCCATTAGTGCCTTTAGAAACCTTAAACAAACAAACAAAACAACAAAAATATGTATATATATGGGGGAGCACTCTGTTCTATATGAATTGAAATAAAAAGAATATTAACATCAAGATTAAGAGAGGGAAGCCCAACACATTTCTGGATTTATCCCATGATGACTATTTCAGTATTTTAGATAAAATACTAAATATCCATTTTATAAAACTAAAGCAAACAAAGTAACAACTACAACAAAAAGCAACAACAACATGTGCCCCGTGCTTTTATGGACAACATTGTTCTCTGAAGTATTGAATATAACATTCAGTATCTTGAAGTCTCTAAAAATCAAATTGATTACATTTGTAAAATAAAGATAAGATATAGTTATCAACATGAGTTAGCTAATAGAATTGAACTGGGTATCCCCCTAAATTCCCACTGAAAGTGTAATACATCTTTGATGCATTTGAATGAAATTATATTCAGTACAAGATCTACATTTTAAAATTCAATCCAAAGATTTGAATTGCTGAGATTAATACGAGAGTGAATAATTTAAATCAGGATTTTACCCCAATGTTTTAGAGTTAATCAATATCTACACAAATGTGACAAAGCGATACATCACAAGCATATAATGAAACCTGAGATTTTTTTCCATTAATGATAATGACTTAACATTTGTTGAATTTTTACTCAGTGTCAGGCACTGGAGTAAGCAATGTAATGCATTATTTTATTTAATGAAGATACAATTACTCTCCACACTTTACCAATGAGGAAACTAAGAAACAGTAAGGACAAGAGGCAGTATTCTAGCCTAGGTCTACCTTATGCCCAAGTTTTTGTTCTTAACCACCTTGATGTAATACATCCTGCACTATTTCTGGTAGGTTTGGGTGACCCATTTAAAATTTTATCTATTTTCACAGTTATCAGTAACATACTGTAGTAAGTTTCTTGACCATAGAGTTATATTCCAGAAATATAATACATCTAAAGGAAACTAAGGACAAGTTATTTGTCTGATAAGAGCTGGAACCAGAGCGTGAAACCTGGCCTTTCTCTTATGCTCTTAAGCATTCTGCTCTATTGTCTCAATTCAGTTTACCTAGTACTTACTATGGACGAACATTTGTGATCTTAGCTCTGGTGGCTCCAGGATACAGAAAAAAAGAATTGCATACTGCCCCTATTCTTAAGAAGGTTATGAGTTGATATATTCCTCATAATTTCCCTGGGAAAGGCCTATGAGCCTATATCATGTAGTTCTTGTTTTTTTTTTTTTTTTACACCATGATAAATTCAGTATTTGCTCTCCTTTACTTCCAGAAAGATATTTTACTTTTTCAAAAATTATGCTTCTAGGATGCTATTTGACAGTTGCCAACATAACAAAATTTAGGTCACTTTTTTTTTAAACATCTTTATTGGAGTATAATTGCTTTACAATGGTGAGTTAGTTTCTGCTTTATAACAAAGTGAATCAGCTATACATATATATCATATATCCCCATATCTCCTCCCTCTTGTGCCTCCCTCCCACCCTCCATATACCACACCTCTAGGTGGACACAAAGCACTGAGCTGCTCTCCCTATTCTATGTGGCTGCTTCTCACTGGTGATCTTTTTACATTTGGTAGTATATATATGTCCATGCCACTCTCTCACTCTGGCCCAGCTTACCCTTCCCCCTACCCATGTCCTCAAGTCCATTCTCTATGTCTGCCTCTTTATTCCTGTCCTGCCCTTAGGTTCTTCAGAACCATTTTTTTTCTTTAGATTCCATATATATGTGTTAGCATATGGTATTTGTTTTTCTCTTTCTGACTTACTTCACTCTGTCTGACAGTCTCTAGGTCCATCCACCTCACTAAAAATAACTCAATTTCATTTCTTTTTCTGGCTGAGTAATATTCCAATGTATATTTGTGCCACACCTTCTTTATCCATTCATCTGTCGATGGACACTTAGGTTGCTTCCATGCCCTGACTATTGTAAATGAGCTGCGATGAACATTGTGATACATGACTCTTTTTGAATTATGGTGTTCTTGGGATATATGCCCAGTAGTGGGATTGCTGGGTCGTATGGTAGCTCTATTTTTAGTTTTTTTAAGGACCATCCATACTGTTCTCCATAGTGGCTGTATCAATTTACATTCCCAACAACAGTGAAAGAGGGTTCCCTTTTCTCCACACCCTCTCCAACATTTAGTGTTTGTAGATTGTTTGATGATGGCCATTCTAACAGGTGTGTGGTGATACCTCATTGTACATTTGATTTACATTTCTCTAATGATTAGTGACGGTGAGCATACTTTCATGTGTTTGTTGGCAATCTGTATATCTTCTTTGGAGAAGTATCTATTTATGTCTTCTGGCAATTTTTGGATTGGGTTGTTTGTTTTTTTTTTGATATTGAACTGCATGATCTGTTTGTAAATTTTGGAGATTAATCCTTTGTCAGTTGCTTCATTTGCAAGTATTTTCTCCCATTCTAAAGATTGTCTTTCGTCTGGCTTAAGGTTTCCTTTGCTGTGCAAAAGCTTTTAAGTTTCACTAGATCCCATTTATTTATTTTTGGTTTTATTTCCATTTCTATAGGAGATGGGACAAAAAGAATCTTTCTGTGATTTATGTCATAGAATGCTCTGCCTATGTTTTCCTCTAAGAGTTTTATAGTGTCTGGCCTTACATTAGTTTTTTAATCGATTTTGAGTTTATTTTTGTGGATGGTGTTAGGGATTGTTCTAATTTCATTCTTTTATACATAGCTGTAGAGTTTTCCCAGCACCACTTATTGAAGAGGGTGTCTTTTCTCCATTGTATATTATTGCCTCCTTTGTCAAACATAAGGTGACCACATGTGCGTGGGTTTATCTCTGGGCTTTTCATCCTGCTCCATTGATCTATATTTCTGTTTTTGTGCCAGTACTATACTGTCTTCATTACTGTAGCTTTGTAATATATTCTGAAGTCTTGGAGCATGATTCCTCCAGCTCCGTTTTTCTTTCTCAAGATTGCTTTGGATATTCTGGGTCTTTGGTGTTTCCATACAAATTGTGAAATTTTCTCTTCAAGTTCTGTGATAAATGTCATCAGTAGTTTGATAGGGTTTGCATGGAAACTGTAGCTTGCTTTGGGTAGTATAGTAATTTTCACAATGTTACTTCTTCCAATCCAGGAACATGGTATGTCTCTCCATCTGTTTGTATCAACTTTAATTTCTTTCATCGGTGTCTTACAGTTTTGTGCCTACAGATCTTTTGTCTCCTTAGATAGGTTTATTCCTAGGTATTTTATTCTTTTTGTTGCAAGGGAAAATGGGAGTGTTTCTTTAATTTCTCTTTCAGTATTTTCATCATTAGTGTATAGGAGTGCAAGAGATGTCTGTGCATTAATTTTGTACCCTGCTACTCTACCAAATTCATTGATTTGCTCTAGTACTTTTCTGGTAGCATCTTTAGGAGTCTCTATGTATAGTATCATGTCATCTGCAAACAGTGACAGTTTTATTGCTTCATTTCTGATTTGGATTCCTTGTATTTCTTTTTCTTCTCTGATTGCTGTGGCTAAAACTTCCAAAACTATGTTAAATAATAGTGGTGAGAGTGGGAAACCTTGTCTTGTTCCTCATCTTAGTGGCAATGGTTTCAGTTTCACCATTGTGAATGATGTCGGCTATGGGTTTGTCATATATGGCTTTTATTATGTTGAGGTAAGTTCCCTCCATGCCTACTTTCTGGGTTTTTTTTTATATAATAATTGGGTGTTGAATTTTGTCAAAACTTTTTCTGCATCTATTGAGATGATCATATGGTTTTACTCCTTCAATTTGTTAATATGGTTTATCACAGTGATTGATTTGCATATATTAAAGAAACCTTGCATTCCTGGGATAAACCCCACTTGATCATGGTGTATTGTACTTTTAATGTGCTGTTGGATTCTGTTTGCTAGTATATTGTTGAGGATTTTTGCATCTATCTTCATCAGTGATATTGGCCTGTAGTTGTCTTTCTTTGTGACATCTTTGGTTTTGTTATCAGATTGATGGTGGCCTCATAGAATGAGTTTGGGAGTGTTCCTCCCTCTGCTATATTTTGGAAGAGTTTGAGAAAGATAGTTGTTAGCTCTTCTCTTACTGTTAGAATCCACCTGTGAAGCCATCTGGTCCTGGAGTTTTGTTTGTTGGAAGGTTTTTAATCACAGTCTCAATTTCAGTGCTTGTGATTGGTCTGTTTATAATTTCTGTTTCTTCCTGGTCCATTCTCGGAAGCTGTATTTTTCTAAGAATGTGTCCATTTTTTCCAGGTTGTCCATTTTATTGGCATATATTTGCTTGTAGTAATCTCTCGTGATCCTTTGTATTTCTGCAGTGTCAGTTGTTACTTCTCATTATTCATTTCTAATTCTGTTTGAGTCTTCTCCCTTTTTTTTCTTGATAAGTCTGGCTAATGGTTTATCAATTTTGTTTATCTTCTCAAAGAACCAGCTTTTAGTTTTACTGATCTTTGTTATTGTTTCCTTCATTTCTTTTTCATCTACTTCTGATCTGATCTTTATGATTTCTTTCCTTCTGATAACTATGGCTTTTTTTGTTCTTCTTTCTCTAATTGCTTTAGGTGTAAGGTGAGATTGTTTATTTGAGATGTTTCTTGTTTCTTGAGGTGGGGTTATATTGCTATAAACTTCCCTCTTAGAACTGCTTTTGCTGCATATGATAGATTTTGGGTCATTGTGTTTTCATTGTCATTTGTTTCTAAGTATTTTTTTGATTTCCTCTTTGATTTCTTCAGTGATCTCTTGGTTATTTAGTAGTGTATTGTTTAGGCTCTATGTGCTTGTATTTTTTACAGAATTTTTCCTGTAATTGATATCTAGTTTCATAGCGTTGTGGTCTGAAAAGTTACTTCATACGATTTCAATTTTCTTAAATTTACCAAGGCTTGATATGATCTATCCTGGAGAATGTTCCATGAGCACTTGAGAAGAAAGTGTATTCTCTTGTTTTTGGATGCAATGTCCTATAAATATTAATTAAGTCCATCTTGTTTAACATATCATATGAAGCTTGTGTTTCCTTATTTATTTTCATTTTGCATGATCTTCCATTGGTGAAAGTGGGGTGTTAAAGTCCTCTACTATGACTGTGTTACTGTTGATTTTCCCTTTTATGGCTGTTCACATTTGCCTTATGTATTAAGGTGCTCCTATGTTTGGTGCATTAATATTAACATTTGTTATATCTTCTTCTTGGATTGATCCCTTGATGATTATGTAGTGTTCTTCTTTGTCTCTTGTAGTAGTCTTTATTTTAAAGTTTATTTTGTCTGATATGAGAATTGCTACTCCAGCTTTCTTTTGGTTTCCATTTGCATGGAATATCTTTTTCCATCCCCTCACTTTCAGTCTGTATGTGTCCCTAGGTCTGAAGTGTGTCTCTTGTAGACAGCGTATGTATGGGTGTTGTTTTTGTATCCATTCAGCCAGTCTATTTCTTTTGATTGGAGCATTTAATCCATTTACATTTAAGGTGATTAATGATATGTATGTTCCTATTACCATTTTCTTAATTCTTTTGGGTTTGTTATTGTAGGTCTTTTTCCTTTTCTTGTGTTTCTGGTGTAGAGAAGTTCCTTTAGCATTTGTTGTAAAGCTGGTTTTGTGGTACTGAATTCTCTTAGCTTTTGCTTGTCTGTAAAGATTTAATATCTCTGTTTCATCTGAATGAGATCCTTGCTGGGTAGAGCAATCCTGGTTGTAGATTTTTCCTTTAATCCCTTTAAATATGTCCTACCACTCCCTTCTGGCTTGCAGAGTTTCTGCTGAAGTATCAGCTGTTAACCTTATGGGGATTCCTTTGTATATTATTTGTCACTTTTTTCTTGCTGTGTTTGATATTTTTTCTTTGTATTTAATTTTTGATAGTTTAATTAATATGTATCTTGGCATGTTTCTCCTTGGATTTATCCTGTGTGGGACTCTCTGTGTTTCCTGGACTTGATTGAGTATTTCCTTACCCACATTAGGGAATTTTTCAACTCTAATCTCTTAGAATATTTTCTCAATCTCTTTTTTCTCTCTCTTCTTCTTCTGAGACTCCTGTAATCAAATGTTTGTGCATTTAATGTTGTCCCAGAGGTTTCTGAGACTGTCCTCAATTCTTTTCATTTTTTTTCTTTATTCTGCCCTGCAGTAGTTATTTCCACTATTTTATCTTCCAGGTCAATTATTCATTCTTCTGCCTCAGTTATTCTGCTATTGAATTCTTCTAGAGATTTTTTTCATTTCATTTATTGTGTTGTTCATCATTGTTTGTTTGCTCTTTAGTTCTTCTAGGTCCTTGTTAAACGTTTCTTGTATTTTCTCCATTCATTTCAAAGATTTTGGATCATCTTTACTATCATTACTCTGAATTCCTTTTCAGGTAGACTGCCTACTTCCTCTTCATTTGTTTGGTCTGGTGGGTTGTTACCTTGCTCCTTCATCTGCTGTGTATTTCTTTGTCTCATCATTTTGCTTAACTGTGTTTGGTGTCTCCTTTTCATAGACTGAAGGTTCGTATTTCCCATTGTTTTTGGTGTCTGCCCCCAGTGGGTAAGGTTGGTTCAGTGTGTTTTGTAGGCTTCCTAGTGGAGGGACTGGTGTCTGTGTTCAGGTGGATGAGGCTGGATCTTGTCTTTTTGGTAGGCAGGACTGTGTCCTGTGATGTGTTTTGGGGTGTCTGTGACCTTGTTTTGATTTTAGGCAGCCTCTCTGTTAATGGGTGGGTTTGTGTTCCTCTCTTCTAGTTGCTTGGCATAGTGTGTCCAGCACTGTAGCTTGCTGGTCATTGACTGGAGCTGGGTCTTAGCATTGAGACTGAGATCTCTAGGAGAGCTTTTGCCATTTGATATTACATGGGCCTGGAAGGTCTCTGGTGGACCAATGTCCTGAACTCAGCTCTCCCACCTCAGAGGCTCAGGCTTGACACCAGCCAGAGCACTAAGACCCTGTCAACAACACAGCTCAGAAGAAAAGGGGGAAAAATGAAAGAAAATAAGAAAGAAAAAATAATAAAATAAATTTATTAAAATAGATAAATGTTATTAAAAATAAAAAATAATTAAAAGAAAGAAAGAGAGAAAGATAGAAGAGAGCAACCAAACCAAATAACAAATCCACCAATGATAACAACCGGTAAGTATTAAACTAAATAAATACAAAAAAATGACAGTTCAAACTGCAGGCCAAATGGCAAAAACAAAGGTATACAGACAAAATCACACAAAGATGCATACACATACACACTCACAAAAAGAGAAAAAGGAAAAATATATATATTTATATATTAAAAAATGGAAGAGAGCAACCAAATCAATAAACAAATATTCCAATGATAATAAGCTCTAAATATTAAACTAAGATAAACATAAAACCAGAAACAAATTAGATGCAAAAACAAACTCCAATTCTACAGTTGCTCCCAAAGTCCACTGCCTCAATTTTGGGATGATTCCTTTTCTATTCAGGTATTCCACAGATGTAGGGTACATCAAGTTGCTTGTGGAGATTTAATCCGCTGCTCCTGAGGCTGCTTTTGGGAAGTCTGAGGTCTTCTTCCATCCTTCAGTAGGTGTTCTGTAGGAGTTGTTCCATGTGTAGATGTATTTTTGATGTATTTGTGGGGAGGAAGGTGATCTCCACGTCTTACTCCTCCACCGTCTTGAAGCCGCCCCAGCAAGTGCATGTGGAGCGGGCTTCTCCTCAGCCTGGCACAGTGGCTGGGCCAGGTGAATGGGCTCTGTGAGCCCTGCCCCTTAGTTACTTTTTAGTGCACATGTTGCATTGAAAACCTCATGTTTCCATAATTTAATATCTTGCCTTCCATTAATCCCCTTCTCCAGTAAGAGAAATTTTCTCACTTACCCTTCATTTCTTAGATCACTGCAGTCTTGTTTATGCTCTTGCCATTCCAATTAAACTGCTCTACAATTGTCAGTAGTAGCCTAATTGCCAAATATCGTGGACAATTTCATTTTCATTTCCCTTAACCTCATCGCAGAATGTAATGCTCTGACTATATTCTAATTCTTTAATTATCTCTTATTTTAAATTTAGAGGCAGTTTTCTCTCTGTATTCTCTTCTTAAATCTAAATACATCTTTTAAAGTTGCTTTATCATGGTTTCCCAAAATGAGGTCCATGAATACCTAGGATTCATGGATCTAGTTTCTGGGGCCCATGAGGTTTCTTCCCTACTAAATCATAAAATATATTAAGATATCTGCTATGTATTCTTATTCTTTTAATTCCAATATCTAATACAAAGTCTGCAACAGAGTCTGGTGCTCAACAAATATTTATCAGTTGTATGAATGTCACATAAAGTGATATTATACATTGATAAAAATGAAAGCTCCATTATATGTATGCAAATCCTCCAAAACCTTGTAGGTGGGTTTGGAGAATAGAATAAAATCTCAAAGATCCAAATTAAAAACTCAGTGAGCAGTTTTCATGGTAGAATATATAGATTGGACTATTTCATTTAGAAAATATCAAAAACTATTTTTAGAACTGTGGTAGACACCAAAAATACAAATATTCAAACATATACCCAAACAGTTTACAATGTAGCTATTGAGGATAGATTAAGTGGTGAAACAATAAGAAAAAAAAATATGATAGGGCTTCCCTGGTGGCACAGTCATTGAGAGTTCGCCTGCCGATGCAGGGGACATGAGTTCATGCCCCGGTCCAGGAAGATCCCATATGCTGCGGAGCAGCTGGGCCCGTGAGCCATGAGCCATGGCCGCTGAGCCTGTGCGTCCAGAGCCTGTGCTCTGCAGTGGGAGAGGTCACAACAGTGAGAGGCCCGTGTACCACAAAAAAAAAAAAAAATATATATATATATATATATATATATATATATATATATATATATATATGAGATAATATAAACTGTATGGTGAACTATGTGGTGTAGTCTGAAAATATTGTAATAATACTTCAAATAAAAGTAGATATTTAAAAATTGAAGCAGTTAAGGAAGACTCCCTGAACTTGCAATGGAAAGCAGTGCATAAAAAGTCAGAATTAGAAAGAGAATTACCAGGGATAGGAATAACATGAGCAAAGTTGCAGAGACAAGAATGGGCAGAGATATTCCTGGAAACAATAGGAACTGGTGTAGCTAGAATGAAGATTGTATATTGTGAATGGGAGAAGTGTTCATCATACCAGCTGATCTCCTGGCTCACCCAGTTTGACCCTTGTCTTCACTGTATTTTATGGCCCATTATGTCAGTCGTCTCTTTATACAGACACGAATGTAATTACTTGAGTGTAATCATTCCTATCAGAAGTTGTCACAGTATTTTGCAACTTTCCAATTTTTTTTTACTTAATTGCTATCATAAGAAATGAAATAAATAACCAAAACAATTCTTCTGTCTGCCAGTGTTAAATAACAGGTGATATGCTGTTTAAGTATTGGAATGATCCCTGGTATATTTAATAAATTTTCTGTTATTCACAGAAATTCTAAAGCTTGTTTTATGACTGCCAGTGAATACACTGCCAATTCTTTTAATGATATGTATTAAATGATTAAAGGCATAGTTATTGTTTTCTATAAAGCAGAGTTCATAACCTCTTACCCTGGGAAGAAAATCTGTACTTGACTTTGGTGTTAACAAGACAAGCAGCAAATATGTTTCACTCTTTAATGATGTTTTATGCTTGGATTGTAAAGGAAATATTAATTTGAAACATTGTAAAATTTTCACTTAGTAGATGGGAGGAATTTTATACTTAATTTCAAAGCACAAGGACATTAGAATCACAGAGGTCTGAGGCCAGATTAAATGAAGCCAGAGAATATTGTTCAGAAAATATTTTTAATAATTATTGTTTAACTGACTGAGGAATTTGGAATCAAAGGCATAATGTTGCATTTACTTATCATTTTGCATAGGGAATAATTTTGGAAGTAGAGAGGTCTTGGAGGCTCAGAGTAAATTTTCTAAAGTAACAAAAGATGTACACTTATCATTCTGTCCACTTCTTTATAATTCACAATTATTCACAATTTAGGAAAATATAAAGAAGATGAAATGACAGGAGGAAGAGGGAAAAAGCACTATCAAAGTAGAAAAAGGAAACTAAGCCTAAGGCAATCTAATTTCAGTGTACCATATCTGAAATAAATTTGGCACATTAAAAGAGGAAACCAGTATTTAAACTTTAATGTATCCATATGACTAAGAAAGCTTCAATAACGTTGTGTTGGGCAACCCAATTTTTAAAAGAAAAAAATCAGAAGGGAGTCAGAAATTTTACAGTATTTATAAACTCAATGGCTGTTACTTCTGAAAAGACACAGGGAGTTTAGTTATTTGGGTATTTGTTTGATGCCATTTAAAGGGTAGCCATTATTCAACAATACCTTGATTCAATTATAGTTAATGTTTTAGATTTCCTAAACCTCTGAATAGCAGTTTTACTTGAAATCGATTCCATAATTATTTACTAAAAAGGGAAACTGTGGAGCAGACATAATTAAGGTGACTCAAAATGGAATTTACATCAGCTATTGGCTGATACACTTAAAACTTTATAGTAATATTATAATTTTTTACTATTCAAGTTTATAAATGAGACAGAAAGAAACTTTTCTATTCTTTCAGATAGCAGGACCTCACAGGGGCTACTTTACTGATCAAATTAGTGAATTATTTATCCAAATGATAATTAGGACTGAGCATTTTGTAACTCTAAGGATATATGCTTATTACTTCAAGCAGAAGCAGTGATTAATTTGCTGATGGCACAGATAATTTTATATTTTAATTTTTCTCAATTTAATATATAAATTTATACTATTTTGTTTGATTTTAATAAAATAAAATATTAAACACATGATCAGTTTGAGGTGACCCTGGAGCAATGAATTACTATAATTTCACTTTATTTTTCCTTTCATTTTACTCCCTGTTGGAACTTTCAATAAAACCTTTACAAATAAATCGGTATTATGCTTCATTAGCACTCTTGTAAAGTCTTGGTAGTAAATCAGGCTGGTTGAAACTACGAGCTACACAGGGGGTTTCTGTTACATATGGATATGACTTATTCACAAAAATGTGTCACCAAGAGAATGACAAATGGAGGGATATTGAGGAAAAGAGGACTATAGTTGGAACCTCTTGCTGACTTCATGGGAATTCTCTATATCTGATACATTCTTGTTTTAAGGCTGTCAGATGAATAGTCAAATCAGTGGAAATTAAATAAGGGCATGGTATGGAGTTTCCTAAGTACAGTAAAGCCAAAGAACACAGAAAAAGTTGTGGTAGAGTATATGAGAATTAAGTAAGGGAAACAAGGTAAATAGTCTTCATTTGACAGCCTTCTTTCAACAATGTGTGTAAACACGTGCGTGCACACCCACACGTGTTTCCCTTCTTATCTATAATCGTTCTTATATTCAATGTTATGACTGTATTAGAATCAACTTCAGTTATACGTTATCAACTGTTTATTTTATTATAAATCATTTCAAAATAGATTCACTTATCATAATCTAACATCTTGGAAATACATAGCAATATTATTTCCAATAATTATGAAAAACAATTTAAAAACTGGCTATTGCAATGGATGAAGTTGCAGAAAATAATACAACAGCTGGTTAAACTTTTGGACATATGACATACTGTACATACATCAGCCAATTATCTAGGTAACTTCAGTAAACTCTGGTCATTCAGATGAAATAATATTTAAGATTACATAAAAGTTTTAATTTCAATCCTATTTCTTATCATATTGTGCTTACCAAGCCTCAGTTTCCTCATCTTTAAAGTAGAGCTACTAAAATTTCTATATTCCATAGGATAGTTATGAATATCTAATAAAACAGAATAATATGTGTTGGCATATTTTTCAAAAAATAATATCTTACATGAATGCTAGTACTTTTATTAACCCAGTGGCTCTAATTAACCAGGGTTTCTGATTAATGCAGTGGCATATAAATCAGATGACCCTCAAAATGTTCAAGGACTGAGTTTAAGTGATCACATTTATGCTTTACTAGAACACAGTCATCTCAGGAAAGAGCATTATAACAATCCAAAGCTATCACTTAATATGCAAAAAGAAAAAACAATCTCTAGCAATCTAAATGTATCCACTGTATAGAAAAACATGACATGTATGATCTAGGCCTAGTGTTAAGGGCATAATAGAGAAGTAAGTACATGCGAAGAAGTAAAACAAATTTTTGATTTTTATTTTTGACTCTGTAATTACATTTGTGAGATTGAGTCTAAGTCAATCCAGCCACAGACCCTTTCCTTCTATCTCTTCTTTAACTCTCCTAGACATTTCTCCTTCTGTATCTTCAAGCCTGGAGAAGAGTTAGGGCTGTAATTTATGGAAAGAACAAGAATAAAGTAAAACCATTTCAGCTTCACTTTCCCACATCAATTGATTTCAGCATGTATTGCATTCCCATCAAATGCAAAAACATGAACTTCCTTTTGTAATCGATTTCCCTGGTTTAGAGGTAATCATGATTACTCAATTTTTTGAAAATTCTTTACTTAGCCTACAGAAATGCATTATTTTTTCAAATTATTTGTGCTGTATATAAAACAAAAATTACTAATGAAAATTGATCTTGATTGGCAGACCCCACAGTTAGATGTTTTAAAACAAAACGGAAATTGAGACACAAGAGAGAAAAGCTGAAATTAAAAGCTAAGCAATGTCAGGAAATACATTGTTAATGAAGTAAAGTTCCCTAATGGTGTTTTTTCATCAAGAATAATTTTCCTGTTTTACATGAAACATAGGCTGTGTTTGCTAAAATCATGTCATGATAAATAAGTTAGTGGTAATAATTCTGAATATCTGCAAAAAGGAAAATAAAACTTCAATAACTACGGAGTATTCTACATATTAAATCAATGGCCCAAGTGTGAATTTTAAAATAAATACAGGGAATAATGTATTGCATTTTTAATTTATGTAATTATCATATATACATAAATTAAGGTGTTTATGTATTTCATACACATTTAGTGAAAATCATGGTTAAACATGTTTATAGCTGTAAATAATACATTGAGTTGTTTTATGTATTTTATGCAATAAAAAATTTTAAACTAAAAATTACAAATTACTGAATGCTTTAAAAACCGAGTGGATGGACTTCCCTGGTGACACAGTGGTTAAGAATCAACCGGCCAATGCAGGGAACACGGGGTTGAGCCCTGGTCTGGGAAGATCCCACGTGCTGCAGAGCAACTAAGCCCATGCACCACAACTACTGAGCCTGCGCTCTAGAGCGCACAAGCCACAACTACTGGGCTTTCATGCCACAACTACTGAAGCCCACGCACTTAGAGCCCATGTCCCGCAACAAAGAGAAGCCACAGCAATGAGGAGCCCGTGCACCACAACTAAAAATTAGCCCCCGCTTGCCACAGCTGGAGAAAGCCTACGTGCAGCAGTGAAGACACACTATAGCCAAAAATAAATAAATTAATTAATTAAATAAATGTAAAAATAAATAAATAACCGAGTGGATGACAGAGGACTTAAAATTGTGTTATTGGCTATCAATGTGTATATTCGACTTGAAATTATTAAAGTAAATCTATTTCTATCAGTTGAAAAAATAAACCTTTTCTTCTCTGATGATAAATACAATGCAAAATGGATTTACAAAGAAAATATTTTACGATTATGAATATATTCTTTGTGATTAAAATAAATTCTAAACACATGGGAAAGAAGAACTGGCTGTAATAGAAACAAGAAAACTGAAGAGAAACCATACTAGAGAATACTTATTCACCAAAAAGATGACGTTTTAAGAGCCAAAATCAGCCTCAGTATAATAAATGACAAATGCCACCAGTCCAAGAATCAGGCATAACTATTGTAAAGGATAGTGGCAAAACTAATCATACATAGGAAATTGAAGCTTACAATCTATTACAATCTTTTGACACAATCAGTTATGAGGTTCGAAATATCTGCTCCTCAGTATAAAGGTAAGTTGGATAGCCTCTCATCTAGCCTACAGTCTAAAATATAAATGGTCTTCTTATACACAAGTAAAAGATATAAGATTATTTAAAATAAGTAACGTGCTATTCAACTAAAGAGAATGACCACCTCTTTGAAAAAGTAACCTCTTGTCTCAATACCCATAGACATCTATAAATAATATCTTTAGGTAGTCTTATATTATTTAAGAATTTTCTAAAGTAAGGAAAGTATAGGAGGAATCTAGTGTCTCTAGTTGTTAGAATGAATAAAGAAATCTGTCAAGTCCATAAGATATATGGAAATTCAGTCTTCAACACTGAAAATTCATTTCATATATGTTTTAAGTAGCCTTTCAAAAGCAAGCTGCAAGTCAAAAAATGGCATCCTGAAATAGCTACTTATACTACTGGCAGACACACAGATGCACATGCACACACACAATGTAAAGTGAGAGACTTTTTAAAAAGACACTCAAGTATGATAATTTTCTAAAATCAAACAGTAATGATAATAGATAATACTTATAGCGCATTTAATATATGTCAAGTATATTTAATCATTTCACATGTACTAATTCACTTAATCCTCACAACAAAACTATGAAATTGGTACTATTATCATGCCCTATATTAACTGAGAAAAAGCATGCAAAAAAAGTGGGACAGGATTCAAACTGGCAATCTGTTTCTTCATGCCATTTTCTTAAAAGCTATAATACTTTAAGTAAAAAAAAAATATTTGGGCAAAAAGTCAATAACTGAAACATTTTTTCAATGTTTATAATAAATATCTATAGGAATCACCCAGGGTAAATTATTATAACTATACTCTAAGCATAACTAAAATAATGACTTAATAGATTCAGGTAAATCATTAATCAAGATAATTATTTTCTAAATTTCCAAATCAAGTTAATCTCTAAACTGGCCCCATTTTCTGAAAATAGCAAAAGCATAAAGATTCTCTTTTTCTTAATAGAAAGACGTTTAAATTAAAGGCAACAATGTGGTTCATATGTCACTGAAGACATTTGAAGCTATTTCTTTTTTTTTTTTTGAGAATTCAGAAGCATATTTCAATGTTGGCAGAAATACAAAAACCCCATAGTTTGATGCTAAATTTATTTCAAATAACAAATATGCCCCAGTCACACAAGCAAATAATTTATAAGATGACGCCATTTTAAAAGACACTAATTGTTTATTTTCCCCCTAGGTAGGGTCAGCCAAAATGCAATAGATTGAGGACACTGAATAATCATCTTAATATAGATCCAATCCAAGGCCAAAAAGGGTAAAAGAGTGTGAAGTGTATTCTACACTTTACATAAGAATTCCCCAAATCTGTAATACTGGTTGAGCTTTAGTAATAATCGATCAGTTAAATGTTCAACCAGAAGTTAATACTGAATTAGTAATATTAATTACACTAGAATATATTCATCAAGCTCTTTTTTTAAAAAAAATTATTTATCTTTGGCTGCATTGGGTCTTCGTTGCTGCACACGGGCTTTCTGTAGGTGCAGTGATTGGGGGCTACTCTTCATTGTGGTGCGCGGGCTTCTCATTGCGGTTGCTTCTCTTGTTGCGGAGCATGGGCTCTAGGCATGTGAGCTTTAGTAGTTGTGCCACACAGGCTCAGTAGTTGTGGCAGATGGGCTCTAGAGTGCAGGCTCAGTAGTTGTGGTGCACGGGCTTCACTGCACCACGGCATGTGGGATCTTCCCGGACCAGGGCTGAAACCCGTATCCCCTGCATTGGCAGGCGGATTCTTAACCACTGCACCACCAGGGAAGACCCTCAACAAGCTCTTTTTTTTCTTAACATCTTTCTTGGAGTATAATTGCTTTACAATGGTGTGTAAGTTTCTGCTTTACAACAAAATGAATCAGTGATATATATATATATATATATATATATATATATATATATATATATATATATACACATATGTTCCCATATTTCTTTACTCTTGCATCTCCCTCCCTCCCACCCTCCCTATCCCACCCCTCCAGGCGGTCACAAACCACCGAGCTGATCTCCCTGTGCTATGCGGCTGCTTCCCACTAGCTATCTACCTTAAGTTTGGTAGTGTATATATGTCTATGCTTCTCTCTCGCTTTGTCACAGCTTACCCTTCCCCCTCCCCATATCCTCAAGTCCATTCTCTAGTAAGACTGTGTCTTTATTCCTGTCTTACCCCTAGGTTCTTCATGACATTTTTTTTCTTAAATTACATATATATGTGTTAGCATACGGTATTTGTCTTTCTCTTTCTGACTTACTTCACTCTGTATGACAAATTCTAGGTCTATCCACCTCATTACAAATAGCTCAATTTCGTTTCCTTTTATGACTGAGTAATATTCCATTGTATATATGTGCCACATCTTCTTTATCCATTCATCCAATGATGGACACTTAGGTTGTTTCCATCTCCTGGCTATTGTAAATAGAGCTGCAATGAACATTTTGATACATGACTATTTTTGAATCATGGTTTTCTTAGGGTATATGCCCAGTAGTGGGATTGCTGAGTCATATGGTAGTTCTATTTGTAGTTTTTTAAGGAACCTCCATACTGTTCTCCATAGTGGCTGTATCAATTTACATTCCCACCAACAGCGCAGGAGGGTTCCCTTTTCTCCACACCCACTCCAGCATTTATTGTTTGTAGATTTTTTGATGATTGTCATTCTGTCTGGTGTGAGATGATATCTCATTGCAGTTTTGATTTGCATTTCTCTAATGATTAGTGATGTTGAGCAATCTTTATTGTGTTTGTTGGCAGTCTGTACATCTTCTTTAGAGAAATGTCTATTTAGATCTTGTGCTCATTTTTGGATTGGGTTGTTTGTTTTTTAATTATTAAGCTGCATGAGCTGCTTATAAATTATGGAGATTAATCCTTTGACAGTTGTTTCATTTGCAAATATTTTCTCCTATTCTTAGGGTTGCTTTTTGGTCTTGTTTATGGTTTCCTTTGCTGTTCAAAAGCTTTGAAGTTACATTAGGTCCCATTTGTTTATTTTTTATTTTATTTTCATTTCTCTAGGAGGTGGATCACAAAGGATCTTGCTGTGATTTATGTCATAGAGTGTCCTGCCTATATTTTCCTCTAAGAGTGTGATAGTTTCTGGTCTTACATTAAGGTCTTTAATCCATTTTGAACTTATTTTGTGTATGGTTTTACAGAGTGATCTAATCTCATAATTTTACATGCAGCTGTCCAGTTTTCCCAGCACCACTTATTGAAGAGGCTGTCCTTTCTCCACTCTACATTCCTGTCTCCTTTATCAAAGATAAGGTGACCATATGTGCATGGGTTTATCTCTGGGCTTTCTATCCTGTTCCATTGACCTATCTTTTTATTTTTGTGACAGTACCATACTGTCTTGATTACTGTAGCTTTGTAGTATAGTCCAAAGTCAGGGAGCCTGATTCCTCCAGCTCCATTTTTCATTCTCAAGATTGCTTTGGCTATTCGCGGTCTTTATTGCTTGCATACAAATTGTGAAATTTTTTGTTCTAGTTCTGTGAAAAATGCCAGTGGTAGTTTCATAGGAATTGCATTGAATCTGTAGATTGCTTTGGGTAGTAGGGTCATTTTCACAATGTTGATTCTTCCAATCCAAGGACATGGTATATCTCTCCATCTATTTGTATCATCTTTAATTTCTTTCATCATTGTCTTATAATTTTCTGCATACAGGTCTTTTGTCTCCTTAGGTAGGCTTATTCCTAGATATTTTATTCTTTTTGTTGCAATGGTAAATGGGAGTATTTTCTTGATTTTAGTTTCAGATTTTTCATCGTTAGTGTACAGGAATGCCAGAGATTTCTGTGCATTAGTTTTGTATCCTGCTACTTTACCAAATTCATTGATTAGCTCTAGTAGTTTTCTGGTAGCTTCTTTAGGATCCTCTATGTATAGTATCATGTCATCTGCAAACAGTGACAGCTTTACTTCTTCTTTTCTGATTTGGATTCCTTTTATTTCCATTTTTTCTCTGATTGCTGTGGCTAAAACTTCCAAAATTATGTTGAATAAGAATGGTGAGAATGGGCAACCTTGTCTTGTTCCTGATCTTAGTGGAAAGGCTTTCAGGTTTTCTACATTGAGGATGATTTTGGCTGTGGGATTGTCATATATGACCTTATTATGTTGAGGAAAGTTCCCTCTATGCTTACTTTCTGCAGGGTTTTTATCATAAAACGGTGTTGGATTCTGTCGAAAGTTTTCTCTGCATCTATTGAGATGATCATATGGTTTTTCTCCTTCAATTTGTTAATATGGTGTATCCCGTTAATTGATTTGCATATATTGAACAATCCTTGCATTACTGGAATAAACCCCACTTGATCATGGTGTATGATCCGTTTAATCTGCTGTTGGATTCTGTTTGCTATAATTTTGTTGAGGATTTTTTCATCTATGTTCATCAGTGATATTGGTCTGTAGTTTTCTTTCTTTGTGACACCCTTGTCTGGTTTTGGTATCAGGGTGATGGTGGCCTTGCAGAATGAGTTTGGCAGTGTTCCTCCCTCTGCTATAATTTGGAAGAGTTTGAGAAGGAGAGGTGTTAGCTCTTCTCTTAATGATTGATAGAATTTGCCTGTGAAGCCATGTGGTCCTCGGCTTTTGCTTGTTGGAAGATTTTTAGTCACAGTTTCAATTTCAGTGCTTGTGATTGGTCTGTTCATATTTTCTATTTCTTCCTGATTCAGTCTTGGCAGGTTGTGCCTTTCTAAGAATTTGTCCATTTCTTCCAGGTTTTCCATTTTATTGGCATAGAGTTGCTTGTAGTAATCTCTCATGATCTTTTGTATTTCTGCAGTATCAGTTGTTCCTTCCCCTTTTTCATTTCTAATTCTATTGATTTGAGTCTTCTCCCATTTTTTCTTGATGAATCTGGCTAATGGTTTATCAACTTTGTTTATCTTCTCAAAGAACCAGCTTTTAGATTTATTGTTCTTTTCTATTGTTTCCTTCATTTCTTTTTCATTTATTTCTGATCTCATTTTTATGATTTCTTTCCTTCTGCGAACTTTGGGGGTTTTTTGTTCTTCTTTCTCTAATTGCTTTAGGTGCAAGGTTAGGTTGCTTATTCGAGATGTTTCCTGTTTCTTAAGGTAGGATTGTATTGCTATAGACCTCCCTCATAGAACTGTTTTTGCTGCATCCCATAGATTTTGGGGTCATCGTTTCTCCATTGTCATTTGTTATTAGGTATTGTTTGAGTTCCTCTTTGATTTCTTCAGTGATCACTTCATTATTAAGTAGTGTATTGTTTAGCCTCCATTTGTTTGTATTTTTTACAGATCTTTTTCTGTAATTGATATCTAGTCTCATGGCGTTGTGGTTGGAAAAGATACTTGACACAATTTCAATTTTCTTAAATTTACCAAGGCTTGATTTGTGACCCAAGACATGATCTATCCTGGAGAATGTTCCATGAGCAGTTGAGAAAAATGTGTATTCTGTTGTTTTTGGATGGAGTGTCCTATAAATATCAATTAAGTCCATCTTGTTTAATGTATCATTTAAATCTTGTGTTTCCATATTTATTTTCATTTTGGATGATCTGTCCATTGGTGAAAGTGGGGTGTTAAAAACCCATACTATGGATGTGTTACTGTCAATTTCCCCTTTATGGCTGTTAGTCTTTGCCTTATGTATTGAGGTGCTCCTATGTTGGGTGCATAAATACTTACAATTGTTATATCTTTTTTCTTGGATTGATCCCTTGATCATTATGTAGTGTCCTTCTTTGTCTCTTCTTATAGTCTTTATTTTAAAGTCTATTTTGTCTGATATGAGAATTGCTACTCCAGCTTTCTTTTGGTTTCCATTTGTGTGAAATATGTTTTGCCATCCCCTTACTTTCAGTCTGTATGTGCCTGTAGGTCTAAAGTGGGTCTCTTGTAGACAGCAAATATATGAGTCTTGTTTTTGTATCCATTCAGCCAATCTGTGTCTTTTGGTGGGAGCATTTAGTCCATTTACATTTAAGGTAATTATCGATCTGTATGTTCCTATTCCCATTTTCTTAATTGTTTTGGGTTCGTTATTGTAGGTCTTTTCCTTGTCTTGTGTTTCTTGCCTAGAGAAGTTCCTTTAGCAGTTGTTGTAGAACTGGTTTGATGATGCTGAACTCTCTCAGCTTTTGCTTGTCTGTAAAGGTTTTAATTTCTCCATCAAATCTGAATGAGATCCTTGCTGGGTAGAGTAATCTTGGTTGCAGGATTTTCTCCTTCCTCACTTTAAATGTGTTCTGCCAGTCCCTTCTGGCTTGCAGAGTTTCTGCTGAAAGATCATCTGTTAAGCTTATGGGGATTCCATTGTGTGTTATTTGTTGTTTTTCCCTTGCTGATTTTAATATGTTTTCTTTGTATTTAATTTTTGACAGTTTGATCAATATGTGTCTTGGTGTGTTTCTCCTTGGATTTATCCTGTATGGGACTTTCTGTGCTTCCTGGAGTTGATTAACTCTTTCCTTTCCCATATTAGGGAAGTTTTCAACTATAATCTCTTCAAATATTTTCTCAGTCCCTTTCTTTTTCTCTTCTTCTTCTGAAAACCCTATAATTCGAATGTTGGTGCATTTAATGTTGTCCCAGAGGTCTGTGAGACTGTCCTCAGTTCTTTTCATTCTTTTTTCTTTATTCTGCTCTGCAGTAGTTATTTCCACTATTTTATCTTCCAAGTCACTTATCCGTTCTTCTGCCTCAGTTACTCTGCTATTGATCCCATGTAGAGTATTTTTAATTTCATTTATTGTGTTGTTCATCATTGTTTGTTTCATCTTTATTTCTTCTAGGTCCTTGTTAAATGTTTCTTGCATTTTGTCTATTCTATTTCCTAGATTTTGGATCATCTTTACTATCATTATTCTGAATTCTTTTTCAGGTAGACTGCCTATTTCCTCTTTATTTGTTAGGTCTGGTGGGTTTTTATCTTGATTCTTCATCTGCTGTCTGTTTCTCTGTCTTCTCATTTTGCTTATCGTACTGTGTTTGGGGTCTCCTTTTTGCAGGCTGCTGGTTCGTAGTTCCCATTGTTTTTGGTGTCTGTCCCCAGTGGCTAAAGTTGTTTTAGTGGTTTGTGTAGGCTTCCTGGTGGAGGGGACTAGTGCCTGTGTTCTGGTGAATGAGGCTGGATCTTGTCCTTCTGGTGGGCAGGTCCATGTCTGGTGGTGTGTTTTGGGGTGTCTGTGGACTTATTATGATTTTAGGCAGCCTCTCTGCTAATGGGTGGGGTTGTGTTCCTGCCTTGCTAGTTGTTTGGCATAGGGTGTCCAGCACTGTAGCTTGCTTGTCATTGAGTGAAGCTGAGTGCTGGTGTTGAGACGGAGATCTCTGGGAGATTTTCGCTGTTTGATATCATGTGGAGCTTGGAGGTCTCTTGTTGAGCAGTGTCCTGAACTTGGCTCTTCCACCTCAGAGTCACAGCACTGACTCTTGGATGCAGCACTACGAGCCTTTCATCCACACGGCTCAGAATAAAAGAGAGATAAAGTAGAAAGAAAGAATGCAATAAAGAAGAAAGAAAGAAAGAAAGAATGAAAGAAAGAAGGAAGGATGGAAGGAAGGAAGGAAGAAAGGAAGGAGGAAAGGAAGGAAGGAAGGAAGGAAGAAAGGAAGCAAGGAAGAAAAGAAGGAAGGAAGAAAGGAATAAAGGAAGGATGGAAGGAGGAAGGAAGGAGGAAGGAAGAAGTAAGGAAAGAGAGAAAATAAAATAAAATAAAGTAAAATAAAATAAAGTAAAGTTATTAAAACAAAAATAATTATTAAGAAAAATATTTCTTTAAAAAGAAAAAAATGGACAGGAAGAACGCTAGGACAAAAGTTGAAAGCAAAGCTATACAGACATAATCACACACAGAAGCATACACATACACACTCACAAAGACAAAAAGGGGAAAGAAATATATATATATATCGCTGCACCCAAAGTCCGCCTCCTCAATTTGGGATGATTCGTTGTCTATTCATGTATTCCACAGATGCAGGGTACATCAAGTTGATTGTGGAGATTTAATCCGCTGCTCCTGAGGCTGCTGGGAGAGACTTCCCTGTCTCTTCTTTGTTCGCACAGCTCCCGGGGCTCAGCTTTGGATTTGGCCCCGCCTCTGCGAGTAGGTCTCCGGAGGGCATCTGTTCTTCGCTCAGACATGACGGGGTTAAAGGAGAAGCTGACTCTGGGGCTCTGGCTCACTCAGGCCAGGGGGAGGGAGGGGTGTGGATGCAGGGCGAGCCTGGGGCAGCAGAGGCCGGCAGGTCGTTGCACCAGCCTGAGGTGCCCTGTGCGTTCTCCTGGGGAAATTGTCTCTGGATCCCGGGACCCTGGCAGTGCCGGGCTGCACAGGCTCCCCGGAAGGGAGGTGTGGATAGAGACCTGTGCTCGCACACAGGCTTCTTGGTGGTGGCAGCAGCAGCCTTAACGTCTCCTACCCGTCTCCGGGGTCCGCGCTGTTAGCCGTGGCTTGCGCCCAACTCTGGAGCTCCTTTAAGCAGTGCTCTTAATCCTCTCTCCTCATGCACCAGGAAACAAAGAGGGAAGAAAAAGTCTCTTACCTCTTAGGCAGGTCCAGACTTTTTCCCAGACTCCCTCCCAGCTAGCCATGGCGCACTAACCCCTTCAGGCTGTGTTCACGCCACCAGTCCTCTCGCTGCACTCCGACCAAAGCCTGAGCCTCAGCTCCCAGCCCCCGCCCGCCCCAGTGGGTGAGCAGACAAGCATCTCTGGGTGGTGAGTGCCGGTCAGCACGGATCCTCTGTGCGGGAATCTCTCCTCTTTGCCCTCTTCACCCCTGTTACTGTGCTCTCCTCCGCGGCTCTGAAGCTTCCCCCCTCCACTCCCTGCAGTCTCTGCCCACGAAGGGGCTTCCTAGTTTGTGGAAACCTTTCCTCCTTCACAGCTCCCTCCCACTGGTGCAGGTCCCATCCCTATTCCTTTGTCTCTGTTTATTCTTTTTTTTCTTTTGCCCTACCCATGTACGTGGAGAGTTTCTTGCCCTTTGGAGGTCTGAGGTCTTCTGCCAGCATTCAGTAGGTGTTCTGTAGGAGTTGTTCCACATGTAGATGTATTTCTGGTGTATTTGTGGGGAGGAAGGTGATCTCCGTGTCTTACTCTTCCGCCATCTTCCCGATTCCCCCCAAGACATTGATTCTTGCTCTCATAGTGCTTCTAGCCTTAGCATAATGAAAACCTAAAATGGCTCCCCCTGTTTTTGAGTCAATTTCAAACTCCACAGTTTTGTATTTAAGGTACTTTAAGATATGGCTCCAAACTATTTTTATATATATCTCTTTCAATACTATGTAACATAAACTGTCTAATATAGGCAGAGACATCTCCACATTCTCCTTCACATATGAAATTTCCATTCTCAAATATACACCATTTCTTAAGGCATTTTCTCCATGTGAATTTTCTTCATTGTCTTCTCCTTGATTGCAAAGCACTACTTATCACTCTTTCAATAATAGATCAAATCTCTGCCCTGCCACAAAAATTTCCCTAAGTCCTCCAGCTAATGTCTTTCTTCTCTGAACTGCTTGGAACTTAAAATTAACACCAGTGTTTCCAATTCTCAGCTATAAGGGGCATGAAGGAACATCGAGAGTATATCGTAGCATACTTAAGACCAAATTATGACTATAGCCCTTCTATCTAAGTTAAAAGAGAAATTCTCAAAAGATTGCACCCCATAGAAATATATGCAAGCTATTGGAGATGTTCTAGTTCTTAGGTTGCAAGATGTGTTAATGGTTGTTCATTTAATCATGATTGTATATATAACATATAATAATGTATAAATATATATTACTTTTTTTTTTTTTTTGCGGTACGTGGGCCTCTCACCACTGCGGCCTCTCCCTCTGCGGAGCACAGGCTCTGGACGCACAGGCTCAGCAGCCATGGCTCACGGGCCCAGTGGCTCCGCGGCATGTGGGATCCTTCCGGACCGGGGCACAAACCCGCGTCCCCTGCATTGGCAGGCAGACTCTCAACCACTACGCCACCAGGGAAGCCCTATATTACTTTTATGTAGCAAATATTTCTTTTAAAGTGTAATAACATGTCATTATGAAAGAGAAAGAAGATGATAATGAATCTATTCCCTTTTTTCACTCCTTTTTTTTGTTTGTTTTGTTTTGTTTTTTGTTTTTTTGTGGTACACGGGCCTCTCACTGTTGTGGCCTCTCCCATTGCAAAGCACAGGCTCCGGAGGCGCAGGCTCAGCGGCCATGGCTCACGGGCCTAGCTGCTCCATGGCATGTGGGATCTTCCTGGACTGGGGCACGAACCTGTGTCCCCTTCATTGGCAGGCAGACTCTCAATCACTGCACCAACAGGGAAGCCCCACTCCTTTTTTAAAAACCAAATAATAACCTGAAATATCAGGTGCTATATTGGAGGAGCAGAATCCAAAGTGGACCCTGGGTCTTACTGCCCTCCATGTGCATAAAACCTGAGATTGTAAATGTAAGGATGTTCACTCTTGATGATCAGATTATTTGGCACAGTTGACTTTAAGATAGGGAGATTATCAAGGTAACCCTGACTTAATCACATGAGCCCTTTTTTTTAATTTAAATTAATTTTTTAAATTTAATTTAAATTTAATATATTTATTTTTTGGCTGTGCCACGTGGCTTACGGGATCTTAGCTCACCAACCACGGATTGAACCAGGGATCGAATCCAGGCCCTCAGTAGTGAAAGCAGAGTCTTAACCAATGTACTGCCAGGGAATTCCCACATGAGCCCTTTAAAAGCAGATAATTTTCTCTGGGTTTTTCTTCCCTAACAGAGGAAGAAGTCAGAAATTTGAAACATGAGAAGGATTCAACATGCTGTTCCTGGAGGTGATGGACCTGAGAAGGAATATGAGTGGCTTATTTAGCTGAGAACTGCCCACAGTGGACAGCTGGGAAAGAAAATAGGGACCTCTGTCTATAACCAAAAGGAACTGCATTCTTCCAACAACCTGAATGAGCTTGAAAGCAGGTTTCTCTAGTGCTTCCAGGTGAGGACTGAGCCTGACCAACACCTTGATTTTAGCCTGAGCAGAGAACCCAGACCTGCTGTGCCAGATTTTATGGAAAACAGTATGGAGGTTCCTTATAAAACTAAAAATAGAACTACCATAGGACCAAGCAATCTCACTACTTGGCATATACCCTGAGAAAACCATAATTCAAAAAGAGACATGCACCATAATGTTCATTGCAGCTCTATTTACAATATCCAGGATATGGAAGCAACCTAAATGTCCATCGACAGATGAATGGATAAAGAAGTTGTGGCACATATATACAATGGAATATTACTCAGCCATGAAAAGAAAAGAAATTGAGTTTTTTGTAGTGAGTTGGATGGACCTAGAGTCTGTCATACAGAGTGAAGTAAGTCAGAAAGAGAAAAAACAAATACAACATGCTAATGTGTATATATGGAATCTAAAATTTTTTTAAAATTGTACTGATGAACCTAGTTGCAGGGCAGGAATAAAGAGGTAGACATAGAGAATGGACTTGATGACATGGGGTGGGAGGGCAAAGCTGGGGCGAAGTGAGAGTAGCATCAACATATATGCACTACCAAATGTAAAATAGTTGGCTGGTGGGAAGCAGCCTCATAGCACAGGGAGATCAGCTCGGTGCTTTGTGACCACCTAGAGGGGTGAGATAGGGAGGGTGGGAGGGAGGCTTAAGGAGGAGGGGATATGGGGACATGTGTATGCATATGGCTGATTCACTTTGTTGTGCAACAGAAACTAACAAGGTATCATGAAGCAGTTATACTCCAATAAAGATATATTTAAAAAATGAATGTTGTTTTAAGTTTGTTGTAATTTGTTATGCAGCAATAGAAAACTAATACACAATCTTTTGCAGGAGAAAAACAAATCTGGAAATATGGGTTAAAGTTTTCTAATGTTTGAAAAGCTAAGATCTGAAGAAAAACTTTTCTACTTAAATCATGTCTTGCTTTTAAAATATTGTCTTCTGCACTGACACATTGGTTTATATGATGTCTGAAATACTCTATTGTAACTTCCACTCCTAAAAACTCTTTTTTTCAAATATATCTTTTATAGACTATATCAAATATAGTCTTTTCAAATATATCTGACTTTTGAATACATGCTGAAAATTCTGATTATTCACTTATAAATGCTGCAGGATAGGAAAAATAAAGTAATGGACATTAGCAACACCATACATATGATGTAAGGATACCTCAAAGCACTGAAATATTGTTCATTCATTAGGGCTCATTCCACAGTTCATTCATTGTTATCAGTAAAATTGTATCTCACTAAAAGATATGTTGAAGCCCTAAACTCCAGTACCTCAAAATGTGAGCGAATTTGGAAATAGAGTTATTGCAGTGTAACTATCTAAGTTAAGATGAGTCATATTGGAGTAGGATGGACCCTTAGTCTAACGTGACTGGTGTCCTTGTGAGAAGAAAAGAGACAGATTCAGAAAGAAGATGGCCACAGGAAGATGGAGGCAGAGATTAGTCTTATGTGGCCACAAGCCAAGGAACACTGGGGCCACCAGAATCTGGAATAGGCAAGGAAGGATCCTCCCCTAGAGGCTTCGGAGGAGCATGGCCCTGCCAAGACATTAGTTTTAGACTTCTAACCTCCATAACTCTGTTATGTTGTTATGTGCTATGGCTTTAAACCACTCAGTTTGCAGTACTTTGTTACAGAAGCACTAGGAAACTAATACGGATTCTTTTACTGGTAAGTGGGATGCTGCTATGACAAACACCTAAAAATGTGGAGATGGCTTTGGAATTGGGTAATGAGTAGACACTAGAAGAATTCTGAAGCATTTGATAGCAAAACCTTCATTGCCTTTGAGAGATTGTTGACAGAAAAATGGACATTACAGACAATTCTGGTGAGGTCTCAGAAAGGAGAGCTGTAAAGAAATCTTTGATTGTCTTAGGGAATTATATAGTGTATATAAAAGTTATGTATATATAACTAAATATAGATAGTATATAATAATATATATATAATTTAATATAGACATGTAATTTTATATAGATCATCTTGTTGCTGGAAATATGAATGTTAAAGGTGCTTCTGTTGAGGTCTTAGATAGAAATGAGGAACCTATTGTTGGACACTAGAGGAAAGGTAATCCTTGTTATAAAGGAGCAGAGAACTTGTCTGAATTATGTTCTACTACTGGGTCCAAAGTAGAACTTGTAAGCAATGAACTTTTGATATTTAGCCAAAAGAACTTCCAAGCAAAATATGGAAGCTGAAACCTGGTTTCTCCTTTGTACTTATAGTAAAATATGGGAGGAAAGAGATAAATTGAGGAAGGAATTGATAGCAAAAAGGAACCAGCTTTTGATGATTTGGAAAATTCTCAGCCCATCCAGATAGTGTGCTCTGGAAACAAGACCAAGATTGTGGCTGGATAAACATTTACAAAAGAGTTTAGGCAGTGAACTTATGTTACTTATAGAGCCAATCACCCATCTCAGCAACAGCCAGGAAAAGAAATAGAGTTTTCCAAAAGGATTTGTGGAGAACTTTGTGTCTAATGGGGTGGATCCCCATGATATCCACTGAAGACCAACACATTTTTGAGGATTTTATACTGGCAGAAAAACTGCCAGTCTGAACTGAAATGGACAGAGACAGGATGAATTGAAGGAAGAATGGCTCCAAGGTCAGAGCCATGGATTCAGAGCCTGGGGCTAATGGGACTTAATTAGCCCAAGAGTGTGGGACACCCCTGCCCCAAGCAGGCCCAGGTGACTGAGCATCAAGTCATTGACAATATTTCTCAGGAATTGAAATCTAATGAAATTTATCCTGTTGGGCTTTGGACTTGCTTGGGACCCACAACCTCTTTTTTCTTTCAAGGTCTCCCTTGGGCAATAGGAATGTCTATCCTATGCCTGTCCTACCACTATATTTTGGAAGCAGATGACTTACTTTCTGGTTTTACAGGCCCGCAGATAGGAATTTTGCTCCAGAAAGAACCATATTCAGTCTCATTCATACCTTACTTAGATGATTTATAAGGTAAAATTTGGAACTTTTTAAGTTGATTATATTTAGATGAGATTTTGGACTTCGAGTTGTTGCTAGGATGGGTTACAATTTTGAGGGACTTGGGGATGGGGTGAATACATCTTGCACTTGGGAAGGATATGAATTTTAGGGGCACACAGCGTGAGCTGTTGTGGGTTGAATTGTGTCCCTCCCAAAAGATATATTGAAGTCTTCATCCGTAGTACCTCAGAATGTGAATTTATTTGAAAATTAGAGTCATTGAGGATTTTATTCGTTAAGGCAAAATGAGGTCATTCTTGAGTAGAATAGGTCCCTAATCCAGTATGACTGGTGTCCTTGTAAGAAGAGGAGAGACAGACACAAAAAGCCATGTGATGATAGAGACAGATTATATTTACACTTCCACAAGCCACAAAACACTCGGGGTTACCAGAAGCTGGAATAGGCAAGGAAAGATCTCCCCTGAGAGGCTTTGTCGGCCCTGCCAACACCTTGATTTTAGACTTCTACCCTCCAGAACCGTAAGAAAATAAATTGATGTCATTTTAAGCCATTAGTTTGTGGTACTCTGTTATGGCAGCACTAGGAAGCTAATACATCATTATGTAAATAATATGTAAATATAATATGCAAATTTTGATAAAGATTTGACAATTGTTGTCATGTATAGAATCCAAACCTTGTGAAATCTTTTACTTACATCTTTTACTTACCATCTTTTACTTACATCTTTTACTTACATCACCCTTTGAAATCTACAGCAGTTCGATGCTTAGATTATCTTGAAGGAAAAGAAAGCAACGTCATAATGTAATCTATTGCCATTTCACATGTAATAAAACAAGACGTGATGTTATTGAATTATTTCTTTCCATAGCTGAGTTCAATAAGGATTTTCAGATCTTTGTTATTTGAGGTAAGTAAAGTGAAAACATCTGCTGAGATGACATAGATTAGTTTATGATGCCTTTAACATTTCATTTCTTTTTTTTTTTTTTTTTTCTGTACGCGGGCCTCTCGCTGTTGTGGCCTCTCCCGTTGCGGAGCACAGGCTCCAGGCGCGCAGGCTCAGCGGCCATGGCTCACGGGCCCAGCCGCTCCGCGGCATGTGGGATCTTCCCGTACCGGGGCACGAACCCGTGTCCCCTGCATCGGCAGGCGGACTCTCAACCACTGCGCCACCAGGGAAGCCCAACATTTCATTTCTTATTACTGTTGATCTATAGGATGAAATTTCTGGCTGTTACCGTATATTATAATCTTGCATCACATTTTTAAAATTCAGGATCCAATTTTAACCAAATACATACTGACTTCGAACAAAAATAAAGGTGTAATTTATTATCTTCTCATAGTCTTTCCAAAAAGGTATATAATGAAACATCTCAAAATCAAACTCCAAAATAATTAATGTTAGATGTTGACTGAAATATTGAAGTTAGGCTTTTATTAATTCATTTATTGGATAAGTTATATTTAGGAGTAGAAACTTTTAAAATCTGAGACCTTATCAAAGTTGTCCATTATTCTTGGTTGCCAAATAACTTTGCTCAATATAGATTATAAGTAGATGATAGATAGATAGATAGATAAGTGACAGAGAAAGACAGACTTCATTTAGAATGTTTTGCTAAATAATTTTATTTTCCTGTGGAAGTAAAAGGGAATACATTAAAGGTAATTACTCTATCATTAATACAACCAGGGACATAATAATCTGTATATCTGAAAAGCTAGTCACTTGTCTCCCCCATTGGTCAGCCATTATGCATCATAATACTAGGAAGATAACCAGAAACCTTAGTTCTTCAAGAGATTTGGGATGTTGGGGGAGGGAGGCAAAAAGTTGGAAGGAAAATACTATTTGAGATAATTCTTACTATAGGCCAAACTACATAAATGAATTAGCCATTATTATATATCTCCTTAAGTGATCTTGATAATAATAAATTATATGAGGTATGTGTTATTAATCATCATCTTTGGCTTAAAAAATAATTAACCTGCTCAAGATTATTCCATTATTATGTAGCAGAGTTAGCATTTAAAGCCTGGTCTGCATGCCACAAAAATCTATAACTTTTCAGCTATATTTGATATTCCCTGATAAGAGACAACTTAGTACCTATGTACTTTGACATAAGAAATAGCTTCTAGGCAAACTTCAGTCCCCAAATATAGCACTATATACTGTGACATATTGATACCTCCTAAGTGAACTTGAGTTCTAAATAAAGCTCTGAAACTGCTTAAAAGAGTCAATCAAACCAAATTTTAGGAAAACAATGACTTAATTCTTTGCAGTTTCAAAGGGCATAGAAATATCATGATCCAGGATCATGGGATCGAAAGTGACATAAAATAAAATAATGATTTATATGGGGCATCTCCCAGGGCTGAGCACAGTTTGTCCTGATCCAAATTATTATACTTAGTAAACTAGTCTCAGCTTCCACACGACTTGACTTTAATAAGCTTACAGATGTGAACTAGATGGTCCTGTCAAGTCTGATGCTGTTTGGTGTTCAAGTATCTTTCAAATTTAGGGATCATCAAATTCTTTTCCATATATTGTGTTCCTTCAGAAAACCTGATTTAGGCAATATTTATTATTTAAAACCTATTCAAATTAGAAAATTCTTAGTCTCTAGAACCTTGAGACTCATTTTATAACATTACATAACATGAGTTCCTGCTCTATGGCAATACCTTTAATAGCAATACATCTCCAGGTTACTTCATAGTTAAAAGAACTATGAATTTACTCTTACCTATAGAAGAAATAGTTGGCTTTCAAATATTTATTCCATTTTTACATTTGTGGAATTGTGTATGATTATATCTTTAATGTCTCTCTGCTACCCAGAAAGTACACATCACAGCTAAAGAAGTGCCAAAAACAAATACTTTCTGATTGCTGAAAACAATCTTTGTCATACTATTAATAAAAATAGCCATTTTTAGATAAATATATTATAAAAACACCAAGAACATATTTCCTAATTTGCTTACCAGAGGACAAAGAAAGCCTGAATCATATTTCACAAATAATATTTAAGTCTAATATTTAACAAATTTTAAAGAGTTTGCATTTATTGTAACATTGTTAAATAAAAATATAAAGCTCTAAAATTCCTTAAAAACCTTACGTTTTGCTTGCCTTATATATGTCCTTTTTTATGTCTATAGAATATGATATATCTACTTATTCTCATATTTTATTTTTTGTTTTAGATATTCAATTTATGTGGGCTTTTGTTTCATATCTTCCATTTATGACTAGCTGCAACAAAAGTGACCCTGTAAATGAGATAAAATATCACAGGTGTGTGCATCTTCGTAAGATATATTTAATAAATATGTAAATCAATCAATTTATCTCTCTCCTCAGGCAGAAAAGGTATATGAATTCATAAGCATTACTTTAAATTCTACTGAGTGCACCAAAAGTATTTCCAGGAAGTACTGGAGAGGAAGTTTACATTTTATGTTTGTCATATGGACATGCAATATTGGCATCATTATATACAGTTACTCATTACAAATTCAGAAGCTGCAAGACAGATCTGAAATCCAGCATTATTTACTATTTCCAGCCAAGTTTCATAAAGCAGAGGTTGAGGGAATGCAATGAAATTCAGAATTATAATATGCCATTCTATTCTAGTCTGACAATTGAGGTAAACATGCTACATGAACTCTCTTCATCTGATTTCTACAGGCAGAATGATATTTGTCTAACCTGATACAACTGGCAGCCTTTCACACTTTGCATCATGTAAAGTATGAAAACATGAGTAATTGTTTGTGAAATTTCCAAGGAAACAAAACTAAATAAGTAGAAAATATAGATGAAATTTTTTTGACTTTGTCTATAAGGTAACAGTGAAGTGAAAACCTGAGAGAAATATATACAAATAAGTAAATATTTTTAACCAAATTCCGTAAGTATTTCAAACAATGATATTGATATGGCACAGATTATCCAGGTATCCAGATGTTTTTCTCAAGTCTTTGTTTTTTTACTTTCTTGGTTAAACATAGTACACATTTTACACAAGAGTTTGTGTATTCTAAAAAGCCTCTCGATTATGTAACTTTGATTTTTGCATAAAGTTTCCAGTAATTTAAATAATATATCATAAGTACTTATAAAATTAAGCCAAGCAAGCAAACAAACAAACAAACAAAACTCTCATACTGGAAATTTGCTGAGAGGAGATTTCAGGCACTCTTAATACACAAAAAATGGTAAGTGTGTGAAAAGATAAATATGTTAATTAACTTTACTGCAGTAATCAATTCACTATGTAAATCAAAAAACCATGTTGTCCTTAAATATATGCAGTTGTTTATTTAAAAAATAAGATAAAATAAGACACATATATAGAAAAAGAAAGAGAGCAAAGACTTTAAAAAAAGGAAGCCTGGTGAAGAATATTCCAGGCAGAATAAACACCATCAATTAAGACATGGAGCTATGAAAGGATGTCATAATGTTTGAAAAGTCAAATACCAATTTCAAAGTACGAGCTCTAAGTCAAAAAGCCGCAGGTCTAAGATCAGGCTGTGCCACTGCCAATAAGACTTGGAAAATTCATTTAGCTTAAGTTTTATAAGCATTTACCTCTCTTGTCTACAAAATGGAAATTACATTAGTAATTAACTTTTGTGAGTATTTGAACCCAGAGAGACTGTTTCAAAAGCCTGAGCTCTAACCTCCACACATATGGCCTCTCCCTAGATTATAGAGACTCTGAATTCAATTGTTTAATTAAATATCTCTGTTTACCTAATATTGTCAATTACTATCGTGCTTTGCTAAAGTCAAAGATAAAGCTCCTGCTATAACTGTTCTTCTAAGTTTGCTGTTAGAATAATGCATGTGATCATTTATCCTATTTATTCCATTGTCACTCATGTCTTAGCAAGGAAGAAGCAACCATCACCCCACATTTCCTCTTCTTGGAAGTAATACTTGAATTCCTCACACGTGCTTGTTCTCATGACTCTTCCTTATTATCTTGCAAATTCACAACAATCTCAGACTATAAGGTTCCATTAATTAATTTCAAATCTCTGCACCAGAAGAACACTAGTAGCTGTTGCTCAAAGTGCATTAGTGATTTTGTCAATGTACTTAAAAATAAGTATATGAACAAACAAAACAGATAAAATATCTTGAAATAGTGAAAGTCAGCTAATCTTACATACTGCTAGAAATCCATTTGTCAGTAGTTGCCTACAATTCAAAATATGTGAAGAAATAAAATTTTAAAACCTCTCTTGCTATAATTGTATAAATAAATATTTGTTAATGTGGAAAAATAAGGTATTCACCAGGAAACAAAATATCCAGAAAATATCTTATTATATAATGTGATCAAAGAGAAGCAGGGTGGGGGGCAATAGAAATAATCACAGTCTTATAAAGACTGAAGAAATGTTCACTTGTTAAAGAACTTTGTGAAAACAGTAAGGGATATTGTCTTACTGGTTGATTTCATCTAGAAGAACCTGGAGGTAAAGTAGAAATGATTGAAACCTTTTACAAAATCTGACCATGTTTAACCTAGTGTTTGGAACAGCTATGGAAGGGCATGATAAGGATTGATTGCGGGGTGTTAGAGAAATAGAGTGAAGAATGACTACAAGTTTTGGCATGAACAGCTGGAAACATGGAGTTGACACACAGGAGATGAAGAAAACTTGGGGAGAAGCAGGTTTGGGGAGGAAATTCAAGAGTTGAAATTGATGGCAAAATAAAAAAGGTTATCAAATGCATAGTTTAAGAGAATGTGTCAAAGAAACTGGTGATCACAGGAGGCAAGAAATGGTTCTGAGAGTCAAGGAAAACAAATTAACTTTATTTTTAATTGAGTTATAAGATTAGTAGATCAGAACAATTTTCAAGATGATTTATTACCTTAACTAAAGCAAAAAATGAGACAACTGAAAAAAAAGTGACCTAGATAACAGGGTTAGGGAGATTTCTAACTTGGTAGACAACTGGTCTTAAAATCATATTATTTAATGGGTCGTTGACAAAATTGGAGGAAGCTTTCCAGTGGTCTGCCATAAGCTTTTGTACTTGGTTCAGTCTTGTTCAATATAAATAATATAATTTACAGATGACAAAACAGAGAGATATGGTAAATGTATAGATGGCAGAATTGAGATTTTTTTACATACTCAATAAAAAAATACTCAAACAAAATAGCAGACTATGAAGCCCCAAGCTCTCGTTCTCCCATTGATACATGAAAAAACAGCAAAGAACTGGCTAAAAGAACATGTAGAAGCTTTGGGAAACAAATGTGTCAGCAACCAAGCAAATGCCCAATCAAGAAAAACAGCATTCAAAGCAATAGGAAAATTCATAGCACTTTTGCTCTTCCTTACTCTATCCCCTCTCTGATGCAACCTGATCTTGGTTTGGCAAAAGTTCCAGCCCAGTTCTCAATTCCCTACCTTAAACTGGAGGGAGTAGATCAGACCTTATTTGCAATGGTCTAACCTGTCTGGGGGCTGCCTGAAAGACTGGCCTCTGTTTGGTCTAACTCAGAGTTCAGGTGGAAAGAAGTAACATAACTCAGATCTCAGGCTGGGAAGTAGCAGAAAACAGTGGACACCACTCATAAAAGCAGTAGGGAAGGGACTTCCCTGGTGGTCCAGTGGTTAAGACTCCATGCTTCCACTGCAGTGGGCATGGTTTGGGCAGAGGTTCAAACCCTGGTCGGGGAACTAAGATCTCACACGCTGTGTGATGTAGCAAAAAAAAAAAAAAAAAAAAAAAAAAAAGCAAAGCAGTAGGGAAACTACAGGTCTGCAGATGCCTGGGCCAAGAGATTATAGAAAGAGTACAATAGACAATCAAAGGCCTTGAGGAGAAGTTGCGGTGAACCTCTTCAGGAAATTAAGATGTTTAAAAGAAACTATGCATTCAGGGGAAATGAAAAAGCTACACAAAGGCCCAAAAAAGGAGCATGGTCAAAAAAGATCAGGATACACTTTACGCTTTCACCTTGGGCTAATACCAAGCCTTGTAACCAATGTCCAACTAATTAGTAAAGAACTTAACCAGCAAATAGCCAATCTGCAAAGACAGGGAGAAATGGCTGTTTTTTTCAAGAGCCCAATTATAAATAACAACAACAAAAATCTAAAGGCATAAAAAAAAACGGAACACATGGCCCATTGGAAAAAAAAACCAAAACCACAAAGTAGCAAAAAGCATCTCTGAAGAAACCCAGGCATCAGAATTACTAAACAAAGACTTTAAAACAAATGTTTTGAATATTCTCAGAGAGCTAAAGGAAAGCATGGAAAAAGAAGTAAAGAAAATCAGGAAAATGATATATGAACAAAATAAGATATCAGCAAAGAGATTGAAATTATAAGAACCAAACAAATTCTGGAGATGAGAAATATAAAAACTCAACTGAAAAATTCTCTAGAGTGTTTCAACAACAGACTTGAGCAGGCAGAAGAAATAATCAGCAAACTTGAATACAGGACATTTGAAATTTTACTCTGAATAGCAGAAAGAAAAAAAAAATGAAGTGAACAGGGCTCCCCTGGTGGTGCAGTGGTTGAGAGTCCGTCTGCCGATGCAGGGGATACAGGTTCGTGCCCTGGTCGGGGAAGATCCCACACGCTGTGGAGCGGCTGGGCCCGTGAGCAATGGCCGCTGAGCCTGCGCATCTGGAGCCTGTGTCCCGCAATGGGAGAGGCCACGACAGTGAGAGGCCCGTATGCCACAAAAAAAAAAAAAAAAAAAAGAAGTGAACAGAGCCCAAGGGACTTACTGGAGACAAATGTGTGTTTAGGGAGTCCTAGAAAGAAAAAAAAGAGAGAAAGGGACAGAGAGACTACCTGAAGAAATAATAGTCCAAAATCCCCCAAATCTGAGGAAAGCATAGTTAGAAATCACAAGGGAAATTAGAAAATAACTTGAGATAAATGAAAACAAAAACACAGTTCACCAAAACTTATGAGATACAGTAAAAGCAGTGCTACAAGGGGAATTTATATTTGTAAATGCTTAAATTTAAAAAGAAGAAAAATCAGAAATCAGCAACTGAAGTTTATATCTTAAGGAATAAGATTTTAAAAACAAACCATAGCCAAAGCTCACATAAGGAAGGAAATAGCAATCATAAGAGAAAAGATAATTAAAATAGAGAATACTAAACAATACAGAAAATCTATGAAACAAAAAGTTGGATTATTGAAAAGTTCACCAAAATTGGTAAACTTTTAGCTAGATTGCCTAAGAAAAAAAGAGAGATGAGAAATTACTAAAATCAGAAAGTTGAGACTATTTACAGTTTTACAGAAATAAAAATACATTATAACATATTACTTTGAACATTTGTACACCAACCAATTAGATAACCTAGACGATATGGACAAATTCTTAGAAACATACCAGCTACCAAGACTGAATCACAAAGAAATCGAAATTTTGAATAGACCTAAATTAGTAAGGAGATTGAATCAGTAATCAAAAAACATCCAACAAAGAAAAGCCTTGGATCAGATTGCTTCAAAGGTAAAATCTACCAAACATTTAAGGAAGAACTAACAACAATCTTTCTCAAACTCTTCCAACAAACTGAAGAGGAAAAAACACTTCCTAAGTCAGTCTATTGGGGCCAACATTACCTTCAATGAAAGCCAGACAAAGACAATGTTGAAAAGCCTAAAGATTCCACACACACACACACAAGAACACTGTTAGAACTAATAAACAAATTTGGCAAACTGTTTGATATGAAATCAACACACAAAAAAACAGTTGTGTGTATATGCACTAACAATGAATAATCCAAAGAGGAAATTTTAAAAGCAATTCCATTTACAATAGCGTCAAAAGTTAAGATGCTTATGAATGAACTTAACTAAGGAAGTAAAAGGCTTGTGCACTGGAAACTACAAAACACAGTTGAAAGAAATTAAAGAAGACACAAATAAATGGAAAGAAATCTCATGTTCACAGATTCGAAGACTTAACGATAAAATGTCAATAGTACTCAATGTGATGTATAGATTCAATGCAATCTCTATTAAAATACCAGTGATATTTTTTCAGATATATAGAAATCCATCATAAAGTTTATATGGAATCTCAAGGGACCCCAAATAGTCAAAACAAGCTTGAAAAATAAAATAAAAATGAAGGTTTTCACACGCCCTGATTTCAAAATATACTACAAAGCCATGGTTATCAAAACAGTGTGGTAGTGGCATAATGACAGATATATAGACAAATGGAATAGAATAGAAACCCAGAAATAAACCCTCACATAAATGGTCAAATGATTTTTGACAAAGCGTGCTGAGAACATGCAATGGGGAAAGGATAGTTTCTTTAACAAATGGTGTTGGAATATGTGATAAGACTGATCTCCAGAATTTATAAAGAACTCCTACAACTTGACAACAAAAAAATTCCAAAACAACCTGCTTAAAAAATAGGCAAATGACTTGAATAGACATTTCTCCAAAGGAGCTATCTAAATGGCCAATAAGCACATAAATACAAGATGCTCAACATCAATAGTCATCAGGGAAATGCAAATCCAAACCACAATGAGATACCATTTCATACATATTAAAATGTCTATTGAGGAGCCCAACTCCTGGTTAAAAACCAATGTGTGATTTTTCAGGCCTGACCATAGGCAATTACAATTACCTGACAGGTCTCCTGGTGGGGTGGGGGTGGGGAAGCTGGCCTCTCCACACCAGACTTGGGGCACAACCAGTGCATTGCAATCTCTGAAGAGTGTTACAGACAAGGTTTCAGTCTCCTCTAGGTAGTCATGTTCTTCACATATTTACATTCTTAACCCTGGTGCCATCCCAGTTCTCTTCATCTGAGGACTTTCTCCGAGGTCCCCTTCAGGCACCTCTGCCAAGACCTCCTTATGGAGGAAGAGGGGGGAAAACTTGAAGTCACTTTTATCTACTCTGACTCAGTACTCAGTATTAGTCGACTGTTAGCCCTCCCCCTGACCTACCCCCAACCCCAGAGTCCATAAAACTGTTGGAGTCTTTTGTTTGGGGTTCTCTCAACAGTGAGAAGACCCCATGTCTGCAATGATACACCCGTGCACTGTTCTATGGGGGAACAAGGGAAGATGACACTTTTCCTGGTTTTAGTGCCTTGCTTATACTATCACGGTAAGTGATTAAAGGCTTTACTCTTTCATTTTTGGCTTGTTGCTTTAATGGGTTACTGTGACATCTAACAGCTCAGCACTCGCTCACTCTCTCTCTCTCTCTCCCAGCTCAGCATAGCTCCTGACACCTATCATAAAACAAGAAAGGAAGGAAGGGAGGAAAGAAGGAAGGAACAGAGGGAGGGAGGGAGAGAGAGAAAGAGAGAGAGAGAGAGAAAGAAACAAATAAACAAAGATTATAAGTGTTGACAAGTATATAGAGAAACTGGAACCCTTTTGCACTGCAGGTGGAAATGTAAAATGGTGCAGGTACTATGGAAAATGGTATGAAAATTCCTAAACATATTAAACATAGAATTATATGACCCAATAATTCCACTTCTGGGTATATACCCCAAAAAAGTGAAAGCATGGTACAGTACTCATGTTTATATAGTATAGTATCATTATTCACAATAGCCAAAAAGTAGAAAAAACCCTGGTGTCCATCAACATTTAAATGGATATGCAAATATGGTATATACATACAATGAATTATTATTAAACCTTAAAAACAAATGAAATTTTGACATGTTACCACATGAATGAATCTTGAAGACATTATGCTAAGTGAAATAAGCCAGTCAGGAAAGACAGGTATTGTACCATTCGTGTTATATGAATTTCCCAGAATTGTCAAATTCATATAGACAAAAAGTAGAATAGTAGTAACAAGGGGGTGAGGGTGAGGGAAATAGTTATTATTTAATTGGCACAGAATTTCAGTTGTGGTGATAAAAGTGTTCTGGAGATAGTGGTGATGGTTGTACAACAGTGTGAATATAATTAATGCCACTAAACTGTACACTTAAAAATGGTTAAAATGGTAAACGTATGCCATGTATATTTATTTTGTCACAATAAAAAATAATATATGGGAAAAAAGAATACAATACTTAGGGATAAACTTAACCATGTGGATGAAAGAATTGTACACTGAAAACAACAAAATATCGCTGAAGGAAATTAAACAACATATAAATAAATGTAAAAGCATCCTGTGTTCATGTATGTTTTACCACAATAAAAAATACTCAATATAATGAAAGACTTAAATTAATAAGGTTAAACTGATCAGGATGCAGTAATATATGGTATGGTAAAAAGACAACACCAAAATCTCACTGGCTTAAAAACAGTAGTTTGTTTTCCCCTCATATTACATACCCTACATGTCCACTGCATAGATTCGGGAGGGCTGCTCTGCTCCACAGGGTCCTCACACAGGGACACAGTTTGACTGAGTCTCCACTATCTGGATGGTTGCCATTTACTTTAACTGACACTGGGAGTTATGAGGGAGACCAAGACACACATTTTAAGATATCTGCTTGGAAGTAATACTTGTAAGTTCTGCTCACATTTTATTGCCTGCTCAAAGCAACTCTAATGGCTACACCTATTTTCAAAGGGGAAGGGAAGTCCAATCTTCAATTATACCTTGAAAGAGAGAAGAATGAGAAATATTAGTGAGTAATTAATAATGTCTTCCACAAAAATAAAATGGAATTATCCTCACATTTGCTGTAGTTGTAATTATTGTTGTTATTACAGCATTTACTCTGTATAGTGCTTTAAGCATTTCATACAAATAATCTCCCTTGAACCTAAGAATAACTCATTACTCTCACTGTACTTACAAAAACACTGCAGGTAATAAAAGTTAAAATGTTTGTTCAAAACTACAATAGGGGGTTTCCCTGGTGGTGCAGTGGCTGAGAGTCTGCCTGCCGATGCAGGGGACACGGGTTCGTGCCCCAGTCTGGGAAGATCCCACATGCTGCGGAGCAGCTGGGCCTGTGAGCCATGGCCGCTGAGCCTGTGCCTCCGGAGTCTGTGCTCTGCAATGGGAGAGGCCACAACAGTGAGAGGCCCGCATACCGCAAAAAAAACCAAAACCAAAAACAAAACAAACAAACAAAAAAACTACAATAGGAATGATAATAAAGGACCTTGTCAAGAATACTGGCAGGGAGAACAAGAGAGATATTAAGAAACTAAGGGGCATGTCAGAAGTTTTCACATCATGCCACATAAGTAGCCATTCATTCATAAAGATGGGCCATATGGTCCAAATCAAGAGAGAATACAATGGGCTGTTCATTTCTGGTGGGATGAGGTAGACTGATTCTGGAAGCATGGAAAATGTTCTGAAAGTGCAGCTAGGGAGAAAAGCACATTCTTTCTACTAATTATATACTACCTTCCACATGTTAATTTTGAGTAAATGCCACTAGTGACTGAAAATTGTTTTGAAAAGGCTTACGGAACCAAAAATTCACTTAAGATGAGTATACAGTTAAGGTTGGTATATCTCAGGGCAACAAACTTATGGTTACCAAAGGAGAAAGGTGGGGAGGGATAAATTAGGAGTTTGGGATTAAAATATACACATTACTATATGTAAAATAGATAACCATTAAGGACCTACTATATAGCACAGGAAACTATACTTAATATCTTGTGAAAACCTATAATGGGAAAGAATCTAAAAAAGAATATATATATATTGGGTTGGCCAAAAGTTCGTTTGATTAGTGAATACGTTGGTCAATAAAGTTCTTAGTGAAAATGAAAAATTTGTCTTTTTACTTAAAGCAGATGAACCCAGTATATACATATGTACACACACAGATATATATGTGTATATATATATATATATATATATATATATATATATATAACTGAATCACTTTGCTGTACAAGTAACATGAACACAACATTGTAAATCAACTATATTTCAATGGAAATTTAAAAAAACCTAGGTACAATAAAAGTATTATACGTAATGTTCATAACTCTACAAGTTTTTTTTAAATTAAAAGCCTTTATAAGACCTGATTTTAGTAACCGTATATAAACTTATTATTTGTATTTTATATAAAATATAAATTCATGGACAAGGGTCAGTAAGATAATGGTAATGAAATCAAATTGTTTTAAATATCCTAGATAAAATAATCTTTCATTTTTACTTCAGTATAGCTAACAAATCCAGACACAACTATTTTCAGTAGGCTTTTTTCCTGTATGATTTTTCTATACCTCCACTTCCTGCACAGCTTTTACATGGCTCCCACAGCAATGCTTTCCACATGGATATGAAGTGTTGAAATTATTTCTTCTTTTTACAAAACTCAAATATATCATTCTACTGCACAGCTTACCACAGACTCTTCATTCCCTTAAAAGTCTATATTCCTGACTGTGTACTATAATCACATAACTCAGGTAAAGAAGAAATATTTTTGTATTTGGACACCTATATTTTTATATACCTACATTAACATCAAAGTCTGTGTTATGATGTAGGACATGGGAAGTAAAGCATTAGAGGGATTTTAGCTTTGTTCAACGAATATATTGAGAATTTACAATGTGCAACTTACTATGAAACTCCCTCTTCCCACCTCTTCCCCCAATAAAAAAAAAGTTTAGTTGTCCCAAGCAGGAAATGAGATTGAGTAGGATAATGAAAGCATACTCACTGATCTTTGTGATCACAGCACTTATCTATGATGTTGCTTCCAAGGTAGGGGGTCAATCTTTGTGAAAGCTTTGGATCAGCATCACAGCTTTAGCCAAGGTTGAAATAAAGAAATAGTATATGGGATCTGATCTTTTATCTCAATCCATGTAAATAATTATTTCAACTTTTTCTTTCTTAATAACTGAAAAGAATTTATTTCTGTATTCAAACTATGTATATGCTTTACTAATACAGAGATTAATAGAATCATAAGGCTGGATAACACATTCCAGAGGCTCTAATTTGGTAGAGTCATAATAAGAATTAAGTTAATTTAGGATAAGACAGAGGAAAAAAAACCTGAAACCTTAATTCTACAAATAAAATGAAAATCAATTTTTAAAATCTATGAATAGATAGCGTAGAATCATGTACTATATATTGTAATACATTTCCAGATATTTAATTGAGTACATGTCAAAAATGTTTGGTGCTTGGCAATAAACACACACACAAACACACACACACACAAATACACACACACACACAAACACACACACATTCATACACAGATATTATTACAAAAACTAGGTTCTTTCAAACAATGATTGAACCCAGACTAGCACAATTCATGCCAAAGAAATACAAATTGCAAAATTCATAAAACAGTTAAAATGTTCAAATACTTACACATATGCTTTAGAAGTTATAATTATTTTATCCTTTATTCCCTGAAATAATTCAACAGATAAATTCAAATCATGGTTAATTAAGGCAATGTTATATACTTGAAAGATATATTAATTTAAAAATTGTTCAGTGCTATTTTTCTTATTCATACCTTGACACCTCTTGTACATTACCCCAGAGGATAAATATGATCAGAGTGATTGTAAATTTCCTTGAAATTTTCACCTAGGGAAGAATGATCCAGAAAGCCAAATAGAAGGACTAAAGTAAAGCCAGACAGAGAAAAATTTTTTCCCCTTGATCCCTTATATTTGTTCAGAAATACATAACAACATGAACAGAATCCTAGTTATAGGTAAAAATGAAGGCATCTCTTGAAAAATGCTTGAGATGGCTGGGACTAGTTCCAATTTTATTCCCTTCCCCTTTCACAAAATAGATATTCTACTGACCATATATTTTTTCTTTTTTCTCCATCAGTGAGCAAATGGCATAGACACCTGATTTCACCAGAAAATTCATGCAATTGGTGGGGAAATAAAATATATTGTTCTCTCAATGCAAATCAGAACTACAATGAGATATCATTGCACACTGGTCAGAATGGCCATCATCAAAAATCTACAAACAATAAATGCCGGAGAGGGTATGGAGAAAAGGGAACCCTCTTGTACTGTTGGTGGGAATGTAAATTGATACAGCCTCTGTGGAGAACAGTATGGAGGTTCCTTAAAAAACTGAAAATAGAACTACCATAGGACCCAGCAATCCAACTACTGTGCATATACCCTGAGAAAACCATAATTCAAAAAGAGTCATGTACCACAATGTTCATTGCAGCTCTATTTACAATAGCCAGGAAGCTACCTAAGTGTCCATCCACAGATGAATGGGTAAAGAAGATGTGGCACATACATACAATGGAATATTAGCCATAAAAAGAAACGAAATGGAGTTATTTGTAGTGAGGTGGGTGGACCTAGAGTCTGTCATACAGAGTGACGCAAGTCAGAAAGAGAAAAACAAATACCGTATGCTAACACATATATATGGAATCTAAGAAAAAAAAAGGTCATGAACAACCTAGGGGCAAGACGGGAATAAAGACACAGACCTACTAGAGAATGGACTTGAGGATATGGGGAGGGGGGAAGGATAAGCTGTGACAAAGCGAGAGAGTGGCTACCAAACGTAAAATACATAGCTAGTGGGAAGCAGCCGCATAGCACAGGGAGATCAGCTTGGTGCTCTGTGACCACCCAGAGGGGTGGGATAGGAAGGGTGGGAGGGAGGGAGACGCAAGAGGGAAGAGATATGGGAACATTTGTATATGTATAACTGATTCACTTTGTTATAAAGTAGAAACTAACACACCATTGTAAAGCAATTATACTCCAATAAAGATGTTAAAAAATAAATAAAATTTAAAAAATGAATAAAATATATTCTTCTCTCACACTGGAATAAAGAACACTTAGTAGAATTTAAAATAATGATAATGCTTATTGTACTTGACATTAGAATTAGGATTAATATCTGCAGAACATTTTACAATCACAAAGCACGTTAATATATATTATCTTATTTGGCTTCTCAACAAAACTGTGAGGAAATAAATGTTATTCCCAATTTACAAATAAGGTTTAGAATTCCTGCCTCTTATGCCTGAACCTTTTTTTCAAACAGCAATTTGGTTTACTATATGATGGTTACCAAAAGAGAACAGTTGCAATGCTGCATATTCAACATTAAAATATATATTTCTACTGAATCTATTAAATATCTAAATGCTGCTGTTATTTTTGATAGCATCTTCCATCTAAAACAGTGACTAATTGGTAACTTCTAATAGGAACTGAGTTACCCTCTAGAGCAAGAACTTCAAATAAACAGCTCTTCATGTACACTATTTTCTCAAACCTTTCTTTAAAGTCAAAGTACCTTGCAAAGAATTTTCCACAAAAGCTCTACTATTTTAACAATGAAATGTCTTCTATGTGTCTGCAATAGAAAAACATTGGATACACCCGCTTTGGAGGAATAAGAGCTCCTTTCTCCAGGATGAAGGTGGTAACTGATGAAGGGACATTTGAGAACTCCAAAGCTTGTTCACCTCTTATTTTACATTCATCTCATAAAATTGTGGCAGCTTTCCTAGTGTTACTATCTAGTTTAGTAGTCAAGGACTATGTTTAACAATAAATCATTTTCAAGCCCTTTTTGATATCTCTTCCTTTGCCTGGGCTACAGAATCCTGAAAAAGCAAAAGTAGAATAAACCTCTCTGGGAAGGTGTCACATTGTACAGCTGCAGTATATCTAACATACAGACATGCAGGTTACAATAATTCGCCTCAGTGTAACAATTTTAAATGTGCCCTAGTTTAGTGCACTCATCATTTCCTTTACCAAAAAGCAGTTAGAGATAGAGAGATGGAATATGATATTTAAGGATATCCCATACTTTTAATTTTAAGTCTTTGTATAAAACCAAAAGCAATTTTAATAGAAAATACTTCCTGTTTCATCATCCTCTAATTTTCACTACCAAAAAAAAAAAATGTGTCACGATCACTTTGAACATAGTCCCATTCTGGATGTGATGGGGTTTGCAAGAGCCTCTGTACAGACAGTAACGACCCACACAGAACTTCCAGTGACTGTACAAATGCACTCACATACTTTTACTAAGAGGAAAGAGAATAAAGGTGACTGTTATTAATAATATTTCTTATGAAGGTTACAAACAGAATGATCACTAATTGTTGGTCACGTACTTTATTCTCATTCTTTTATGGTCAAGTTAATTTTCTTTCAAGTAAGGAGTTAAAATTGTAAAGGTTTGTGAAAGATACTTGAATTTAACTATTTTTATATTATTAGCATCTGACTGGTACTATATCCTCACATTTAAATAAAACTTTTTTTTAACTGAAAAGCAGCTTCTCTAAGTAGTGAAGTTGTATGTATAATGAGAGGATCAGAGATAAAGATGACAAAAAGAATCTGCATTAATTTTAAGTGATCATTTCTCATTGATGAGTAATCCTCCATGTAAAAATGGCAGGAATCGGGCTTCCCTGGTGGCGCAGTGGTTGACAGTCCGCCTGCCGATGCAGGGGACACGGGTTCGTGCCCCGGTCCGGGAGGATCCCACATGCCGCGGAGCAGCTGGGCCCGTGGCCCGTGAGCCGTGGCCGCTGAGCCTGCGCGTCCGGAGCCTGTGCTCCGCAACGGGAGAGGCCACAACAGTGAGAGGCCCGCATACCGTAAAAAAAAAAAAAAAAAAAAAAAATGGCAGGAATCTCTCTACTGTAATAAAAGGTGCAATAGCCTAATAAAAGGTGCAAAATTCTCAATTTTTAAGCACTCTGGCCTTAATGTGACAAAAGGATATTATATTAAAATGAAAGTATTAATTACCCAATATTTTGCAACAGGCAGATCCTTGCCATGTAGAGTAACACTGTGAAACCATGGAATGGGTGTCAAAAACATTTTGAAATGGCTGATTATTAAACAAAGTTCTGGACTACCCTAGTGCTACTCAAAGTCCCCAGGGCCTCTTTGATTTATATAGTGACCTAGTATGTGTACCTCAAACCTGAGATGGAGTGGTTGCTAGAGCAAAGCCCCCTCTACAGCCTCATTCTGCTTATATCTATTGATACTTCCCCAGTACTGGAACAACAATGACTGCAAAACGAGCATTTCTGCTATAAGCAATATGTGCACTATTAAGTGAACTTCACCGTCTGCAAAAGCACTCACTGAAAAGAAAAGGTTCTGTGGGGAAAAATATGTTTGAGCAGTCCACTCAAACTCTATGTAAGTTGTGGGAAGCAAACAATGTTTTAAAAATCCTAATAAAATAATAGCACTGATTACAAAAAGATACATTAAACTAATAAATGAAGAGCTAAAACAGTAAATGTAAGATTTTATCTTAAAAGAAAAATGTAATGATAACTTGATGGAAAAGTTGTGAGGGGAGTTGGAGTTCTTGAAACAAGACTAAAATGCACAAAAAATGTGGAAAATGCATGCAATAAGCACTCCCAAGACAGGGCAGATGGACATACTGAGCTTAGAGGAAGATGATATCAAGAATGGACATTGGGTGAAGTACAATATGTTTCTGTGATTTACTGTGTTAGGCTGTGTTAGTCTGCTTTAGTTAAGCTGTTGTTACATGGTGGCACAGACCATTAACAACCTAGGAAAAATCATGAAACAGTGGAATGGGAGTCCATGCAAAAATAGCCATAAATGTGGCTATATGACATGCTTTGACAGATAAAATGTGTTGATGCTTTACTTTCTATCCTGCTCCTTCCCTGTTACAGTAATTGGAGAAACATATCTTGATGTAGAGTTGCCATAAGCAATCTGGAATGCCAAGTCAACACACAAATGCTTCGTGGAGTTTCCTGAACCCACAGGGGAACAGGTGTGAGCAAAGCATAAACTTTTGTTTGTCTTAAGCTACTGAGATCAAGATTTGTTCTTTACCACAGCATTTCCTAATAATGCAAGGAATTAGAGGAAATTTTGAAAATGTTTCCTAAAAGAGGCAGTGATTAACATTTTCAAGAAAAGCCTTTTTCCTCACAATGAGAGTGTTCTATCTTAGATTTTCCACCTGTTTGCAACTTACTGCACCTAGATATGTTGGTTAGCCACAGAACTCAGAGTCCGCGGTAATGTAGACTTTGTGGCATCACACGAAAAGAGACAATTTCTTCTCCTCTGGAATATTACCTCTGCAAGGTCTTCAAGGAAATGTCACATACACAAATATAGTGACTGGAATGACACCCTAACTCTTGTGTCTTCCATCATTTTCCCTTCCATAGGAGTAGTAGTGTCTTTCACAAGTGACTGTACTTGCTCTCAGGACATCTCAACTAGTTCCTATTGTCTTCATTGCTCTCCTCAAGTCTGGGTGAAGCTCCTATATCAGCAGCTTTTTAAAATGTGCTCCATCTGAGGACCTGCCTGTAATTTGTGGTGTCAGGCTTCAAAATTGTATGTTAACTAGAAGGGGTTTCAAACTACTGATGATATCAAAGATATTATTTATTTTGAATGTTCTAGTAAATGCCTAAGTTTTCTCTTTGCTATATAGTCACAGTTGGTAGACTAGTACAGTTTGTTTAATATTACTCAAAGGATGAAGGAGCTGACAGCAATCAACGCTATGTATTCAATAAGGGAAGGAAATTGGATTAGACAAATTTAGCAACATATTGCTTCATTTTACAAAAAGGCCTAATTTCCAAGTGCAATGGTTAACATCTGCTATGCCAACCCCCAACTAATTCAGTATGAAAATGGTTGCCTGAAACATTTTCCTCAAAGCAAAAGACCTCTCCAACTAATTCAAAAAGTTTAATTTTTGTTCTGAATTCACTGTAACAAAAATTTATCAAAAGGTTACTATGTGCTAAGCACTATGTTAGACCTCGTGAATACAAGTTAAATAAGACATTGTTCCTGGCTTTCAAGAAGTACAGTCTAATTGTCTTTTCTGAGTCCCTTAGAACCATTTTCCTTCAAAATAATCTCTCTAGCCACTATCTTACCTGAGTTTGCTCTCCTCCTCTTCTATCTGTGCATGTTTCTATATTGAAGATAAATCTTTCATGGTCAACAGGAGCCTTGAACTGATGTACCCAAGATTTGAAGTCACCGGCATTTCATTCACTGCAGGTTTGATGACTTGGAGCCCTTTATTCCCTCCAGGAAGATTCAGTGAGTGTTAAAAAGAGGAAGTATTCTGTCCTTTTATATCAAATCCTCTGAGAAAGATTAGGCTTATTATTATCCCAACTATAAAAAGAAGACAGGAAATGTGCGGTCATGGTCACAAAGGAAGCCAGTGGCAGAGATCAGGATTAATCTCCGTCATTTCTGCTCCCTAATTAACTAAGATCAAAATGATCTTATTATTCTGCCATGTGCATTCACACTTTTGAGTATTATTTGAAATTCATAACAGCAAGAAACTGATTTTTGCTTAATGTTAACAGAAAATTTGTCCTTTTAAAAATCTTCCATTCCTATAATAAGTTTACCCTGTCAAATAGTTATCTATTAAAATATTATACAAAGTTTATTAGTAATGTAAATGTAATGAATTAGTACCTAAGAATAGGGTCAAATTGATAATTTACAAATATATGCATCTTAAGATAAGTAAATAACATGAGGAATTGTTAACACTTTACTCTCAATAGTGTATATTTAGAAAGAAATAAGTATTTGCATGTCAGAATTGATGCAGCAACATCTATTTCAGAATCATTCTCTTTTTTCCTGCTACCAGATGGATCCTACTGTTCATGTTTGAATCTGGGACATTTTAAAAGCCTATCTCCCCTTTCTATCTGACTGAGATCTTTCTGAGTGGGAAGACAAATCTATATCAAGAACAGTAAGGAATCTTATTTTCTGTCTTTCAAAACACTCTGGGGTAGGTGAAAAAAGCAGCAGTTAGGTAGAAATAAATTAGTTCAGGAGACTGAATATTTTTATTACGAATCCTTAAATACAAAAAGGAGAGTTCATGCTTCTTTTTATAATACATGGAACACACGGAAGTCTTTTTCCCATATATTTTCATCTGCCCTGTGCATGCCACTATACTTGTAGGTAAATGTTTACCAGTGAAGTGTCTCACTATATAAGGCTTTGCCCTCCTGAAGAAAAAATAGCAAAGATAGATACTAATGGAAAAAATGGAATTTTTAAAAATTGGGGGTAGGAATGAAAATACCAGGTTAAATATATTATGCATTCATTGATACTCAAGCAACTTTTAAGCTTACTAGAGTTTTAGAACTGCTGTTTCCCTAGTGACAATGAGTTGAAGAAGAAAAATCCCTTGTAAGACTCCGTGCTCCCAACGCAGGGGGCCTGGGTTCAATCCTTGGTCAGGGAACTAGATCCCGCATGCTGCAACTAAAGATCCAGCACACCACAGCAAGAATCCCGTGTGCCATAACTAAAGACCTGGTACAGCCAAACAAATGTAAGAAAAAACACAAAGACTCAAAGACATAACCTTTAATCATGGCTGAATGATGTCCTAGTCATTTAGGTTTTGAAGGAACATCTTTTTCTAAGTGTAAAACATAATGTCCATCATTTCTCAAGTGAGTGTATTATTGTTGCTCAGAATACTTGACTTATTTTCTGCAGGGTACTGTAAGTCACTACTTTAAGTTCAACTCTCAAGATCCTTTCCCATTACATATTAATAATTGAACTTACAAGGAAAACAAAGAAAGGGTCATTTACTTTTAGTCTTTATCTTGATTCTGTTAGCATTACATTCTTGGTGAGAGGAAAAACTGATTCACTGGTTTGATTCACTTCTATGATATCTTAGACTGAGACAGAGAGAAAGAGAGATAGAGCGACAGATGGGGGGCAGCAGGGGAAGGGGAGAGAGAGAGGATAAGGACAAGATGAATGCACCATAAAATGCAGAATAATGAGAAGACAATTGTCCCTGTGCATCTGCTGTCCTTATACTATTTGGCAGTCTGCTTCATTTTAAATCCTAATTATATGAATGAAATGTGTTGTAAATTGTATGCATTTGTTGCCAAATGACTAGAAATTTGCTCATTAAGTGTCAGGTAGAAGAAAACACTTTCTCAGGTTCAGGGAGAAGCAATGCTGTGCAGTCAGTGGAAAGAAACATTCAAACAATTATGCACCCTACTGCTCCAAGTCATATTAAAACACTATGTAAACTAATGAAATACTAACACAATGCTTTATAAATGGCAAATGGGCTAAATGAACAGCTAACCTTCCAAGTTAAAAAAAAATACCGTATCATCGAATTGTTCTGTGAGAGTTAAAATGTCACATCTGTTTTTATTCATAGTATGTATAATCAGAATTTTGTATATGAATAATATGCTCTGTATAAACAAATACATGATAAATGTCTCATTTTTATGGGGCATCTTTCACAAATAACTGAAAAAACTACAAGGGAAAGTTTGGAGCACTTGTAAAAACCTTTATACTTGAATTTTTGCCACCAAGTATCTGTAATTTTCTTTTGGTTTGCAAACATGGCCATGAACCAGCATATAAAGTTTAAAGCTATAGACTTTATAATTTTACAGTTTTGGTTTCTAGTTTTTATTATAAATATATCAACTAAATCCTCCTTGCTACTCAAAGTGTGTTCCACAAAACAGTAGCATAGGCATCACCTGTGAAGTTAATAGGAATGCAGAATTTCAGGTCCTATCCCAGATGTACAGAATAATAATCAATATTTTAACAAGGTCCCCTGATGATTATGTGCCCACAAAAGCTGAAAGAGCACAGGGCTAGAGCAGTAAGTTTGGTGTGATAGAAGAAACAATGAACCTGGTTTAAAGCCTAGCTCTGCTTCTTTCCCCTTTCTAAGCCTCAGTTTCCTCATCTACAAAAAGCAATGCTAATTCTGACATGACTACCTCAGAGTTAATATATGGATCAGATTAGCATTTATGTGAAAATATTATGAAATGCAAAGCATTAAAATAGATTGAAACAATATGGTTGTTGATCTCTTTAGGCAAGGATTCAAGGGTAGAGGAGTAACACAGAGAGAAAACAGATGGAATGGTGAGTAATTAAATCAAATATATATGTACCAAAAAGCTAAGTGAGGAAGAAAAAAAAGAAGAAAAGCAATTATGTCAAGGAATAAAGTGTGAACTAGCATGATGTACACTTTCTAAACAAATGGTAGCTCTTTGTTAACTAAAAATGATAATGCTGCTGCTGATGATAGTAAGAGCGAGAACTAAACTTTTTCCTTTGTGTGTTGAAAAATTAACACTGGAGTTGCTTCTTTCTACCAGTCCAAAAATGCTGTAGACAGTCAATTGAGAGGGTTGAAAAAATTGAACAGAATGCTTAGCAACAGGTTAAAAAGAAAGACTAGTCAAAGAAACACAAGTAAACTAACCAACTTGTTCCAGTGTGTTAATTTCCTAGGACAGTCATAGCAAATTAACACAAACTTGGTGGTTTAAAACAGCAGATACGTATTTTTACTGTTATGGAGGCCAGAAGTCTGACATCAAGGTGTCATCAGGGCTGCACTTCCTCTAAGGGAGAGTCCATTCCTTGCTGTTTTCAGCCTCTGGGGGCTCCAGGCTTTTCTTTTCTTGTCACTGCATTACTCTTGGCTCTGCCTCCATAGTCACATTGCCTCTTCCTCTTCTGTCTGTCTAATGTCCCTCTGCCTCACTCTAAAAAGGACCCTTGTTATTGGATTTAGGACCCACTGGGATAATCCAGGATAAACTCCTCTCAAAATCCTTAACTTAATCACTTCTTTTGCCATATAAGGTAATATTCACTCTTACCACATCAAATAATATTCACAGGTTCCTGGAATCAAGGAATGGATCTATCTTTTTGAGGGTCACCATTCGGCCGACAAAACCCAGTTAGCACTGGTTTACAGACAGCAGATTCGTTTTCAGTAAAATGATGAAGCATTTTTTTACCTATATAGCAAAAAATTTATTGCCCTTACAGCAAACATTTATTGTGTTTTACTATGTGCCAGGCATCATCTTAAATTTATATCTACTCTGACTCATTTTATCTTCCCAGCAACTTTATGAAACCTGTATCACTATTATCCCCATTTAAAGATGTGAAAACTCAGCCATGAAGAGGTTAAATAACTTATCCAAAGGTCACACAGCTAGTTAGTAGTGGAGGCAGGATTCAAAGGTAGACAGTCTGGCTCCAGAGCCCACATTCTTGATCAGGGTACAATGTGACCTACCTTCATATAACATAGATTTGCATCCATGGGAGTTTCATTTGCTCACAAATGCTTTGTTACATATATATATCAAGGGCAAAAATAAAGATGATGATTTATAAGGTAAGAGGAGAAAGGGTACAACAACCCTAAACATTATTTAAAGACTGAAGTGTGTTTTCAACATACTGTTAAATGTACTTCATAGATTATGCGTGTTAGGCTGGGTGTGGAAAAATATAAGATTTTTGTAAAAAATGGCTAAACAATATATTCTTAGTAATATTGATACCTGCAGAACAATTAAGGAAGCAAAGTTTTATACACTCCTTGCTTATTTTAACATGGACTTTCATCTAACGCAGAAAAACTTCAATAATATGGAGGAAAAACCTGTAAATTGAAGAAAACTACAGATGAGGAGGTTATAAAAAGGTAAATCCCAGAGTAGGGCATTGCATATTCAGACTGTCCTGATGTAATCAAAGATTAAAACTTACAGCAGTCATACTATCAAGATATACAAGAAAAAAATATTCCTGGAGGTTTAAATTCACTCTCAAGGAATGTATCTTGAGCAAGAAAGAGTAAGGCAGAGGAGACAGTAGAGAAGAAAAACACAGGAAAACGGCTAGATAAGACACACTGCTAACCTAGGAAGGGCTATACTATCGTATACTTCTCAGTCTTTAAATAGATACTATCATTCTTCGTTCTGGTTAGCATTGTACTTTGGAAAGTTCAAAGCATTTTTTCGTGATTCTAGTCCATCTCCTCCTCTGCCCCTTCTCCAAACACCACTCAATGTATTTATGCTCCTTTTAACATGATAGACACTTTTCTATAAGCATTTATACATAATCAACTGTCTGCTGTCTTTTTAAATTTTTTTTTAATTTTAATTTTTTTATTAATATTTATTGGACTATAGTTGCTTTACAATGATGTGCTACTTTCTGCTGTACAGCAAAGTAAATCAGCTATATGTATACATATATACCCTCTTTTTTGAATTTCCTTCCCCTTTAGGTCACCATAGAGCACTGAGTAGAGTTTCCTGTGCTATATGGTAGGTTCTCATTAGTTACCTATTTTATACATAGTATCAATAGTGTATATATGTCAATCCCAGTTTCCCAATTCATCCCACCCCCGCTTCCTCCTTGGTATCCATACGTTTGTTCTTTACGTCTGTCTGTTATCAAAAATAAAAAAAAACAAAAATCTTTCTTTTGAAACCATGTTTCCATCTACATTTTGTCCTTTATATTGTCACCTTTCCAGAAAAATATTTTTGTTTGCCATCTGCCTTTCACCACCTATGAATCACTCTTTAACCTACTGAAATTTAGCTAACCACCATTACTACCACGAACAGCAAACATACTACCATCACTGAAATCTCTTGTCAAGTCTAACATTGAGCTCTTTCCTGCTAAATCTGAAGAACACTTCTCAGTTCTTACTTTACTTGAATTCTCTGTGGCATTCAACACCAGGAATCACTATCTTTTCTGGAAATACCCTCTTTCCTTGCTTTCCATTATAACATTACATTCTTGTTTTTCTCTGACTTCTCTAACACCTCGAGTTTGGCCTCCTTTTTGAGCTCCTCCTACTCTGCACATCCCGTTAAGTATCACTGTTTATCAGGGCTCTAATTGCCTGTTAATCTGGAGTCCACAGACCTTGAAGAGCCCAAGGATAATATTCATATGATTTGGATGGGGGAGAATTACATCTTTATTTTCACTAATCTCTCAGAGTTGAAGTCAAAAAGGTTAGTATTATCTTTAAAAAATTAAAACACTATGAACAATACATATAACTTTGTCATCAATAGAAATCAGATAATTTTATGTTGCATCACAGTTGTTAACAATATCCCAGAATATCATTTGATGTCCTCATTACTTTGCAATTAAGGTTATTATTAGGCCCACTATATCTTGTGATTTAATGTGTTAATAAAAATACATATTTTTGTTTCTAACAAATGTTTTAAAATATTTTGATAACTTTTTTCAATAAGATTTTTCTGTAATTATATTATTGTATACTAAATTATATTATATATACTAAACATATGATTACATATTATGTGTATGTATATGCATATATATCATATACATTGGTATACACACACAAATATATAATTAAAAAACATTAAAAAGGGGTCCTTTAGGCTTCGCCAGACTGCTGAAGGGGTTAATGGGACAAAAAAGGTTAAAAACCCTTTGCTGTGTCATAAAGTATTTTCCCTCCTAGGCTTACACAGTCTCTCAGGGCTATCTCATTTTTTCCCATTGGCTTCACTTGGCATCTCTGCACAAATGACTCCCAAATCTCCAGCCCTAATCTCTCCTTTGAACTCCAGATCCACATATCCAACTGCTCACCTCACATCTCCACTTAGATATTTTGAAGTATGTCTAAACCTAAAATGATGACACCCCATTCTCCCAAAACGTGTTCCTTTTTTTGCCTTCCTTATGTCAGTGGATGGTACCACCACCTGTCTAGTTGCCCAGACCAATAATTTGAGAGTCATATCTAACTCTTCCTAATCCCTATTAAATCTATTATCTAATTCTGTTGATTCGATCTCTTAAATATATCTGAAATCTGCTTCCATTTAATCCTATTTATTCTCCGCTTATATAGGCTATCATCATCTCTCACCTTCACTAATACAACTGATTCTAAGTGGTCTCCCCATCTCCAGCCTTACCCAAGTTAATTCTATTTTCCACGTTGGAGTCAAGGAAATATTTTCAAAACACAAATTCTATCATTTCATTCCCCTTCTTAAAACAGTTAACTGACTCTCAAATCTCTGCCCTCAACATATTATCATGGCTTTGGGTTATTGCTGTCATCTAATCCCATCCCCATCTAGCTCTCCAGCCTCATTCATCTTCAATTTCCACCATATACTCTGTCCCAGCCATTCTGAAATTATTTAATTCCTTTTCATTTTACTGTGCTTTCTCTAGACCCTCTTTTCTCACGAATTTTCTCCTTCTTCCATTGCTCTCACCCCAACCCTCAGAATGGGAGAAAATGTTTGCAAATGAAGCAGCTGACGAAGGATTAATCTCCAAAATTTACAAGCAGCTCATGCAGCTCAATACCAAAAAACAAACAATCCAATCCAAAAATGGGCAGAAGACCTTAATAAACATTTCTCCAAAGAAGACATCCAGATTGCCAACAAACACATGAAAGGATGCTCAACATCATTAATCATTAGAGAAATGCAAGTCAAAACTACAATGATGTATCACCTCACACCGGTGAGAATGGCTATCATCAAAAAATCTACAAAACAATAAATGCTGGAGAGAGTGTGGAGAAAAGGGAACCCTCTTGCATTGTTGGTGGGAATGTAAATTGATACAGCCACTATGGAGAACAGTATGGAGGTTCCTTAAAAAACTAAAAATAGAACCACCATATGACCCAGCAATCCCACTACTGGGCATATACCCTGAGAAAACCATAATTCAAGAGTCATGTACCACAAAGTTCATTGCAGGTCTATTTACAATAGCCAGGACATGGAAGCAATCTAAGTGTCCATTGACAGATGAATGGATAAAGAAGATGTGGCACATATATACAGTGGAATATTACTCTGCCATAAAAAGAAATGAAACTGAGTTATTAGTAATGAGGTGCATGGACCTAGAGTCTGTCATACAGAGTGATGTAAGTCAGAAGGAGAAAAACAAATACGGTATGCTAACACATATATATGGAATCTAAAAAAAAAAAAAAGGTTCTGAAAAACCTAGGGGCAGGACAGGAATAAAGACACAGACCTAGTAGAGAATGGACTTGAGGACACGGGGAGGGGGAAGGGTAAGCTAGGACGAAGTGAGAGAGTGGCATGGACATATATACACTGCCAAACGTAAAATAGCTAGCTAGTGGGAAGCAGCCACATAGCACAGGGAGATCAGCTCTGTGCTTTGTGACCACCTAGAGGGTTGAGATAGGGAGGGTGGGAGGGAAACGCAAGAGGGAGGAGATATGGGGATATATGTATATGTATAGCTGATTCACTTTGTTATAAAGGAGAAACGAACACACCATTGTAAAGCAATTATACTCCAATAAAGATGTTAAAAAAAAAAGGAAGTAAATGGTGGAACCAGATGTGCATCTATGTAGTCTCACTCTAGAGTCCAGGTTCTCAGCCATTATTGGCAAAACATATAGCTAATATTGACGTAGAATTTGTGACACACCAACATTGTCCTAACTCATGTACATATATCAATCCATTTAATCTCAAAACAATTATCCAACAACTGAATGATATAGGCATAATTAGCACTAGTACTCCCTGCACTGTTACGATTTGGGGAAGGGCAAGAAAGAAGATCCCTTTCCCCCAGGGAACTATTCATTGTTTAACTAATAGAAGGCAATGCTATCAATTCACATTTGTGAAACAATTGTATTCAAAGCACTTGAATGAGTAAAGTGGCCTCATTTTGCTCTGTGGCCCAATAATTTAAAATAATAGCATTAGCAATATTATTTACTAGTTTTATTTTACATTATAAATCTGATGGTGTATGAAATTGCACACAATTTAAGCCCACCACAGGATACAAGGTAACAACTTCGAAGCAGCCTTTTAATCACCAGAATGAGTGTTTCAGTGTTTTGTTTGTTTGTTTGGTTGTTTTTTGCGGTACGCGGGCCTCTCACTGCTATGGCCTCTCCCGTTGCGGAGCACAGTCTCCGGACGCGCAGGCTCAGCGGCCATGGCTCATGGGCCCAGCCACTCCGCGGCATGTGGGATCTTCCCGGACCAGGGCACGAACCCGTGTCCCCTGCACCGGCAGGTGGACTCTCAACCACTGTGCTACCAGGGAAGCCCTCAGTGTGTTTTTATATTGCAGGTGCACCAGGCATGATGACCCAGTGTAGCTCTGTAAGATGTGATGATGAAAACTTAGCTTCACGTCAAAAGATTCTTGATTGAAAGTCAAAAGTACTGGCTTCCATTCACAACCCAACACAAACTAGAAAATATAACTTACCTGGACCTCAGTCTTTGCATCTGTGAAATTAGCAATGGTGGACAAGGGTACACATGAGCTCTTTATAATTCTGAACACCTGATTCTGTAAAGCCACTAACCACTCACAAAAGGCGGCATAACTATTTTATAATGCCTCTTCCATCCAGCTTGACAAAATTAACAAATGGTAGCTTTCTTTTTCCCTGTTGGTTTGACATACAAGAGTAAAACATGAGCACTTACTACTTGAGTAGTAAGGTGATACCTGCTTCTAAAAATCATAACATTGGATAGAAACTCATTTGAAAATATCTATACTATGTCGTGTGCGAGCAGGAAGTTACCATAATGATACCAGTTGATAGAGTGGTCACAGAGTATTAATTATGAAGCAGTGCTAATTGAATAATATATGGCAGTTATTAAGAGGAGATTTTCAAAAACTGATATGCTATGACTCACCTGCCAGTCAGTAATGAGCTACTACACTACAGAGCCCAGGTACAAAGAATCACTGGTACCAGTGATAGAGATGTGTGAAGGCTATCTGGCACCAAAAATCATGGTCTATACAGGGTGTGAGCTAAGACTCATAAACCATCTACTGGCAGAAAGAGCTATCCAAACAGTTATAAGCCACACATTTGGTAAGCTGTTTTCATAGACCTTGGATGCAAAGCTGATGAGGACAGGATAAACCTCTTCAGGGGGTCATCCTATAAGATTTGTTTTTTCCCCTTCGAGCATTGTGTAAAATAATAGTAAATATCACATTTCAACAAAATTACTAAACAATAACAGCTTACCTACCTCCTGAGTGAAGGAGACAATAGAAAAAAATAAAGGGACAAAAGAATCTGTTTTTAGAGCTTCTTACAGGGAAATACGGTTTTAATGAATGTTGGTAAGTACAAAGAAGTCAGTCATGCCATAAACTCAGGAAGCATCAAATTTACTAAACATTTATTTAGCTCTAGCAAGACCTAAGTGAATGCACTAAAATATTACCATGGTAAAATATAAAACTAAAAAATATATCACAGTTACATGTTTTACTTTTAACAAGAAAAAAATTCCTTTAACATTGACTTATAGTATTCCCCTGAAATATAAAACATCTCTCTCTTCTTAGTTAAAGGTCTTTTAACCAGCAAGGACATAGCCTTATAAAAAAAAATTCCTGATAATGCTATTAGGGAATTTACCTTCTAGCATGGGTTGGGGGTGGGAAACACAAAGAGGACTTCTGGGTTAACAGACCTAAGCAGTTCCAAAAATACATTTTGAAAAATCTTTTAATTAATATAATTTCTTTACTACACTTTTTATTTTCCATGCTCTCAGTAGTCACCAAAGGCATTCACAGAAAAAAAACATCAATTTAATAAGCTGCTTCCAGAAAGTACTCTTCTTGATGAAAGAAAATAAATTCAAATAAAAGTCAGACAGTACTAGATGTGGAATTGTAGTCTTTTTGCACTGAAAGGGACTTAAGATCTTCCAGTCATTCCTGGAAAATTTTCGAAAAGAACAATTTTGTTTCTCTGAGCAGTCTGCTCTCTAACATATTCCAGCTGTCCAGTTAGGTAAGCCAGTGCAATCAGGGAGAACATAGATGAACAAAATCAACAATAACAAGAAAATCACTGGAAAAAAATGTGTTCCTGTCAGGTAATTCAGACTTCATAATATGAAAATGTAAATGTGATAGGGCTGCCGATGAAATAGCCTGCAGCCATTTGGCCACAGCAGGAAGATGGCACTGATGTTTTTACATAAGCAGACAAACCATGCTTGTTACTCCAAGATTTTTATAGCCGTTATTTGGAAGGACATGGTCGCAGTAGTTCTGAACTACTGAATAGTAATACAATGCACAATTTTTTACAATGGATAAACCAACTAACAGAAGGGAGGAGATTTATGTCATGAAACCTCTCTCCTGTCAATGTATGATTTCCATGGGGAGAAAAGCGGAGCAAGAAATCCCACAAACTAGGCATAACTGACAATGTACTCTTGGCCCTTTGGGCAAGGCCTTTAATTTCTGTCCTTGCCCTTCACTCTTCTCTGTGATACTCACTTCCCTGTGCTACTGCCACCTTCTTTCTTTTAGCATTCTTTCTTGCCCCAACTGCTAAGGGAAAAATGATTACAGGAAAAATAAAACTATGAGAAATATATAATTTCTTTAATTCTTTACTGTCATAATGTACCCAAATACTTATGATTGTGTCTCTTTCCTCATTTCTCTCTCTCTCTCTCTCTCTCTCACATACACACAGAAAATTATTTCTAGGACTGAATGTCCTAGAAGGCAGATACATCTCTATGTGTGTTTTTCTTAGCTATATATGATATTTACTACAGAGTTATAACTGCCATATGAAAAAAACAAATAATAAATTAATAAGCAGAACTGTTCTAAAACCAAATAAAATTTAGCCTTTTGGGTGAGATAACAGAGATGATTATGAATTATAATAATTATAAAGATATTTTGGAAATTTTACATACAGAGTATACCTCTTGTGATCCAGAGCCACCCATCAGAGTTCAGATATGGAGAATAGAAAGAAAATTTAACCAGAACTTTCTTTTATCAACACACATATGACACCTGCTGACGTTTACAAGAGCTGTGAACACACATCTAAAAAAAGGATTTGGTTTACAGTAACTAAAGTTACAGGGAATGAAAAGGGCTTTGGTTTAGGATTACTAAATTACACAGATCACACCTGTACATGGATTACCTGCTTCCACAGTAAAAAAAAAATCGTAACAAATAGTAAAACACATTTGAGAGTGTCTATCATCTTAAGCAAGTTAAGGCAAAAACTGCATGTCTTCTGTATTCTTAAGAATCAAAAGTAATTTTTTTTCTTTAGCACCTGAGAATCAGCTGCAACTGAGGCATGACAACATGCTCCAAAATAGCAAATGAGAACTGATAGGTAAAAGACTTTGCATAAAACAAATTGAGTGTACACTGAGTGTGCAGTTAATTTCCTGTTATCCACACCAGTGAGTGGGGGCAATCACATAGAAAATTCACAATGGTGGGTATTGAAAAACACATCAATACATCAATATTTGATTTGACATGTCTGCAGCTAGATTTCAATAGGAGCGTATAATCTGACAGACTTGTGAATCTACTGTGAAGAACGTGACTGACCCTCCCTCTTCTGATAATCAAGTCTGGAAAGCTACCAGCTTCCAAATTCTACTTTCATCCTGTCCAAACCACGTGGGAAATTATTATTCAGATGGATAACAGGTAGCCTTGGAAAGCGAACTCTCCAAACTTGCTCTTTTGCCAACTTTCTTAAAGAGAAGGGCTAAATGTTTTATCCAAAATGCACTTTCTTCTAGGTTTTTCTCTGTCTGACTAGAGAGGGAAAAAAATTCTTTATTTATGTCATCATAGTACTTAAACAAGGAACAAAAGAAAATAATCAGTAAGGTTTTGAAAAGAGTACCTTCTTACCCCAAAACAAATAACATAAAAGATATTAGCTCAAGATCAAGCAGAATAGGAATAAACCTACCTAAGGAGACAAAAGACCTGTATGCAGAAAACTATAAGACACTGATGAAAGAAATTAAAGATAATACAAAGAGATGGAGAGATTTACCATGTTCTTGGATTGGAAGAATCAACATTGTGAAAATGACTATACTACCCAAAGCAATCTATAGATTCAATGCAATCCCTATCAAACTATCACTGGCATTTTTCACAGAACTAGAACAAAACATTTCAAAATTTGTATGCAAGCAATAAAGACCCCAAATAGCCAAAGCAATCTTGAGCACGAAAAATGGAGCTAGAGGAATCAGGCTCCCCGACATCAGACTATACTACAAAGCTACAGTAATCAAGACAGTATGGCACAAGAAACAGAAATACAGAACAATGGAACAGCATAGAAAGCCCAGAGATAAACCCACGCACACATGGTCACATTTTTGATAAAGGAGGTAAGATTATACAATGGAGAAAAGACAGCCTCTTCAATAAGTGGTGCTGGGAAAACTGGACAGTTACATGTAAAACAATGAAATTAGAACACTCCCTAACACTGTACACGAAAATAAACTCAAAATGGATTAAAGACCTAAATGTAAGGCCAGACACTATAAAACTCTTAGAGGAAAACATAAGCAGAACACTCTCTGACATAAAGCACAGCAAGATCCTTTTTGACCCACCTCCTAGAGAAATGGAAATAAAAACAAAAATAAACAAATGGGACCTAATGAAACTTCAAAGCTTTTGCACAACAAAGGAAAACATAAACAAGATGAAAAGACCACCCTCAGAATGGGAGAAAATGTTTGCAAGTGAAGCAACTGAGAAAGGATTAATCTCCAAAATATACAAGCAGCTCATGCAGCTCAAGATCAAAAAAACAAACAATCTAATCCAAAAATTGGCAGAAAACCTAAATAGACATTTCTCCAAAGAAGATATACAGATTGCCAACAAACACATGAAAGGATGCTCAACATCACTAATCATTAGAGAAATGCAAACCAAACTACAATGAGGTATCATCTCACACTGGTCAGAATAGCCATCATCAAAAAATCTACAAACAATAAATGCTGGAGAGGGTGTGGAGAAAAGGGAAAACTCTTGCACTGCTGGTGGGAATGTGAATTGGTACAGCCACTATGGAGAACAGTATGGAGGTTCCTTAAAAAACTACAAATAGAACTACCGTATGACCCAGCAATCCCACTACTGGGCATATACCCTGAGAAAACCGAAATTCAAAAAGAGTCATGTACCAAAATGTTCATTGCAGCTCTATTTACAATAGCCAGGACATGGAAGCAACCTAAGTGTCCATCGAAAGATTAATGGATAAAGAAGATGTGGCACAGATATACAGTGGAATATTACTCAGCCATAAAAAGAAACAAAATTGAGTTATTTGTAGTGAGGTGGATGGACCTAGAGTCTGTCATACAGAGTGATGTAAGTCAGAAGGAGAAAAACAAATACTGTATGCTAACACATATATATGGAATCTAAAAAAAAAAAAGGGTTCTGAAGAACCTAGGGGCAGGACAGAAGTAAACATGCACATGTAGAGAATGGACTTGAGGACATGGGGAAGGGAAAGGGGAAGCTGGGACTAAGTGAGAGAGTGGCATGGACTTATATATACTACCAAATGTAACATAGATAGCTAGCGGGAAGCAGCCGCATAGCACAGGGAGATCAGTTTGGTGCTCTGTGACCATCTAGAGTTGTGGGATAGGGTGGGTGGGAGGGAGATGAAAGAGGGAGGAGATATGGTGATATATGTATAGCTGATTCACTTTGTTATAAAGCAGAAACTTACACACTATTGTAAAGCAATTATACTCCAATAAAGATGTTAAAAAAGAAAGAATATATCAAGCAGAATAAAAAAATATGGTTAAAAGAGACTATATATTTATACAGGCCATACTCTTCATTTTATGGATGAAGAAGTTGCAGACCAGTGAATTTAAGTCCTTATTAATCCAAATGTGGTCTATGGACAAACAGCAGATGCATCACCAGGTACATTGTTAGGAATGCAGAATTTCAGGCTTTGCCCCAGACCCTCAGAATCACAGTCTGCATTTTTAGCATGATCCCCACCCCGAATGATTTGTATACACATTGAGGTTTGAGCAGCAGTTGTTAAAAATGCTTCTCCATGATATATTAATCACTTGCCATATACATGTTACCTAATGGAAGTAGTCTTAAACAAACATGTCAGGAAGTTCCTAAATTCCGTCCTTCTTCCTTCCTTTTGGAGGAAGAGTGATTCACACATACTTTCTACTTTCACAGTGAATTAATGATCCCCATAAACCAAATTATCTTTGAACTCTGCATCACTCCTTCAGGCCTTTTATATTCAAATTAGTGAATTACTGTTTGAGTGCAAACTGGCATAGCCAGGAGAAATTTTTGGCATTGGAAGAATCTGGTTTATTCCATGATAAGTTCCAGAAACCTTTATTCCCATTCACACCCAGAAGCCATTTCTAGCTTCCTAGTTTCTTCTATTTATTCATCTGCTCGAAAGCCAGGGATAAATAAACACAGCATATATTTATTCAATTACTGGAAGGCAAGCAAAGAATCTAGTTCTTCTAAATGTAAATAATGCCTTCAGTTTGTAATGTAGCTATTTTACCATAAAATAAACACCTTGAGGTCACAGTTTAGTTCCTGTTTATTTTAGATAATAGATGTGAAAGGGATCTGAAGGATAAAAATTAAGTAAATGCAAGCGTCATTGTTGATTTCTTGAAAATATGTCGAATTTGGAATCTTAAAATGCTATACTTCTTGAGCATTTAAAAATATCTTAACTGCCCCATTCCTGTCTACATTTTCCACCTATTTGTGTTTGTCAAAATTATATTAATATTTCAATACATTGGCTAAGGAATCTATACTAATTTATATCTGTATCTGTATCTAACTTTTTTTTAACCTGTCTCTGGCTTACTCACAATCCATGATACCTAATAGAATGACTGAGTTGATCATCACTATTGACTCATTTCTATTACTATTAACACTAATTAAACTAAATAGTTGGCCAATCTAAGAGAGGAAAGAGTTCAAACTAGAGATAATATTAAAACTTGACCACCTTGTGTTATCCAACAGGTTTTTGAAAAAAATCCAATCCTTCCTGGCCTTGCTTAGGCATTTCACATTACTTTCCAACTCTTTCTTGGCATCCTCCCAGCTTACATAATGCTACACTATCTTAGTATATCTCATACCTTTTGGATCAGTCCTTCATTAACTACTCTTCAGGCTGACCTTCTTCCTTCAACCTCTAAAGTTATATTAATAGGTGTCTTAGTTCATTTGGCCTGCTATAACAAATACCATAGACTGGGTAGCTCTCTGGGGTCTCTTAAAAAGGCACTAATTCCATTCACGAGGGCTCTGCCCTAGGGACTCAGTCACCTCCTAGAGGCTCGACCTCTTAATACCATCACATTGCAGGGTAGGATTTCAACATACAAATTCGGTGGGGATACAAACATCCAGTCTATAGCAATACATTTTCTCCAGTTCTGCTCTTCCTTCTTTTCAGGTTTCCCCTCGTGGATCTCATTTTGCTATGTGAACCTGAACAAATAACCTAACATCTCTGGGCCTCAGTTTCCTCATATGCAAAATAAAGACAATAACTTACTACCTGATAGGGTTATTAAGAGATTTTATTGATAATAAGTTAATACATAGATAGCACTTTGAACAGTACCTGGTACATAGAAAGCATATGAATAATTTCCAAATCTACATCTCCAGCTCTTCTGGTGATTATTCCAAGCTCCAAACTAACAGATACAGTTTTTTACTGGACACAATTTTATAAATGCCCTGCTTTTTCTCATAGCTAATTGAATACAGGTGTCAGCGTTTCCCTGAAGTCCAGCTCTCTATCCCAAGTTTTCCATTTCTATTAATGTCATCATCATTAACTAGATATCTGAACTAAAAGTCTCAGTCAACGTCTACACTTTATATCCTCCCTGATCCAAGTCCTATAAAATCTTTCATCAGTTACCTCCTTTTAATGCCCATTGCTACTACACTAGCTCAGATTCTTTTCTTCTCACCATTGGATTACTACACTAACCTTCTAACAAGACTTTTTCTTCTGCACCCTCTCCCACCCTACTCCTAATTCATTATACTAATCATTATCAAACTAATCTCCTGAGGAGTAGTTTCATAAAATCTTTCTTATACTCAACATTCTTCAATAAATCTTTGCCTTTTGGCTCCAGAATTGGCCCTCTACTTTTACAATCCTAATTCCTCTGAATTTATAACTTGTTTTGCCACTAATATTGTAATTAATCAATTGTTTTACCTTGTAAATCTCATATTAGTATTTAAAATTTATGAGATCATATCTTAACTGTCCTTATAAAATTATAAGCTTCTTGTGTACAATTATAAAATATTATACATTTTTTCTCCTATAGTAACTTGCCTTACAATGTGCCCAATAAATATTTAGCCTACTTTATTTTATATTATCACTTCTGCATTTGTACTGAAGTTGATTTACCATCTTTAATATCAAATTAATTGGTAACTATACCTTTACCCTTGACTTTGTAAAGAATAATATCTTACATAACAAACAAATGTATTGTGGTAAGCCATAATTAATCATTGTGGTCACTAATATTTGTGTTAATATTCAAGGGCAGATACTACACCATTTTAAAGTCCATTTTCAGTGGACTTTCATTTCTTTATGGTCAGAAACAGCCTCCTGCTCTCTACTTCAAATACTTCAGTCATATGGTCAGGCTTTTTTCTGCAGCATACTGAGCCCTTCCTATACTCTAGTCAAGTGATTCTCAACCTGGGGCAGTTTTGTCTCTCAGGGGACATTTTGCAACTTCTGGAGATATTTTTGGTCGTCACAACTCGGGGAGGGGAGTACTACTGGCATCTTGCTAGTTGTCTTCCTAAGAAAAAAGTCTTGCTCCCTAATATCCAACGGCTGGTCTCTGTATTAGCTATCAAACTTCCCTTACTATTGCCTGCTTTGGGATTTTCCAATTTTATTCTCCACTTGTCTGTGGACTTACCTGCTTATCTCTGGGGTTGACACTGTCATTGTACCGAAAAAGCCATTCAAAGTAAGCATGCATCCTAAAGATCTTGTCATCTCTACACTTGGGAATAATTCTCTAACATAAATACTATGGTAACACAGAATGTTACAAATTCTCTTTAGACCAAATGTATAATAAATTTCATGAGATTAATTGTAATATCTTTATTAACATCTCAGCTTATTTCTCAAATGATGCAGAAGAAAGTAAATGCAGCACTTAGGAAATGTAGATTGGTTTCCATTCACTATCTGACATTTTCTGGATCAGCATTTCAGTTTTAAAAAATAATGACAATTACTTTGGTATTTCAATTTGGTTGTAACTGAAGGGGAATTTTAGAAAGAAGAAATGGTAAGAATAAGCAAAAAATAAAGTAAAGGGTAATAAACAAACCAACTCCCTAAAAATCCATTAGCAAAAAGAGGTACAAAATTTTCAAGATCTCAGAAAAGTGATTATATGTAGATTTACTTTTAATTCAAGCACATGCAGTTTTGTTTGAAAGTCACAAATAGCTTGTTTAAAGTAGTTTACTATTTTAGCTGTTATGACTGCCCTGCAGTGGTACATCTAAACATTAAAGAATAACACTTCAGAATTTTTTATTTTCTGTTCATCATTTTCTTCACCATGTCATATTAATAATCAATATTTATAGGCCAAACCAAACATAATCCAATATCACATTTCTCTAGAGAGCACTTATTACAGAGATAAAGTATCTTCTCTTAAATGTTACTACATTTTCCAGTTCTAAACAGTAGTTTAGATGAAATGAAATGGAGACACACAGTAAGTAGGTAAATGAGACTGATTCAGAGAGCAAGCCAGTCACTGAATCCCAGAAATAAGGAATGGTATTTAAATAGGAATTCATGAGTGGTAAAAGTTTCAGGGCAAGCACTTAACATGTCCGAATATGTGAATGTGTTATTTTAGACCCCACCTGAGTCCGTCCAGCTTGAGTGCAATATTTTATGTAATGTCACCCCTATGTTAGGACGTATTATAATTTAGATATAATGACTAGTGATCACTACATAATGGAACTACTATTGCCTTTGCCATAATAACACTTTGTTTATAATAAAATTTGTTTTCATCTAGTCATAGTGCATATGAAACTTCCATTTTTATCCATTTCATTACAGATATAGCCTTCGGTGACAAAATTATTATTTTTTCTTTAGAGTGCATTAAGTTATAAAAGTCAGCGGCCTACAACTATATCTGTACTCTATTCTACTCTAAAACAACAAACAAACTGTTCATAAGTTAAACATGTTTCTAGCCACAGGAGTTCACATTTCAGGAGCTCATATTGTAGTGTCATTTTTTCAGGAAATTTGAAATCTCTAAATTTGATAAAATATAAATACCATAAAGTACACTAGAAAAGCAAACAAATGCTGTTTATAAGATCTCATGTAATACTACTGTTTTTTTAATTTCATTTCGTTTGATTTTTAATTAATAGAGTTAAATGGAATTCTCCAGTTTTATTATTACATGTTAAACTATGTGTCCCTTTGGGAAAACAGAAATGTCTAGCCTATGAATGCACAAAAAGAAGATAAAATACAAAGTATAAGTTATTTTATAGTTAAGTCCATAGTAGGGTGACAAAGTTGCATTTTTATTATAATTGAAAATATTTCAACAGTATCCTCTCAGCCATGTTTCTACTGTCTGTTTCTTGAAGCATCTGTGTGATGAATCACAGGAGTTCTGCCCTCCCTTATTTCAGAGGAGTTATTTAGTTACAAGGATTGGATTTTCAGTTTACAAGGTTAGGTATCAAATCTTATACCCTCTGGTCACTCTAGGCACACTGCACTGCCCAACCAGAGCCCTAATGAATTATCACCTCTTTCCAATAAACAGGATGCTAGTTCTAAGAAGCACTTAATGACACTCACAGTTAAAAGTCTTACCTAAAAATCTGTTTATGGAAAAATTAGCCTCATTAACGGGTCTGCCACAAAGTCGCTCTTATGATGTCCTGTGGAAGAGATTAAAGGTGAAAAGGGAAGTGAAATTGAAGGGGAAAACAAGCATGAGAACAAACAGCCCTCTACATTTGATTGAGTTTTTCAGGTCAGTAGTTGCACTGACAGTTGTCACAATTGCCCCTGAAAGCAATGGTACTTGGAATAAGAATCTAAAAGAAAAACATGTGATAGGCCACCCCTAAGACTTTCTTCTGCTTTTCTGAAAAACTTGGGCATAAAACTATAGAGGGAGGGAGCTTCCATTAGCTCACAGAGCATCTTCATATGATCTTTTTGAAGGCATTTGTATTGGCTTTCTATTGTTAACATAGCAAATTGCCAGAAACTTAGAGACTTAAAACACCCATTTTTATCTCATAGTTCTATAGGTCAGAAATCCAGGTGGACCTGACTGGGTTCTCTGCTCAGGGTGTCACAAGGCTGAAATCAAGATGTTGGCAGATCTATATTCTTTTAGTGTAGGTTTTGGGGAAGGATCTGCTTCCAACCTCATTCAGATGGTTGGCAGAATCCAGTTCCTTATGGTTGTAGGACTGAGGTTTCTGCTCCCTTGTTGGCTGTTGGTTGGGGGTTGCTCTCAGCAACTAATGGTTATTTGCATTCCTTCTCACATGATCCCCTCCATATTCAAAGTCAGAAAGTCATGTTGAATCCCTCATGTTCTTTCGATCTGTCACTTTCCCTTCTGTTTCCAGCAGGAGAAAACTCTGCTTTTAAAGGGGTCAGGCCTACCTAGATAATATCTGTATTTTACATTCTACTGACTTGGGACATTAATTGCATTTGCTAAATTGCTTCATGATAGAATCCAGATAAGTGTTTGATTGAATAGCCAGGGCATGAAAATCTTGAGCGGAATTCAGGAGTAGAGGGACTTTAAAATTCTGGTTGCCATAGTAATCCATCCTCTAAAAGAAAAAAACTTCTAGAATGCTCAGCTTTAAGCCCCCACTTGCCCTACTTGCAAATCCGTTGTGCTGTGAACAACTGCACAAACATACACAGCAGTCCTGACCTGTAGTTTCTAGGGGCCAAGGGTTATTGCCCTTACCCTTTGGCTTCTTTCTTTTCTTAGAACTTTTTCTACCCTGCTCAACCGTATTTACTGAAGAGATCTTATCTTCATAACCTGTCTCCTTCTTACTTTCTCCTAAACTCTAATCTTTGCTTTCTTATATTTGAAAAATTTAATCTAGTTTGGTAATAATTTGTACATAACTGTTGATCTGGAGTGCATCTCTATGCCTAGTTTATTTCTACCACTGGAGGCATGTTTTTCCCCAATGAACTGCATCATTCAAATGGATCTTCAATAGTTTCTTATTTTAATTTCAACTAAATGAAAAGCCATAAACCCATGAGAGTAGCTTATATTTTTCTTGTTCATTTTTTACTGGCAAAAAAGTAGTTGCTAAATTCCAATATAGACAATGGTCAGTTAAGGAGTATATAATTGCTGCTAAGATTATCAACTGAGATACACTAAATCACATTTCCTTTTGCAAGTGTATTTGTTAAAGAAGCTCTACCATTAATAAGGAATCTGAGGGGACATAATAGAAACAGAGTGCATACAGAAAATTAACCATGAAAAAATAATTTTAATAGATCTAGTAGAGATTTAGGAAAATCACTTGTTTAAATAAGCACAGTCCTTGAGTCTGAATTGTCTGGGAAATTCATTTACATTTCAAAAGAGTTAAACTTCTAGCGGATTGACATCTCATTTAGAAAACATGGAGACTGAATCTCTCTACTGGATAGACAAGTGGGTAGTAACTTACTCACCTGCAAGCTCTAATAGTAACTGACCAAGAAAACTACTATTTCTATGCAAATATTAGATGATCATAACCCCTCCTCTCACATTAACATTCCTTTATTCCTTAGGGTCATCGCAAATCATAAAAGGGCTTATCACACCCATTTTATAGGGTTTATAAGTCTACTGCAGCAAGGTGCTTTGGCATTGTACAGCAGAGGAGCTAGATAATTGAAAACAAGGTTGTTGGAACTCTGGCAAGAATGAGTGTTTTCACTAGTTAGCATATGTTTATAAATTAAGGGGCAAAGCAGTTTGTTAGGAAAAAATGCTGACTTGAATTTAGGATGTGTGGATTTTAATTCAAGCTCTTTTATTTAGCCTGAGGTTCAGTTTCTTTATCAATAAAATGGGAAAGTGGGCCTAGATATTTTTAAGATCTCAGTGAGTTCTGAGAGTCTATAGTGACAGCATCATGGACTTCTGATAAGCATTTTGTAAGGGCATGTGCCACATCTGTGTAAATTGCCACTTCCTAGGCAAGCTGTGTTAGAACAAACTATGATCTAAGGTAAACCCCTGCGTGTCAAGAGAACTTAGTTTTCATCCTGTCTCTACCAAAAATGTGGTGTAACTCTGGTGGTTTTATCTCTTTCAACCTCATCTCCTCATCTCTAAAATTGAACTAAAGCTTTTTATAACTAGTTAATAGTGTTATTTTCTGAAGATCAAATCAAATAACAGACATGAGGCTGCTTTGAAAAGTTCAAAATCATATATAAATATAAGGAGTAATAAATATATCTGGGCAAGTTACTTTGATGAACAATTTATTCTGCCACTCAGTAAATGGGTATGCTCATAAATAAGTTATTTAAATCCACTGGGCCTCAGTTTTCTCAACTGTAAAATGAGGATGGTGGCCTAGATCAGTGATTTTTTTAAAAGTTACTTTTCATTTTTTAGCAGAACTCTGGCTTCATACAAAATATTAAGTGGAACCCCACATATACATCAGAAAAAAAAACAGAGCAATTCTAACTAAGGATGACCCAGGGCCTTTCCCAACAAACTTGCTTCTCATTGCACCTCATACCTTAGGCTTCTAAGGCACCTCCCTGAAGGGCTAGGACTCTGAGGAATACAGTGTGAAAACATCTGAAGCAGATGATCATTAATATCTCTTCCAGTTTCAAATGCACGTTTAAAATTATGACAACTAAAAAGATCTATTCACTTTTTTATATAGAAAAAATTTGTATTATCTAAGAACAGAATAGGAAGTAAATCTAATACTTTTATAGCAAAGTTTTTTCATTTGTGTTATTTGCCCTTTGATTTTCATATTTTAAAAGACCACAATGTCCTCCCAGTTATGAAACGAAGTTTGCTGTCATAAAATGTATTTACTTTTTCTACTTCATTGGTTAGAGATAAAAGCAGATTAATTTTTCATTTAAAACATCATTAAAAAAAAACTACTTCTAGTGTTCTCATCACACAAAGTACTAGTTATTACCAGCTCCGAAAGTGACTGTGAAATTTGTATACCAGTACTGATGAATTTAATAAACACCAAGAAAAGTCAATACCCTACAGAGGTTATTAGATCTGTGAAAGACTCAGACCCTGTTATACTGATACATTTCAGAACACAACATTTATTTCTTTCCAAATGACAAAAACTAAGTTTGTGACCATGGAATTATATGGCTGGCATTATGGTGCTCTTCTAAAAAGAGTATCAAAAATAGTTGGTTATAAGTGAGCTAAAAATAGGTAGTGGCACTATTCCAATGAGACATGTAATTAATGAATATGCATCTCCTGTGCACCCAGCACATATGCCTCATGAATTCAGAATTCCACTTGAAAGAAGACTTGCATTTGTCTTAAACTTGTGATAAAGTTTACCATAGGAGCAACCACTTAACGGCTATGAGGGAATATTCTGCTATACAACTAGAAACATAATTTTAAAACTAATTGAAAGCCTATATGTATATCTGAGTCAGGTTAATTTTAGAAAAGAATATGTCTGATGTATTTAAACAAGCATACAAATAGAAATGACAAAGTTGGTACTATAAATTCGTTCATTATTTTTCAAAAACTACTTTGGTAATCAGAATGAACCTGCAAATGTCATTGATCTATTAAATATACTATTTCCTGTGGAGCATTTAATAAAAATATTAAAAATAAGTGTTTGACTTTCAATATCTCCTATGTTGAACATTATTTTTAATCTTAACCAAAACGGTGATTTAAATATGTGGCTTTAATGTCCATGGTTGACTGTCAACAGCCAAAATTGATATGTCACACCATAAGCTCCTAGCATGTCAACAATCCGTAAAGTAAAATTGGAATACGGGCAATCACTGAGTTGACCTGCTGAATTACATACACTAGAGTACATGTGAGTTCTCCTTCGTGTCTGTAAAAAAAAAAATATCTTAAAACAAAGACAAAAGAAATTAACAAGGCAATTATGATAAAGTAAAATGAGATTCACTTATACTGTGACTATCATCTGAAGTCATTTTTCAAACCAATGTATCAGTCTTCTTAGGGGTGCTACTTAGCAACAAAATAACATAAGACAACATAACACAGAGGTTTGAGGCAAGAAGTGGAATAAAACTACATGAAACAGATTTTATAAGGGGAATTTTAATTAGGCAGGATGCAATTTAGCTGAAATTGTACTTTGACCATGTAACTGATATTGCTTCCCTTGCACTCATGAACGTTTTGACACATAATAAATACACTCTAGCCCAAATGCCTAGAATTTAAAGAATTGCTGCTTAAGTCTATTAATTTGATTTTAATCATTTTAAACATTATATTGCATAATTTTATACATTAAATAAATTAGTGATAATTTAAAAAGTAATTCCTAACACAGTTGGGCCTCACTTTCTCCCTTGTGATATTTCTTCAATATACAAGTAATTTTCATCTATTTTTTATATATTTTCTCAGTAAGAATATAATTAGCTTATAAGTCACCATTTCTCAAAATGAGTTTAATGGAACAGTAGTAAAAAGAAAAGAAAAAAGACTCCACAGGCAATTAATTTGGGGGAATTCTGGGTTAGAAAGTGTTGAACCTATTTCTTTGCTGTAATACATCTCAGAGTCTTTAAAACTAATATTACTTACCAATCCAAGGAACATGCTTTAGAAAACACCAGCTAAGTAAATGTATCATTGAGCTAATAAGTATTTAGCAAGGGCTATATGGTTGTCTGAATGAATCTTTAAGGTAGCTTAATAAGCAAACTGCTGGATCAGTCTTCAGTCCTATTGCACTTAAAATCACTGAAATGATCAATGAGACAAAAATTTAATTGCCCACTTTACATTTGTTGATCCCCCCAATACTAGATTTGGTGGTGCATGACCTCTGATTCAGCACCAAATATTTTGGAATAGAAAACTTATTAGATTTCCTAGGTTTCCAATTTTGTTTGTGAACATACATACATAGTATTTTAGCAATATCCAGCATTTCTGATCTCTATCTTTATTTTTTGAGTTCCCCCTATCATCCTTCATATTTATTAGTATTATCAACACTTGGACAGTAGATTACTGAATGCTAATTTATGACATTCTTTGTGCATATGAACAAGTACCAGGAGGAAAAGAAAGACAATTCTTTCTCCTGTTGTCATTGTGATTTCAGGAAGTGTTAGCACATTTTTGGCACCCTTGCTTAATAGCCTGCATCTGTTTTAACAAGCCAAATTAAAGAAGAACCTTATTCTTTCAAACTTAGGATTTGTCGTTATTTTGAGATTCATTAGTTTAATTAGAGCATTGTGCTAATGAGTCCAAGGCCATGGATTTGAGTCACATGTAGGCCAGTTAATTTTGTACAGAAAAAATATTTTGTTTCCACCCACACTAGGTCCTTTGCCATTAACCAATCCTCTGATGAATGCCTATTTTTTTATCTTAAAGGAAATCCGTCACTGTGCTATTTTTTTTTAAAGGAGCAAGCAGGATCATATGCATAGGTGGGCAGCACACTTGTTCGTCATTATTAACTAATAGATCTTCAGCCATTACCTCTAAACACATACTTTACTTAAAGGAACTTTCCCAAGGGGGAAAACTCAAGATTTAATCATATTTTTAACAAATGCTCCATTTTAACTGACAAATTTCAAACTGTTCTTTCTCTTATACAAGTATCAACAATTTTTTACTTGAAAAATACTATGTGTAGTATTACAACAAACATAAAAGCAATTAAGAGATTCATGGGCTATTATTATCTGCTAAAATCTAATTACTCTATTTTCATAAAAGAATCCCATTCACTTTAATTCAGTCTGTAAATTATGATTCCATGTTTCTTCTCAGAGCAGATTGTAAATAATAGCACAGAATCTCAATTGGAGTGGATAAAATCATTGCACTGCTTCCTATCCTTTGTCATTTAAAAATAACAAAAATGACAACTGTTCTGAAGAAAAGTTTTGAAGTTTGACTAATGCTCCTTTTGTGTGAAATATAATATACTTAGCAGTTCAAAGTGGAAAAAATCTCATCCAATAGTGGATTGTCATCATAGAACTAGAAAGAAAGATTGATTTGATAGTTTTCTACTTTATGTTCAATACAAAATTCCATTTCATTTGATTTCTCAGGAATTCCATATATCCTTTAAACATGACAGATGATTATATCTGAGAAGAAAAGTGTCCTATGACGGAAAGTCCAAAACTTGAACAAATTTTATAATTTTCAAGATGATAAGTGCACCTCCTCATTCACAGAGGTCCATATTGTACAGATTGCATGTTTTTGGTCCTTTAATTAAAGGACTGAAATCTCTTCCATAAGTGTATGGAGGTTTTGTTTTTATTTTCCCTTTAGTTGCTGATGTGGCTAAGAATCATATTCCAGAAGGCTATAGAAATGATTGAAAACTTTTCAGAATCAAAAATTGAAGTCATTTTTGTACACTTAAATTAATACTCAGTAAAGACCCAAGCCTATAACTTAAATTCTATTTTTAATGATATGTTTTTAATTTCCTCTGGAAGAATAAAAGGAAAGTAATTTTACATGGATAAATAGGAGGTGAATACTGGTATTGTGGAGTCTGAAGCTTATACACAGGGGCTCTCTCTTTTTTTTTTTTTTTGCGGTACACGTGCCTCTCACTGTTGTGGCCTCTCCCATTGCGGAGCACAGTCTCCGGACGCACAGGCTCAGTGGCCATGGCTCACGGGCCCAGCCGGTCAGTGGCATGTGGAATCTTCCTGGACCGGGGCACGAACCCGTGTCCCCTGCATCGGCAGGCGGACTCTCAACCATTGCGCCACAAGGGAAGCCCCACAGGGGCTCTCTTTAACAAAAGGATACAAAATTACTAATACAAAATTTGGTATGAATGAAATATTAATTTATAGACATAAAAGAATCACAACAAGGAATTCCCTGGTGGTCCAGTGGTTAAGACCTTCACTGCCAAGGGCACGGGTTCAATCCCTGGTCGGGGAGCTAAGATCCTGCAAGCAGCGCAGCTCAGCCAAAAATAAAAAACAAAAAAAACAAAAAAAGAATCACAACAAATGACAAATTTATAAAAGCTGACATCACAAAAATCGCAATTGCATATGTGTATTAGTAAACTGCTTGATATATCTCTATGATACGTTTTTTTTTGACATTTTCAGCTGCATATCATTTGATTCTCTCTTCCTATGATGATGATTTTTTAATACCAGGCCTCAGAAAAGGTCTATGCAAGTGAGGGGCCTTAAGCTAAAACTTCATTCACCTCATAATAAATCTGGCTCTGTTTATATCAGTCATTTCATCACTGTGTGGCTGCTCAAATAGTCTAAACTAGTGACAACCTGCTGTTTCAAAATATCTATCTATCTATCTACCTATTTATCTATCTAATCTATTTAACTAGTTATACATATTTATGTATACACACATACATACACACACAAACATTAATCCAAAGCATTAATTTTAATTTTGGAATGTACTTCAGGGCAAATGGCTCCCCAGGGAAGATGTAAGTTATATGGCAGGAGGTGGGGTAGAAGGGGGTATTAATTTTCTGCAAATAAATCGAGGTTACCAATGCTTTCTCCCTGCCTCCCTCAATTAATGGGGTTGTACTCAGCATTATATAACTCAACATCTAGATCTTTAAAATACATGTGGGATGGAAAGGCTATTTAAAGAATTAATTTACCTAAAAATGTGCCTTGAATACACAGTTCTTCATTAAATATTTCTGTATCAATGAATAAATGAACTAACAAATGAGTTGATGAATAATACAGCAATCCCCACCTCCCATTTTCTTTTACCTCAATGTTTGCTTTAGGTGTGTAATGAAGTCTAAATCTATTGGAGCATTCAACCACACTAAACTATCTGTGTCAGGTACTCCATTAGCTGTGTTTATGTTCATTATCTCATTTATTCCTCATAACAATTCTCAATAAACAATTACTGAAATTGGAATTTAGAGAGTTTAAGTAACTTATCAAATGTTCTGCAGCTAGAATGCCATAGAAGCACAAATTGAATCCAAGCTTTCTTGACTCTTAGGTAAAATACACCATAGTTTTTTCTGTTCCCATCATACCATGCTGTAAAATTATAGCCAAAAAAATTTTAAGAGAGAATGTTAAATTAAAATTGTGTTCTGGACAAGTTCCAGACAAAAATGTAATATATAATGGCAAAAGTTACAATAGAATCTCTCATTATTGTGCTATAATCAACAGATTTCTTCAATTTATTCCTTTTCATTTCCATATCCATAAATTGCTCCTCCTATCCCCAGTTTTGAAATGCGGTCTGGTCTGCTTTGGGCAGCAGCACATCAAGGGTGACATGAATGTTAATAGCATGACACCACTATATGCAGAAGGATTAGCCTCATCACGATGGGGCAAACAGGTTTGAAGACCCCAAACAGGTGCTTCTAAAACTATCTAGCAGCATTTTTCATACTATTTCAAAAGGGTTCCCTGGCTGAATAAACTCTTCATAGGTCCCTGCTGGAGAGTCACCACACATATTTGCATACTAAACACACAGGATGTCTTACTCTAAATAAACCTGTTTCCTTTCTGGGCAGCACCCCAACTCCAACGTCCCCCAACTCCAAACATGTTCCTTTGCTGCCCTTTAAAGGTCCTCAGACACAGCACACACACCATCACCGCCCCTTTCCCTGCTGACTTGTATTTCTACTGCAAACTACATGCTTGAACTCAGGCCTGGGGAGCTCAAAGCAAAGTGGTTAGGGGTTTGCGAACAGGGTTTGAACATCAATCTGTATCTCTCCACTATTATTAACTGATAATTCCCTCCGTTTCTTTCCAGGGTCTGCTGTATGAAAGTCACTGTGAAGAGAATGGTACTTCAATTCCCTTTTTGCTGTCACTTCCACTTCCCCCCACACCAGTCTCCATATGAGCATTTTACCCTGCTGGAGTACTTGAAAAGTTGAAAGAGAAGTTGCATAAAATAAGTTTTTAAAGTAATGATAGGGAAGTTGAAATTTTTAAAAATAATTTTAAAAGGAAAAGGGACCTGTACTGCCTTCCCTCCCTCAGGACCCTGAGGCTGCCTATTCTTCATAGCCCTTCTCCTCTTCCCACTTCTCCTCCTCCTCCTCACATACTTTGGAGACAAAAGACTATCTTCTAGTTTTTAAATGTCTTTTCATTTATTATTAGTTGAATAGAACTCTAAGCTAATTTTGTTGAGTTTATTGAACTATAATTTATAGCTTCTAATGTAACAATAAAGATATTGTTTATCTGACGTTTTTGCTAGTTAAGACGGCATCTCATGCTGTAGTTGTTCTGTAAAGTCTAAGAAGCAAGCACTACATTTCAGAGAAAATTTTGATTTGTTATTTTTATACATTGTTAACCCAGAAAAACCCTAGAAGAAGAAGAGATTAGAATGACACAGAGTTAAAAACAAAAGTTAATTTAGTACAAGCTGTAGCAGTATTTAATTCTCCATGAGATATAAGTTTAGGACAACAGCTGACAAATACAGTTTAATACTTTCAATATAAGTATATAATTCTTAAGGTCCTTGACTACATTTGGAGATACACATTTCATTGTCTGTGTCACTAATTGATATATACTTCAAAGTTACCACACATGGTATCTTGCAAAATATTATTGCCTTTACAGAAATCCATTTGGGCTCCCCACCCCAAGTGATACTTGTAAAAAGGGGGAAATTTTAATAATTCATAGGACATTTGGAAACCTCTGTCATTTAGCAAGTTTATGACAAAATTAATTTCACTTTTTCTGATATTTTATTTGTAATTTTTCTATGATTGTTACATCTTATGATTATTTTTGGAGAATAATTTATAATTGCTGGGAGTGGAAGTGTGGGTGTTCAGTAATTCAGTTGCACTCTTCAAGAATAATAACCATCTTTGAATAACATATCATCACTTATTGTGATGAACTGCAAGAGGCTTACCAACAAACATAGCCTACCTACTTCAGCATCTTCCATAGAATAAATGGTCCAAGAATGCAAAACATAAAATGTGAAGCTAGAGTCATGTTATTTTCATATTTATAGGACTTTTCTAAGAAAGATGTCCTGTTGGGAACATGACCCTTAGCCAAGCAGGTAGTATTTCATTGATACTGAGCCTAGGGCACCAGGGAAATGGACCGGTGGAAACTAGGCAGGATGCCAGTGCTCGAACTGAGTATCAGAGCCTGAACACTGGTCCTAGCGGTGGGTACTCAAGTGCCACTCACATAAGTGAGGTAGATGGCTAATTGTACAAACTAGATCACCAGCACTGGACTTGTAGTAAAACTCAGATTTACTGGATTCACCACAAGAACTCTGAATAGTGGGTCTGAAAAGACATCAAATTTGAAAACCTATCAGTTGACAAGATGGAAATTTTTGAAGGATTCTTTGGTATGACATGATTATGTTCAGTCTGAAGGAGAAGCTCCTTTAGTGCTTTGAGCTCCATTAACAGATCTAGGGAAGATGGAGCCTAATAATAACAATATTCACAGTGGAAGGAATCCAGCAACAATATTTCATTTTCACTGTCAATTTTGTGTACATTATTTTTTCCTTAAAAGGAGACCCTTGGATGTTCCAAACACTTTTCCTTCACTATCTAGCCTGTCAGAAAAGATAACCACAATAGGATCAATAGTGTGCCGGACTACATCTGTGGTTTCACTTTATTTAGAAGTTAGTCAAGAAAGGAAAATTAATTGAAAGATTCAAGTGTTGTTTTTTTTTTTTTTTTGCGTAAAAGTAAAATGAATCACGATTCTTCACCTTGTGTAACAGGAAATCCAAAAGGAATAGTTGAGACCAGCTGCGTTTTGGCAACTAAGAAGAATTCTTGTTTTTCATATTTTATCCAAAGAAACTGACATTCAGCTAAGTTTCAGTAATGATGAGATAAAAACTGTTCAATCTGAAAAGAAAACAGAAACCCTATGTTGATTATCTAAACACATGTCTAATCACTTAAAATGGGATGTTTGCAGTACCCCAGTCAATGAAAAATGGCTCAAAATAGCCATCCATTAAACACTATGTTGACTAAACTACAGCCACGGTTGTTAATTAAAAAAAAACTTAAAGCAGTTCTCCTACATGTTTCAATGAAATGCACAGTGTTTTTGTTATCATACATCAGAAAATATAACTGATTTCACAAACCATACAAAAGTTAAATCTACTTACTTCATAGTCATATCTTATAATAGAAATAAAGAGGCTTAAAAAGTAAAGAAGGCTCAGAGTGGTGCGAGATTAATGCACGATTCTTTAAAAATGTATATTTTTATCAATCCCAATATATTTCTTTGGAAACATTATGTGATTATTTTCATAGGTGTGTGTATTTCCTAAGTTTAGGGCAGTCACTGATGCCTACTTCCTGAATACATGACCACATAGGAGTTTTGGTAGGATGGAAAAAATTCAATCTCAATGTTAAAAGAAAGAACAAAAAGGAATTCCGCTTTCCTCAGCAACCAAAATCTCTTTAACTATTTCACCTCAGCAGGCAACATCTGGATAACTCAAGTTAAAGCCTGTCCTAGGGAAACAAGAAAGATAGAAACTGTTAATAGCATTCTGATCCTTCTATGCTTTAAAAGACACGATAATTTTCCCTGCTTGTGTGCTTCCATCACAATACAGGCAAGTAACACACAGATGAAAAGCCTCATCCGGTACAGTTTGCAACTACTTATCTGTAAAAAAAAAAAAAAGAAAAAAAGAAAAAGAGTACAGAAGGAGAAATGCTTTCTTTAGTAGGAAACAGCAACCTTGAAGACAACACCACGTACCTTTTTATTCATTTTACTGCATTAATCAGAGCTCAGTGCTTCAGCAAAGTTCAGCTATACACATTAGGCTGTAATTCCCAGGCTCCAATGAAAGAAATTCCGCTGCAGTTTCTGTCCACTGCAAGTGGGTAGCTGGTCAAGCCTAGGGAGAGAGAAAAAAAAATCTTATATGGCATGATTACCAAAAAATTGCCCCATCCCTACTTAATTACAGAGGTTGTTGGAGTCTTTCCTTCATTGAAAGCCCTTTCTTGTGTGTTTTCATTTCTTATACTCCCCTCCTTGGGCCTTGGTAGTGTTTTTCTCAGAGCAGGGAACCAACTGTTTCAAACTTTTCCAAATTATTTGCCCAAGTACTATGGCAAACTTCTAATATTTTATTATTTGGGGAATGTTGTAAAGGTCAGTCTCAGGACTACAAAAAACCTTGCAAGTCATGTCCAAGAAGGAATGGAGAAGTGTTAGTTTCATTTCACAGGTATGCCCTTTTCAAATTCTTATAATCTATAGCAGTGGAGAGGGGGATGGGTGTTGGAAGACTTTATTCATCCTTCTAAGCTCTCACTAATAGCACCCTCTAGTGTCTCCAGTTGAGCTATGCATTTCTGTCATCAGCTAGGCACAGTAAACTACCAGGCTTTCTCCTGTTTCTGTATCTTCTGCAGAAATTAATTTGCCTTATGTGTACCGGCACCAGTTTCAGCCTTATTTTCATTTGTGACTTGAATGCCCCAACACTAAAAATATCTACGAATTAAATGTAAAAGTGTCTCACAAATTAGGATAGTAAAAATGCTTGGAATTGAGAAAGTACTTTTAACTCTTCAAAACACTTGCATGCACATTATTAGTTTTGTATGTAACAAATATTGTCCTCCCCACCACCACCACACATGTATGTTTGCCCCTGTTTTTAGAGAGAGAAGTAGAATGGTTTCACTTGAGATAAAGAAAACTAATTTGTAACTAAAGCATTCTCTTTGAGCAGTCCCCAATCCATTCAGGTTTATAGTTTTTGTTTTATATTTTTACTTATCTTTATTTCCTAACTCTTGGAGAGTGACAGCTTTTAAACTAAATGTCAGGCACTGTGCTAAGCATTTGAGGTGCATTATTTTATTTAAATATCACTACAACAACTTAAGCTAAATAAGATTATTATCCCCATTTTTAGATGAAGAAACTGAAGCTTCTTAGGATAGCTATCTACAACAAAAGTATAATTCAAGCCACATATACAATTTTAAATTTTATAGAAGCCCATTAAAATATTGAAAATAAGCAAGTTAAATTATTTTAATATTTTATTTAACCTGTTAGTCAAAATATTATCATTTCATCATGCAATTTGTATAAAATATTAATTATATATTTCATATACGTGTGTGTATATGTACATGTGCTCACTTTTCGAAATAGGGTGTGTATTTTATACTCACAGTGCATCTCAATTTGGGTTACTCAAGTTTCAAGGGCTCAGTAGCACATGTGGCTAGTCACTATCTTATACAGTACAGGTCCAGAGATTAATTCACTCACAGCCACACAACTAGAAAATGCCAGAGCCAGAATTCCAAATTTGGTTTAAAACCAAAGTTCTTTTCTTAATCACTGGGCTTCACTGTCTCCTACTAATTCCAATCGTTGTCAATAGTTAATATTAAATATGAAAAATGTCATGGAGAATGTAATTTATCCATTCTTACAGTTTTGTGTCCATACACTCACCTACTTTCTCAGTAACAGTGACAATTTATCGATTATAACATTTACGTACAATATAGGTGCAAGCTGCTGTGGACAACACAAAGATGATGGAATTTGATGTAAAATAACCGGCACATGATGCATAGTAGTCATTCTCATCCATCCGCAAGACCTGTGCATTCTCTCTCTAGACAGTGTATGTGGGAAGGCAGATCACAGTCAGATGGCAGGCTGCTTGATAAGGGGTGTTTCAATGCAAAGGCAACTGAAATCAGAGTATTTGATTAGCTTCATCAATCTCATATCAAGGGTGGTTTTTGCCAGTGAGACGAAAATGTACATGGATAAGAGTTACCAATGCTCATCTCTTTGGGACTTCTTTTACTAGGTCTGCATAGCTGATCAAGCCTTTCTTCAGATTAACGCATTATTTCTCAGTTTTAGTCAATTCTCACTGGCCTGAGAAACATCCTAACTCGAAGTATTTTAATTATCTTGTATAAGCCATTCTATAATTATACAATGGCTTTATAGTTTAATCCTCAGATATTGCACATATTTCTATGTTTATAGGGTACACATTACCATATTTTTTTCCTGATCTTAGTAGAACCCTGGTTCAAGTTCCAAATTGGAACACTGAACAAACAAATGCAATAAATATAACAGTTCCTTCATGGCATCTCCTCCAAAAAACAAATTCCTAAAGTTTCCTTTGGTTAATTATAAAATTTTTGACGTAATGTAAATTCTGAAAATGTGTAATCACACAATCTGAGGACCATATGCTAAGGGTCAGCATAGTGGACTAGAAATGACATGGGTTTGAATTTCCCAACTCTATACTTTATACCTATATAACCTTGGGCATTTTACCTAGTCTCTGTGAATCTCTGTTTCCTCATTTGTTAAAAAAAAATGAAGCTAATAATACCTATCTCATAGGATGGTTTTGAAGATTAATAGGACAATGTATATAATGCAAATGGTGCATAAAAGGCATTCAGTCAATGAGTCCTTCTCTCTGTAAGCAAGCAGAGTCCTCATCAGTCCTTTTAGAGTTAGAGCACCAAGCGGAGGGCTTTTGCCAGGTGTCCTGGCTTTTGGCTATTCCGTTGCTCATTGGTGCCACCATCAGACAGAAAAGGAGAAAAGAAAATGGGAACATTTTTTCCATTATTTTCAGATGTGGATTTCTGTCACTTTTATCAACAATTTCTCAGATGATTTTCTGGGTTACTTAGTTCAACTAGTAGTCTCCTTAGTCTGTAAGTAATGTTGCTACTCTACAGAGATCATTTTCTATTGGACTAGACACATAAAACTAAATGTTGTGCTGTATATATAGAAGAATCCAGATTCACTATAAAGCAACCATTTAGCTGCATTTTGGAGTTTCACACTCTGAATGAAAATCCAGAGTCTGCTACTTTTCAGCTCCATTGGTCTTGTACAAATTACCTGTCTGTGATCTTCAGTTTCAGGAACTGTAAAATGTGGATAATAATATTAACCTCATGAGACTGTCATGATGATAACTTTAAATACTTCATAAGAGTCACTGAATAGTTCTCTCCCCCTGCCTTGGGTTTAGATGGAAATCTTAACACATCAATTAACTGATATCTAATGTGGATGTTATGAATGATTATTAGTGCTCTGAGAGTGCCTCCACAGCATGGCTTTGCCACACTTTCCTGGATCAATCACTGATTTTATTTTCATTGAGTTCCTGCCATCACCTATGACTGAGTCTCATCCAGCAGTGCAAACCCCAAGAGTCAGAGCTGTAAACTGTAACCATTTGACAGCTTCTAATTTCAACTCCAAGACATCTCCCAGCTCCCGAGAAGCGGACAATACATGTGCTGGATACTGTGAATAATGCAGGCAGAGTTACAGGAGGAGTAAAATGTAATAGTAAACACTTCCTGTGTCCTCTTTCATGCAGACTGCACTGAACTGTGGTGCTAATGTCCCTCCCAGTAGTGGCTGTAGGTGTAAAAAAAAAAAGAAAGAAAGAAAGAAAAAGAAGAAAAAAGGCAAGAGGAACAAAATGGGGGGGGGGATGTGAGAATTATCTGAACCAGGGTTTTAACTTTTAAAACTGTCAGGAATTGGAAAGACGGCAGTTACAAAGATGGAGAGGGACATACTAGGGAAAGAAGCCAGAAAGATTGGCCCTTCAATAAAAAAATAATAATAACTTTCCATGAAGAAGCTATTAGATAAAATCAACTCACGATAATTGGCAAAATTTTTCCTTCCTGATGTTCTATCCCTATGCAGATGCATTCCCCCTTCCATTCAGTAGACAAAAATAAAAATGAATACTGTGCTCTTGGCGCCTGAAAACATTATCTACTTTCCCTCCTTTTATTTCAGGAAAGAGAGCTTCCTCCTTCCGAAAACAAAGCAGAGCACTCGAAAGATAAGTTTTTCTGTTGGTTAAGCATGGAAAATGGATGCTAAAACCTAAACCTAAAACCCTACACCTTTCTGGAGAGGAATTTAAAGAATTCACCTGGTTCATTCTCCAGCCTCTGGGTAAATTTAAGGACTTGCTCCTTGGAGCAAGAATCGGAGTAGAACAGCTGGGGAGGTTTTGGTTGTTGTTGCTATTTGCTTTTAATCCCATAACAGGGACGGGGGAATTAGCCCTGCTTCTAGATACCCACGACCCATCCGAGCCATAAACCAGCCAGATTGCCCCTGGTCGCTTTAGTGGTCTTGGAAGACCTGACACCCCGATGCCCGCCCGGGCGTCACCGACTAGGCAGCTGGAGCGCGCTGGCAAGCACCAGTCTTGCGGCTGGGTTCCTCCCTCTCCTGCATCCTTTCCTACCGCGGAAACGCGCTGTCCACGCCCGCGATGCTGCCCGGTCCCCGGCAGCGAAGCGGCTGGACCCCACTAAAGCAGCCCAAAGCCACCGACCTGCTTACGCTCACTCGTACTTGCAATCTGGGGTAGCCAAATGCTAGATCTCCCCCATTACCCCCGTCTCCGCCACCCCCAATCAATCTGAAGGCAATCGAGGTACCAGACCCGGCTCACAGTTGAGTGTGATATATGAAGGCACAGTCTCTCGGCTCCAACTGCGGCTTTGCCGGGCTCCTGCCCCTACTTCCACTAGTCTGTCTTAAGTATCCTTTGTATAGAAAATGGTGCTGCTGGACGCTTGTTCTCTAGCCGGAGTCAGGGCGGTCAGCAGGATCGCTAGAAAAGCACACAGAACAAGAAAAATAAAACTTCCGTAAGATAATTCGAATGAGTTCAACTTAAAGGGAAGCCTAAGAGAGCAGCGAGCGGAGAACCGAGCGGAGCGGAATATGCCCTTGGTTTTGCTCCGCAAAGCGGGAAGCCCTAAAGCGGCGCGTTTTTCCCAGCAGCGGTTCCCGCACTCGAGGGTGCCGCCAGCGCGCTTCCTGCCGCCTTCTTGGGGCGGCGAACAGTAACTTCCTAAGCTTACCTCCATTTCTCCCCTGCCCTTCTTCCCCGGCTCCCCGTTAGCCTGGAGGGGCCGCCCCCGGAGCCGTGGGGTGCAGGGAGTGGGGACCAGAGGGGGGTACCCAGCAGTTGGTGCTGCGCCGCCCCCTCCCAGCAGGCGGTCAGGGCACTGGTTCACTTCTCTCCCCCCACCCGCCTTCCACTCGCTCACCCCCCTTCCTTCCCCCTTCTCCCCCTCTATCGAGTCCCTCCCACTCGCCATTGAAAAGGGCTGGCTCGGCACTGGCTCCTTGCAGTCGGCGAACTGTCAGGGCGGGAGGAGCCGTGAGCTCAAGCTGCACGCAGCGGCCCGCGCGGCAAAGCAAAAAGACAGTTGAACAGAGTGCGCAGAGTGGCACTGGCAGCGGCGACACAGGCAGCCCAGGCAACCCGGGCGGCCCAAACAGCCTCAAAGGAAGCCTTCGCGACTCCAACTGCTCCGCGGACTGCGAGCTGTGGCGGCAGAGCCCCGCTACAGCAGTCGCAGTCTCCGTGGGGCTAGCGGAAGCCTTTTCTCTTTTTTACTTACCACCTCATTTCTACTCTAGTGGCTTGGACAACAAGGTAAGTATCCGGTCCGGGTGCCAGAACAGAGTGCGGCGTGTGAAGCGTGAGTCCCGCACTTACTGCGCGGAGGCTTCCAGCTGCCTGCTCTTGGGGTCTTTGACTAGGACCACAGAGTGATTTTAGAGACGCTTCCTGTGTCTTCCCTTCCCCCATCTCTTCCCTGGAGATAAGAGAAAGAGCAAACCCCGGAGGTGAGTGCGGCTAGAATATCTTTTTGGCACAGCCACCAGTCGGCTTGGCTTGGTTACTTTGCAAAAACTCTCACTTCTGTCAGAAAAGTGTCCGCGCATGAATTTCCTCAACATTGGCCGTGCAAAAAGATCTTTCACTTTAACAGATACAGCCAGCTTCTGCGAAGCTGAGAGAAACTCTTAAGATTGCGGCAGGGGCTGGGAAAAGATCACACTGCGGATTCTCGGGTTAGCCAGGCGAAGCGGTCTGAGCAGAGGGGCAAAGGCCGGAGCCCAGAGCCCGGCTCGGACTTCCAGGGCGGTCCAGCCCCGCTGCGCTCCCATCTCTGGGGTCTCCGGATCTGGATCCGTGCCAGGCTGGCTCTAATCCTTGGGAGCCCGACCCTCGGCGCAGAGAGGAGAGTGCAGCGCGCCACGGAGCGCGCAGGGTCCCCCGTGCAGTTCCGCCTGACGCTCGCCTCCCCGCCCTTCCTTCCCGCCCTACTTCTGGGGCTGTGCTCAGCCAGCACCTGCTGGATGTGGAGATGGTAGGTGTGGAAAATTCTGCCTAGCTCTAAAAAAAGGAACGTCTTATAATTGCGTAGCATAAAAACGGCATCATTTTCTCATTAAAAAAAAAAGACTTTCTAAGAGCGTAGCCGAACATAAAGCGGTTGCTCTTTCTGTAAAGAAATGACTTTTAATCCCTTAGCCAAAACCCGCCTACCTATCCCATAAATGAATGACGTGGACTACGATAGGACCGAAAAACAGATTATGTGTCCACAAAGGAATTAATTTTTTAAGCGCGTAGCCATAAAACAGCCCCTTTTCGCGATAATGAATGCCTCTTAAGAGAGTCATCGGAAAAGGTGACTTTTTAAAAGCTCATAGCGGCAAATAGGTCTTTTCTTTAGAGACTTGGAAGAGCGGAGCGGCAGTCTGCCCTCGGTTGGAGACACGACTTGCATGTGCGCGCTTAGCCGCAAATTGGCATCCTCCCCTTGAAAAAATAAAGGGGTGTGTGTGTGTGTGTGTGTGTGTGTGTGTGTGTGTGTGTGTCACTTTCCAAGAGCGTATAGCTCCAACCACTTCCTTTTCTCCCCCAAGGAAAGACTTATAGAGCTCAACAGCAAACGGCGTCTCCGCTTTCAGAATGAATTATTCTGTGCTTCACTGCTTTGGCCTCCTTTGCGGTTTGGGGTGTGGGGCGCTGGGGCGCGCATGTGGAGTGCGTGTGCGCGCGCGTCTGCGGGCGGGCGGTCGAGTCTCCAAGCGGTGTGCCCTTCCAAAATGTTGGCTAGGGGGCTGGGAATAGAAACTTGCGCCACTGCGGCACACACCCACAAAGCAAAGACTTGAGAGAAGAGGGAGGGGCGAAGACAAAAGAATAAATAAAATTAAGCAGGGAGAACCAAACAAAAGCGAGTCCTTGCGTGGAAACATCCCAAGCTTGGGTTTAAACCCCACATAGGAGCCGTTACTGTGGGAAGGAAAGTGTGTGGAAGAAATTGTTTAAACATCGCGATAGGCGGTGAAGGGGACAGGAAATATGGGGAGGGGGACAGGAAATATGGGGAGGGGGCGAGGGTGTTGACACCGCTTGCGTGCTCTTAGAGCTGCAACAAGGAAACAACCTGAGGAGCGTGCGAAGAATCCTCAACATTGAGCAAAACACCGGAGAAGGTAGCGGCACTTTAGACTAAAGAGACTCCTCCCATCCCATGAAAGGTTAAAACAGGTGTGACTCAAGGAAAAAAAGGGTACTTGCGGGCACCTTCGGAACTTGGGGAAGACTAAATGGAATTCCACTCTCAATCTTGTTTGAAACAATCACGGCGGGAAATCTCAGCCTTAGGGCTATCCTTTCCCGGGCGAGTGGGGGGACATTTGAAAGCAAGTCGAAGTAATAGTATTTGTATGTGTTTCCCCCTTTCTTGCCTTTGTCTGGTTCGTCGGAGGAAGCGCGGACGGTGTGCGGGCGGTTCTGACGAATGAACCCAGAGATGGACGCGCTAAGGTCTAAAGATACCTTCCTCCCTCCGCTAAAATAAGAATTGCCGCGCGCAGCTCACGCGGGCTGAATCCGGCCAACTCCGCGCTGCGCCTGCCAAGCGGCGAGGGAACGCCTCCGCCAGCGAGGCCCGAGAACCTCGTTCTCCAGACGCCTTCGCACGGGCAGCCCCTCCTTCTGGCAATGATGTCAGCCCCGGAGCGCCTCGGCGGGCGGAGAGGAGGCCGAGCGGCTGGTCCCGGCCTGTGCGCAGCCGCCCTCGCTTCTCTTGGCCTCCTTCCCGCGCTCTCCCTCTCGGCCCATCCATCACGCTCACTCGCTCCCCACAGGCGCGCCGAGGCGGCCGGGGCGGGGGAGGTTACTGCGGTCCCGGCCGCGGCCGGTTTTGAACCCGGAATCTGATACAGATGTAGGGTCTTCCCGCACTCCTTCCCTCCTTGTCCCTGTCCCCCACGACCCTCCCCCCCAGTCCTTCCTGTTTTCAGCTTGCACCTTCACTTTTCACTATGAATCTACTTATTTAGCGGCATTCTAGAGGGCTAGTTCTTCAGATGAAATAATAGTTACCAGTGTTAAATTTCCGCTTTTTCTCTCCTCCCTGGATTATAAGGAAGGGGGATGTGAAGACCGGTATCCTTAAAATCCTGTGGCTGTCTCTTTGCTTTCAACAGAACAAGCTCCCTAGAAGGCGAAGAGGGTCGTCTTCCCAGTGAAATGGTGAGGTGTGGGAGGGGGACGATTGGAGGCGCTGGCACAGGGTGGAGAGTCCCCTTAAGTGAGAGAAGGGACTGAAAATTGGAAGTTACGAAAGGCTCTAGGAGCTGCTGCCGCAGGGGCAGGCCACCGTCCTCTTTATTATAAAGCTGCGCAGTCACTCCTAGAGACCGGCGCGCCAAATTGGGAAGATTCAGAAATGGGCTTTTAAAGACGGAAGCCCGCTGCGACTTCCTTTCTGAGTTTGCTCTTCTCCCTTTAAGGGAGCAACCCCCTGCTTCCCCGAATTAGAGGCTAATCCGTTTCCCCTGATTGCAGACAATTTTTTTCTTTAGCTCTGGGAGAAGGACCGCAGCGCGCAGTTGGAGAAGGTTGTACAGGGCAAGAGGGAGGGGATGAAGGCAGCGTGTGTGGAGGCGTCTGGGCCTCGGAACTGAGTTTCCTTCCCAAGGAAATTATCTTCAGAGAGGATCGCAACAAACTGCTTACCTATTGACTGTATTTTGGTTTGGAGGCAGGTAGGAGATTTGGGGGAAAGGGAGCAGGAGCAAAGAATTCTTCTGTTTTATAAATCTGGGGTTTTGTTTTCTTCCCTTGGGTGGAAGGCTTCCCTTACATGTTATATCAACAAAGGCAGCAAACTTAGAGTTGCTATGCGTTTGAAATACAGGAATGGGAAGGAAACTCAGACCAAGCATAAAAGCGCATTCAGTTTTTAGAGTTCAATCATTTGCTAAAGGTTTAAAGGAGACTTTTTTTTTTAATCACCTGAATGCGATTCTGATGGATGCCCAAGCAATGTTGGGTTTTGGCAGCTGGGAGGCCTGGCAGAAGGAATTGCAGTTTTCACATTATTTCTTCTCTTTGTATTCAAAACTTTATGTTCTTTGAAAGATAGAAATTCCTGATAGAGAACTTCCAGACTGCTGGTGGCAGGAAGAAATCTGGTAAGGGATTTAGAAAGCAGAAAATTCTCCTTTTCTCTGTGCAACCAGTCCACAACAGCCTTTAGTCAGGATTTACAAGGTTCTTGGCGAAGAGAGGGGAGGCGTGCGGACAAGGAGACTTTATATAAACCACTGGTTTAAGCTAAATTGACAAAATATGTATGGCTGCCACATTTTCTATTAGTAGGAAGGGGAATTATTCAGGGGATGAAATTTTGAAATCTGATTTTCTCCAATAATCTTGCTTCATGTATTTTAAAGGAGGGTCATCTGTTTATTTATTCACCAAAGAATCTGCAAACATTAATTAGTCACCTACTGTGCCAGACAATGTGCTAGGCTACAGGAATGCAAAAGAGAATGGGAAAAGGTTGTTCGGGTTTCTGTGAGCCAGGAGACTTTGACAAATTTATGATACAATGTGATTAATGCTCTAATTGAACATAATGGAGGGAGGAATTAATTTTTGCTAAAAGGTTGAAAAAAAGATTCATAAAGAAGGTGTCTCTCTGGCTTTGAAAAATAGGCATTCATAGGCAGTGGCTAGCCAGGAGGTAGACCTGGAAGAACCTGATACAGACTTAAGTAAGGAGAGGGCGGGTGGGGGTGAGGCTTGATGTTCCACTGTGGAGTTAGGGGGTTTGTGTGTGTATTTTGTAGGCATAGTCCACTTTGAAGATTTTTAAAGCAGATATGTTAAAAACAACAACAACAAAACAGGGTGAGAAAATTAGGCAGTAGGTGGCACACAATAGAAACATTTTTGTTGTTGTCTTTAAATGTGTATTTGAATAAACTAATGCATTGGAATAGAGAGTTGAGGTAAATAAGGTAAGAAGATACTGTAACATCCAGAAAAGAGGACAAATGAATGAAGAGGGCCTAAGGTAAATCAATAAAACTAAGAATGTCATTTTGGAAAAGAGAATTTCTCTTTAGTAATAATCATCTCTATAGTTTTATCTTTAGGCTCATCTCAGCTTCCACACCCAACCTTCTAAATTCCCCATCTTCCACCATCAGAGTAAACTCCTTCAGTCACTTGCAAGCACACTTATGCCCACCACACTTCATTTTCCACACACCTCCCTGCATCATCTCCGTGCACCATATCATCTCTCCCATCCTTACCCCCTTCAGCTCTTTCTCTACCAACCATCAGAGTCCCTTAATCTTGGCTTTTTCCTCCTCTTGAGGCACTAGCAAACACCTCTATCTCTATTCTTTTTCCTTCTCCCGTCAGTCTTCCCTCGCTGCTTCTTCCCTGCATTACCTACCTAGGTAATTTCTCCACTAATCCCCATTTTACTTCTTTCTTCCCACTAGCTACCTTGGACTCTCTTCCCCTTCAGTGACCTCAAAGATGTTTTTTTAAAAAAGGAACCACGGAACCTCTACTTTAAACTTACAGATTTTTCAAATTTTCCTCACAAGAATATTTCTTGCCGTCTATGTATGTCTTTTGCTGTTTTATTTCAAACAAGATTTATAGTGGAATTCCTTGGATTTCTTATATTTTTTATCATGCCTGCAAATGTCTGTTTTCCTTTGGTTACAGCTAGGGATTTAAATATTGTACTTTGGGGAGTATTTTCAACTTTTCTGAATTTCTCACCACACACTCCTGAAACTGTTTCTCGGCATCCCATTCTTTCTGGTGTGTCCTCTTCCCATGGGTCATTATTTCTGTTTTCAGTGAAAGTTTCTTTCTCATTTTTATTCCCCCTCCTTTTTGCTTTGTGGAATTGTCACAGTGGCTCAAATTTAAATATTTTGAGAGGGTATCCGCCTCAGACAGATCTCTCCTAACACACACACACACACACACACACACACACAAAGGACTTTAAGGCCTTTGTCAAAGCATGTTCATACGAACATACACAGTTACTATGTCAATCTTCAGAGGCAAAGGAACCCTTGCTTTGTACTGCATTTGTAGAAAGTTATTTTTGTGTGTGTGGGAAATGGGCAATTCTCAAATTGTCCGTATCTCCACATGCACTGAGGTTGGCTCAACATCACTGGGAATTGGGGAGGTAAGAAAGAGTATGCCATAAAAATAGATGATACATTCTTTCATCAATGACATAGGTAAATTTTACCTTTGTGAAAAATAAAATTTATAAGTATATTTAATTGGATTGACTTTATAACATTCCAAATTACATGTCATTGTCTGAGCAGAGTTCTATTATCTGAAGACTTTATTGATCATTCAGTATCCAGAATGAAGAAAACTAGGTAAGATGCCTTGATATTCCAGACTGGCTTGCATTGTTTAAGTTAATCTAATCCTATTTGAAAAGGTGTCATTTTTCAATAGAAGTTCATCTAGAAGGCATCATCCCCAAAATGTGCTCATCTTTTGTTAAGAGAAAACATCAAATAACCTGTATGTAATGGTCCCTCAAGATTTATGCCCTGTGCAACATTAATTGTAAAACACAGGTTTATCACATGGAGAAAGCTATTTTAGGGTGAAAAGTGTCTTGAGATTTGGTTACATCTGTAGAAAGACTGCATTCTCATTATCAAACAGTAAAAATAAATTGGATAAAGAGTCTTTTTCAATTACGGTTTTTGAATTAGAAGAGTGGCTTGGCAGAAATCATAAATGCTTCTATTATCTTTTACACTCTAAACATCCTCAACTGATCAAGGATTTTAAGCTGCCCTTTTAATTGACTTTAATGTGTTAAGCATCAAATCAGTATAATAAATTTTGAATCTAAGGGTGACAATGGCTATAGTTGTCATTTCCAGCCCAGATCTGAAAGAATGATTTTTTCCACCTAATCTGCTCATCTTGAATATGTAGATTTGGGAAAACAAAAAGAGGAAAGGCAAAAGAAAGAAGAGAATAAATTCTAGGAGAGGATTTTTCTCTCTCAATAAAAACTATATTAATCTTACATATCCTTTAGCATGACAATAAAACTAATTTCCTGATGGATTTTAATTAAACTATATGAAAATTCCTTTCTTTTTAAATCTTCAAGTTATTAGAATGCAAATCAAGATTGTACTGATTTTTACAATTCATTTATTGTCATATGATATGAAAACAGAACATTAAATTTTCTGCCACCCTCTTGTTTCAATTCATTCTCCTAGTTTAATTTATACAGTATCTGGGCTTCCCTGGTGGCGCAGTGGTTGAGAGTCCGCCTGCCGATTCAGGGGACATGGGTTCGTGTCCCAGTCCGGGAAGATCGCACATGCCGCGGAGCGGCTGGGCCCGTGAGCCATGGCCGCTGGGCCTGCGCGAGAGGCCCGCATACTGAAAACAAATAAAAAATTATACAGTATCCTATATTTTATATAATTTTAAAAGTAAATATTTTAGTCTAATAAAAAACTTTGAGTAGAAAAAGAAAGCATGGTTGTACCTATTTTTTCAGTGAGGAAACTGAAGGTCAGACAGGTGAAATCCTATCTCTAAGGCTTTCCAGTTAGTAAGAGGGGAAGCCTATACAGGACTTTTAGCTTCCAAACCAGGGCTTTTCCCAACACCTGCCTTGCCTCGCATTTCTTTGAGTATATTTCCTCAAAGTTCTGAATATAAAAAAAAAAAAGAAAACAAAAAAGAATGCTTCTTGGATTAAAAAATAAAAATTTCAAAGACAAGTATATTCAAATATATCTAAATAAGTCTTTTAACTGTTTACTTGTGTCATATTCTCCTCCTCTTACTAACCCTGTAAATATTATATAATAAAATAATAAGACTATTGAAATTTAACAGTACATGCTCATATATGCTCATACACTTCCTCTGTTTTATTTATAAGAATAATTCAAATTATGACCCATCATAATGACACTCCATAAACTTTAATTTTACTTAATGTGGCACATATTTAGTGTTATTGCCTAATTCGTTTTTCTTTTAGGACATCTATATTTTATATAGGATTTGTTTTAGAGAATATTTGACAATGATTTGTAAATACTGATTTTCTTCTGATATGCCATCTTTGAAGCAAAATATCTTTGGGAATCAATTGTGTGTAGGTTTGTATCATATCAACCAAAGGACATTAAGCTCCCAATACGCAAATCATTTTCTGTTGTCTTCAGGATTATAAACTCCTTTTTCCTGTGGTTTTGGGTACAGGAAATGAGAGCAGAGGTTTATTTAAATTGTGTGAACACAAGGTATTTTATGATTTATATTTTATTAGTATCCAGAGAGTGATCTTGAGCAAATAACTTCATCTCCCTGGAATACAGTTTTCCCAAATGTAAAATGAAGAAGTTTTACATTATTTCAAGGCCCTTTCCAATGAAAAAAATTTATATGATGTTTTACAGAAAGCTCTACCATGTATTCTTTCCTTGTCCCTTGGCTCTGCAGGTATTTCCAGTTTCAACACATTGATTCATTAGCCCTCAATATCTAAAAACCTATTGCTGGTCCAGCATTACAATACTTTAAATGTGGTGGTTGGACTGGGTTGAGAAAGGGGGTCCTTAAGGAAATTTAAGGCAGTATCTCCTTTGAGAAGGTTATATTCTGATTGGGCAAAAACAATAAGCAACAACAACAAAAAAGTAATATATAGTCACATTAGATTAAATTTAACAAATATCGAGTGCCAGGTGGTACATTATAATGTACCAAGAATGGTCCAAGTTTCATAAACTCTGGAAGTGGAAGGGACCAGAAAGATCATTTAGTCCAACCCCTTAATTTTACAGATAAGAAAACTAAGTCTCAGAGATGTGAAATGAGTGTTAACTGGAGCTCATGTAAGGTATTGGGTGATAACATTATTTAATTTACTCTACAACCTTACCTGTTCCCTCCTTTGCTCAAATGCAGGAATAGTTTTGTACCTTATCAGAAAGTTAAATATATCCAGGACTTGCTTGTTTATTTCTTTGGCTTTATTAAGCTGGACAATTTCCCAATCTGACTTAGGTATAGAAAATGCTATGTTTTCCACACTTTGTTTTGAACTTAGATTATTAAAAACACGTCTATTGTGCATATGATGTTATAAAACATGCAAAATGTATCTTGACGTGAAGGTAGAGTGAATAGACTAAAGCATCGATGCATTAAAGTATATAAATATTTTAACTCTTTAAAAAGGACTTGAAAAGCCCATTTACTTAAGATAGCAAGAAACGTACATACCCCAAAGGATGGTTTTGTTTTTATAAATACATATTTACCTAAGGACTTTAATGTACATTTTCCTGAAGGTTTAAATATAATTTGGGAAAGATTTTAAGTGAATTTTCTAAACTTCGGTCTGCTTGTTGCATGATCTTATTGCTCATGTCGAGGGTTGTATGTGTAAGGGAATATGGGTCAGGTAAATGTAGGCAAAATGTGCCAAAGCAAAGCTTACCTTTCTCCCCTGCATAACCTTAGACTGCTTTATTTTACTTTTGGCAGAGGGGAAAGAAGGGGACAAAAAATAAATCAAGTAGAGAAGAACACTGCCAGAGTGTTAGGTGATAGGGCCTGGTTTTCAGTTTAGTGTGAAATATGCAACCTTTTTGAAACTGCCTAGGCTGGCTTCTCTCTCACTTCTCATATTGTATATTTGGAATATCTCAACTGTTATTTGACACTTGTTTGCTAGTTTTACTAGGATCAAATATCTTCAAAAAAAAACATGGGAATACATTAAATTTTTTTAAAAAGACGCTTAAGAATGGGTAATAAACATACACGAAAACACACAAACAATAAAACTTTTACATGGAGAATTTGCTCTACCGTCATCAGGAAGGATTTCATTGTTTTTTCTGCTTACACCAGGAAAAAAATTGCTCAGTTTAAGAATGTTATTTTAGCCTTCAGTCAGGCTCCACATTTCTTACAACATCCTTTGTCCTGCAACTTTTCTTAGCTCATGAACTCGGTTTTAACATCCATGAGATAAAACACTTACGATATATGCTGGCCATTTTGTAAAGTGAATGAGTGCAAAGAAGGAGTATTTGAAGAAGGGAGTTTGAATCCATTAAATATCATATGGCTTCTGAATGACTTCGAATTGCATACAAGAGTAAACAGTTATGGTAATATAAGGCCAATGCTAAAAAATTATATAGCAGTGTAGCTGTTAACAGAATCTAAACACTTGAGAAATAGAGCCAATACACAACTTCTAATTAATCACCATCACTGCTGATGACTTGTTATTTTAAACTCCAGTTTCTAGGAAGTTATATTCTATTCCTGTGCTTCTCAAACTTTAATGTGCATACCATTCATCTGGGGAACCCCGTTAAAATGCAGATCCTGATTCAGTAGATTCTATCTGGGGCCTGAAATTCTGCATTTCTAACAAGTTCCCTGGGGATGTAGATGCTGCTGCCTTTCAAACCACACTGAAAACAAAGGGTTAATTCTTAATCTGGTAAACAAGCATGAAAAGGTGAAGTAAGCAAAAGGTAACAGATTCTTTTTTTTTTTTTTTTTTTTTTGGCTGCATTGGATCTCCCTTGCTGCGCGCGGGCTTTCTCTAGTTGCAGCGAGTGGGGGCTACTCTTCGTTGCAGTGTGTGGGCTTCTCATTGTCGTGGCTTCTCTTATTGCAGAGCACGGGCTCTAAGCGTATGGGCTTCAGTAGTTGCAGCACGTTGCCTCAGTAGTTGTGGCTAGAGGGTGCGGGCTTCAGTAGTTGCTGTGCGTGGGCTCAGTAGTTGTGGTGCAAGGACTTAGTTGCTCCAGGGCATGTGGGATCTTCCCGGACCAGGGATTGAACCTGTGTCCCCTGCATTAGCAGGCGGATTCTTAACCACTGCGCCACCAGGGAAGTCTGGTAACAGATTTTAAAAAAAAGATTCAATGTAGCTGTTTTGCAAGGGGTGGAATATTTAAAAATTAAAAATGATATACAATTATTGCATTTGGGTATTAAAATTGATTTTAACCTTTGATGTAACTATATCAGTTGAAACTGTAGCTCAGAATAAAAAAACAGTTGCTTGCTCATTTTATACTCAAATCTATTTTATAAGGACTATGTACATACATTTATACCATTTCAAAAAGAAAACCATTGACCACGTGGTGTCAATAGCTTACCAATATTTTAAAAACTTTTCCAACAAGATCCCAAAATTCTGAGTTTAATATGGTATAGATCTTTGAAGATATTCATTTGTGACATATTGGAAATGAACATATCAGTTAATTATTCAGATATCAGAGTAAAATGACCAATTAAATTTTCATTTACCTAGCTCGAAGACATTATTTTTATTTTCTTTTTAGTATCTGACATTTTTTAGGGCAACAACAACAACAACAATGAAAGAGACTTGGTAGAGGTTATTTTATATTTGCTATCCCCTAAAACTCCCCTCAAAGCAGGAACAAATGGTAAATTAGACATTTAGTAAATTAGACATGGTGCCTAGCTACTTTCTTTACACTTAGATTTTTATCATAGACTACAGCAGAATAGCCATTTAATCTAAGTGAACTTTTCATCATAATCCGTTTAGGAAATCTTCGTAGTTCTATTTCTTTATGTGCAGTACATCTTGGTATGGAACCAGTGTCAAATTAAAACAAACAACATTGAAAGGAGCTATTGAAATAAGTCAAGTTGTAAGTGTTTAAACTGTGTTTGTTAGGAGGCACAGCTGTGGATCCGGCAGGGTTAGGGAAACAACTGAAAAAGTTGTCACTTCAAAGCTGGGATTCATGTCTTAATTATGGCATTGGGATTCAGCAGCTACCGCCTTTCCGGTGAAACTCTATTAGTCTTTTCTAAGCTCTGATACTTTAATAGCAACCAGTAGAGCTTGTTTGGTGGCAACTTGAGGATCCCAGTGAACTAAAGGGCCAACTGGATTGAAATGGTTTTTGTAAGTGCTAAATGAACTTGTGTGTCTGCCAAAATGCCTTGGATTTCATTACCCTTAACATTATTTAATAATGTTAAGCATTGACTGTTTCTATGTGCCTGAGGAAGCATGTATAGCAAGCAAAATACCATATATCTTTTTTTAAAGGGGGAAACTCCAGAATAGACAGAGGAGAAGAAATACAAAAAACAGAACAACAACAAAAAAACGGATGAAGAATAACAGAGCTCTTAGATTCCTATTTTCAAAGGCTAGAGATGGAAAATCGCTCTATAGAAAGTAGAGATAGTACTTCTATGAAAATACACTGGTCAAGACTTGAGACAGAATGAGGAAAAATTGAGTTAATTTACAATGGCACTAAAACTCAAAAACTATATAGAATTGAATATGATGTAAAGCACCAGACAATTTCAGGATCATACAACTGTAAGAAAAAATAGGAGATAATTTCTTGCACTAACCTAACAAATATTAGAAATGCTAAAAATATTAAACAATTTTGTGAATTAGAGTAATCAAATCTGGCTGTATAACTCTAGGTCAGTTCTCCTTTTTCCTGTTTCAGAGGCAATATGGTTACATATTAATAGAATGTGATTTTTTAGTTTGAGGAAAATATTGTTTAACTGGACAGAATTTTAATTATAAGTCATATAATTTTAGTAAAGATTTAAAATAGGTGTCAGTGTAGATTGAACACAATCAGCCAGTAGATAATATCATATAATGTACATTAAATGTTGAAGTACTTATAATTACTAATAATATGTTAGTATCGCAAAAGTTAGTAATAGCATTACTAAGGAAATGGGTGGATTATATTCACTAGAAAAAACTAGAATTCCAAGTTAAGGTTAGGTTCCAGGATGGAGACTGACAACTCAAGGAAGCATCATCTTTCAAAGAAATGGAAGACATTCTGAGAATATAATGTTTAATATTTCCTTTGAAAATGTCCTTACACTTTATATCTTCTTTATATCATACACTAATGTTAGCAACTAAATCACTTAAGAACATGCTTTGCCAGTAACTGAAACAACTGAGTTTTGGGGGAAGAAAAAACCAAAAACAAAGTAGATTCATCATGAGTCTCTGCATTAAATCTAAAGTAATTACCTGAAATAGTACCTCTCAGTAAGTATGAAAGGCACTACTACCAGGTTTTTAACTATGTGAATGATTACATTATCATTTTAAACCTGTTTTTTTGCACTTCAGGATTTTACAGATTTTGTCTCCTCTGAAACTCACAACAGTCCTGTGAAACAGGTACTAGACCATTTTGACATATGAGGAAAGCCACATAGACAAGTTTTTTTTTTTTTTTCCTTAAGTTCACATATCTATTGAATGTCAAAGACAGCATGATCCCTGGGACAATATTCATTCCATCAGCTAGTGTGTGTGCTAAAATTTTAGGTTCAAATATGTTTAAGACTATACATCAAAGGAACAATTAACAATGTATTTATTATGTTTAATCTTTCAGGAGTTTTGGGTTTGTATTAGAAAGTTGTGGTGAGCACTCATTGAATTTTATTCAGCACAATTAGAATAATATCACTGGCCTTAGTAATTTCAAACATATAAATATGCAATGACACAATAGTCATAGTGGGCTGGGAAATAAAGATGTGATCATATTGAACAAGAGAAGAGTACTAGGATGAATAAATCTGATAAGGCTTTTTAGGAAAAATTGAGGATTTGGTTCCAATTTAAAATAGGTTCTGGCACAAGAGCCAAGTTCCTAATAGTTTTCTTTCTGTGTGAAGATAAAAATATTTGTGAGAATAGGTCTGGAGGGAGAGTTTTTGGAAGAAAAAAGGAAAATCTATTATTGCTATGGCTTGGCTTAGATATAGAATGTTAAATCACAATCTAAGGTGTATCGCTCTAAGTCCTGGCAATCCTTGCAACCTGGAACTTTGGGAGGTTTCAGGTTTCTCATTTATTTGAATTACATTCAAGCATTTCTGTAAGATAGATTTTTGTAATAGTAGTTAACCACGTGGGGTGAATAGTTCTACCCACTGGGAGTTCACACTTCATTTTCCCTTGGAAGAACTAGATTAGTAGAAGGTATTATAAAAATATATTTTGTTGTCAGAGAAGCAAACCCTGTTTAGTTTCTTTAATGAATCTCATGAGATAATTAGTAGACTTAAAAGTGTAAACGATGACACATATTCTGCCATAGTGCTACTGAATATAAAAGACAAACACTGTCCTTATTGTAATGTTTCCTTAAAAACTACAGTTCCTCTACATAAAATTGATATTTGTTGGTGAATTTCTCCTGACAAAAGACTTCACATATAATCATCTAACACTCCAAATAATCCTGTGAGTTAGGTGGTGCAGACATTTTTATCCTCCTTGTCTTTTTTCTTTTCAAATGAAGAATCAACCTAGTCCAGAATTAGCTAAATGGCTTGCCTAAGACCACCGAATTAGGAGTAGCTTCAAATTCCATGAGCTTTTCACTCTGCTAAATAGATTGGGTCACTGGTTGTAGATAACTTATCCTGGGAATTATGCAATGATTTAAAATTTTTAATAAAGCAAGGAAGAGAAAGGAGATGTCTCTTAGACATTTACTGTGTTAGGGTTAACATTTCTCTGCAGACAACAATGCAAAGGTTATGAGATAAATACTCAAGCTTGACGGAACTAGCAGTATGCTGAGGTAACTCATAACTAGCAATGTTTTGATGAAAATATACTTAATTTGTTCGCTGTTAGGATTTTCCTTCTGTTCTCATTATTAGTGCCTCCAACTAAAGAAAGAGGGAAATTTTAGTGAAATACATGCTCGTAGACATGAAATATCCCTGAATCTCTAGTTTATTGTGTTTTTGTTTGTTTTTTGCTTAGGAAGGTCATCCTTTGGGATTTTTGGTCTTTGTGCATAACTTGCAATTTTTTCTAAAGTAACTTACTAAAACGCAAATACTGTTTAAATGTGATCAGTTACACCTACTTAAGATTTGTTGTTTTCCAGAAGGTTCCATTTCTTTTGAAGTGACTTGCCCAAGGTAACAAAAGCTAGTTAGTGACAGTCTGGAACAGAATTTATCTCTCTCTGGACAGTGTGCTTTTCACTACATCATACAGTATTACATCTTTTACCATGGTAAAAGAGCTTATGTAAATAATGCAAAATTAGATGTGTAATGATCATATAGCCTGAAATGTTCCAAAGTGCTACAACTAATTTGGTTATAGATTTGAATAATAAATATCAAACAAGAGTGTATTAAGTAGCAAAGGTGGTGATTCTTTTTGAACAAATTAAAGATGTTAACTCATTGACAGATTTTATGAAAAAACCCTACATTTTATAAGGCAATATTACATATTTCAAATAATTTACTAACTTGAATATTAGATATATCTTGTACATGCAATTTAAAATTTGACTGAAATTTCACTATAATACTCTGCTGTATCACAACATAGATCTGTCTTGAATCTAAGAATTTTGTTTTGAAAAATACTATAAAAACAGTTCTGTAGTCATCTTAATTTTAATAGCATGTCCCTGTTACCTAGGACCCCAAAATACATTAAAGTTTTAAAGTTCCATAAACACTATGAATGATCCAATTTATTAAACTTATGTTTTGCTTATTTACAGAAAATTAAATATTTTACCTGTTTATTTTAAAGGTGTTTGCTCTCCTGCTAAAAATGTCTAACATGTTAGGCTTTTAATAGATTAATGTAGTGGAGTTGTAAACTTTTGCTTAGCAAGCACACCTTCAAAGGTCATGTTGTTTTTCAAAATATAAATTAAAGACTTTTGGTTAACTGTAAGGAAATAGTTTAAAAGCCAAAAACCTCAGTCATATTTTGCTCGAGTTATACTTGTTTGAATGAAAATTTATTTTACATAACTAAGATTATATGTTTTTTTCTTTCAAAATTTAAGGAGTTTTCATTAGGAACAAACAACAGCATTTTATCTTCCAGTTATTGGTCTACAATTTTTTTTCTTTTCTTTTTAGCAGAGCCATGTATTTTTTCTGCATAGCATAAATTCTTTTAAGAAATAATTTGAACTTCATTTGATTTCCAGAGAATATTTCTAGGTGTAGTTTTTTTTTAATAGCATGATTGTTTTTAACTATTATACAGATAAATTTTAAAATATTAGCTATGTGGTGAAAAAGGCAGCATAGAAGAATCTTCTCCTTTCAGAAGCTACTAAAGACAAACAGGTAAAGTTGGAAACTGTTAAACGACTAAAAGGGGACAAAAATTTTCTTAGCTCTTCTAGAAAAGACTTACTTGATAAGCTGATTCTCAAAACTAACAAGTTTACAATAACTGAAAAATCCATAGTCATTTAACCGAAAATGATGGTTACAATATAAATGTACATCTATTCACAACTATTCTTTTTGCACACTTGATAATCACTACATATATTTTTGCACTATATATATATAGTTTGCACACTTGATAACCACTATATGTATATATATATATAGATGTGTATATATGTATACACACTTAAATAAGAGAGGAGGCTTCTGATTATTTTGGCCCAACATAATCAGAAGCCTCCTCTGTTGTTTAGTAGTCTTTATCTTAAACATCTACATCTGTACCCCTGTGAGGTAGGAAGTATTCTTTCTCCATGTTATAAATATGGAAATTGAGACTTGCCCAAAGTTAAACAGATAGTAAACGACTAAGTCAGGAATCAACTTCAGATATGTTTTACTTCGCAGCCCAGACTTAACTACAATGACAAATAGAAGTTTATTTTTGTCTACATTTAAAATTTTTTTATTTTATATTGGAGTATAGTTGATTAACAATGTCATGTTAGTTTCAGGTGTACAGCAGAGTGATTCAGTTACAGATATACATGTATCTATTCTTTTTCAAATTATTTTCCCATTTTTGTTTTTACAGAATATTGATCAGTATTGTGTATTGTCTACATTTTTGAAATTCCATTTAACTACATTAATAATGACTATGTACATGGATATTTTATTTTTATTTCTCTTTAGACATGTTTCAAATTATATTCATTTCTCAGCTTTATTAACTGTATTAGAGCTGTAGAATAGCATGCCTTGAGGAAACAAAAACTACATCAGTTAAAGTAGATAGTAAGTTTTTTTTTTCCTTCTGGACATCTTAATTTTAGGAGAAATATTTAATCTATAAAATCACCTGTGATTAACAATTCAGTTACAGCCTGGAAGATGCAGACACACACTTTACTGATCTAATTTAAAACCTAGACTTTATCCTTTGATAATCACATTTTTTGTTGTAGATTATATAATCAATTTCAGCAAATTAAAATTATAGATGGCTTATGATCTTTCTCATCAAAGACTGTTGCATTTTAATTTCATTTGTATTAGAAATTTGACAGGTTTGATCTAGAGGCATGTAGCAATTTTTATTTTTAATGCATTTGCTTGGACAATCCCAAGTTTAAATAATAGCTTTCAGTTCTAGTCTCTGTTCAGAAATCCTTATACATAACTCTAGGATAAATACTAGAAGAATAAAATGTCTCACACCATTAAACAACTAAATCATTAACATTCTCTTGAACCACAAAGGGAGGATTGAACTTACAATTAATCTGCACAGTATCACATCTAGTTGAATCAATGAATTATTTTAACTGATTTTTTCAAATTAACTGTTAGTTTTATTTTTATGTAGACATTAGACTATTGTCCAAATAACTGAGTTTGTATTTCTACTTCAGACAAGCACAGTACAGCAATTCCTTATTCTTTAATCACATCCTTAGGGCTTATCAGCCAGGATGGAAAAACAGTGAGTCAAGGTTATTGATCAAACATCAGTCAAAAGTTAAAATATCTTGTCTTTGATATTTTTAAAATAGTTAACATTATCGTCATGCAATAGTGATGCAAATGCAGTGCAAATATAGAACATAGATGAACACACATGCCTCTGCTTGATAAGTACAAACAAGAAGCTTAATATGGTGGAATTTTGACTAAGTAGATTCTCATTCTAGTAGGCACACATTATGCATTTTTAAATTATAGTGATATTTTGGGAATTCCCTGGCTGTCCAGTGGTTAGGATTCTGTGCTTTCACTGCCGAGGGCTGGGGTTCGATCCTTGGCTGGGGAACTAAGATCCCACAAGCCGTGTGGCACAGCCCTAAGAAAAATAATATAGTGATATTTTTAAATCTTGAAGAAAATAGAATCACTTTTCTAAAATACAAGTACACATACATACACGCACACCCCTTTTAAAATTTGTGATACATGGTGGCCTTCAAATTAGATATAGACAAGTATACATTTATATTTAATAATGCTTAACAATTGTATTTCTCTGAGTAATATTCAGTGCCACTTTGTTACTTAAGAATTCTAGTGTTCACAGAAAATAACCTATTCTGTGGAACTTAGGTTGTCTTCCTGATATTAGGATATGTTACCACCAGATAGCAGTGTTGTTGAATAATTTAGTTCTTGTTTGGTAGGTGTTTCAATCAGACATGGACTTTTTCTTCTTGTAATATACAGAATATCTGAAATTGTACACAAATCACAATTACATACATATTCAAAACATTTTTAAAAATAAATATTTGGGCCCAACTCATTGTAGTTATCTTATCTTATATCAACAATTAATACTTATTCAAACCCTACTCTTATCCAGAGACTTTGATTAGCTTATTTCTGACTCCATATTTTGTAATATTTTCCTGAACTATTTTGTTTTGAAAAAATATCTTAGATACCTGGAAATTTAAGATAGAAATTTTAGAAGAATATTCTACAAAGTTAGAGATTTGAACTAAACCCATCATCTCTTAGATACAAATTATTGTACTGCTTATGGATTTTTAAAAGGAATACCTGCAACTGAAATTTCTATCATCTTTCAGTTAAATAATAAATCATAAACATATGTGGTTCTGTTAAGAAAGTGACTCCATTTCTATTGAGGCATTGTGCTAGGTTCTTTGTTATGAGGAGTCAAACACTTAATTTTTTTGATATAGTGTGATAAGTGATATAAATGAACTTAATAAGCTTTTTAAAGATTCACAAAAGAAGATAGATTTCTTCCAATTCACTTGATTTACTATGAATTTCTGTATAACTACCCAAATAGTTTCCTGGTTGTGAAATAAAATGAATGCCCATTGAACATTTTTTTTTGAGAGACTGTACAAATAAGTCATGAGACATGAAAAAAATTGAATCACTCAGAAGAACAGAACTGAAAGATAGGAAGGTTTAAATATTTTAAATGTTATACATTTGTATTCATAAGGGACCACAAACACTGAACACTGATATGTTCTAAATAAGTTTTTAAAATTAGGTGTTACACCTAACCTTATAAAACCAGATGAGATGGTAAATAACTAAGTAATATTTTCTAAATATTATTACAAGTGCATTTATAGAATTTTGATACACATATTATTCATATATTAGACATTAGTATTTATGGAGAGACTTTTGTGGATAAAAATGCCCATATATTCTTGCTTAGACAAATGGTATATACTTATTAGACACTAGCAGCACTTTGACCCCTTAGTAACTGGCACAAACATATTCCACATCACAGAAAGTTGCCAAGTTCACACAGTAGAAAGACTGACCTGATACCTCATTAAGGTTTTTGCCCAGCACTCACACTCTTCCACTTCCCACCCCCTTATCTTTTCCTTCTACTATGTTTCTCCTTTTTCCACTGAATTTTCACCCCCTTTCTTTATAAAGTGAATTGTTGAAAAATTAAATATTTTACTACAAGTCACACTATTATCTATTTCTATTCTTCTACATATGTGCATCTACGCCAAAAAGAAAGTTTGAAAATTCATTTTATTATTGTGTTTTTAAATTATCCCTTTTTCTAAAAATAAAAACAAAATTTACAATTAAGAATATGTTCTCGGGCTGTTTAAGGCAAATATTTGCCCTCTGCTCTGAATTTGGCCCCTTGCTTGCTCTCAGTAGTCTGGAGATGTGCAATAAAGGAACATATGCCCAGGAGAATCAAGCTTTGATTTATATATCTAAATGTTGCCTGATAAAAACAAACATATAAGGAAGAAATAGAAAATATGAACAGACCAATCACAAGCAGTGAAATTGAAACTGTGATTAAAAATCTTCCAACATACAAAAGCCCAGGACCAGATGGCTTCACAGGCGACTTCTATCAAACATTTAGAGAAGAGCTAACACCTATACTTCTCAAACTCTTCCAAAATATAGCAGAGGGAGGAACACTCCCAAACTCCTTCTACGAGGCCACCATCACCCTGATACCAAAACCAGGCAAAGATGTCACAAAGAAAGAAAACTACAGGCCAATATCACTGATAAACATAGATGCAAAAATCCTCAACAAAATACTAGCAAACAGAGTCCAACAGCACATTAAAAGATCATACACCATGATCAAGTGGGCTTTATGCCAGGAATGCAAGGATTCTTCAATATACGCAAATCAATCAATGTGATAGACCATATTAACAATTTGAAGGAAAAAAAATATGATCATCTCAATAGATGCAGAGAAAGCTTTCAACAAAATTCAACACCCATTTATGATAAAAACCCTCCAGAAAGTAGGCATAGAGGGAACTTACCTCAACATAACAAAGGCCATATATGACAAACCCATAGCCAACATCATTCTCAATGGTGAAAACTGAAACCGTTTCCACTAAGATGAGGAGCAAAACAAGGTTGCCCACTCTCACCACTATTATTCAACATAGTTTTGGTAGTTTTAGCCACAGCAATCAGAGAAGTAAAAGAAAAGGAATCCAAATCGGAAAAGAAGAAGTAAAGCTTTTGCTGTTTGCAGATGACATGATACTATACATAGAGAATCCTAAAGATGCTACCAGAAAACTGCTAGAGCTAATCAATGAATTTGGTAAAGTAGCAAGATAAAAAAATTAATGTACAGAAATCTCTTGCATTCCTATACACTAATGATGAAAAATCTGAAAGTGAAATTAAGAAAACACTCCCATTTACCATTGCAACAAAAAGAATAAAATATCTAGGAATAAACTTACCTAAGGAGACAAAAGACCTGTATGCAGAAAATTATAAGACACTGATGAAAGAAATTAAAGATGATACAAATAGATGGAGAGATATACCATGTTCTTGGATTGGAAGAATCAACATTGTGAAAATGACTCTACTACCCAAAGCAATCTACAGATTCAATGCAATCCCTATCAAACTACCACTCGCATTTTTCACAGAACTAGAATAAAATATTTCACAATTTGTATGGAAACACAAAAGACTCCGAATAGCCAAAGCAATCTTGAGAAAGAAAAACGGAGCTGGAGGAATCAGGCCTCTGGACTTCAGACTATACTACAAACATACAGTAATCAAGACATTATGGTACTGGCACAAAAACAGAAATATAGATCAATGGAACAGGATAGAAAGCCAGGAGATAAACCTACATACATATGGTCACCTTATCTTCGATAAAGGAGGCAAGAATATACAGTGGAGAAAAGGCAGCCTCTTCAAATAGTGGTGCTGGGAAAACTGGACAGCTACATGTAAAAGAATGAAGTTAGAACACTCCCTAACACCATACACAAAAATAAACTCAAAATGGATTAAAGACCTAAATGTAAGGCTAGACACTATCAGACTCTTAAAGGAAAACATAGGCAGAACACTCTATGACATAAATCACAGAAAGATCCTTTTTGACCCACCTCCTAGAGAAATGGAAATAAAACCAAAAATAAACAAATGGGACCTAATGAAACTTCAAAGCTTTTGCACAGCAAAGGAAACCATAAACAAGATCAGAAGACAACCCTCAGAATGGGAGAAAATATTTGTAAATGAAGCAACTGACAAAGGATTAATCTCCAAAATATACAAGCAGCTCATGCAGCTCAATATCAAAAAAACAAACAGCCCAATCCAAAAATGGGCAGAAGACCTAAAAAGACATTTCTCCAAAGAAGTTACACAGATTGCCAACAAGCACATGAAAGAATGCTCAACATCATTAATCATTAGAGAAATGCAAATCAAAACTACAATGAGATATCATCTCACACTGGTCAGAATGGCCATCATCAAAAAATCTACAAACAATAAATGCTGGAGAGAGTGTGGAGAAAAGGGAACCCTCTTGCACTGTTGGTGGGAATGTAAATTGATATAGCCACTATGGAGAACAGTATGGAGGTTCCTGAAAAAAATAAAAATAGAACTACCATACAACCCAGCAATCCCACTACTGGGCATATACCCTGAGAAAACCATAATTCAAAAAGAGTCATGTACCACAATGTTCATTGCAGCTCTATTTACAATAGCCAGGACATGGAAGCAACCTGAGTGTCCATCATCGGATGAATGGATAAAGAAGATGTGGTACATATACACAATGGAATATTACTAAGCCATTAAAAGGAACAAAATTGAGTTGTTTTTAGTGAGGTGGATGGACCTAGAGTCTGTCATACAGAGTGAAATAAGTCAGAAAGAGAAAAACAAATACCTTATGCTAACACATTTATATGGAATCTAAAAAACAAACAAACAAAAATGGTCATGAAGAACCTAGGGGCAAGACGGGAATAAAGACACAGACCTACTGGAGAATGGACTTGAGGATACTTGAAGGGGGAAGGGTAAGATGGGACAAAGTGAGAGAGTGCCATGGACATATCAACACTACCAAATGTACAATAGATAGCTAGTGGGAAGCAGCCGCATAGCACAGGGAGATCAGCTCGGTGCTTTGTGACCACCTAGAGGGGTGGGATAGGGAGGGTGGGAAGGAGGGAGATGCAAGAGGGAAGAGATATGGGGATATATGTATATGTATAACTGATTCACTTTGTTATAAAGCAGAAACTAACACACCATTGTAAAGCAGTTATACTCCAATAAAGATGTTGAAATAAACCAACAAACAAACATATAAATATATAGATATATTTTGTCTAGCATTTTGAACAAAGGTGATATGAGATGGATAGCTTTGCTCTAATTAAAATGATTCTCTATGAGAAGCATTATATTAATGTACCTATTTGTTTTTCATCTAGGATATGATGCAGCAATAGCTTTCTTTTAAAAACTAAGACCCTTTCTGCTGCTATCCACTAACACTTGAAAAAGCAGCAAAACCAAAACCAAACTAATCCTATTATAATACTTTCAGTTCATCATTCAATTTAAGGCCTGTGATAGCTTATATTTAACTTTTAGGAATATTTAGTTTAAGTTTTAAAAGTTTTTCATTCTTTTTGTAAAAAAACATACAATTTTTTTAAGTTAATTATCCCATCTGGGCTTAAAATAAGGTAATTTTAATAGATAGAGTTGTTACTTATTCAGCTCAGAAGAATTTAAAACAAATAACAGGGTTTTAAAGAGAATCATTTATATCTTTTTTCGTCACTACATAAAAGGCTCTTGAGCTTCAAGAGGAGGGCTACTTGGAGGGCTACTTCTTTATTTATTTATTTTTTTGTATCATTAACAGAAGCAGCTATTTTATTTTGTTTAATTTTTAACATCTTTATTAGGTATAATTGCTTTACAATGTTGTGTTAGTTTCTCAGGGCTACTTCATTTTAAAGTTATTAACAAAAGCTAAGATGGGCTGCATTTTGTGTCTGAATAACAACTTTCTTCAACATAAACTGATTGAAAAGCATTTGCATAGAAATAGTACATTTACCCTTGATTATTTTCAAAGGGAAGGAAATAGTCAAGCATGATTTTCCAGAACGAAATAAAGAAACTTTTCTTTCATTAGTGAAAGTCACATTTTACTTTCACTTGGAGTGATATAAATATTGTAAAACTTTATCTACAAAGGCAATTCATATAGGAAAAATACATATTTTAAAAATAGAAATATTTTGTCATTAAATAAAACTAAAATTATATGTGTAGCAGGGTAATATATAACATTAAATATCAATTATTTGTTTTGCAAAAGACTTTGTAAATAGTGTAAATAGATTGGTCATAGACCCTTAAATAATAGGGTCCAGACTCTATTAAAAATGGCATTTGTTACTCACATGTAACATGTATGACTAAGAGTTATGTTTAGAAGAGAATATAAGTGAAAGATGCTTAGTAGATACAAGAATCTGGGAGGCCAAAATCTGTTAATGAACTTTATTTTAATTAAACAATAAAATGCTGACAGATTTGTAAAGACATTGGTACAGTAGCAATGTGCTTTCTTTTTTTTTTTTTAATTTTATTTATTTTTTGTCTGCACTGGGTCTCCGTTGCTGCATGTGGGCTTTCTCTAGTTGCAGCTAGCAGGGGCTACACTTCCTTGCGGTGCACAGGCTTCTCATTGTGGTGGCTTCTCTTGTTGTGGAGCACGGACTCGAGGGGCTCAGGATTCAGTAGTTGCATCATGTGGGCTCAGTAGTTGCTGCACGCGGGCCCAAGAGGGTGCAGGCTTCAGTAGTTGAGGCGCGCGGGCTCTAGGGCAGGCGCTCTCTAGAGCGCAGGCTCAGTAGTTGTGGCACATGGGCTTGGTTGCTCCACAGCATGTGGGATCTTCCTGGACCAGGGATCGAACTCGTGTCACCTGCATTCCAGGTGGATTCTTAACCACTGCACCATCAGGGAAGTCCCCAACAATGTGCGTTCTTTAAGAAGTGGTTACTAGAGAAAATACTTGACTGAGGGAATTCAGAAAACTGGTCTTCCTGCAAGTGGGGAAGATATTCTTCCTGTCCTTTATAGTTTTGTGTATAAAGGACAATAATACACATGCAAATGTTATCCCTGCATGCATATATTGGAAGAGATAGAGTGCACAATATGTCTACTCAAGTTGTTATTGACAAACTGTCTTCCATCTTAGAGGAAATCTATCAAATTAAATATAGGTGCTTTTCTTTATTTTCTCCCAGCTTGTCTTTGTATTGCCTTTGTTACCTTTTCATTACAGTTACTTGTGCTGATGCCATATATTGCACTTTGCTTGGATTCAAATAATTCTGTTGACTAAAACTCATCTTTTTGGATCCATTTTATTTCCTGCTTCTCACCACAACACCTTTTTTTTTTTTGTGGTACACGGGCCTCCCACCGCTGTGGCCTCCCCCACCGCAGAGCACAGGCTCCGGACGCGCAGGTCCAGTGGCCATGGCCCACGGGCCCAGCCGCTCCACGGCATGCGGGATCCTCCCGGACTGGGGCACGAACCCACGTCCCCCGCATCGGCAGGCGGACTCCGAACCAGTACACCACCAGGGAAGCCCCACAACACCTTTTATATTGTCTGCCATGCCTCTATCAACTCAAATAAGCCATTTCTCTTTGCTTATTTAAGCACCTGCTGCTCACTCCACATCAAAGTTACGTTATTAAGAGGCCCACACATTCTGATAATTTCCACTTATTTATTAATGTCCACCTGCATAAAATAAGATTTTTCTGCACACCCAGCTTGCATATTCCCCAGATACTTGGATTTAATCTTTTCTTACTGACACAGTAATTTATACAGATGATTGAATATTAGTGGAAAGTCTGGCTAAATACCTAGACAGAATATATGAAGTAGAACCATATGAAATTGCTATTTTTTAGGTTAAAATTGATTATCAGCACTTTCATATGGTTCAACCTAATAATCAAAGGCCACAGTCCAGAAGATTTACTGAAAGGGAGAAATCATAGCTTTATTGTTAACTCCAAAATTATGTTGTCAGTGGAGATATTTCCTGTATATAATCCTCAGATATGCAGATTTGTCAAGATCATTACATAAGGCTTAAGTAAAAATTACTGCTGGAGAAATCTTTATGAATAATGCATATTTTAGGAGAAAGTGAGATTTGTAAAGTTGGGACTTCTGATCTAATTTTCACATGAGTTCCCCAAAATGAAACATAGTTCCATTTAATGTCCTTAGTGCAAATTATCCAATTATTACAACATAAATTTCAATGAGATGTAGCATGAAGCAAATCTATTTTCCAATTCAATTACTTATTGAATAAGTAGACATTTTTCTAATGAGAAGATAGTATTTGGATCAAATGATAGTATTTAGTTCTTTTAACAGATTTATAGTGTTTTTACTTTAATAAAGATTATAGAAACACATGGAATGAGACCTCCATATATTTGTTTATCCTATTACCAGAAAGCTGAGAAAATTTGACTCCTAAGGAAAAGTTAAATGAACAAAATCATTTGCCATCAAGTACCTTTCCCATTTTTCCTAAAGTTATATTTTCATACAGATCAACTCTTTAATGGGTGAGCCCTTTGATAATCTTGATCTAGATTCTAATTCCAAGACATTGCTAGCTTTTGTTTGTTTGTTTTATCATAGGTGAACACATAAACATTTTGTCATGTATAAAGTCTGTTTAGTAGTTAAGTAGAGCCTGAGCTTTGGAGTCAGATAAATATGCTTTCAGACTGTAGCTACATACCTTAATAGCTCTGAGACCTTGGACAAGTTACTTAAGCTCTTACCTTTTGTCCTCATATGTAAATAGAAGTGACAATAACAGTACATATATTATAGGACTGTTGTATTAAATGTACTTAGCATAGTGCTTGGCCTGGAAGAAGTACTCAATAAAATGGTAACTACTATTATTTTAATAATTGATTATATACATTAGAAGTTATATTAAGATGAATGCATCAACTGTTGAATGTATCAAGATATTTGTCACCATAATAATTTTCAGAAACATGGATCTTTATTTCCTTTATATTTTAACAGGATTATGACTTGCAAGAATTTACCAGCATATAAATAATCCTGGAAAGAGGAGTTCAATAGCCTGAGTGGAGGACTATCCAATTTCCTAGATTTAAAAAAATCACGTATTGATAGTGTGATTACCGATAAATTTCGACTATTTGCTAAATAGTGGAAATTTTAGACTTCGTGAATTAGCCGCAGTGCTGGTAATAGAAGTCAGTACAAATAAAGAATATTCTTTCTTTACAGCTTAAGCAATGCTAATGTGATACGATCTCCCTTTTTACCAAATGCAAGTCTTTTCATACTCTTAGTAAGATTAATCCCAATTCTTTTGGAAAATTCCTCAGAATTGTTTTAAAAGGTATTATATCATTAAAGTTGCCACTTTAATTTAGATTTTCGTGGTGATTCCAAATATTGTTTATCTAGAAGAATGCCACAAAACGTGAAATAGCAGTGTCATATTTAAAGTGGTTCTGGTCATTTTTAATTAACCAGGGAGAAAGAAAGAACAAATTTAAGACTGTTTAAAATGTCGTTAATTTATTAGAAAAAGTTTTAAATTTATTTAAAATTTATTGTCTACAAATCTTTAGTAATGTATTTATTGGTTTAACTGAGGAAATTCTATTTTAAAGTAAATATGTTAATTCATCCTTCTCAAATGACTACTCAGTTAACATGTATGTGGTAGTGGGTTTCCTTTATTTTATGCCTGAAATTATATTTTATTTCTAAACTGATCACATTGTCAGATCAAAGAGGTAATAAAGTATAATTATTTATTTTTCAATTGAATATTCACAAATATTTTAATTTTGAACCAGATATTGAAATAAGCTAGCTAAGTATGCAAGTTTTAAAAAGATTCATATAATAATAATAATAATAATAATAATGGGTATACTATAAAATGCCATGATAAAAGACATTTGGTTAAAGATATTTCTTGGCCCTACTCATAAAGACTAATTTTCCTGAGAAACTTAACTCAGTCCTAGAAAGTGATCCAAGAATAATATTTTTCTTTCATTTTTTTAACATGATAGTCAGAGTTTTGAAACAATAAATATAACCTATATAAAAATAGCTAAGAAAATACTCAATTTCCATTTATGAAAATGGAAGTGACAAAAATACTGATAGAATCACTTACTGTCATTACTCTTAGAAGTTGCAGTTTCCCTTTGCGATGTATTTAAAGATGATGAATATATCAAACTTTATTCTAAGGAAGACTTTTTTTTGTGAATATAAAAGGTAATAATCAGATTTAACGTTCTTTCTCTATTGATTCTATTCCTACTCACTTGATCTGTTTTAAAAGTGCTTATGCAGCTGCTTCCCACTAGCTATCTAGGATGGCAGGGAGACGCAAGAGGGAGGAGATATGGGGATATATGTATATGTATAGCTGATTCACTTTGTTATAAAGCAGAAACTGACACACCATTGTAAAGCAATTATACTCCAATAAAGATATTAAAAAACATTTAAAAAAATAACAATGCTTATAGAATATTTAAATGTACTAGTTATTTGTAGAATTTTAGTCCCCCCTTCTTCCCAAATAAATATATACAGAGGATGAATTTTTGAGACCCTAAATTCTCTTTCTTTCCACAATTTAGTTTCATACAGTTTTCTGGCATTCTTTAAACTAGACACTTGCTTCTTTTAATTTTAAATACTGTATATTTCATATATACATATTAAACATATACACATGTACATACATACATACATGTGTGTATTTTTTAATCAGTATTTGTTGTAACATCTCAAAAAGGAATGTCAAATATTCTAAGGCTCTAATACTAGAATAGAACCATTATATTTACCACAATAATTTTCATTGGTTACATGTATTATATTTAGAGCATCTTCACACTAAAATAAGTGATCATGACAAAAAGATATAGGGCAAAATAAACAGAAAGCTTACCCCCTTCAAATAAAAGGAAAAAAGGTTCAGTAATATATATGAAAATAACATTGAATAAGTGAAGTACATTTTTCTTGAATAATTTAGTACATTTTATGTGAATACTTTAAAGGACTATAAAGTGGGGAGATCAACAAGACTGTATAAGTGAAGGGGAGAAGAAAGGTTGCTATTCAAACTCAATTTAAATTGGTTGTCTTTGTAATCACATATGGTTGAATGTTTTGATCTCCTTATAAAAATGAATATTCTAAAGGTTTACTAATTTTTGAAAATTGGGAAGAAATATTTACATTTTTCCCTTGTCTTGGGGTATGCCAAAAAAAAATTGCTGGAAGAATAGAAAGAATGAAAGTGAAGGAATGTTTTGTATTTGCTAAAGCACAGCCACTTAAAGGGTTTGATTTCCACTAGAAAAAGTTGTTTTGTTTTAAAAGGAGAGAATGTGCATTTGGTGTTTCTCACCTTTCGTGGTTGTGACAATTCTCTTAGATATCTTAAATTCTCTAACTGCAGATTTGTCATAATCTCCACAGTACACCTGTTTAAAAAATTGTAGCCCAGAGAAACCTGAAACCACAAAAGAAACTTTTCTCAAGATGATAAGTCACAAGGAGTGTAAATTTCAGTTACCTCACCTGTGGGAATTTCTTTTCTTATTACTTTTCAACTAATAAGGCACCTAGGTGATGGGAATTTTAATCTCACTGAAGAACTAAATCTCTCTATGCAAATTAAATTTGCACAAGCAAGTTAAAAATTGAGTTTAGCCTTAGGCTTAAACTGGTGGAAAGATAATAGGCAATGTGGAATTTGGTACTTGACCACACTTATTGAGTGCAGGAAAAATGCAACAACAAAAAATTCATAAACTTTCTTGATGTTGGCAGGGGCCAGTGTCTATATTCCTTGCTGTTTTTCCTTACCAACTGGATTCATGCAATAACATCTGAACATGTGCAGAAGAGCAGAGAGTAAACAATGTTTTACTCATACCTTCTGTGAAATCTGAAAGATGTAGGTTTTCTACTGTCAAAAACATCAAGGATGTGGTCTTATAGACCTATGCATCTAACAATCAGGGAGAGGCAATGAGTTAAATACTCCTAATTCAACAAAGTTCAAATAGTTTAACTTTTAACAGAAACCTCTTAGTAAAACTTACTGATGTAAAGGTGAACAGGGAGAATCAATATCTAAGGCAGACAGTGACTGGAATTGATAAATTAATTCATAAGGTCGAATCAACCTGTGAAGATGGTTGTCTAATGGAGACTATTGAAGAAGAGAACACAGTATGTTTCCTTTAGCTGGTAAGGTAGTTTCCTCTCTCCCCAGTCATCTTTATCTGATTTTCTTGTATATTAACAAAATCTTAGATCAGACCTTTCAACTTCCGTTAGCTATGTGGTTGTTTGCTTGAATGTCTCTTAACCTTAAAAACATTAGAATAACTTTTTCTTACACCTAGAAATACTTATGAATGACAGTTCTTTTAAAGATTTGTTGTTTGTTTTATTCCAAGTTTTCTTTAGTAAGTTCTCAGAGCCTCATGGAAAAAAATCATGGAATTTCATTATCAGAATGGGTGAAAACATGTTGGCCAACCAGAAGAAAGTATTTTATGAAAGTAGCATACTGCTTTCCATTAATCTTTCAAACATCCTGTAATATTACTGTAATCTCTATATTTTCTACACCTGAATATTTGCATAATTTCTTGCTATTCTGTACAATACACACTACTGTTACTATTCTAGACTCAACACTTGGCAGATAGTTCATCTTAGTAATGCCATACCTGAAATTTGGTATTTTACCCTGTATCGGATTTTCCTACAATAAATGTACTTAAGGTTTACATAATTTTTGCTTCAGTTTGCAATTATACAAATTTACTAGTAAGTCATCAGCTAGCAGGATTAAAATGGAAGAACTCAAAGCATTAAGTATTGGCCATTCCCGTTTTATTGTAACAATTTATCAAGGAAGAAGCTATTCTCTGAGAGGCAGTCAACTGTAGTTAGCTATATTTTGGCTTCCATGGTATAGAGCAACCTCATCTTGAATTTCAGAGCAACTACATCTATACATAAAATATACATCTCTTAAATGTGCCATCAAGTCAATTACTAATTAAAGTTATTCTCATAGGCAGTTTTATCTTTAACATTTTGTTTGGAGTGAATTAGGCACATTGACATGTTGCATTACCAAGAACTAAACTTAATTTGAAGAGATAAATATGATTCAGTCCTCAGATATTTGCCATTTACACTCTTAATTAATAATAAAAATGGTATGTGTGTAAATGTGAGAAAGTGTGTGAATTTATATGTGTGTGTGTGAGAGAGAGAGAGAGAGAGAGATCAGAAAAAATAGTATTTTAATTCACCCAGCAACATACCATTGGGTAGACAAGCTAATAGAGATACTTTTTATTAGAGGGCGGAAATTCCAGGAGTTTAGAACCCATGTGTCAGCAAACTGTATATTCAAAACCTCTTGATCCTCATATATCACTCTAGTACGAAGAAATTTCCTACATAGGCATAGCTCCTAAGTCATAAAGTGCACCTGAACAGTTCATAAAATATTAAATGTAAAGGTCTACAACTTCTCAACTTTCAAATTTCTTATTAATGGAAGAAATGAGCACTCATGTTAATCAAATTCCTGGAAATCATAATTTCCTCAAAATAAAGCACCCATATCTGTTACTTCTATAAATCCAGAGAGGAAAATTCAGCTATGAAAATAACTTTAGCCTGTTACAGGCCCAGTCTTTATTAAAGGCAAAGGTAAAACCCTGATTATTTCCCACACTTCAAAGTACGTTCAAGTTAATTAAGTATTAACATTCACTACCTGAGTCTTTATTTAAAATCATATTTATTCAAACTATGGAAATCTTCAATTCTCTATTTGCACAGGAAGCAAAAATTATTTTTTCTTTTAATTGAAAAGAAATTAAAAGAAACAGTGAACATTAATTCAGAGATGCAAAACAAAAATAACAGTGATCTCTGAAAATAAATGTTAACTTTTATTCAAATTTAATACATGTTTATATATTTACATTGAAAAGGAACATGATCTGGGCATCAATAAGTCCATCAGTTTGCTTCTATATTTGTGGCATTTGATTAGCTACCTACATTACATTATAAGGATGTCTACTTCCCCAAAGTGTTTTGATCTTTGCTTTTAGATTAATACAGAATGCAATACTTGCTGAGGAATTTAAGGTACTCTCCTTGGTCATGAAAAATAATTTAATATATCTTAGGTTATCTGGCACTGCCCAGTAGGAATTCTATATAGGAATTAGAATTCTATTCGAATTCTAATAGAATTCTATTCTATATAGGAATTAAGGGAAAAGTCACATATGTTTGTGTTTGACTCTTTTTACTGTAGCTAGCCTAATCGTTAATCTTTAGAGGCCAAGATGAAAGTTTAGGTAGATGATTAATGACTTCACTTTACTAGTGGTCTCTTTAAGCATATTGATCATAAGAAAAATATGATCTATATTTATCATATTTATCATTAGTACAATTACAATTAATATATAAAGCTAGCTTGATGGCTAAAATTTTAACTCATTTTAAATTAACTTTTATAATAAATAACTTCTCTAAAAATCTTAGATTAAAATATATTCTCTTATTTAGCCTGAACATTTTCCTACAAAACATGTTCATTCTCCTGACTTTACCTTATCTGTTCTTGGCACTAACTATCAGTCACTTAAAAAACCTTGGAGTATTCCCTCTTTCTTATCCCCATATTCCAGTCTAAACTTCAGACTTTCTATCTTGCAATCTCCTTTCCTTAAAATTCTTCCTATGCCTTGCAACCACTTATCCAAAACATTTAAAGAACTCCATGAACCTCTTCCTAACTCCATTATGCAAAAGTGTTCTTTGGTACTCCCATAGCATTATATTTTTTCCTTTGTCAGTTAGCCTATTCAATGTACCATATTATTTATCTTGTACAAGTCTTGTCTTATCTCCCCCACCATAAAAAACCTAATGTAAAGTTCCTCTATTATATAAATTTAACATAGTGTTTTACATACTGAGGGTGCTTCAAAATTAAAGATCAACTAGATGGTTGGATGGACAGATAGATAGAAAAGCATGAGTATCCTAACAACACATTTTCCATAGGTAAATCATGCATACCTTAAATTAAATACAGAATACAAAGTACCCCTGTACTGTGCTGTTCAATATGGTAGTTACTAGCACATGTAGCTATTTAAATAAAAATTAAGAACTCATTTTCTCAGTTGCACTAGCTACATTTCAAGTGTTTAACAGCCACCTTTGGCTACCATATTGGACCTTGCAGATATAGACTATTTCTATCATCACAAAAAGTTCTGTTGCATAGCACTGCTCTAGAAAGTTTTGATGGAGAAATGAATGTGAGAAACACGTGTCTCCGGAATTCTAGGAAAGTCATAATCATAAAGTAACAAGGCATAGGATTCCCACTTCCCCATATTAAAAAGTATAAATTACAGCAATTTACAATGTAAATAATTATTCCCTGAAAAACATTTATATCAGTATCATTCTAATCACATTTTCATTTAACCTATAAGTTTTTGCAACACCAATATAAAACTCAAAATATAATAGACATAGATAGTAAGTTGCCATAATCTCTACACAAATATGCATTAAATGCTTTAACAGATCAGACTTAATTGGAATTAAGAATGCAGAAGTGTGGGCTGGCTTTTGAAAATTTTAAAAGCTTCTTCTAGTCTAAAGCCTAGAAACACCTTTCCAGCATATCCTACCTCCAAAAGTATTATGGACTTTTTGTTTTTTAATCCAAGAAATAGCCATAAGATCATATTGAAAACACAAATTTATATGCCTTACTTCCCCTTTTCCAAAATCTAAAATTGTGCAAAGACAATTAACCTTTTCTTAGTTTGTAGCCATTACAGCAAATTGGAGGATCCTGCCGTATAATGATGGACCTCTGCCATGCGTTGTCTGCTTTTTGACTTTAGATTTTTGGTTTCTTGAAATCCAACTCAAAGTGTTTGACCTACCACAGGAAAACCCTTTTGTGAGTAAGAAGGATTCCACAGATCACATGCCAGAGAGGTCTTGCCTCAGATGCTCTCAAGTTCATAGTCTTATGAAGAAGCTACCAAGCTTGGGTGAGACAAAAATTTGCTATCCTACTTACAGAATTGGAAATCCCTCTCTAAGATAATACGAATTGATATCAAGAAGCATTAGAGTTAAGAACAGCTTCATAACTGAAGAAAATTGAAATTAATATGTAGGTAATTATTAATTCTTAGTGACATAATATGTGATTAATATTCAAGAATTGACCACCTTCCTCAGCTTCAGGAAACAAATACTGTTAGTCAAAGGGACTAGGATCATACCTAGTGCACATATATAGTATTGTGAATCTATGCATTCTACTGTTTCATAATCCTACTGCAGATTCCCAATTCTATGTGTTAGGTTTATAGAACTGTTATAAAAATCCAAGGTAGAAAGCCCAGTTAGTGGATACAGCATTTTTATCTGAGCTTCCCTTAGCAGGCAAATAAGGGTAGCAGAGTCTTTGCCTCATTTTGAATTCCTAGAATATTTTGTGCCTGCATTTCAGAGTCCTGAATGATTTTCTGCTAACAGCACTTTATCCATCAGGGAACACAGAGTCATTGCATCCCTGAAATTAAAGGGACCTTAGAGGTCCTGCTGTGGAACCTCCCACCTAGTGTAGTATAAGGTTATTGAAGCCCAATCTTTTAGTGCATCTATTTTAAGTTTCAAACGATTACATTGTACTGGAGGAAAAGATCTTTTTCTTCCCCTCCTCTTTTCATCCTCTACCCCACAGCTGATTGCAGAGCACTATGAGGACTGTAGGAAAGTGGGTTTTAATTCAGATATTTCAAGGTGAGTTTTATATATGTTAAACATCATATAAATCACACTTCTTTTGGGTCTTTTTGGGAGTACAGATTTTATCTGAACTCCCATTTTTAGTGTTTGAATCTTTCTTTTCCTTAAAAGATTTGTGTCAAGCTTAAATTGTTAACAGTGAGAATGGATGAGGGGAAAGGGAAGCTTATCTTCCAGTATACTGATTAATATCGTGTGGGGAGAGATGTAATACAAGAAAAATCCCCAAAATTACAGTAAGTGTTTCTATTGACTTGGATGACAACACATGTCATCAATGTATTGTAAATTTCTAAGGAATCAATTATGAGAAAAAAAATACACTATAGCCTGACTGATGGTTACCTATGAAGACTTAAAGGCTGCTTTGGATCATGCAGCGATATCATTAGGACCATTAGATATCCATGTACTGATAAATTACAGAAAAACCTATTTTTGGAACAAATACCTCTTTTGTGGTGGTAGAGGGACAGGCCCTAGGGAGAGGGACTGTTCTTCCTCATTTTTGCATTTCCAATGCCTGGTGCATAGAAGGTACTCAATAAATATATACTAAACTAGCAAAGAAGAGATTTTTCTAATAAATAAATATATAGAATTTCTTGTACTGATAGGATGATGATTTGATTAAATAAGCTAGTGGTCTATCCCTCCAATCTTCATTCAAGTGATTAAAAGTTTTTAAGATTCTGTTTAATCAAATGAAATTTGAAATAATGTTCAGAGTGTCATGGGAAGTTTTAATTTTTTCAAAAATCATTTAAGTTTATAGACTTAGTGGTTAATGTGTCCTCCAGTGCAGCTCCTCAACCTTCTCACAGTACTAAATAGTACTGTTATAAAGTAGTACAATATATTTTATATTTTAAAATAATGTGTTTAAGTTCTTTGTCACAAATCCCATTCTCAGTTTTTCTCTTCCATGTGGCAGAAGAAGAAAGTGAAATATGTGCCACCCCCCACCCACCCCCACCCCCGGCATTCCTGAAAGAAGAAATATCTTAAAAGTGCTAACCAATGTAAAATTTCCCCAGTAATTTAATCTTAAGGATGAAAAAATTTTAAACAACCTTATTTTACTTGTTATGTCATTATTTTCATTGTTCCCTTCCATTATCTCTTTTATCCCTCTATCTCTATCCACCATCCCCTTCAGGTACTCAAATCCACTTTCAGTGGTACCTAAGACCTCCCAGATCCATCAAATCTCCCCACACCTTCCTTGTTCTTTCCAGTCCTTCAAGTCTCCCATTCATGGAAGTCATGCTCAGTTCATTACAGTTTCGCCAAATTCCTCACTGTGCTTTTGAGTTTCTATAATTAACTTCTTACTCTCTACCCACTTTTTAGGTTCCCCAACTTCAGATTCCCCCAGTTAGTTTTCATCCATCTTTGCCCTGCTTAGATTCCATGAATACTTCTCATTCTCCTAGTCCATCCTGATGCTCAAAATCATTCCTTGCCTCTCCTTAGTACCCCCACTCTTTTCAAGTTTCCTCCACAGACTCTTCCATACCCTCTGCTACTCCTTGTTTCCCTAGTGCCTCACAGTTCTTCTCAAATTGTTCAAGGCCCTTACAGGTAGTTGGAACATAACTCATCACATTATTACTACATTTACAAACATCTTGAGGGTACAAACTGTCATGAGTAAGACCGTTTGTAGTTTAATCATTGGCAGGATGATTCAATCTTATTCTTTATTGTCCCTTAACATGCACACATGTTTCAAAGACCTGATATTTGTACCAAGTTTGCTTTCAATAGGACTTGAGATAATAGAGCAGAATTATAAAAAAAAAATTAGGAAGTACAGTCCCCATTTTCTTAGTGATAGTTTACCATTAAGATAGCAAAGCCAAATTAAACTAAGATAAAAAATTCTTTAAACAAGACATTCAGTTCAAAACAATGTTCTGAAGGAGAAAGAATAGATGAGTAAGGGAATGTGCTATTCAAATGCACATGACACATAATAACTATTAATGAGATATTTTTTCCAAATTAAAGTTAGAAAAACAAAACTCCATGACTCCATGACTTTGTTGACTGCCTTCTCCATAGTTGCCATATTTTAACTACAAGTCCCTTAAGCACTTACATTTAACTTTATCCTTACTCTTATGCTTATTCAGATATTCCCCATGTGATGTTAATCTGTGAAAGTTTCTTAGAGGAAATGAGTTGTGTGAAATGCCCCAGAGCAGATGAGGACCTTGGATGACCAGAGATGTGGAAAATGCTGTGGTTAGAGTGGGTGTTGGCTTGACTGAAGAGGAGAGGTCATGGATTAGAAATTAATGAGAAAGACGTATATTGGAAGCAACTAATTAAGGACCTTTGAATGCTAGGCCTCAGAGTTTAGATTCTGTAGATTTTAATATATAACACATGTAGTTTTTTGGTTTTCAGTTTTTGTTGTTTTGTTTTGATTGTTGTATATAATGTTTTATGAAATAATTAATATTTATTTTCCAACATCAAAAAAAGTAAAAGTAGTCCATATAAAAGTGCTAGTTGGATAGATAATATATTTGGAAGTGTTCTGTTTTAAAAAACTTTTCTTCTGAATAAAAAAAAGAGGTGGAGAAGCTGTCCTTATGTCAAATCTGACTCACTTTAACAGTTCCTCTTGAAAATTAGCAGCTGTAATTAGTGGAAAATTTTGAAGGTGCAATGTTGTGGTTGTAAGCTATAACAGGTTTGAATTATCTTTTTAATTTTAAAGTTATCAACTTTCAGAAGTTGAATTTTTATCATTTTCAATATGAAATCATGATGGCATATTTTAGTTGGAAGTACTGTTTCAAAAAAATGACTTGATTTTGTGAGATGTGTTTGCTTCAATATTTTCAACACAGCACTGTATTACAGGGATTCAAGATGTATTACAATTATCCAATGAAAATAAACCCCTGCTTTCTCTAACTTATATTTGTTCTTAAAAAAAGAAAATATCAATTAAAATCATACAATGAGTCAGTATATATTTTGTATTTCATCAAAGGGATGAACTGGTCAATTTGAAAACTTGACCAATTTGAAAACTAATCATAATAATATCTAAAGATAAATGTCATTAGAATATATCCTTTTTGAAAATGTTATCAAGAAACAGAAAATTTTGAGGGGAATTTTATTTCCATAAACCTTTGAAAGTGGAAAATAATCATTAAAATACTCTTTTAAAACAAGGTTTCCATTCTAAATTATTGATTTGGTCAAAAAGTTCATTCGGGTTTTTCATAACATTTTGGGAAAAACCCAAAGGAGCTATTTGGCCAACCCAATATATGAAAAATTATTTGTTGCCAAGCTAGAAACAACCATAAAATCACTACCTACTAAAAACAAGGCATACAGTCTTTAAACCTTGTAAACATGATTTTAAATCAGATAAAATTATATGAAATATGTAGTTGATGACAATAAGATATTTGGAATTGTGTTGTAAAAACTTTTAAAGCTGTAGCATTGCACATAACTGAGATCCATTATGCAAATGACTACAGATTTATGATGAAAGCTTATTTCAATCATAAAATGCTAGAACAAGATCTGAGAGATGAACTCCAATCCTACTCACCATAATGAAGAAAGGGAGGCACAGAATGATTAAATGACTTGTCCGAGGTCATAACTACTTAAAGGCAAAGTTAACACTAGAATTCAGGCCCAATTATTTTTCTCCCACTGGATTAGACTTATTTATTTGCCTTTGTGAGTGCAGGATATACAACCACATTTGTTTATTTTCTTTAGTTTAATAGTAACAACAACAACGATTGCAAACACATACAACACTTGTGAGTTTCAGGAACTATTCTAAGTGCTTTACATATGTTAATTCATTTAGTCTTCACAGTAACACTATGAGGTAGATGCTATTATTATATCTATTTTTTAATGAGACAGAGAATTTTTAAAAACTTGCATAAAGTTACACAGCTAATAAGTGATGGATCATGGATTCAAAACCAGGCGATCCATCTCCATAGCTCATGCTACAAAATCTTAAATAAAATGTCTTTTTTTTTTAATTTCATTGTTCCAAGGCAATCTATATTTGGATATAATAACATTCTATGACTTTGATTTTTAAGTAGGAAAATGAATGTTTGTCTCAATTTCTATGCCAAATATATTTAATAATAGTTTTAAATGAATGGTCTTGCTACAATGTATGTAAATCCCTGAATGAATGATTTGTCTGATATCATCAATATTGGTCATTAAGGCAGTAGCAAGAATGGATCTATGTGTAGGCTTTTGGTTGATTCTGCTTATAAATAAATTTTCATTTATTTTTAAAACAAGAAGATCAAACCAAAAGTATATTTTAACAATGCTTCTACAATATGGCTTCTTTTTGTGAGCATGGTGGAATTAGCTATCAATGAATTTTTTTGTACACTTGATAATGACTATGAAAAATTGATTTTATACTTTTTCATGAACATGGCACACAACGCAGAAATAAAAGTCCTACTTTTTTTTCCAGCTTTAGTCTGTAGACTCAATTGCTACTTCGAAAGTAATATTGGGTAAAATCATGCCCTTTTAAAGAGGGCATATTTTGACATTGACATGTTAATTTATTGACATATGGGAAGGAAATAAGTATAAGTAAGTGAAACAATTAAAGCAACGTTATATAGTGGATCTGGAAAATGTAAGAAACCAATACCTTATGCACAAAAAAATTCCTATGTTCATTTACTGTTTTATGTATAATGTAATAAATTCCGAAACTTATTATATATATATATATTTAAATGAAATTAGAATGCTAGCTCTTCCTCCATACATTGCCTCTATTTGTCCAGTTTTTTCCAAATAAAAGTTAAACACAATAAAATTAAAAATAGGAATAGCTGACTCCTAAGAAATAAGAATTTTAGAGAAAAAACAGACTAGGAGCAAGACTGGATATTGCACAGAGAAACTGAAGGATTCCATTTCGATTTCAGGGGTTAATGGCTTTTACTAGTGGTTTAAATCACTTTGTCTAAGTTTTTAAAGTCTAAATCACTTTGTCTAAGTTTTTAAACTCTCAAAGTCTTTTATTTATTAAATTATATTTCTTTATTAATATGTATATATATATATACACACACATAAAAATTTTAAATGAGCAGCATTTATTAAGACTGTATTCAGCACTGTGGAGAACTTGGAGGTCAAGGGTTAAGTTTGCACAGAAATAGAAATATAAGGAAACATAACAGCCAATAGGGGCTTACATGACATGATTCTATTATAACTATAAATTAAATTAAAAATTCAGTCATTTATTTGCACTAGGCACACTTCAAGTGTTATAGGCAAATGTGGCTAAGGGCTACAGTATTGGACAGTGCAGGTTATCAAACATTTCTACCAGGCAAACAGTTCTACTGGACAGTGGTAATCTACAGCGAGAGGAAAATAATCTTGAGCTATGCGTGCATCCAAGGAAAGTGAAATATGGCTAGGGTATCCGATTCATAGGCAGGGGACAAAAAAATGATAAAATGAGATGATGCAGTAAAATTTATTATTGAATCATTTAGTGATGAATGCTATTTTATGACATTAAATCTTGAAACTATTAGGTAGTGAATATTTTTAAGAGATTGGTAACTTGTTAATTCAAGGAGAAACAATCAAATTTCCAGTTAAATTAGAAATCAAACTGCTTGAGATCCTCCAAGAGAAAACATGTGCAGTTTTATAAACAAATGGTATCTTACAATTATTTTCATAAAACATTATATGATCCCCATAAAACCTATGAGAAATACTATATAAATAAATGTACTGTATCTGAGACACTAAAATGATGAAGAGGTAATATACCAATACAACTACCCACTTGATAGTTTTTAGTATAGTGTTTACAGTCAATAGAAGTGTGGGGTACTCACCATGTTCTCCTGATTTACCATCATCATAATCCTTATAGGGATAACATGAAGAATATAATGCATGATAGAAATCATTAATTCTTCAAGAACTTCAGACAGGAAACTGAAGGGAATAGTGCAAATATCCTAATAGACAACTATATAGGTTTATCTTGCTTTATAATATCAGAAATGCATGCATAATATAAATAAGTACCTATAATATATTGAATACATATGGCCAGGATGACTATACTGAAATGCACAGCTTCAGGTGCTTATGGTCTAAATATGACTATAGAGTGGAAAAGAGACTTTTTTTTTTCAGGGTATAATCACCTTTGCTTCTAAATTTTAATTCTTGTGCCATCTATAATATCACGTCCTGATGCAAAGCAATTTTTATCGTGAATAGCACTGGCCTTAATTTTCCAGGATTGTTAGTTTATAGGAAGAATTAATACAGCATTTGATCACAATTTCATAGAGTGAGTGCCAGTTATAGCACTCACTCGTGATATAGTTCTGGTTGTGATAGCTCTTTCTATCATCTCCATTAAGGTGTTGAATACCTTTGCAAAGGAAAAAAATATTTTTCAGTATTTCAAATATTCTTGGAATAAGAAGAAAATGTGAGGACACTATTATATATTTATTATCTATACAGAAATTGTGATTTATCTAAAATAAGATACCTATTTCATACTCTGTTTCAAGTTGAAATCATCACAATGTAAGTTGTAATTCTAAAAACCAAGAATATTTTCGGGGGGGGGGTAAAGCAACACAAATAATTTGAGTCTCTGGTACCTAATAGGAAGAATGGTATCTTTATTTTCTTTCTTTGGCAAACTTTTTCAAAATCAATGTGAAATCTATTTTTCAGAAGACAAAATTTTTTTTGCAAACCTTCATAAATAAAGTTAGTTATGTTCTTCATAAGCAGGGAAAGAGCTAAATTTAAAAAGTGACGACTGCAAATGCCTAAATAAAAATATCTATTTGGTCTCCTTATGCATTAATGTGGGACATAGTGAAAGTACTGCATATCGAGACTGCCTTAATATGAGAGCAATTCTGACCGCTCCACTTCGATTTCAACTATTGTCTAATGTAATGGCATCTCAGTTGCCAATTTTCATTGAACACACATACACACAAGGACATATACCCACAGTGGAACATGAAGATGATTATTTTAAACATAAAAATGAAATATCTCATGAATATTCCACAATTAGGATTTGGCTGGCATTTTCTAGTCCAAAGAACAAAACTGTATCCAACTCTGTGGAAATGGAACTTGTACATTCTTGATTTCCCATTTGACAGTTACTTAAAGTCACTTTGAGGTTAATGTACTGCTTGAGTTATAAAAAGGTAGCATAAAATTTTTCTTCCAACATGCTAGCCTATTACTGTGTAGAAGGAAGACTCTTTACTTATGGTGGGAAAGTATGGAGTATAGTGAATGAAATCTAATGATAAAAAGAATCACTTTTAATTCTCTTATGAACCTAAGTGAGATTTGTGGTACTCCAAAGTAGGAAGTATGATAAAAAGCAATTTTAAATAACAGCAATCTACACATTGAAAAGGTATAGGATTTGTTAATTAATTTAAATATTTTATGTACTTCTAGTTGGGAAAACTGCTAAGAACAATTTAATTTGTAATGAAAATACCTGCAGGAGAAGATTGTGCTTAAAATATACTCTTAGAAAATAATGTACGTTTTTAAAAATAAAACAGAATGCACGGTATAATGAATACTCCAAGTTGTTGTATATTATTCCTATTGTGTCTTAGAATCTTTGGCAGTCTTTGTAGTAATATGATCTTGAAAAAAAAAAGAGATCAAAACAAAAAAATCAGAAACACAAAGACCCAATAAATATTTCTTAACTTATGTTATAACTTAACACTTATGTGTCTGGCACAGTGCCCATACACTGCTAAAGTAAATATAAAGGCCTACTAATAAATTTTGTTATATATTTGAAATGATTCACTTGCAATCAGAATAGAGGATGACACTATAAAATATTACAGATCTATACAATTATTTCAATTTAAAGAATATTTTTATGGGAGATGAATTTTATACCTAAATTTCTATTTTTGAAGAGCTAAAACTTCAGGTATTATGTAGGATTTTACACATAAAAGCATCCAGTTTATAATTGACCATTTTGTACACTTTCAAATATACTAATAATATTGAAACAGGACCCAACTGACCTTCTCTAAAATTAGGATTCCTCAAATTTAGCAAGGTGTTTTTGAATGCCCAAATTGAAGTTTGAATGATTAGTATTATATTTATATTTGGAATTAAAATGAGGTAAGACAAAGTTGAAATAATAACTCACTACAGGTTTGAGGGATATTGCTAAATCAACAGGACATTTCTTTATGTGTTAACTTAGAAGAAGGAGAAAGTAAAAATAGTAGAAATACTAACATTTATAATTTGTCTTTGTGTGAGCTATTTGTAAATACATTTGAATTGTATTTGTTATAGAAACAATTCCTTCATGAAAATGGGGCTGACCCCAGAATATGAATTTATTGTACAAATTAAGAACTGACCAGAAGTAGTGTTTAATTCATAAATGCTAATTCAGTTTTTAAAGCCAGAATTCTGTGTAATTATTGTTCTGCCCCAAATTAAATGTATCAAAATGTGGCCTGTGTATGTCCCATTTATGATTCAAATGTTTTTCTACCCATTGATTCATTTATGTTGTCTTTTTTTTTTTTTTTTTTTTTTTTGCAGTACACGGGCCTCTCACTGTTGTGGCCTCTCCCGTTGCGGAGCACAGGCTCCGGACGCGCAGGCTCAGCGGCCATGGCTCACGGGCCCAGCCGCTCCGCGGCATGTGGGATCCTCCCGGACCGGGGCACGAACCCGTGTCCCCTGCATTGGCAGGCGGACTCTCAACCACTGCGCCACCAGGGAAGCCCCTATGTTGTCATTTTTAACTTGTCATCCAGTTTGAGTTTTGTGGTGACAGAAAATGAAAATCACAGAAATTATATTAAAATATGTGTAAAAGAATAAGAATTAAAAGGAGAAGGGATTTTTGCTGAACCTTTAGGCTGAGGTACTTGCTATTAGGCAGTTGATTAACCAAGTAGCAAGATTGGTTTTTAAGAAGTTGCTGTGTCATTTTTGCTTGGTGGTCTATGATGTGTAGCCATTGATTGAGGATTTATGTCGCCCCGAAGTCATCTTAGCCGGAAAAGCTTCTTTGTCTCCCTGGGTGAATGAATGCAGCTGTTAAGGATGAAAGTCATCTCCTTGTTCCTTGGAACAATAGGTTGGTAGATACCATTCATTTTCCGATGATTAATATCTTACCTTGATTCATTTTTCAGACTATCAACTGGGATCTTGTTTTCAGCACCTTCCAAGATTCTGGTGGTATATCTCATTTTCTTTTAACTGTTGAATTTATTGCATCATGATTTTGATAAATTAGCATCTGACACAAATAAAAAATATACCAAGTCATCACCTTTTTTCTGATTAAACCTACACTGTTTTATTAATTCCTGAGAATAGGGATTAATTAATTCCTGAGAATAGGAATTAATAGAATTATTCACTTATCCTTACATATCTAAAAATCAAAATGGACTATTCAATCAATTCTCAGTGAAGTCAGAAATCTACCCCATTTATTTACCTGCTTAAAACATGATCTTAAAACCTGGTCATCTAGGGCTTCCCTGGTGGCACAGTGGTTGAGAGTCCGCCTGCCGATGCAGGGAGCGCGGGTTCGTATCCCGGTCCGGGAAGATCCCAGATGTCGCGGAGTGGCTGGGCCCGTGAGCCATGGCTGCTGGGCCTGCGCATCCGGAGCCTGTGCTCCACAACGGGAGAGGCCACAACAGTGAGAGGCCCGCGTGCCGAAAACAAACAAACAAACAAACACCTGGTCATCTAGAGGATCTACAGAGTGTGAAATTACCACCTATTTGATATAAACATTTAATATATGAATTAATGCCTACAATATTCATATAAACCATATAGTTGTTATAAAGATTAATTGAAATAACTGATTTGAAATTACTTAGAGGAATTAAAATGCTACGCCAAATGGAGATCATCCTTTTAACTTCAGCGAATCCAAGAACTATTTGTTATGATAATATGTTACTTATAGACCAAACATATTAAAGTAATTAGTAGATATTGAAATAATCATGATTAAATTCACCCCAAGGTTATACAAAGATATATGATGATGAATGACCATTATATTTTTGCCAAATGGAATATGTCTCTTGCTTGATTAATCTGTAAAGCTATTTTAAAAATGCTCCCTAAATCATATCAAAAATCCAGAAAAATTAATATAGAAGAGCAACCTTCACAAATTGTCTTATAAGTGATATTCGAGCATTGATTATTAACAGATTTGAAGCCCCATTAGAGAGCACTGCACTTCTGTTGTGGAGTGTTAGAATGATTCAATAAAACATAAACATTTTAGAGAAGGAAGGAACATTGATGGAATCGACTTCTTGGAGAAGATTAGATCCAAACGTGAAAATTAGACCGGTACAAAAAGAAGTACGATAAATGAGTCTTTTGTGGAATAAAATTTAATAAAAATATCAGTTTAATAGAATCAAAGTACACTACTAAATCTTTCATTTCGACATTTCAACTTTCAGAATACATAGGAAATAGTCATGTCAAACAGGACAGCCAGTGCACTTACCCCACTCTACTTGTGGTCAATCCCTTGGAAAAGATTGAGTTTATCAGTTGCTCCAGTTTGTCTTTCTCCAGGTGCAATGTTCTAGATTCCTTCCTGTCAACCTGAAGAACTACATTATTGTTTTCCCAGTCTTGAAAGAAGCTTTGACTGTGCATGAGAACAAGAATGTAGAAGTAACTATATAATACATTATGGTTGTTTAATTGTGTATTTTTGACTTCACAAGACATTACAGTAATTAGAATGATGAGAGCCAAGTGGATTTAAGATCGTGGGCAACATACAGGTATTTCTTATTTTCATATAATACCTAAATTTGCACTTTTTTTTTTTTTTTTTTTTTGCGGTACGCGGGCCTCTCACTGTTGTGGCTTCTCCCGCTGTGGAGCACAGGCTCCGGATGCGCAGGCTCAGCGGCCATGGCTCACGGGCCCAGCCACTCCACAGCATGTGGGATCCTCCCAGACCGGGGCACGAACCCGTATCCCCTGCATCGGCAGGCGGACTCTCAACCACTGCGCCACCAGGGAAGCCCTAAATTTGTACTATTTTAACAATTTGTTACTGTAGCATGTAAGCCACTCATTCATGCAGAATTACCTTAAGTATATTACAAGTTGAACACAGCAGTACAATGAAGGAAAATGTAACAAGTATGTCAGGAAAATTATGCATTGGAATTCTTCTGAAAAACCATTTGAATATCACTTTTATGGTTTGAAATCTCTAGAACTGCATATAGTAGAGACTTAGTTCCCCTATCTACTTACCTTTTTAGAACTAAATTGCTCAGAGACTATAAAACGAACTTGCATTTTTGCTTTTCATGTCTTAAAATTTCAGAGTTGCTTATTTTGTTTCTGCTTTTGTTTCCTCTGACTGTCATGATTCTGTCCTTCTAACTATGACTGTTCCCTACCCAATCACTATATATTGCCTGTAAAAACATCACTTAAATAACGCTGGCACTACTGAAACTTGTAGAAAATTTTAATTCTCTGCATCTTCTTTCATTGTACCTTTCTTATCAATTTCCAAACTAACCGTAGACTATAGTAGCAGTGGGATGTGGGAGAATGGTAAAGAAATCTAAAGTTATCTTATAGTTTGTTCATGGGAGAGAGAAAATTAGAGCTAAGTAAGATATGTCCATAGGAATACTTTCCCTGCATATCTGAGTTAAATTCATCATCCTTCCATAAGACTAAGCAGTGACTCTTTATATCCTAATTTCTGTATTGGTCATTCAAATAATTAAACTCAGCAGTTTAAAAGAAAACTTTTTTTTTTTTTTTTTTTTTTTTTTTTTTTGTGGTACGCGGGCCTCTCACTGTTGTGGCCTCTCCCGTTGCGGAGCACAGGTTCCGGATGCACAGGCTCAGCGGCCATGGCTCACGGGCCCAGCCGCTCCGCGGCATGTGGGATCTTCCCAAACCGGGTCATGAACCCGTGTCCCCTGCATCGGCAAGCGGACTCTCAACCACTGCGCCACCAGGGAAGCCCTAAAAGAAAACTTTTTAAATTTTAAACATAACAATACATTTTCAAGTGGTAACTGCAAGGGTTGGAATCAGAATCTGGAGATTGAGGTTATTTTATCATGCATATTTACATCCTGATAGAGGCAGAGTTGACTTTGTTATACATTTGTTGAACACTGAATTAAAGATATTCTGGAATATTTTTGCTATCAATTATAAACTCTGTGAGGGCAGAGGTTTTTGCCTGTTTTGTTCACTGATTTATTCTCAGTGTCTACAACAGTGCCTGGCATACACAAATTGCTTAATAAATATTTGTTGAATACGTGACTGCCCTTTCATGAAACTAATTACTAACTAGACAGTAAATAGTCCTTCTAGGTTTGCAATATGTATATTTGCCTAAGTTTTAGAAATTGAATTGTCCTTTTTCCCATTTTTTTTCCTGGTTTTCAAAACCTCTGAAAGAATTTCAAGTGATGAAACATATTTTAAAATGTTTTATTTGATGTTATTATTAAAGTAGAGTAGAACACATTTAGAATGGATTGGCAGAGGGGGACTGCTTAGAATTAGGTCACTTTCTTAATCCCTCCTCTTGTGTAGGATATTGCAACATGCACACAATGTTTTAAAAAATGGTCTGTAGTATTCTTCTGCCAGTTGTAATAACGTGTAATACCTAAGGGTAAGATAAGAATAGAGTGGTAGTTTTAATTCTAATTGTAAGTGCCCCGTTTTTATTTTTGCTTATGTTTGCATGGTATTTATAAAATCACACACTTAGACACTCAGTTTTTTTTAGATGTTCTAGAGTCACAATAGGACACACATATATGTATGCATATTAACTCATAGTAAGTAAAAATGAAGTATTTTAATTCTCACATTCATAGAGGAGTATAAGGCCAATAATTCACAAGAGAATGAGTCTTGAAAAGGTTGCTATATTAGGTAATCCCAATGCTCACCATTGAGCAAATGATGCTAAAAATACCACAGGCAATAGTCTTTTTGTGTTGTTTACTAGGATAGAAAATGTCTTCAGCATCAGCATTACTCACTATTATACTTAATTTTTTTTTATAAATGACGCCAACTGCCCAACATAGGAAAGTGGTTGGACTAATAATATATAATTTTTAAATTCTGTGATAAGAATTTATAAAATGAGATGCTTCAAGTCTATTTAGCTTATTTCTTTGTTCTATTTGTGACCCAAGCTATCTCGATTGTTGCAACAAATGCTTTTGTTCTGTTACTGATTGCAAATAAGAAGGTTTCTTTTTCCCCACTCTTGTGTCTTCAGGCCTGTCAATATGCATATTTTCTAAAATTATTTAATGTAATACATTGTCTGGCATAATCAGATCATAATATCCATAGCAAGTTATTTATATCATTTCATGAGTCCTCCTGTTTGTAGAACTATGACTAAAATTTTTGTAAATTTTAATTGGTTATCAATTACCAATAAAAATTGAGAACTTCCTTAATTAGATACCTATGTGCATTAATAGTTTTCCATAATAGATTTTTAAATGACCATCTGTTAGCTAATTCTTTAAAACTTCAGAATGAATTGAGAGCTGCATTAATCCCTACTTAATTATAAAAATATAATATCTGATAGGATTTAAAGCAGTGTAACACAAATTTCACTTTGTGTTTATATAACCTACAAATAACATCCAGAAGCATATTAAAATGTTTCATAATACTAGATATTAAAAGATATTTAATATACCAAATTGAGACTGTATCCACCAAATAAATTTGAGAATAGGAATTGAGAATTAATAAAGGAAACTGAAGACAAATTTGCAATTTATAAAGAAATAAAAATTCCTTGTTGAATTTTTTCAGAAGAACTAGAGAACTGAAATAAAGTGGCAGATTTCAGTGAATGAAAAATAATAAGCAAGGAGGGGGAAAGGAGCCAGAGATATTCTTTGTTTTTTGACTCTCTGTTTTAACTTGATAAAGTCTTTTAAAATGCCTTTCTTATTTTTAAACCCTAGTCAAGCTGTTTCATGTAGTTGGGTAATTCTTATGTCAGTCTGTAGATGTGAAAACCCATTTTCACATGGACTACTTTATGCAATCTATAAACAAACTCTCAGAGTTGGGATGCCTTGCACTCCAGTTCTCTCATTGAATGTTTGAATATTGTCTAACAAATCATAAATATGTAGATCTAAACTAGTGATACAGCTTCTGTATCAGTACCTCCAAATATATGGAATTCAATCTCTCCTGAAAACCATTTTTTTTCCAGAATGCTTTAATAGGCAGTTGTTTAAGTTGATCTGAAAGTTGCCTCCTTGTAATTTTATACCTATTCTTGTTCCTCTCATCCAAAGAAAGACAACTTTAATCCTCTTTCACATGATTGTTCTTCCCATGTTTAGGCATTTGCCATATTGAACCCTCTCCTCTATGAAAGGACTTTTCTTTTTAATCCAAACTTCCTAACCTAGATCGATATTTACATTTTGAAGCCCAGAGCTGAACACACAGAATATTGTATAAAACATTCATGACACATAGAAGAATTGCATTTGAAAACCACATTGTAACAAAGAGTAAATGATTATATTTTTGTTATTAGTAACACATATCCCTTTACTTTTCCTTAACTATTGAATTAAATGTTTTAAATTATTTTTATTACTTTTAACTGTCTTGTTATAATATTATCTTTTATATATCTTATCAATGGTGAACACCTTTATAAATATTCTGGGTCTCATAATTACTCAACGTATCTTGCTTAATTTACCTTTCATCTTGATGTAAAAATGCATAATATTAGATTCAAACAAATCTGTCATTAGTTTATTTAACAGTGTTTTTCGTGCTAGTATTTTCATTTAATGATTTTGGCAAATTTTTATTTTATTGAAGTATAGTTGATTTACAATGTGTTAATTTCTGCTGTACAGCAAAGTGGTTTGGTTATATATATGTATATATATATGTGTGTGTGTGTTTCTCTTTCATATTATTTTACATTATGATCTATTACAGGATATTGAATATAGTTCCCCGTGCTATACAGTAGGACCTTGCTGTTTATTTCATTTAGTAATTTTAATTTAAAACTGAGCATTTAGTTAACATACATTAATGCTTGGCTTTAATAATTGCTTCTTCTTCCTCTTCCTCTTTCTCTTCTCTTTCTTTTCTACTCTTCTTTTCTCTTTGGCAGTTCTCTGTGGACTGATACAAAAAAACTAGTGCAATCCTGCCTGGTATGGACTTGTTGTCCGGGACGTATATATTTGCGGTCCTGTTAGCATGCGTCGTGTTTCAGTCTGGCGCCCAGGAGAAGAACTACACCGTCCGGGAAGAAATGCCAGAAAACGTCCTGATAGGCGACTTGCTGAAAGACCTCAACTTGTCGCTAATTCCAGACAAGTCCTTAACAACTCCTATGCAGTTCAAGTTAGTGTACAAGACCGGAGATGTGCCACTGATTCGAATTGAAGAGGGTACTGGTGAGATCTTCACTACTGGAGCTCGCATTGATCGTGAGAAATTATGTGCTGGTGTCTTAGTGGACACCCGTTGCTTTTATGAGGTGGAGGTTGCCGTTCTGCCAGATGAAATATTTAGACTGGTTAAAATACGTTTTCTGATAGAAGACATAAATGATAATGCACCATTATTCCCTGCAACGGTTATCAACATATCAATTCCAGAGAACTCAGCTATAAACTCTCGATATGCTCTCCCAGCAGCCATTGATCCTGACATAGGAATAAACGGAGTTCAAAACTACCAACTAATTAAGGTGCGTTTTAAAAATGCTTCATTAAAGATAGCACATTTTTTAAAGGGAAGAAAAAAAAAAGAATCTTAGTGTACTTCAAGTTTTGAGTAAGCCATCACCACAATTTTACAAAGTTTAAGTAAAGCATAGCAAAGAAAATTTATCAATGCAATTTTTGCAATTGCATGGAGTTTATGAATCTTCATTTTATGTATATTCATTTTCAAGCAGTTATTTGTGTTTCCACTAACAATCTATTATAGTGGTCAGACAAGGAGTTCAGCCTTGCTGCTTACAAATCAATAACCTACACAGTATCTTACTTTTAATCTGTCTAGTCATGACTTTGCCTCAAACTTGGCCTAAACAAGCAAATCTAAACGTCAAGAATGAATCCACAAACCTATCGGGTTTTCTATGTGATTATTTTAGACAGAAAGCTTTATCTTGTCCTTTGAAAAGAAGCCAAATACATTTATTTTGGGGGTGAATAGAACATTTTTATTACTAGCATTTCTACACAGATATAGTAGTAAAAAATATTTTTCATGCTGATTTCAAGTCAAAGCAAGATCTTTAAGCATCTCTTGAGTCACAAAATGAGATTAAATTTTAAATATGTCTTGTTAATGTTAAATATTTCCATTTTGTTCCAATTCTTTGAAAACACAGAGCATTCATTTGCAGTAAAGGGTAAGTCAATTTTTCAGTCAAAGAGTTTCAGTTAACCTAAAGAACCTATTTTGGCTTGATTTGGGTCTTGGGGTGGTAAATGCAGAGGGAAGAATAGATAGAATATTTGGTATACTTTGAAGTATGTGCAGAGAGACTGCATTTATCAAGCGAATGGGAGAATATTTTTAATTGGCTATATGGTACATAGAGTAGTAGAAAACTCAGATTGGGGTATGTGATATAGTACAATGCACTTGAATGATCTTGGCAAATGTGTAAAAGAACAAATGTGCAGGTATAATATAGATATGGTGAAGCAATTTTCAAAGTTTTATAAACATTTTCTGACTATGCATTACCAGATTATGATTATCATAATGACCAATGTTAAAATTATTCAAAGAACACATAAATAAGATATTTTGATGAATATCATCTGAAGGTTTTAGCATGGAGGTTGTGTAATATTGGAAAACTGCTCAGATGAAGCTGATATGTTGTGAAGATATATTTGTTTATAAATACATTCAGAAATCGAACTCTGGAGATCTTTTGAGTGATTTCAAGTGAAATGCAGATTTGTGTGTGAATATAAGAAGTAAAAACTGAAAACAGATGTATGATTTATAAATAAGCATTTCTAAGTAAGGTCCTTGCAATAGTGTCTCCTTATCTGATGAAATGCAAAAATATGCAGAAGTCAGAAAGATATAGATCACAATTTTGTGCTTACCACCGACTAGACAAGCCACCTTCAGCTTAATCTTTCTTACTTTTAGTTTCTCCAGTCATAATATGAGATTGATGATATAAATTTCACAGGGGCAGAATTGGGAAGAATAAGCACTAAGTAGAGGGTAGATACACCTGCATAGAAGGTTTTTCGAGATGCATTGAAACATTTGACTGTTTATAGAAATGTGAGGCTTATTACTTTAAACAGTAAGTTGCATAGCAGAGTGGATACTATCTCTAAAGTTACACTGTCCAGTAGATGACTGGACAGTTACACTGTCCAGCAGTGATGACGGAAGTTCTATTATCTGTGGTATCCAATATGGTAGCTACTGGCCACATGTGGCTATTCATTACTTGAAATGTGGTTACTATTACCAAGGAACTGAATTTTTGATTTTAATTAATCTTAATTTTAATAGCCACCTGTGGTAAGTGGCTACTATTTTGGAGAGCACAGCCTAAACAAAGAAAAGCAATTTATTTGGAAAATAAAAATTGACAGATTCAAATCAAAATAGGACCTTACGAAATTTAAATCAGGAATTAGTAATAGGGTCTCTCCACCCAACAATCCTGACAAATGTGTTATTTTGAAATGCAGTGCTTTACTGAAAGAATAATTTTGTAATGTCTCCCTCAGGGCAGCTTAATGAACTTCCAAGAAATTTCTGATTTGTCTTGAAAGCTGCTTAACAAATTCAAATTAAAAAAAAAAAAATAAACCCACTGGCTTAATTTAGGTTTGTTAAAATCTATTTTCATTTGAATTTCTTTGAAAGATTATCAGCAAGTGACATAAAGACAGGCTCACTAGAGGTTCTTAGATGAGTCTTAGAAATAGACATGCTCTACAATTTCATTCTGTTTTAGAATGTGTGATAAGCCAAAAGTGATGTACCTAAGTACTGGGGCATTTGTATGGCCCAATGGGCAAATACTGTCCTGACTGCTTGTTAAAAATAATAATTATGGAACACAAAGCATAGCCCTGGGCTTGCAGAGGGCCATCTCATGGGTTAACTGAGTGCACTTTGACTTGCAAAAAGGTCCTGTCATGAAAGTGGTATGTACACTGGGGGAGGGGGGATAGGGAGGTTAAATAAAAATTAAAAAAAGAAACATGTTATGATTCATCCATAAATTTTAAAAAGTGTTATAATTTGAAAGTAAGTAGGCCAACCATACTAATTTATTTTAAAAGATCTTTCCTGCAGAATAGGTTGAGAATTTAATTAATGTTAACTTGTTCTATTTTTGTTGAGTAGACAAGAATAACAAAATCACAGTTTATCTTAACTAAGGAAATATAAAATTTATATGAAAAGTTCAGATAACGAAGGGAGAGAAGGGGGAGATATAGGGAAAAATTCTAGGAAAAATTAGGTCAATTTACACATGAAAGTGTCTTGCTATTAACAAATCTATGTTAATTAACAAGATAATTAACTGAAAATAAAGGTATTTGATAAATGTATCAAAATGTATATAATAAAATGTAACATAAGACAAAACATACAATATTGATCTTCAAAAAATTAATATATAAATATTTTAATTTCATTTATGCATTTCATGATATTAGGTGTGCTTTGGCATAAACAAGGAAAGCATTATGATTACACACTTTAAAAATTTGGATATTGCATTTCAGGGTAATAATTTGTTTTGTTTATGATCATATGACTAGTAAATTGGGAACCAGAATAAGGTCTTCTGACTCTTAGATTTGATTGACAGAAAGAGACAGATAGATAACCTTGAGGGTGAGGATCACAGCAAGTATAACAGGAAGGAAGAAGAAGAAAATGAAAAAAGACAAAGTAAAAAGAAAGTGAGGAATGAATGAATAACATGATTACCAAGTGATTCTGCTTAGTACAAAGAAAATTATGGTAAAATAAAACTTATCCACATGATCTTGGCAAGGTTAATTTTCAAATTTTTGAGAGATTAGGTTACTCTAAAGAAAAAAAAAAGCTTCATCTATAAAAGTTTTTGATGTGAATTGCCACTTAAAATAATATCCAGAAGTGAAATCTTCCCTTTTCCCTGTCTCAAGTAAAGACATGGTATAATGAGAATTCCCCATGATATTCTGATATAATTTCCCTTAATTTGGACTAGCTATGCTAAAGATCTATAACTATATATATATCTCTCTATACACACATATATATATGTGTGTATATATATGCCATTTTTATATATTATAAATATTATATATATATTATAAACATATAATTTTTAAATGTTATTAAATAATATATTTTAAAATATATGTTATACATGGTATATAGTATATACTACGTGTACACTATACCTACATACATATTGTATACTATATATATAATTAACTGCATCTATGTGTCATCTATCTAATAAATATATACCACTGAGCCCTAGTAGTATTTGACAGAGCTGTTGTCCAGGAGTAGAAAGTTACAATGTCTTTCTAACTTCCACCTTATTATTCTGACAGCCTGTTACTTATAAAGCTTTTTTTCATATTCTAAGTCTGTTGTCTGGGAAGCTAGTACATTCACAAATAGAAATATACTTCAAGCACCCAATCTGACTCAGGATATGGATATAAACCACAGGGATCTACTTCTTTCCATGGTTGGAACTCAGGGGAAATTAGTTTGTGTAATGATGTTGCATATGTCTTCATTTTCTGCTTCAGATTTTCATCTTCCCTCACATATATCAGCAATAATATTTCTATACTAGCCCAGTGGCAGTGTGTTGATTGGTCCCCTTGAGGCAGGCATGACAATGTTTCAAAGGTTGACTGTGCTGACAGAGCGTGAAGGTCAAATTTTTCTCAGATTCGTGACCCGACTCAAAGCCCTCACACATTTTTGCCCATCTCATAAAGCATCCTCATCTTTTACATCCACCTCAAAAAAAATTAATCTTGGCCAGAGTCTTTTCACATAATCAAAGTTTGGGACCTTGTTTCTATTTTGTTTAAAATAAGATATATTTGGTTTTTACTTTAAAAACTAAATGAGAACTAAACATATTGCCTGTTGATCAAGAGTTTGGATTTATGAAACTTAGGTTAGACTTAGATTTGCTTTGAAATCTGGGATTAGAAAATCCAAATTGTGAAAATTCTATCTACCATTAGATTTAGTAACCTTGAATACACTTGCCAAGAATGAGACATCAAATAATATATCGCGGAGCTAAAGAGCAAGCAAACTTTTTTATTCTAAAGGAATTAATATTTCTTTATCATATGTATCAATAGATCAAAGTAGTGTGTAGTATCAGGAGGAGTGAGTAAAATTCATTAATGCCATTGCAGGCATAATATGCTATAACAATGTTATAATATGCTATAATATACATAATATGCTATAACAAACAATGTATTTAACTGCTTTAGAAAGCAAAGCTGCCTCTAAAGATATTCAGAAGAGTTTGAATATAATGATTTTCTCAGTTTTCAACTATAAAATGAAGTTTTATTTGGAAGTTCACCCTTTCAGCTTTAAGATAACTTGATTTTATATTCTCTGAATTCTATGATGTGCAGATTAACATTTTTGATCTGTGCTAAAAAGTAAAAAAGGTGACAGTCAAATGACTGTTAGGTCCCTGAAAGCTAGGGGTTATTATCAAAGTGTACCTCCAGTGGGGAAAAATGACAACATAAAACTCATTCTCTTCATAAATGGATCTTTATTAATGTTGTCAGGTCTTATTACAATGAGAGTGTGACACTAATAGGATTAAGTAACTTTTGACTTCATTGCTATTATCAGAGGCCTGGTTAATATAGTCCACTAATGCCTTTCATTAAATACACGTGTTATTAATAGTCCCACATGCAACACATATATGTAGGACATTTTAGATAGCTCAATTCTAGAATTTATAAACTAAGATTCTGAAGAGCAAATGTATGTCCCCAACTTTGATTAATTTACTCACAATCTGCCCTTTGACCTGATAATAGCAACTAGCTATAAGAAATACTGCTAAATTTTACATGGATTATTATTAGGCACAGGTTTATTGATCTGTTATTCCATTGTTCACTGTATCTAAATAAGAAACAATTTTATGTTTAATTTTGTGCCTGCCAAAGGGAAAGACTTAAAATCTATTAAATATATATTTAATTATATGACAAAATTATAGAACTCTTTCATGAAAACATGAGGTTTGGTTATACAGATCTACTTGGCTCCCATAATTCTGATCGATGCTAATAATCTGAGATAATAAACATTCCAATGTGTGTAGTTAGTTCAGCATAAATTATTTTTTTGATCTATACATTATACTGACTGTATAACAACACTCTTAGTGAACTGAATTATGATCCTTCATTCAATCTTAGACCAAAAAAAATGATGGATTGGTAAAACTTTTGTACCAGAGGTGATAACATCTTGTTCAGAAGTGATGATAAAAGCAATAAGGTCATTTGGGGGGAAATTTCTGATTTTGACTTAATTCAATCAATAAAATAATTTAAATAGCTTTATGCTTTTACCAAGCTTTATGCTTTATGCTTTTATGTGAATTTGGACCAATTTTGAAGAAATTATTCTTTATCAAAAAATATAAAATGCATATGAAAAATAGTTCTCACTTCAAAATCAAATACAAAAGAAATTAGTATTCTCCCTTCACATTTATCAGTTTAGTCATCTTCATAAATCAGTAAAAAAGTGTGAATAATTCAATAGCATAATAGAGAAAATAAACTGCTTTGACCACAAATTAAATTTCAGTATATCTTTGTTGAAGTGTCTTAGTTTCTGAATGAACATAGAAGGTACCAGAGGAAGGAAAGTATTAAGTTCAATTTAATTTTAAAACACAGAGCTTAAATAACTATTTTTGAAGTGTTCTTTATACATTGGTCTTTTGCTTGCAGAAATTAATATATCTCCACCAATATTATTCCACAATTATGTGATAATGGTTGTTTTTCTTCGTAAAAAGTTAAATATTCATTACTAGAGAGCTCAGTGCATCAAAATATAATATCCACATGCAAGCACACAGAAATGTGTCTTTTAGCAACTAAAACAATAAAACTATAGCTGTCCATATATTTTTCATTTGCTGTGAAATGTAAGATGTAATTCTAGATAATCAGTCATAAGAAACCTATTGCTTTATTTTTAACACAGTGAAAGAGTGTTTATATTTTAATTGCTGCATGTAGATGTCTGTAAACTTGCAGGTAAACTAAGAAAAGTAATACAAGGTTATAGAATAGGAAATAGAAATAAAAAACCTTTTGAAAAAACTACTTTTAAACTTTGTTTTATTCAACAAAACAAGGAGTTTTAAAAGTTGAATGCGTAAAATGAGGTTTTAGGTTATCTCACCTAATTTACATTTGTCCTTGAGATCTCACTTAACCAGGAATTTTATTTTATGGAGGATGTTCTCATGAACATATCTTATCCTATTGCTTATTTTAAATATAGAACTCCATTATTTTAAGCTTCTCCAATAGAATGAAGTAAAGCTCTAAAGAATGGAAAGCTGTTCTACTATTTTCTTAGTTGTAACGGTAACTGACTACCAACTAACATCTTAGTCTAATTCCAGTCATCTAAATTTAACATATACTTAATGAGTGCCCAGCGTACAAAGTCTCGAGGGATAAAAATACGTTTGAAAAATAGTCACTGTCCCCAGGGAGCTTAATAACAAGGCATTATGGGGAATATATTTCTACACTAATGATAGTAAGGAAGAAAACATTTATTGTATTAAAAGAACATTTTGTCTTGAATTGGTCATTCTGACATTAAGAACATGGAATTATATTTAAGTGTCCACAGTTTCAGACAAGTTAAAATTTCCCAATCTACTTTCAGTAGATTTTCACCCAGCACTCTCATTAATTCATGATATTTTATTTTTTACTAGGTCTGCAATTGTGGCAGTGATACTTTCTGCCAACATTTATCTGAAAAACAATTTCAAGACTGGAAATAAAATCTTTTTGATGAAAATGTTAATTCCTGTGCTAGTGGTGGTAATTACATAAGTCCTTCTATTATCTTAATTCTTAAACTTGTCGTCTATGCCTCCAATTCCTCTTCTATATAATGGTGAAAATAAAATTATCTTTATCTAACAGGCAGGGATATTATAAAAATTAATGAAATAAGAAAAATACATAAAATTTGCTGAGTGCCTTGAAAAAAAGTGTTTTATAAACAGTAGTTACGGGTTTTGCTCTCTGGTTTAAGATTGTAGTCTCCTCCAACTTTTCTAAAATTATGCTCTATACTCTTTAAAAACCTTATTTTACAACCTAAACTTTTCACACATATTTTATATATGTATACAGAGGAATATATGACAGCATTTTTCTCTTTCTCAATCAGTGCCGCTGGCTCCACATTTATTTCTTGACTTAGTTCAATTTAAAACAAACTTCCATTTACCTTCTTTAACTTGTCTCTTGAATCAAATGTTTCCTTCTCCTCATTTGTCTTTCCCTCCTCCTGGCCCTCCATATGACTATGATATTGCTAATGTGAATACTTTCTCATATACAGCTTCTACCATCTGGAATTGCTTTATTTACATCTCATTCATATGTCATTTTAAAAAATTAGATGTCCTATCTTGTCTTTTCTTTTTCACACTGAACTCTTTTCTATTTTCCTATTTCTTTTCTTGTAAGTTGGTCAAAATTGTCTTTCTGCAGTGGATTCTGTAGGAGAGATATATAATAACAAATTTGAATTTTTAAATTTTTAATCATTCTAAATTAAATAGGTTTTAAAAGTCATTTTTGCAGCAGGATATTTGCTAGAACTACACTTTCATGGATACTAGTATGTTTTCCTGGTTTAGGAGGGGGCCCTTATATTCACTGAGCACAAGAGTTTGCTTAGAAGCATCCATTTAAAGTAGCTTAGTCAGGGACAAGAAGAGCTTTGCTGTCAGTAAGGAAAATAATGAAATAAATAGTTAACAGAAGAACAAAGTGATGCTCTAAACAATCCAGGGATGAAAAAATTAAAAAAAAAACAATTTAATGGATTATAAATAAAGAAGTGTAGAACTTTATAGATTAATTTTAGTTGAACATAGTGCATTATTGAAGTCACTGAATGATTGTATGGATGAATGTGAGAGTGCATATAGCTATCAAAAAGTAGGAAAATATAATCGTGTTTAGATTATACAAAGTAATGAATATTTGATTAACTTAGGTATTCAACTCCCTTCCATAAGTAAATATGAAATGAAGGCTACTTAGATTGGTTGAATACACAAAAAAACTATAAAATTCTGATTTTGATTATTATATTCTTGACTTCATTTAGTGGTGTCACACTGCTTTTTCTCTGAGGACTTAAATATTTAACAGATTTTGTGAGTTTCAGGAGGCCTTCAAATCTTTTAATTTTACTCTGAGGAAAGTGATTCCTGAAGGACCAGCTACAGATAGCCATAGCATTTTCTTCAAAACCATATCACCCCTTCAAATACCTCATTATCCTAGATTCCAAAACCAGTCTAGAACTTTCTAAGTCGAAGAAGTAGCAATGACCATCCTATCATATTTAAGCCTTTGGAAGCCATTGTAGTGGTGTGGGAATGTATCTTTAACTAGAAGTACTCATGGGACTGGAAAAGTGAAAATTTCCTCATTGGGGATGGTATATATATGGCACTGAGTTGAAACATTGTTGGATGGCTTCTATATAGGCTGAACTAGCTTATCCATCTGGAGCTTTTAGGATTCTAGACATTTCTCTGAAATCTATTTTCTCCAGAAAACCCGTCTTGAGTTTTCAGGCATATTTAGCTGCCTCGAGTTTTGCTTTAGTCCTTCAAATGATGCTTTAGATCAAATACCTAATTGGTAAAACGAACGGATTTTTATAAAGCTAGAGGTCTCACATAGAAAACCAGTTTACATGCAAAATAGCTAGATTAATAAAACTGACATTTTAATCCCTTTAACTCTTAGAAATCTGATTTTTTGTTATCTAATAGACATGACTTCTTGGGCTATATATTCTACACAAATATAATCATACTATGGCAAATTTAAGTAGTTTAAAGTAACTTAAAATTTTTCTCCACTTGTTTTATTTGGTATTTTGTAAATAGTAATCTCATTTTAACTATGTCTGGCCTTCTGTAATCTAGACTGTTAAAGGTTTGAGGCAAAAAATTGACTCCTGTCTGAGATAATCTTCTACATACCCTACAATCTAGTGGCTGGCCTTATTTGAGTATTGATTAGTGTAAAAATAGCATTTTACCAAATAGCTCCCTGATATTATGAGACAACTGTGGTATTTGGTTAAGCAATTATTTTTGTATTGTTTCCCCATTTTAAGGCATAGTGTATTAATTAGATTCAGCTATAAGTAAACAAACTATTGTTTTAGATAACCTCAAGAGTTATTTCAAAGTATCTTCATGGTTTGCTACACAGTTTACTGACAGTTGTTTCATCTGCCACAATTGTTAAGCTTTCTTAAACTTAATTGCTCCAATGGGTTAGTGATAGTTGATTCACCCATATTTGCAGTGCATTGCCACAATGAGTTATCCACAATTCTTTTGACTGACAACAGCTTTTGTATTTTGTGTTACTATGATATTGGAAGATTTTTTTTCCCCGCACATAACTGACTGCATAACTCTATGATTTCACACATTAGCAATTTCTGTTTCACAAATAACTGGATTTGCTGTCCTAGTTGCTTTAAAAGATAACTGCTTATTTTGATTATTGCTTAGGCAATATTTGTAGTTACTTTAAGTGTTGCTTTCTCAAATGATTTCCACAGACACAGTGGACAAACGGTTTGACCTGTAGAGTTCAGATTCAATTTGTAGATTAAAAAGAGAATTATCTTTAGGTGCCTTATACATATCTTTGTGTATATATATGTTTTAGCCTCTATTTTATCCTCACCTGGTTTTCTGTTATTTACTTTTGTTGTATAAAATGAGGCTAACCACATAATTTATCCTCCAAATAAGGACAAGTTTAAAAGTGAAAGGGCACCTCTTAATAATTAAACAGGGACCAAGAATATATGGTCACAATACATAAAACCCAAAATGTCTAATTTCTTCTTTGCCATTTTATGTTTCCTATTCTTCCTAAAGGTCTGAACTACCTTGAGCCAGAAAGCTGCCACTTCCTGCATATTAATGAAGTAAACTATTACTTGCACTAACACAAACTGGACTCTCCATTTATTTTAGCTGAACAATTCTCAGGTGAACAATTCTGAGTTAGCTCAATTGGCAAAAGATTGGCTTGTGAAGAATTATCTGGCAGCAGACATGCTATCATCAAATTTATGTAGGGTGAATCCTTTTCTGAGCTGGCATTGTTCATCTCATGTAGTGTTCACTAAAGCTAAACAGGCAAGAGAATGGCATGAAAAGCAGATGTAATTTCATTAAAAATTCTTTTATTTTGGACATATGATTTCCTTAATCATTATTTAAATATATGAAGGCTATCTGTCCTTTGCTTCCAAGCTTTGACTCACAAAAATTAGGAGGGATTAGCCTCTGGCCAAGGTTCTAAACAATTAAGGTTTTAAGAAGTTAAATGTGTTACCCCATTTCTCCTTTTCTACACTGTTTTCCCTGAGTACCTATTTATCTAGAGGCCATTTGAGTATAGCCTAAACAGTTGATGAGTTAGAGAACCTCTTGCACATCTTTTCGAACTAAAAATTAGGTTGTAGATAAGAGCCTTGAGTGGTTTTTGTAAGAGAAGAATAGTGATTTTATCTGCATGGACATATTCTTCATAAATACTTTTTTTTTTTTCATAAATACTTTTAAAAGAACAGTTTATATTTTCCTCCATTATACTGATTTGAGAATAATAATGGATACTTGGATGCAGTATCAAATTGTACTCTGTTGTTTCTCCATTCACCAACATTAAAAAACATGATGTCACCAATAATCATTTAATTATTTTTGCATCATATGTTTTGGTTTTCTTCATGGATTTGCCTGGACTTCATTCAGCGTTTTGAACTTTTTTTTTACATACATACTAAATATAAATATATATTTTTAGATAGATAAATATGGGCACTTAGGTCACCATCAGGAGATATATATTATATATTGTATATATATATATCAGGTGTATTCTGATGGTGACTTAAGAGTGCCCATATCCTATTCTAGTTGAGCTAATCATTTTTCTAAAGATAAATTTAAATTTCACCCCCTAACTGTCCTATATGCCTTGACTCATAGAACCAGATATGATGCAGAATTCTATTTTAAAAGTCAATTGTGCATATCAGGATTACTGTTCTTTTATATGACATTATTCATGAAAAGCAAAGCGATTCAATGAATTAGTAAACACATTTCAAGTATGTTTATTTTGAAACTTGCCTTTAATTCTTAGAGATAGCTTGAATATTTTAGTATAGTCCCTAATAAAAAGAATTGAATTAGATTCAAGTATCTAGGTAATAGAGTTAATAGCAATCACTACAAACTTAATAATTCTGGTGGTAATAAAAATCAAGTTAAATACAAAATGTGGTATAGAGTTCAGCTAGTTTAATAATCCAATGGTTTAATAGTATACATTTGATTTTAGAGTAATGATGTTTTAAAATGAAAATTGCTTATTATTAGATTCCTTAACTTTATATTAATTGTTTTTCTTCCACCTCTTGGTAGTTTACCAAATCACAAACGATTTTTTTTTAGTACCTGCTTTTATTTTATTTATTTATTTTTAACATCTTTATTGGAGTATAGTTGCTTTACAATATTGTGTTAGTTGCTGCTGTATAACAAAGTGAATCAGCTATATGTATACATATATCCCCATATCTCCTCCCACAAATGATTTTGATCAGAGAAGAATGTCTTTTTCAGAAGTTAAAACCAGTATTTATTAAATGTTTACCAGTCTACTATCATTGATAGGGTTTTGCTATACTTCAAAAATATATATCCCAAGGTTGTCAAATTTTTGAGAAATTGTGATTACATTAAATTATAGTTTGATAATCAAAACATAATTTGAGCATCACTTTAATATTCAGGCTTCTTGTCCTTGCTATTATGTGCATGAAAGTAATTGATCATAATTCTATATAAATTATTCATTCTAAACTGTAGTCAATACTTTGTTATTCTATGGTTAATAATCAGATTTAAGTGAATCATATCTTTTCCCATTACCTTTTTTCTCCAAAATACTTTAAAAATATTTCCTAGAAATTTTCTACTTCAGCAAATGTATGTCAAGACTCCCAGACTGTACAGCTAAAACTAATGCAGTATTGTAAATCAACCATACTTCAATTTAAAAAAAGTCTCCCAGAAAACTTCTTTAAATTCCAGAATTATTCATGGGATTGGATAAACTCACATCTCCATTAGATGTTTTTTCCTGTTATTAGTAAAATCCCCTCTAGTTCTGATCAGTGTTGTAGCAGCTTTGTCCTTGGTTTTTATTATATATAGGATATTTTACAAGAAGCAGCATCTTCCCCCTTCTAAGAAGATAGTCAAAGCAAACTGGTGTGTTTATTTAGAATAGTAGGGATTTTTAAAGGGAATTTCAAATTGGACTTTCTAGGTATCACAAACCTCAATCATTGATAAAGAGATTCCTCTTTTAACAATTTATTTTGATGTAGCTACATTCACTTTGCAGATTTTTTGGTAGTTGTACATGTTCCCTTAAACCATTTTTCTTCTAACTATTGGCTTACTGAGGTTGTGAAAACGTACAGAGGCTGTGGATACCAACAATTTTAAGTTCTGCTTTGATTTCCAGAGGGGAAATGTAATATTATACTGGCTTTGGCATATAAGACCTTTACATTAATTCTTAGTCAAGATAAAAAAATAATTTTCTTTTACCACATTGCCCAATTATCATCCTTTAATCAAAGTAACTTATTAATGCTACAGAATGTATTTGTGTACATTATAGTTTAGAACTTGATTTTGAGAACATTTTATTCTAAAAATCATATCAAGACGTGACTTTCCAAATGCACAGTATTTTCCTATTATGGTTAAACTTGTACCTCTTTTTGTCCCCCTCATCTCACCCTTTTAAACTAAGACTTGTAGCTGCACGAGGACTGAAAATACCTTTGCTTATTTATGACCTTATTTGGTAAACTTTATTTAATGTAGGTATTAAAAAAGGAGGTAAAACCCCGAAAATGTCCCAATTCAAAAAAGAGCAAAACCAAAAACTCCTTTCTACTAACTTTATACTTTGAAGCATTTATTTTATAACCCTTAACTGTCAAGAATTGTCATATGTTTTGCCATCTATGACAGCTCTTTTAGTAGAATAAGGGAAAGGCATTGTTATAATAAGTAAGGGATTTAAGTAGAGCAGCTTTCTGGTAGAGTGAAAATAGTGATAATTCTGCCGTCATGCTCTTGTTTTTTCCTGTACTGTCCACTGGGTTATCCATTATTTTTCAATATGATACAAATTAATTAAGATATGTAGTGAGCTGTGGAAAATTTCTTATATTTTGTCATAAACATATGTTTACTGACTGTACATCTATAAATCAGTAAGCAATGCATGAAACTCTAAGAATTATAGTATTATGAAAATATCTACAAAACCCTAGATGTTTAAACCACTGTGTTTTTTCATATGATATTGTCACCAATCAAATATATTCACCATTTTTATTTTAAAAATAATAAACAATTATTGTTTAACATAATTTAAAAATACCATGTTTAAATTAACAAATGTAAAATAAAGAGTTGGACATTTATTCATATCAGATAAATAGAATAATGTTTTCTATGTATATATAATATTTCCCATAATGTTCAGTTTTTCTTTGTCATCTATAGCTTTAGCTCTTATTGAATAAGAACGTGTCTTGGAACCTGAATCAAAACTTGATTTTAAAATTTTAGTTGGTAACCAAAGATCAAATTTCTCCAGTTCTGTATCAGATGATCTGATCATTAGACACTAGGTGGATTCACTTAATTTCAAGTATTACATTTTAAATGTGTGTTGATTTTACCACCTATAATTTCAAGTTACTGTGTAAACCTTGGAAATTTTAAATAGTACTTCCATTGGTCACAAATAGAAATTAGTTTGCTGCTATTCTGGCCTAGCATACAAATAAAGTCAAAAGCTTCTCCTCCTGGAAACATTTAAACCATTTATATTTTCATAAAATTAGGTATTACTTACTGGTGATCTCAGAGTTTTTAAAAATACAATTAACCACAAGATAAGATAGTCTATATGAAAATATGTTTATAGTCGGCTTACTGCCATAGAAAAGTGATGTTTGTACAAATGATTCTAATGCACAGATGTGATTCATTTCTTTCCATTTATATTTCTGAGGCTCTTCTGATTATTTATTTGCTGGATCCTACAAGTATAATTGTAGTTATACTGATTTCAGAGTAAAACTTCGCATTTGGATACAATTTAGTCTTTTCCTTTTAGGATCATAATTCTCAGTGTGTTGGCCCAGGGTTTCTTGACCTTGGCACTATAGACGTTTAGAGCTGGATAATTCCCTCTTGTGAGATGGGGTAGGACAGGATGGGGGCTGTCCTGTGCATTGTAGGAAGTTTATTAGTATACCTGGCCTCTACCCACTAAGTCCCCGTGGCACCCTCCTGCTTAGATGTGACAACCAAAAATATTTCCAGAGTTTGCTAAATATCCCCTGTGTGGGGGAGGGGGTTGGAATTTCCTTAGCAGAGAACTACTGCTTTAGCCCACCCTTGCACAGCCTAGTGTGGTAGGAGCAGATTTATCTTATTTTTAGTAACTCCAAGGACAAGTCAGGATGTTTTGAACACTTTCCCAAACCTTCAAACGATGACCATTTCCAGATGAGAGAATACTTCACAAATGTTTAAACAATAAATGCAATTTGAACAGTTTCTTAAACTTTAGGAGTCATAAGTGGAAAAGTATTAGCACATAAAGAAGTATTAGCACCAGGCTTCCCTGGTGGCGCAGTGGTTGAGAGTCTGCCTGCTAATGCAGGGAACACGGGTTCGAGTCCTGGTCTGGGAGTATCCCACATGCCGCGGAGCAACTAGTCCGGTGAGCCACAACTACTGAGCCTGCGCGTCTGGAGCCTGTGCTCCGCAACAAGAGAGGCTGCGATAGTGAGAGGCCCGTGCACCGCGATGAAGTGTGGCCCCCGCTTGCCACAACTAGAGAAAGCCCTCACACAGAAACGAAGACCCAACACAGCAAAAATAAATTAATTAATTAATAAACTCCTACCCCCCCAAAAAAAGTATTAGCACCTTTGATAGAGATTTTATGAAGTAATAATGCTTTTTTATAATTTCCAAAATATTATAATTAATTTTCAGTGTAGAAGTTACTTTCTTATCTATGTAACTAGAAAGGGAACATTATGCTAAATATAGAGCAAAGTAACTTGAGAGATGGTTTTCTTCTAATTTCAGATGGGATAAACAATTCATTAATTGCACAAAAGTATTTCAATATTTATTCTGTTTTATTATATATCAAGAAAATACACTTATTGTTAACACTAACAAAATCTTAACTTATGCAATGAATCCACTTTATAAATTGAATATTTATATGAAACAAATGTGTCCTTTGCCCAAATTAATTTCCAATCTTAGAATAAAAATTAGAAGGATAAAATTAATATGTATGAGTATTTTTGTTTGTAAAATGTTATAAATTGTGGGAACTCAGCTAGTAAAGAAAGGTTTATTCTTTTCAGTAGTAAAATCATTATTTTTTTTAATTTGATTTCATGGTTGTGTAAAAATTATTAGTTAAAATAGTTAAATGCTAATGTTAAAATAGTAAACTTTGAAAAAAAACTATTTGCTACTGTTAAGGATAAGAAATTATAAAAATTAACATCTTCTAGCATTAGACAAATTAAGAACTGTTTGAAGATACAGTATATGAATGTAACACAGTTTGCCTTGTATGATAGCACTAGTATGGCTATCTTGTTAAAAGAAGCATTTATTAAGCCAATGTCTTTACTAATGGGTTTATTTATGATCAATTGTTTTTAGCTCTTAAATTTTATAGTTTTTTCTTTTAGTATTGTGAGGCATGAAAATATATTTTGACCGTATGCCTACAATAATCTTATTTAAACTGCTATATTCGTCACTGAAAATGTCTACGCTTTAATGTGTGAAACTGGGACCAATTTAGTTAAGTTTGTCATTGGCTGTGTCTGTAAAGAACTGATTAACTTAATAAGACTGGAAGTTTCAGTTGTTTCATTGATTGACATAGTTGCTAGATGTCATGGCATAAAAATACTGGTTCTGCCTTTCAAGGCATAACCTTAATTAATTTTGGAGAACTTTTATAAACATTACTATTCTCTGGATGGAGTTTAGATATTATAGTATATTGATGCCCTGATTAAAAAGTGTGATTCAGTGCACCTGAGGGGGAAAAAAATTACTAGTAGTTTGAAAATATCATTGTTTCTCCTGATTCAAAATGATCCCAGACATAATTTAAATCACTCCTGGAATCAGTGTCATGGGGCGTAGTATTTGCTGATATTAAATATGTCTAGTAAATTTGAGTAGGCTAAGACTCCTTAAATATATAAATATAGCTATACTTATAGAACACTGATGGCTTTTTTCCTATGGAGGGGCTACTTTAAGAAGAAGACATGATTTTTTTATTGGAAAGTAGTGACAAAAATATTTTTGTCATCTACTATGCTGATAATTCATTTAGATAGCAATAGCTTATGTATTTAATAGATATTAAAATTTATTTTGACTTTGTTGGTTCCTTGTGTTTCTGTAAAAGATACCTGTCTTGGCCTGTGGAACTGGTAGTGCCAGTTGTACAGAAGAGGTAGTACTGTAAGAGGAGGAAAATTACTACAACAATCATGGTAATGAATATGATGAGGATAATGGCAATGATGATGATACTGTTGACGATGAAAATCATGAATTTTCTAATGATAATCACTTATTTGATGATATTAAAAATGCTACTCATGAATTGTTTAACATCAGTGAAATTTGAGCTTCATGTTTCCATCTTGCTAAAAACATGGTCAATAATGAAGAATCAGAAATGATCTCAGAGGACATGGTACTTCCTTCTAAAATAGAATCAGAAAAACATTTAAGCAAATAGGGATGAGTTCTTCCTCCCCTTAAATTAAAACAGGAAAGGATAGGTAAGAGGTAAGGCCCTCTTAATGTCTCAAGATATATCCCATACGGTCAGTACCAACTGGCTAAGCCTTGGATTATGAAAAGAACTTTGACTATAAATGGCCTCACCTGGAGCTTTCTCTGATTCAGTGGACAAGATACTTTTGTCTGGGCATTATCTAATATTGTCTGCCCTGATTTTTTTCTCTCTTTAATTATCTCTTAATCCAGAGGCATGTCAAAACTATCCCATGGCCTCCATTCCTTGCCCAGTCTTAACCCACAAAGAAGAATGTGCATTTGAGTTAAAGTCTGAACTGCAGAAAGCCATGTCTAATGTTGCCAATCCTTCGCTTCCATTAGGGAAAAAAAATATACTCTTTGGTCTGTCTGAAATGTGCACGGGAAAAAAAGACCCAGGTTTGCTGCCCTTCTCAGGCCATCCTCCAACAAACCCTGCCCCCACCTCCATGATGATCTGCTTCAACTGTTGGGCTACAACCTACCTCTCAAAAACCAGATCACTGAAAAATCTGGTACTTTCATTAACAAATGAAAGTTTAGTGACTAACAATACAAACAAACAAAAAATATATATATCATCCACAAGATTTGTCTGTTCATCCATTGATAGCATTAGCATTAATGACTTCCAATTATTCAGCAAAGCCTCGATTAGAATGAACCATCTCTTATTAGTCACTGCCCATTTGAAACTCCATTCCCCACAGAGCAAAGGATCTGAGCTATTCTTGCAATGATTACCCATTTCCAAGAGAATGTAATCTTTGGACAACTTTGTCATTGACTTCTCTCAAGAAAATTTGCCACCATCTTTATCATGACATCTAGTTAATCAGTATTCAGACACCCTGACACAGAGAAGAAATGGCCTCCCCATATGATATAGAAACTGAAATCCTTTTTTGGAGTAAAGGAGATTTCTGGGCTTTGAGGATTAAGTAGGACATTAGTAGAATGAATCAGATTTTGTTTTCTGTTTCATTTATATATGTCTCATATTTAGTCATTTGTTTAAGATTTTCCCTTTTTTTCTGAAAGTCAAAACCTGGCTTTTCAAAACTAAGTGAAGAATAGACTGAAAAAAAAAATGGAAACTGATGAATGGATTTGTTTCAATATCCATCTGTTCTCATGGATATAACCACCCTGATATCTTCAATTAAATCTCCTTTGGAGGAGACACCCCGGGCGGGGGTTTTAGCAGCCGCTGAGTAGGGTGGGCGTTTCCTCCCACTCGGTCATGACGCACAGGTTGGGCACGTGCGAGGCTCAGGAACAGGAATTCCAGTGCTGACCATTGAGTCCGACTGGACCTGGGCCTCTGGGACAAATTCAGTGAACTGGCCACCAAGTGCATTATTGAGATCGTGGAGTTTGCTAAACATCTACCAGGCTTCACCGGCTTGACCATCGCAAACCAAATCACCCTGCTGAAGGCAGCCTGTTTGGACATCCTGATTCTGAGAATTTGCACCAGGTATACCCCAGAGCAAGACACCATGCCATTTTCAGACGGCCTGACCCTGAATCGAACCCAGATGCACAACGCCAGGATCAGACTCCTGACCGACCTCGTATTCACCTTCGCCAGCCAGCTCCTACATCTGGAGATGGACGACACGGAGACAGGCCTTCTCAGCGCCATCTGCTTGATCTGTGGAGACTGCCAGGACCTTGAGGAACCAACAAAATTAGATAAGCTACAAGAACCATTGCTGGAAGCACTAAAAATTTATATCAGAAAGAGACGACCCAGCAAGCCTCACATGTTTCCAAAGATCCTCATGAAAATCACAGATCACAGCATCAGTGCTAAAGGTGCAGAAAGTGTAATTACCTTGAAAATGGAAATTCCTGGCTCGATGCCCCCTCTCATTCAGGAAATGCTGGAGAATTCTGAAGGACATGAACCCTTGACCCCAAGCTCAAGTGGGAACACAGCATTGCACAGTCCGAGCACCTCGCCCAGCTCCGTGGAGAACAGTGGTGTCGGTCAGTCACCACTGCTGCCATAAGACACTTTCTAGCTACTTCAGACATTCCCCAGTACCTTCACTCCTGGGATTTAAAATGCAAGGAAAATACATTTTTACTGCTGCTTAGTTTTTGGACTGAAAATATATTCAAACTCAAGAAGTTTTCATATGTATCAATATATGCCCCTCACTGTCTAACTTACCTAGAAGTACAAACATTTTAATTCTAAAAATCAGCTATTTTGTGCAACCCAAAACCAGTTAAAAGCTTCTATTCTCCTCTTTGAACACTCAAGATTGCATGGCAAAGACCCAGTCAAAATTATTTCCCCCTGGTTAAGCTTCTGAAGACTCTGCACATACAGAAGTATAGCTCTGTTCTTTCCCGTACGTTTGGTGCTTTCCTTTTGTCTTGCATACCCCAAATAACCAAGACACCAAGGTTATGGAACAGATTACTTACATATCCAGTTAAGAAAGGGTCAAAAAGATAACTGTCTTGCTTTCACAGACCAAGACATCAAGGTAAGGAAATGGGACTGTTGTACAGTGTGGCAAGATAAGGCTAAAGATGTTCTACTTTAGTAAGTATAGAAGCTTGTGCTTGCTCTCTGGATGCTCTCAGACCGCATCTTTTATTTCATGTTGCCCAGTGAAGTATACAACAAATTCACTGTACTAGCAGAAGATAATTCCGTTATAGTGTAACTGCCAGTTCAGGTATCAAATGTCATTTGTTCAATTGTTGATGTCACTTTAAATTAAAAGTGGTTTATTACTTGTTTAATGACATAACTACACAATTTTTTTAGAGGTACATTTTTACAGTAATGATAGCCTCCAAGGCAGAAACACTTTTCTGTGTTAATAAAAGTTTTTGTTTACCTATTCACAAGCCATTAGGGAGGTTTAATGGGATAATGACGGGCTAGTCTACCACCTGCACCATGTAACTCTGTATCCTTCCTGATTCCTGCTTGATACTGGGGGGGTTTCCATTGCCTCCCAAAGTCACAGGTAGAGAATCTGCGTCCTCTGGCCTGATTCAATCACTGTGAAGCAGAGTGGAGGCTGGGGTGGAGTGGTTAACAGATACAAGTGTCAGTTTCTTAGTTCTCATTTAAGCACTAGTGGAAATTTTTTTTTAATATTATCAAGCCTGTGATGTACTTTCTCTGGCTCTGTTTGTACATTGAAATTGTTTAACAATGCTTTCTATGTTCATATACTGTTTATTTTTTCCATGGAGTCTCTTGGCAAGGAATAAAATATATTTATTTTAAACGTGAAAAAAAAATCTCCTTTGTTCCAGCCCATAACATTATGAATTTAAGTTAACACTTTAATTTTTTTTAATTAATTAATTTATTTTTGCTGTGTTGAGTCTTCGTTTCTGTGCGAGGGCTTTCTCTAGTTGTGGCAAGCGGGGGCCACTCTTCATTGTGGTGCGCGGGCCTCTCACTATTGTGGCCTCTCTTGTTGCAGAGCACAGGCTCCAGACGCTCAGGCTCAGTAGTTGTGGCTCACGGGCCCAGTTGCTCCGTGGCATGTGGGATCTTCCCAGACCGGGCTCGAACCCGTGTCCCCTGCATTAGCAGGCAGACTCTCAACCACTGCGCCACCAGGGAAGCCCCTAAGTTAACACTTTTAAACATTTCAATCTGAATGCTTATTCCAAATAATATAATCAAGTAGTTTGATTATTCTCCTAGTTGGAGGACACAGAATAGTGACAATGACACACGTCCATAAAAAAGGAAATAGATAGATTTATCATACATCACCACAAAAAATCCTTTAAGACAGAAGTTAGTATCAAGACACTACCATTTTCAGTGACCTTCCCGAGTACGTACTCTTTTATCAAAGAGGAAAAACAAACAAGCTGTTCCTAATGTTGAAATCTGATGAAACAAAGAAAAAAAAGTCAATGGAAAGAATTACTTTTCTTGGGACTAACATTTAAAAAAAGAACCATATGCTACAATATCATTGTTCTATTAAATAGTCTTTGCTAAATATCAAATAGATAAAATAAACGTATGATATCTTAAACCTTGCGCATGGCTTTGCCAAGATTAACACCAGTGCTGTTAATATTTTAATGTAAATTCTTTTCTTCCGAAGAGAGTTGATACTTTCTTAAATACATGACTTTCCTTTCTGTAATATAACTTTAAAGTAGGTAGGGAGTTGGTGACTTCAAGGTTATTGTCAAATATGTGACTAACGGCTCAGGTCATTTTACATGTAATCCATTTTTTATTGTATTTCCCTTGACAGTGCTACAAATGAATGCTGAAAGAAATGTTCTTGAAATAGTGCATAGAATCTAAATGACATCACAATGTTGAATATTTCAGAAAGAGTTGCTATCCTCTTCTGTAGTTCTAGGCAGCCTATAGCAAACCAATGAACTTTTAATGGAATTAAAGTAAATTTATTATAGTACCAATTATATTTGTATTAAGAATATTAAATTTATTTCCCTATTGTTTTCCAAAATAGCCATATCTCTGTGGTTTTATCCATTTGAAACTATGCAAATGGATAAACACTGGCATTTCTCTGGCCCAAAGATGTATCAGTAACAGTAAAAAAAAAAAGAATTTTTTTTTTAAAAGTCAGGTTAGTTCTTGATAAATCAAGCAGTGGTAAAGCTCAGAAATAAATTTTTAGTCTTTCGCCCAGCATTCCTCAATCTACAGAATAAACAGCTTTTATGTAAGCAGTTTTAGAATCCAATCTCTTTGGAACTATTTTTAGTACTTACTGGCACTGTATGCATTTTCTGGGCAACTGTACTAGATTTATAGCTCTGGAACTGCTGTGTTATTTATTACCTTCCAATAGGCAATAAAGTGGTGTCTTGCACATGCATATGTCAAAAATGCTAAAGTTTAGTACAATGGTTCAGCTAATTCTTTCACAGAAGGATAGGCAAAAAAATAGCTTTTAATTCGGCAAGGAATATTCCTTATTCATTTTTTTCAAAAGCAAAAATACTTCTCTTGGGAATTTCGTATCCAGCACCAACTTTCTTTTCCTTAATTTTACAAATCCCTACAAAGAATTAAAGTCTCATATGAGCTTAATAACATCTTGCTTATTTCAGCGGTTTTTGTCCTAGATTTGCAAACTCATCTTATTTTTGAATTTAGGAAGAAATGTCACTCACAAATGAAATTAAGTCTTTTGAATTACATGAGGTTATTAGAAAGTCCCCAATTTTTTCTTAACCTGAACTGGAATTGGCAATTTTGTGTACATGAGATCAAACTAGTTTAAGACACCAGGATCCAAAATCAACATATAATGTGTTGCATTCAATTCATATAGTATGTTGTTTTCTTCTCTGAGTTTTTGTTGTCTCTTTTTTTTGTTTGTACATATGGGTGTTTGACAGATGTAGGGTTTTGTATTTTGTCAGTACACAGGCCACTTACCAAACTAAGTACTTGTCATTATTTCTTCCAAAAATAAAGGTTTACAACTAGGCTATAAATTTTTACCAGAGATTGACACTGTAGCTTATCATATCCCTAACAGAAAAAAATAGTTGTTTTATAAAATAATTCTGAAATTGTTTTTTGGACAATTTAATTAAAGCAAAAGAAAAAAAGCAACCTGAGTCAACAATTACAGTATATTCCTATTCAAGCACAGACTGAAAATTAAAAACAAGAACAACCAAACTTTGCTCTTTCTCTTTTTTTTTCTTTGAAAATAGGAATTCTCTTTTTAATTTGTGCATTTATTCATCTAACAAACGCTTATTTAATGTGTTCGTATATGCTGGGTGCTATGTCCTTAGAGATCATACATATAAATGAAGCTTGAGGCCATTTTATCCTACACTCACATTAATTCATGTAATAGAGGCTTAAGTAAATTACCGAGAGAGAGACACAGATGAGTGATAGTTCTCTCACCAAAGAATGACCATTTGGGAGAGATAGCAAAGGATTTTCTCAAGATTTTTCCCCTATAAACAAGGGGGAAATAATTCTGAGTAAGTTTGGAATTCAGGATACTACAATTATCCCAAAGCTTTAACTATTTTTTTTTATATATAGGACATATCTACGGTAAAGGTAGCAAGGTGATAAATTAAGATACCATATATCTTTATTTCCTCTTTTCATCTATCCCATTGTTTTCATGTCATGGTCTAACATATGGCAAAGAGCTTCAGGTTTTTTCATGGTTCACATGGATTTGAATGTCAGTTGAGCTAACTGACATGGGGTAGAACTAATGTTGGATCCATGTGTTAGTCATTCTTTATTCCTGAAGGAGACAAGACAGAGGAACAGCCTTGGAATAGTCATTCATTAAAGATAGTAAGCTCATGTTGGTACCACACTTTAGCATAAGACTTAGGTATCTGTCCAAAACTTCGTTGAAAAGTATTTATGTCTTATATGTAGGCAAATCCTTTTCAAATTACTGGGATAATATGAAATGTATTTATTTATTTATTTATTAAAAATATTTTATTGGAGTATAATTGCTTTAAAATGATGTGTTAATTTCTGCCTTAGAACAAAGTGAATCAGTTATACATATACATATATCCCCATATCACTTCCTTCTTGTGTCTCCCTCCCTCCCACCATCCCTATCCCACCCTTCTAACTGCTCACAAAGCACCAAACTCATCTCCCTGTGCTATGCAACTGATTCCCACTAGCTATCTATTTTATATTTGGTAGTGTATATATGTCCATATATACACTACCACTCTCTCACTTTGTCCCAGCTTACCCTTCCCCATCCCTGTGCCCTCAAGTCCATTCTCTAGAACGTCTGCATCCTTATTCCCGTCTTGCCCATAGGTTTTCCATGACCTTTTTATTTTCTTTTAGATTCCGTATATATGTGTTAGCATACGGTATTTGTTTTTCTATTCTGACTTACTTCACTCTGTATGACAGACTCTAGGTCCATCCACCTCACTACAAATAACTCAATTTTGCTTCTTTATATGGCTGAGTAATATTCCATTGTATACATGTGCCGCATCTTCCTTATCCATTCATATGTTGATGGACACTTAGGTTGCTTCCATGTCCTGGCTATTGTAAATAGAGCTGCAATGAACATTGTGGTACATGACTCTTTTTGAATTATGGTTTTCTCACGGTAAATGCCCAGTAGTGAGATTGCTGCATCGTATGGTAGTTCTATTATTAGTTTTTTCAGGAACCTCCATATTGTTCTCCATAGTGGCTGCATCAATTTACATTCCCACAGACAGTGCAAGAGGGTTCCCTTTTCTCCACACCCTCTCCAGCATTTATTGTTTGTAGATGTTTTGATGATGGCCATTCTGACCAGTGTGAGATGATATCGCATTATACTTTTGATTTGCATTTCTCTAATGATTAATGATGTTGAGCATTCTTTCATGTGTTTGTTGCTAATCTGTATATCTGCTTTGGAGAAATGTCTGTGTAGGTCTTCTGCCCATTTTTGGATTGCATTGTTTGTTTGTTTTTTGATATTGAACTGCATGAGCTGAATATAAATTTTGGATATTAATCCTTTGCCAGTTGTTTCATTTGAAAATATTTTCTCCCTTTCTGAGGGTTCTCTTTTCATCTTGTTTATGGTTTCCTTTGCTGTGCAAAAGCTTTTAAGTTTCATTAGGTCACATTTATTTATTTTTGTTTTTATTTCCATTTCTCTAGGAGGTGGGTCAAAAGGCTCTTGCTGTGATTTATGTCATAGAGTGTCCTGCCTGCTTTCCTCTAAGAGTTTGATAGCGTCTGGACTTACATTTAGGTCTTTAATCCATTTTGAGTTTCTTTTTGTGTATGGTGTTAGGGAGTGTTCTAACTTCATTCTTTTACATGTAGCTGTCCAGTTTTCCCAGCACCACTAATTGAAGAGGCTGTCTTTTCTCCATTGTATATTCTTGCTTCCTTTATCAAAGATAAGGTGACCATATGTGCATGGGTTTATCTCTGGGCTTTCTATCCTGTTCCATTGATCTATATTTCTGTTTTTGTGCCAGTACCATACTGTCTTGATTACTGCAGCTTTGTAGTATACTCTGAAGTCCAGGTACCCGATTCCTCCAGCTCCATTTTTCTTTCTCAAAATTACTTTCACTAATCGGGGTCTTTTGTGTTTCCATACAAATTGTGTAAGTTTTTGTTATAGTTCTGTGAAAAATGCCACTGATAGTTTGATAGGGATTGAATTGAATCTGTAGATTGCTTTGGGTAGTAGAGACATTTTCACAACGTTGATTTTTCCAATCCAAGAACATGGTATATCTCTCCATCTATTTGTACCATCTTTAATTTCTTTCATCAGTGTCTTATAATTTTCTGCATACAGGTCTTTTGTCTCCTTAGGTATGTTTTTTCCTAGGTATTTTATTCTTTTTGTTGCAATGGTAAATGGGAGTGTTTACTTAATTTCACTTCCAGATTTTTCATCATTATTGTATAGGAGTGCCAGAGATTTCTGTGCATTAATTTTATATCCTGCTACTTTACCAAATTCATTGATTAGCTCTAGTAGTTTTCTGGTAGCTTCTTTAGAATTCTCTATGTAAAGTATCATGTCATCTGCACACAGTGACAGATCTACTTCTTTTCCGATTTGGATTCCTTTTATTTCTTTTTCTCCTCTGATTGCTGTGGCTAAAACTTCCAAAACTTTGTTGAATAATAGTGGTGAGAGTGGGCAACCTTGCCTTGTTCCTCATCTTAGTGGAAATGGTTTCAGTTTTTCACCATTGAGGACAATGTTGGCTGTGGGGTTGTCATATACGGCCTTTATTATTTTAGGTATGTTCCCTCTATGCCTACTTGCTGGAGGGTTGTTATCATAAATGGGTGTTGAATTTTGTCGAAAGCTTTCTCTGCATCCATTGAGATGATCATATTGTTTTTCTCCTTCAATTTGTTAATATGGTGTATCACACTGATTGATTTGCGTATATTGAAGTATACTTGCATTCCTGGCATAAACCCCACTTGATCATGGTGTATGATCCTTTTAATGTGCTCTTGGTTTCTGTTTGCTAGTATTTTGTTGAGGATTTTTGCATCTATGTTCATCAGTGATATTGGCCTGTAGTTTTCTTTCTTTGTGACATCCTTGTCTGGTTTTGGTATCAGGGTGATGGTGGCCTCGTAGAATGAGTTTGGGAGTGTTCCTCCCTCTGCTATATTTTGGAAGACTTTGAGAAGGATAGGTGTTAGCTCTTCTCTAAATGTTTGCTAGAAATCGCCTGTGAAGCCATCTTGTCCTGGACTTCGTTTGTTGGAAGATTTTTAATCACAGTTTCAATTTCAGTGCTTCTGATTGGTCTGTTCATATTTTCTATTTATTCCTGGTTCAGTCTCGGCAGGTTGTGCATTTCTAAGAATTTGCCCATTTCTTCCAGGTTGTCCATTTTATTGGCATATAGTTGCTTGTAGTAATCGCTCATGAATCCTTTGTATGTCTGCAGTGTCAGTTGTTACTTCCCCATTTTCATTTCTAATTCTATTGATTTAAGTTTTCTCCCTTTTTTTCTTGATGAGTTTTGCTAATGGTTTGTCAATTTTGTTCATCTTCTCAGAGAACCAGCTTTCAGTTTTATTGATCTTTGCTATCGTTTCCTTCATTTCTGATCTGATCTTTATGATTTCTTTCCTTCTGCTAACTTTGGGGTTTTTTTGGTTCTTCTTTGTCTAATTGCTTTAGGTGTAAGGTTAGGTTATTTATTCAAGATGTTTCTTGTTTCTTAAGGCAAGTTTGTATTGCTATAGGCTTCCCTCTTAGAATTGCTTTTGCTGAATCCCATTGGTTTTGGGTCATCGCGTTTTCATTGTCATTTTTTTTCTAGGTATTTTTTGATTTCCTCTTTGATTTCTTCAGTGATCTCTTGGTTATTAAGTAATGTAATGTTTAGCCTCCATGTGTTTGTAATTTTTACAGACTTTTCCTGTAATTTATATCTAGTCTCATAGGGTTGTTGTCAGAAGAGATACTTGATACAATTTCAATTTTCTTAAATTAACCAAGGCTTGATTTGTGACCCAAGATATGATCTATCCTGGAGAATGTTCCATGAGCACTTGAGAAAAATGTGTATTCTGTTGTTTTTGGATGGACTGTCCTATAAATATCAATTAAGTCCATCTTGTTTAATGTATCATTTAAAATTTGTTTCCTTATTTATTTTCCTTTTGGATGGTCTGTCCATTCGTGAAAGTGATGTGTTAAAGTCCCCTACTATGATTGTGTTACTGTTGATTTTCCCTTTTATGGCTGTTAGTATTTGCCTTTTGTATTGAGGTGCTCCTATGTTGGGTCCACAAATATTTACAATTGTTACATCTTCTTCTTGGATTGACCCCTTGATCATTATGTAGTGTCCTTCTTTGTCTCTTGTAATAGTGCCTGTTTTAAAGTCTATTTTGTATGATACGAGAACTGCTTCTCCAGCTTTATTTGATTTCCAATTGCATGGAATATCTTTTTCATCCCCTCATTTTCAGTCTGTATGTGTCCCTAGGTCTGAAGTGGGTCTCTTGTAGACAGCATATATATGGGTCTTGTTTTTGTATCCATTCAGCCAGTCTGTGTCTTTTGGTGGGAGCATTTAATCCATTCACATTTAAGGTAATTATCGATATGTATGTTCCTATTACCATTTTCTTAATTGTTTTGGGTTTGTTATTGTAGGTCTTTTCCTTCTCTCATGTTTCCTGCCTACAGAAGTTCCTTTAGCATTTGCTCTAAAGCTGGTTTTGTTGTGCTGATTTCTCTTAGCTTTTGCTTGTCTGTAAAGTTTTTAATTTCTCCATCAAATCTGAAAGAGATCCTTGCTGGGTAGAGTAATCTTGGTTGTAGTTTTTTTCCCTTTCATCACTTTAAGTATGTCCTGCCACTCCCTTCCGACTTGCAGGGTTTCTCCTGAAGATCAGCTGTTAACGTTATGGGGATTCCCTTGCATGTTATTTGTTGTTTTTCCCTTGCTGCTTTTAATATTTTTTCTTTGTATTTAATTTTTGGTAGTTTGATTAATATGTGTCTTGGTGTGTTTCTCCTTGGATTTATCGTGTATGGGACTCTTTTTGCTTCCTGGACTCGATTAACTATTTCCTTTCCCATATTAGGGAAATTTTCAACTGTAATCTCTTCAAATATTTTCTCAGTCCCTTTCTTTTTCTCTTCTTCTTCTGGGACCCCTATAATTCGAATGTTGGTGCGTTTAATGTTGTCCAGGAGTCTCTTAGACTGTCCTCATTTCTTTTCATTCTTTTTTCTTTATTCTGCTTTGCACTGGTTATTTCCACTCTTTTATCTTCCAGGTCACTTATCCGTTCTTCTGCCTCAGTTATTCTGCTATTGATTCCTTCTAAAGAATTTTTAATTTCATTTATTGTGTTGTTCATCATTGTTTGCTCTTTAGTTCTTCTAGGTCCCTGTCAAACATTTCTTGTATTTTCTCCATTCTCTTTCCAAGATTTTGGATGGTTGTTACTATCATTATTCTGAATTCTTTTTCAGGTAGACTGCCTATTTCCTCTTCATTTGTTAGGTCTGGTGGATTTTTACCTTGCTCCTTCATCTGCTGTGTGTTTCTTTGTCTTCTCATTTTGCTGAACTTACTGTGTTTGGTGTCTCCTTTTGGCAGGCTGCATGTTCGTAGTTCCCGTTGTTTTTGGTTTCTGCCTCCAGTGGCTAAGGTTGGTTTAGTGGGTTTTGTAGGCTTCCTGGTGGAGAGGACTAGTGCCTGTGCTCTGGTGGAGGAGACTGCATCTTTTCTTTCTGGTGGGCAGGTCCACATCTGGTGGTGTGTTTTGGGGTGTCTGTGACCTTATTATGATTTTAGGCAGCCTCTCTGCTAATGGGTGGCATTGTGTTCCTGTCTTGCTAATTGTTTGATATAGGGTGTCCAGCACTGTACCTTGCTGGTCGTTGAGTGGAGCTGTGTCTTGGCATTGAGATGGAAATCTCTGGGAGATTTTCATCGTTTGATATTATGTGGAGCTGGGAGGCCTCTGGTGGACCAATTTCCTGAACTTGGCTCTCCCACCTCAGAGGCACAGCCCTGACGCCTGGCTGGAGCACCAAGAGCCTGTCATCCACACGGCTCAGAAATAAATGGAGAAAAAAAAAGAAAGAAAGAAAGCAAAAGATAAAATAATATTAAATTAAATTAAAAGATTCTTAAAATAAAAAACAAAAAATAATTATTAAAACAATTTTAAGTAATTAAAAAAAAGAAAGAAAGAAGAGAAAAACGAAAGCAAAAAAAACAAATCCACCAATGATAACAAGCACTGAAAACTATACTAAAAAAAAAAAAAAAACAGACAGGCAGAACCCTAGGACAACTGGTAAAAGCAAAGGTATACAGACAAAATCACACAGAAGCATATGCATGCACACTCACAAAAAGAGAAAAAGGGGAAAAAATATATATATATGTATTGTTGTTCCCAAAGTCCACCTCCTCAATTTGGGATGATTCGTTCTCTATTCAGGTATTCCACAGATGCAGGGTACATCAAGTTGACTGTGGAGATTTATTCCGCTGCTCCTGAGGCTGCTGGGAGAGATTTCCCTTTCTCTTCTTTGTTCACACAGCTCCTGTGGTTCAGCTTTGGATTTGACCCCGCCTCTCCGTGTAGGTCGCCTGAGGGCATGTGTTCTTCACTCAGACAGGACGGGGTTAAAGGAGCAGCTGCTTCAGGGGCTCTGGCTCTCTCAGGCCAGGGGGACAGAGGGGGATGGAGTGCGGGGTGAGCCTGCGGTGGCAGAGGCTGGCATGACGTTGCACCAGCCTGAGGCATGTCGGGTGTTCTCCCAAGGAAGTTGTCCCTGGACCATGGGACGGTGGCAGTGGCGGGCTGCACAGGCTCCCTGGAGGGGAGGTGTGGATAGTGACCTGTGGTTGCACACAGGCTTCTTGGTGGCTGCAGCAGCAGTCTTAGTGTCTCATGCCCGTCTCTGGAGTCCGAGCTGATAGCCACAGCTCACGCTTGTCCCTGGAGCTCCTTTAAGCAGCGCTCTTAATCCCCTCTCCTCGTGCACCAGGAAATAAACAGGCAAGAAAAGTCTCTTGCCTCTTCGGCAGTTCCAGACCTTTGCCAGACTACCTCCCATCTAGCCGTGGTGCACTAACCCCTTCAGGCTGTGTTCACGCCGCCAACCCCAGTCCTCTCCCTGGGATCCGACCGAAGCCCGAGCCTCAGCTCCCAACCCCCACCCATCCCGGCGGGTGAGCAGACAAGCCTCTCGGGCTGGTGAGTGTTGGTTGGCACTGATCCTCTGTGCAGGAATCTCTCCGCTTTGTCCTCCGCACCCCTGTTGCTGCGCTGTCCTCTGTGGCCCCGAAGCTTCCCCCATCCGCCACCCACAGTCTCCACCCTTGAAGGGGCTTCCTAGTGTGTGGAAACCTTTCCTCCTTCACAGCTCCCTCCCACTGGTGCAGGTCCCATCCCTATTCTTTTGTCTCAGTTTTTTCTTTTTTCTTTTTCCCTACCCAGGTACGTGGGGAGTTTCTTGCCTTTTGGGAGGTCTGAGGTCTTCTTCCAGAGTTCAGTAGGTGTTCTGTAGGAGTTGTTCCACATGTAGATGTATTTCTGATGTATTTGTGGGGAGGAAGGTGATCTCCATGTCTTACTCTTCCGCCATCTTCATGCCCACTCTGAAATTTAAATATGTAAACTAGGAAGTCATTTGTAGAGCTCTAAATATCTGAGTAGGGGTGGTATGCACAAAATCCCCTGACCTGAACATAGATTTTTATTAAAGAAAAATGTAACATCTGAGAACAGTCCAGTGCAATAGAACTTTGTGTAATAATGGACAAGTTCTATATCTGTGCTGTCCAATGCCATAGCCACTACTCAGATGTAGCTGTAAGAACTGAAATGTGGTTAGTGAGACTAAGGTACTGATTTTTTTATTTTATCTAATTATAATTAATTAAAATTTAAATGTAAATACTTGTGACTAATCGCTGTCATATTGGACAGAGCAGTCATAGAAGACAGAAGAGCAGTATGGACATTGTCCATTATCTTGTATGTATATCTCATTATCATCTTGAAAATTTGAAAAATCTATCTTTTAACATTACTGTCACGTCACATATAATAGTTAAGGACAGCAAACATGCTGTTCTTGGGTTTTTCAAGTGTCATAAACCTGCATTCATTTGCTTGGGAAAGCAAAGGTCAATACAAAATTCAGGCAAACACATAAGACTAAGCTCTAAATATACAAACACAAAATACATAAACATAAATGAATAAAATTAAAAATTAAAACTAGCATATTCTTTTCCCCAGATATATTATAGTCATAAATTAGATAATTGAGTCTGAAACTCAAGACCTTAAGTTATTCACTTGTTGTTTTTAGGCTATATTATATATGCTAGTTCCCCCTTATATAACCTCTAATAATTCTTTATAATCTACTTTTATAGCCCTTATTAAAAATGTAATTATTTTCAATTAACATAAATCTATTAGTATCAACATCAGTAGATACTTAGATTGCTATTGATTTTCCCTCATCTTAGCTAAAATTTAATTTCCATTACATTAGCAAAATATTTTTACTTACCACCATATCGCCAGTGCCTAGAAAAATGCTGTGACCATATTAGCCACTGAATATTGGCATGCCAAGAATTAACAAAATTGTATTAAATGCCATGGATTTCTGTGAAGTTCAATTCAGAAGCTATTTTTTCTACCCATAGGTGAGACATTCCAGATTTGAACCTTCCTAAAGGCCTTTTGAAATATCATTACAAAAGTAAAATTATCATTAATCACTAAGTTTACCTAAATCAAATTATAATAGTAAATACTGTATATATATTTAATATTATTGTTGTAAAATTCTTTTTTTTCTTAAAATAGATTTGTTAATTTTCACACTTGTAGATAGGTATTACATGAAAAATATTTTCCTTGGCAAAGAAAAGGCAAATTGTTTATTGGTTTATATAAGTAAAATATTAATAGAATGCTCATTTTAGTTTATGAATTAAAACTAAGATTAATACACATTGGTTACCTTGTAGGAAATTTTTTTTTAATTACATTGAAGCAAAATGATGATTTTAATTAATATTTTTGAAATGCCACCTTAAATTTCATAATAAACATTTAATTCTTCCATCAAGATATATTATGGTCTGGATTTGAATAAAAGAGTAAGTGAATCTAAACACACACAAAAAATCCAAAAAATGCAGAAATATCTTCAAGCAATTCATGAGGAAAAATGTAGTTGTACTTAAGTACTGTACTAGATTTTATGTAAGCAATTATAACACTTTGATAAGTTATAAAAGATAATATGACCATATAATCTCACCATATATTCTAGTGGTCCCTGAAAACCTGATATCCTTCATTGGTTTCTAACATTTAGGATGTTATTTTAGAAACTGGTATGACAGAACAATGAGAAAAAACCCTCAGATGCTCTCCTGTTCACATAGATGGTATCTCAATAACTGATCTTCAGCACATGTCAGCAACTTTTATGTTAAAAAATATATTGAAGAATTAAAATTGTAGTGTGTGGTTATGTGTGTGTGTGTGTGCATGCATGTACGTGTGTACGTAAGGGTTCATAAATCACCTGTGTACTAGGAATCTTAAGATCTTCTGATCTTCACAGCCTCCAGTACCTTCTATCTTATTCATTTCTGTCAAAGTGCTACAGGTAACACTGGCTAGAACTGCACCTGAGAGCCAGTGAATGCTACTCCTCAATCAGCTATCAAGATCACTGTTTGTCTGTGTAGGGCTTATCTTATTGTAGTTCAGAGAAGGGACTTTAATTTTTTTTATTTCCTATTGATAAATTGGACTTTATCAAAATTATTTGACTATTTTAAAGACTTATACAAGAGTATGAGATCCTCTGTGTGCTGATAAACAATAGCACTTAAGAGAGCCCAAGCACTTTAAGAATTTTACAGTTTTATATTAATTGAACCACTTCCTTGAGGGTTTTGAGGGAAGCCAGAACCAGAGGAAACTGATTTTAAACATTCCCATAATCTGACTTTATAGGCATAAAGAAAATATAGGTACTGTTCCTATAGCTATATTTTCCAATTTGACATTTTGGCATGTTAGTTTCAGTCCATTGTGCGTGCTCATTAAAAAAAAATTAGAAGTTAAATAACATTGTTCTGTTGATCTCCAAGAAAATGTCTTTCTTTTTTGGCCATGCCTCATGGCTTGCAGGATCTTAGTTCTCCGACCAGGGATTGAACCTGGGCTCCAGCAGTGAAATCACCGAGTCCTAACCACTGGACCACCAGGGAATTCCCAGAAATTTCATTTTTAACACCTGTTTCTATAGGGGAAAAAAAGAAAGTCTGTGTATTTTACACAAGGTTTTATTCTTATCAGAGTTTGCATATTTTCTCCCTCTGCCAAAGTTATTAGCTGTATTTATTAGATGTGATATATGCACTTTTGTCTTGATAAAGATTTTATACTTGATTGTTACTTCTGGTGGTGAAAAGGTGTCCTAGACAACTGAAATCTACAGTAAGATATTTTAATTCATTTGGAGTAACCATTTTTAATTCACTTATAAGTTCATTCACCATGTGAAACTTAGTGATAATTCTTTTTAAAATTCTACATACTTCTTCCTTTTGAAATCTTTAATAGTTCACATAAATGTTACATTTATCACCACAAAGTGCTACAACCTGAAAAGAGCTTAGAACATCTTCTAGCACAACTCTAATTTCACAAATGTGTAGAGATGTTAAGCATCTTGTTTGTGGTGACAATATTAGTTACTGACAAAGTTGGGACTTAGAACTCAAGTCTCTGACACTTATTTCTGAGTTGAGCCTATGTCATATGACTTCAAGGAATTGAAAACTGGTCTCATTAAATAATAACATAAGCTAAAATGTTTCCTTCTATGTTTTCCAGGGTCAAAGTATTTTTGGGCTTGATGTTATTGAAACACCAGAAGGAGAGAAGATGCCACAATTGATAGTTCAAAAGGAGTTAGATAGGGAAGAGAAAGATACATATGTAATGAAAGTAAAGGTTGAAGATGGTGGCTTTCCTCAAAGATCCAGTACTGCCATTTTGCAAGTCAGTGTTGCTGATACAAATGATAACCGCCCAGTCTTCAAGGAGAATGAGATTGAAGTCAGTATACCAGAAAATGCTCCTGTAGGTACTTCAGTGACACAACTTCATGCCACAGATGCCGACATAGGTGAAAATGCCAGGATTCACTTCTATTTCAGCAATCTAGTCTCCAACATGGCCAAGAGGCTATTTCACCTCAACTCCACCAGTGGACTTATCACAATCAAAGAACCACTGGATAGGGAGGAATCACCAAACCACAGGTTACTGGTTTTGGCAAGTGATGGTGGATTGATACCAGCAAAATCAATGGTACTAGTAAATGTTACAGATGTCAATGATAATGTCCCATCAATTGACATAAGATATATCATCAATCCAATCAATGGCACCGTGGTTCTTTCAGAAAATTCTCCACTCAACACAAAAATTGCGCTCATAACTGTGACAGATAAGGATGCTGACCTTAATGGTAGGGTGACGTGCTTTACAGATCATGAAGTCCCTTTCAGGTTGAGGCCAGTATTCAGTAATCAGTTCCTCCTAGAGACTGCTGCATATCTTGACTACGAGTCCACAAGAGAATATGCTATTAAATTACTGGCTGCAGATGCTGGCAAACCTCCTTTGAATCAATCATCCATGCTCCTCATTAAAGTAAAAGATGAAAATGACAATGCTCCAGTTTTCACTCAGCCTTTCATAAGTCTTTCTGTTCCTGAGAATAACTCTCCTGGCACCCAGTTGACAAAAATAAGTGCAACAGATGCAGACACAGGGCATAATGCTGAGATAAACTACCTGCTTGGCATTGATGCTCCATCTGAATTCAACCTGGATCATCGTACAGGCATTCTGACTGCAGCGAAGAAACTGGATAGAGAAAAACAGGAAAAATATTCATTCACAGTTCTGGCAAAAGATAACGGGATGCCACCTTTAATAACCAATGCCACAGTCTTAGTGACTGTTCTTGATCAGAATGACAACAGTCCAATTTTCACTCACAATGAGTACAACTTCTATGTCCCAGAAAACCTTCCAAGACATGGCACAGTAGGACTAATCACTGTAACTGATCCTGATTATGGAGAAAATTCTGCAGTCACTCTCTCCATTTTAGACGCAAGTGATGACTTCACCATTGATCCACAGACTGGTGTCATCCGACCGAATATTTCCTTTGATAGAGAAAAACAAGAATCTTATACTTTCTGTGTAAAGGCTGAGGATGGTGGTAGGGTATCACGTTCTTCAACTGCCAAAGTCACCATAAATGTGGTTGATGTCAATGACAACAAACCAGTTTTTGTTGTCCCTTCTTCGAACTACTCCTTTGAATTGGTTCTGCCATCCACTAATCCAGGCACAGTGGTCTTCACGGTAGTTGCTGTTGACAATGACACTGGCATGAATGCAGAGCTTCATTACAGCATTGTAGGAGGAAACACAAAAGGTCTGTTTATGATTGACCAAACAACAGGCAACATTACACTGAAGGAGAAATGTGTCCTTGCAGACCTTGGTTTACACAAACTGGTAGTCAAAGTCAAGGACTTAGGACAACCTGATTCTCTCTTCAATGTTGTAAATGTTAATCTATTTGTGAATGAGTCAGTGACCAATGCTACACTGATTTATGAATTGGTGCGAAAAAACATTGAAACACCAGTGACCCAAAGTATTGAGACAGCTGATACATCCTCACCATCCAGTGACTATGTCAAGATCGTGGTTGCCATTGTTGCAGGCACCATAACTGTCATCCTTGTTATTTTCATCACTGCTGTAGTAAGATGCCGCCAATCACCACACCTTAAGGCTGCTCAGAAAAACAAGCAGAATTCCGAATGGGTTACTCCAAACCCAGAAAACAGGCAGATGATAATGATGAAGAAAAAGAAGAAGAAGAAGAAGCATACCCCTAAGAACTTGCTGCTTAACTTTGTTACTATTGAAGAAACTAAGGCAGATGATGCTGACAATGATGGAAACAGCGTCACACTAGACCTTCCCATTGAACTGGAAGAGCAAACCATGGGCAAGTACAACTGGGGCACTACACCTACTACTTTCAAGCCTGAAAGTCCTGATTTGGCCCGGCACTACAAATCTGCCTCTCCACAGCCTGCCTTCCAGATCCAGCCGGAAACTCCCCTGAATTCAAAGCACCACATCATCCAGGAACTGCCTCTTGATAACACCTTCGTGGGCTGTGATTCCATCTCCAAGTGTTCCTCCAGCAGTTCTGATCCCTACAGCGTTTCTGAGTGCAGCTATCCAGTGACAACTTTCAAGACCCCTGTGTCTGTACACACCAGACTGGTAGGTAATCCAAGTTTCTAAGTAACCTTTCTAATTTTATATTTTTTAATTATTTTCAGTTGAACTAGGACTTTACAGAATCTACTGACTCAACATGGGATCAAAATGTTCTGCAGAAGTATCTGAATAGATATATGGATTCATTTTAAGTTTGGTAGAAAATCAGAACAAAATGACTCCTGATTGGAGGAAAATTGGGTGAGGAATGATGATTATAATAGGGACAGTGTTGTCTGTAGATGGCAGTATGACACTTCTTGCTAGAGAATATACTGGAAAAACTCCAAAATAAAGGGTCATGGCACTGTCCTCAGTACAATTGTGTGCATGAGGATCAAAACAGTCATGGCTAGATACATCACAGTAAAGCCTCTTGGAATCTGATAAACAGGTCTTAATACTTAATGGTATTGAGAGTTCCAGCTTCACTTGGAAAAATCTGTGTCTACCCAAGATAATCAAATAGCATAAAGATATCCCCCCTACCCACCATTCCTCCAAACCCCCACAATGAAAAGAGAGTGTCATTTCCAGATTAGGAACTCACCATTATTCTGGTTCATAAATCTGTATTAACACAATGTAGCAAGAATGGGATTAGGAAAATGAAGTCATGCTACTCACTCTCACCTTCAAGCCAGAGAATGAAATATATATGAGATCTCTACTTTAGATATCCATTTGAGTATCTGCATATTCATGCAAGGTATTAAGAACCCTTCAGGAGACATTCTTAAGAGATAATGACTTTTTGAAAATGAAATATTATTGCTTTCTCTAATGAGCCTGAAGGAAACGATGCACATATTAAGACCCAAGATATCTGTATACAATAATTTAAAACCCATTAAATTTATGAAAACAAGAGTTTATACAGTCTTTTTTATCTGTATTCCATGGAGAAATGAATTAAAATGTATCTAGAAATTCATAACTAAAGTAAATGATTTAAGTATTTTTATTTCCTTAATAAAGTCAAGTGATAGAATTTATCTACATTTTTTCTCTGGAAGTTATACAGCATGTTGATTTTATCATTTCATCTGTGTTACTCTTAAGAAGGTCTTCATATCAGTTTCAGTGAATAAAACTTTTGAAAACCTATTTAGGCTTAATTAAATAGTAGTAATGTGAAAGTCAGAATAGGTTTCCTCTCACCAAATTTAGAGATATTAGAGAAGTCTATCAGGATTCAAAATAACAATGAAAATAATTTACCATAATTTAGGAAATGCTTTTAAGAATTGAGGTCACTCATGGATTTGCATAGTTAAATTATACAATAACGTTAACTTTTCTCTCTTAATCACACAGTGAAAGTAAGATACTAATTCAGTTGTGGGTGCATTTTTGTTACAATAGGTTCATAATTATGCTATCGCAAACGGTAAAATAGAACCTACTCTCTTTGTGGCGAGTTTCTGTTATGCTTTGAATGAGTTTATAGGGCAGTGGTTATTTCTACAGTTTACATGAGCCTCATGGTTTCTGACCAAGGTGGATCTTAAATGGGTGGCAAACATAACAGATGCCGAATATCTCATCATAGTATGTTTTTGTTTTTATTTAACTATTAAAAAGGGTGCTCTCATTTTCTAATTCTCATTGCTATCATCCGGTTTTTTGGAAATATTTCTCAACAGAAAAGTATTCTTTATGAATAGCACTTTATGTGTGTTGTATATCCTAATAGCACTTTTCCCAGGGCTAAATTTGTGACTCACTTAAAAATCTATACAAAGGGTGGGGTTTGTGAATTACTTTTGCAGAGCATCATTTTTAATAGATTGGCTTGTGAAGTTAGTTAGAAGAGCAAATTCTGGTTTCAACTGTTTTTGAAAGCATGGAAATGTTTTAAGAGCTAGACTTATTTTACATGAGGACATGAACATACAGTAAGTAAGGCACAGATGAAGGAAAATATTGAAGTGTTTTCCAAATATCTTCCTCTTTTATTGTCTTTTTTGATATTTTGTAATCCTGAGAAAGTTGATAAAATTAATAACTTTTTCATTCGGTATTTTATTTTATTTAGCTAAGAAATTTTTTCCTAAACACAAAACAGTAACTTCATGAGATAGGCAAAATAAGGAAAGTAAATGCTAATGAGAATAAATTCTTGGTTATCATTCGGTTTTTATTAGCTAAAAGGAGTATCTTAGAATCAGTGGGTTCTCAGATGACTTATTCTATTTTTTTTCATCTTAAAAAAATAGGTAAATTGTATATTTTATGTCATTGGTTCACAGATGTTTCAGATTAATTACTAAATATCTTCTGGACATGAATTGGTGAACTTAGGCAGACTAATGTGACACTAAAAATAATTTGAATCCTTGTATTTTGTGCTACATTTGCAATGTTCTTCACCCTTTCTGTATACACTTCAATTTCTGATTAACACCAGGAGAGGCATCTTATATTCAGTGATGTTGCAGAATGCGAAAAAGTTAAGTGAGCACTGAAAAAGAACTCGTGTATTTATAAAAATTCAAATACAGTAGGTGCCTTCTTTTTAAAGAAACATCATACAAAATGAGGAAAAGTGTCAGACAGTAAAATAAAAATCCATTGTTCCTTAAAGAAATTCTGACAGTGGAATAAAATATTACTGTTATCAGAAGGCAGAATTATATTCAATTGATTTTAAACAAAGTGAGAAATATATTTTCAAAAGGAGGGTTTAGGGTGATATTTCTGTTTAGTTCATTACTCATCTGAATAGAAATATGAAAGTGAAGAAATTAAATGGTTCTAGGAGGCAGTAAGATATAAGGGGATTTATAAAAACTTTCATGTTTTTAAAAAGGGAATCAAATACTTTCTATAGTTTTTTTTTTCTGACTCGTGTTCTGAAAAAATATGGAACATTCATTAGATAGAAACGTATCTATTGCACAAAACCATTTATACCTGGGGAATATGAGGATCCTCTTTGATATAAATTTTTACAAGTATTCTGGAAGGCATTTTTGTATGCATATATTATAGTAGAAATTAAAACATGAAATGTAAAAGATGATCTTACAGTGTACTTTATATTAACGTCTTTCAGAGCAAGCAGATAGTGTTTGGTGCGATTCTAGAAAAACAATAAGAATAATCATTTTAGAATCAATTTTGATAATTGTTGTATAAAAGAGATACAATGCCAAAACGAAATCTTGCTTAACACAGTTCTTCCATTAAAATATTGTGAAGACTATACATCTGAAAAATAGCGGAACAAAAATGAACTTATTATTTGGAAAGGGCCTTCTGTGTACAAGTCACTGTCTTAGTCATGTATTTGAGGTACTTCATTTCAAAAAGAAATAATTCATGGTTACATGAGTGTAGGTATTATACATGGATTCAAAATGGTAAGAGGAGTCTGAGTTAGCTTGGAATAGGCTTGGTATTTACTACTGTTACATTCCATAACCTTGATATTGTGCATCTGTATTTTAGCAATGTGAATTTTAGCCATGTAGCATGCTTGGCAACTAAGACTCCTAGAACACAACCATCTGATTTTGATAACATGTTATTTTTCTTGTCCTAGACTGATTCCAGGACATCAACTATTGAAATCTACAGTGAGATATAACTTTCTAGGAACAACATAATTCTATTCCCCTTCCAAAAAACTCCAATGATTTGTGATTTCAAAATTTGGCTAAGATCATTTAGCTTGTAATCTGGATTTCCCACTATAAAAGTAAGCAAAACAAAAACCACCTTAAAAAATATGTCCCACTGAACCCCATGCTTACTTTAGCTGTAATCTTGCAATCGAAATTTTAAATTTGTGGAAGAAACAGTGCAGTGTGATAAAAAAAAAGTTTTATCATGCTGTTTCTCGATTTGCTTCCTCTGAATGCCAACAAGTGTGATGTAATATAATATGTCTTGATGTACAAACTGATGGTTAATGTATCAATCATGAAACATGGAATTACTTGCCCTGTCTGATTGCTGAAGAATTTAAACATCATCTGCGGGAGTTTGGAAGTGAAGCTGAACTATCCAAGCTACCCTCTGAAAGGTATCCAAGGGCAAGAGATTTTCTTTAATATCAAAAATACAAACAGCAACAACAAAAAAAACCACTTTAGATCATTTTTTGGAAAATATTCACTACTATAGTGTTGTTGAGAAAATAATTATAATTATCCATCACTCTGCTGAAAAGTTAGATGATATAAAATAATTTTAATGGGTTTTTATGTTGATTGTAATCATGTTGTTTCACTACTTTAATCATTAAAAAATATTTTTGTTGTAATCATGTTTCTTTTTTTCTATAAATACTGTAAAAGAAAGAGGTTTTTTTTTTCTATTTTTATCTATCAAAAGAAGAATGTAAAGTTCTTTATACTCCCTGATATTTTGGGGAAAAAAAGTACTGATGTTTCTTATATAGTGAAATATAATTCCATTCATATGTGAGTAGAGACAAGGATTTAAATAGTATATTTTGAAAGATTTTATCTTAATTTTGAAACTACCTAAGAAAATATAAGCTACTAGAGTCAAACAGCTAAATAGATCTACATAATTTCTCTGGCATTAAATTACTGAATATATTTCATTGATTTGAGTAATTTGGCTTTTAACTCATTCTTCACAATATGTTGATTAATCAGTTTCTTACACAAATGACTAAATGCGTCAAATTTGGTGTACATTAAATGTATTAAGGAAAGAATGTTGTGTCCCAATTTTACATTGTATTCTTTAAGCTGCTTATGACTTACTAAAAGTACTAACAGAATTTTTTTAAAAGCACGATTTCTTGGGGCTAAGAGGGAGTATAAAGGACCTTTATAATTACAACATAAGATATGTTTCCTGGATTCTCTTTCAAATGCTTCATTGTGTATCATTTTACCTTGCAAAGTGTGGACAGGATTTGGTCTATTATGTATGTGCATTAAATTAGTGTATTATTTAAAGTGTTCCTTGCTGTAAAGGTATTTAGAAGAGGCTTATGCTCTATTTAGCATTTCAAATTAGTGTAATTCTTGGATATTTAATATATAGGCAATATTTTTAAAAGATTTCTGTTAAAATTTAGCATTCCCATTTACTCAGTACAGAATCTCTGGTACCTCCAATTATGTCAAGTTCCTTGAACATGCTTGCTATCTGGCTTTTTAAACATTACTTAGTTAATTATAATGACTGTAAGTGTAACTGTTTTACTGGTAATGAGAAATGTCATGTAAATTATAATATTGTATTACATACTTATAAACAACTATTGTAGAAAAATACTTAAAATTAAATTTTACCTTTGTGAAAGTTACTCATATAGAGTAACTTTATAATCTCTCCCCTATTTCTTCCTGATAAATTAAATATTTCAGTTTAATTCAAATCATTTCAAGGAATGTCAAAATTTAGCCAACTTATTATACCTCTAGAGTCAGTGCCCTGCAGGTACAAAGACATACTAAGAGTAGGAGTTTCCAAAATCCATAGTCTCACTTAATTGTGAAAAAAATTATGATGCCCAAGAAAATGAGTCAGTACTTCACATATCCCATGATAAACTAGTGTGGCTTCATGACCATTTGTATATGTAATTATTATATAAATGCATTTTAAATGCTTGTGTCATGACCACCCTGGTCTCTGCTTTTCCACACATTCTGTGAGCTAGAGGAGAATACTTCATTTTTCTTCTGCTTCAGTGACCCTTTCCTTTAGGCCTGTGATAAGGAAAACTCCTAATCACTCCTTTGTATATATGAAGATGAAAATGTCTTGAAATAGTTACCCAGAATCTCTTTAAAAAATTCCTCAGTATTTTTATGGGGGTCATCTTTGCAGAAGATGAAAATAGAAACTTTATTTTTAAAGCTGCAAGTGATTCTTCTCAGAATATAGTTTCTGTGAGAAAGGAACTTCTGAATTGATTTCTTTCCTGCTCTTTGAGGCTAAAATATTTACCCATATAAACCAATGATGATTGAGGTTTAACTGTATCTAAACTTCAGCCATAGATGAAAATGGATTCTACTTTTGATTATTAACTACCCTTGGTCGGTCCTTTGCTTATGCTTGAGGAAATAATATTAACATTTGAGAACAGTATGGACGGCATTGAAACGAATTTTCCACAAAAGCCAGAGAGGACAAAATTATATATTTTCCTGTTGGTTCTTTCTTATCAGTTGATTTGATGATACTTTTAATTTAATTATTGGTGTTATTACATGTTTGGCTTACAAGGTCTCAGATATCTTCCCATCTCTTGTATTGGTGTTAATGGACTCCTAGAATATTCTCAATGAAGTGTCCTTGATGGTCTCTCTTGTTCTTATTCTAGTCAGTGAATAGAGGAAAACAGAGGGAAAGGAAATCTTAAGACTAGTCAGCAAAGAAACTTTTAGGGATTACCTAATCGATTAACTACAATGTGCTGTATACTTTCATACCTGCAAACACTCGAAGGAGTATTATTTTCTTTTGATTAAAATCCAAAGTGCATAAATTGAAAAAAAATTGCTGAAATACATTTCCTCATTTTACATTAAATATAAAAGTTTATTTTTGGAAATAGGGTATTCAAGCTATTACATTTCTTAAGTTATTTTTATTTTCAATGATTTAAATTGAAAATTTTATAGAACAGTTTTAATTCTATCCATTAATTAATCTTTTATGTATACTTCTGTTTTCTCTGCTGACCATCCTGTTCACATTATCAATGTGAACTCATATACTTTAGAATAACTTTTAAAAGCTGAATTTAGATTCAATCAGTCATTATTTCATGCAATATTTACTAATCTTTTCATTTCAAAACAATACTGACACATTTTACAATTTTTTCACCTGCACTCGTCACTGTTTAATTAGATTTTGTAATTGTCCGTCTAGCTAGGTGTGATTTGAAGCCTGATCTCAACAGAAGTGCTACAGGACAAGCAGAGCTTAAGTAATCTTATATGAACTTAATCTACACTGTGTAAATGCTTCCTATAGGTGCTCTTGTGTAATAGACTTTTTTCTTTAGGATTTGCTTAGTTTCTGTCTATTTTTATTGTTTAGATTTAGGTTTCTAGCATATTCAAAGGTGCTGTGATAATATAAAGCTGTATGTGTTGTATATAATTATTATTTTTAAAAAGAACTGAAGTTCAATTTGTTTTTTCATGCATTATGTGTGTTCATACATAACATCCGTGGTTTTATGTGGTATTTAGAATTAGGAGTAGACTTTTTAAAATTGTAGAGTAGTCATAGGCCTTTATTTTTATTGCACAATGCAATATACATTTGTTGTAGAAAATTTAGGAAATTGTAGATAGATTTTAACTGTATCTATGAAAATTTGATGAAGAATTTTAAAACTATTTGTTTTTCCTTCAGGCTATACCAGTAAGTTTTTCTTTATAATTTACTTAGTAATTCTGTTTAACCTTTGGAAGTGGTGCACTTTAAAATTACAGAAGTATTATTCTCCTTTTATATTATAAACTATACATGCAGGATTTTTTACACATAGTGGTAATTGACTTAATTATTATGCATATTGTTTATTTTTATAGATGTATGATTAGACAAATTTATGAAATAGTTGAGTCTGATTAGTTTATAGTATACTGAAGGGCATACTATATATCTCCACCATGAGACTAATCTGCCCTCAGTGAAAATATCAAGTCTTGATGAAAAAGCTTTTCCGTTAAAAAGAATGCCATCTAAATATCTGCCAAAAGTTCCCCTAGAATGGACAACTAAGTTATCTATTATAATTATTTCTAAAAAGCCTCGTAACCAATTTTTACCATTTGTAAATTCTAGATATTCTCAATTAAAATTGTATTAACTCTCCCGTTTCAACTGATTAATTATATTTAATTATGCACACATACACTGGTACTATCCAGTTAGGAGTAAATCTTTTTCTGTGAAGTGAAAAAAATCACATTCCATTAGGTTTCAGATAGTCAAATTGACATAATAATGGAAATGAAGTACTTCAATGGATATTCTAGAAATATATGCACTTTTCTCCCTTGTCCTGGAGCCTTATATTTATTAACTATTCACTGATTTACTTCATAAATGTTATTCTCTTAGAAATGCACTTTAAAAACATTTTCATTTTTTGTCTTAACACTTGGTAAAAACATTAGATAACAAAATAATACTTTCATTAGATACTTAGAGAAAATTTGAATAATACCACTTTTACTCTCTTTGGTGGTAGTAGAAGTAAACAAATGTGCAACACTGGTGAAAAATATTATTTTCAGAAATCCACAAAATAAACTTTAAAATGTATTTACTCATATTACTACGTATCAGTTTTAACCTCAGATTCAAAATCAACACAGACCACTATTTCAATGATACTTTAAACAGAATTGCTCATAAACACTATCACCTTACACAAAAACATTTCCCGTAATTCAAGTATATAGCTCAAATAGTTGTTCAGTGTCACAACCTCGAAGTAATTAAACACACACACACACACACACACACACACACAAGGACAAATTTGATCAGCTCTTTTGGTATGTAAACACAGACCTAGTCTCATATTCAAGGTGGGAAAAAACACACAAAAATGGAATTGCATGGATGCTGGAAAACTAATCTATGAACTGCTAAATGAGAGATTATATTTCATTACTAATTTTATTTATTTGATCACTCATTCAGAGCTATGTATTGGGTGCCTTTTTTGTAGATAATTATATACATTATTTATGAAGTTCAAATTGAATAAGTACATATTTTTCACACAAATATAGTTATTAAAGAGAAGGTGCTGAGTTCTCTTCCCGATAGGTATCATAGTTTTGTCTACGTGATACTAAAATATCTGGAGGCAAAATACAATTTTTCACTGAATATGGGGATATTTTGTCTACCTGAAAAAATTGACTCCATAAAGACGCAGACTTTATCTAGTACTACAAAATGATATTATAATAGTTTCATTTTAGATAGGAAAAAAGAATTTGACATGCTATATAAAGTTAACATTATCTGAACTAGAGCAATTGATAACGTTTAACAACAAAATTCTACATGGTGCTACAATTCAACTTTACGTATATAAATTTGATTTGTTTGTAAGACTATACACACATTTATTTCAAAATGCACACAAACTGTAGAAATGATGAGGTACATACAATTATGTCATTTTAGGTGTGAGACTTAAAAGACAACCATACCAAACTCTTAAAATTAAGAGACCTAATTGTGAGTCTAGAGGAAAATTCATTTTAATGTGATGTTTATGTAATTCTAAAACAGTGGGATTAAAATGGGCTAGGGTATGTATAAGCATACATATGTTTACGTATATGTGTGTATATTTATGTTTTTCAAATTTCTAGCAGAAAAAAGTAATATAAACTTTATACTAAAGACAACGTGTTCAAAGATCATACATCTATATTTACAATGTTATTCTCTGTTCTTTTAAACTTATGCCTCACTTCCAAACTTTAATCATCCTTTATCCCTTATATCACCCTACATAGCACCTTTTATTTAAAAAAAAACTCTTGTCACATTCACTGCATTCTGAATATGTGCTCATGTGTTTTTTACTTTCAAATTATTTTGCCTCTAATGTAACTGCAGTACTTCTCTTCATAAAATTTCCGTTTTCTGAAGGATCACAGATCCAGTAACACTAAATTATACATTAAAAATTATACTATTTTTCCTATCTAATTACCAGTGTAGATTCTACTTCTTTTCCACACAAAAAAGCTAAGATAAATTTGCCTTCAGTAATAGTCAGCTTCTGCTCAGTTGGCATAACTAAAACATATATAAAAGAATCCATTAAAATAATTATTTTTATTTGCATTAATACCTTATTTAATTTTAATACCACTGAAACCAAAAAAAAGATAAGTAATTCTCTGTTAGTGCTCTGTACAATGTCAGATTTTCAGTTTCATAAGTCTGCAACTTTGTGGGTTTATGTTTCCATCAAAGGCTAAGATATGAATTTGCCATAATCATGTACATGCATACATACTTATCTATGTATGTGTATACACACATACACTTTTATAAACAGCTTGTGTGAACTATGGATTGACATAAATCATGGAAATATTAGTGAGGATAGATTCAGTTTTTAGATTGGGTAATGTGTACAATTTATTATCATTTCTGGTTTTGAGTGGAGCTAGTACTACGAACTGCCATTGAAGAAAAGCTGTGTAAAGTAACATTAAAATTGTGAAGATTTAAAATACAAGAGCAGTCACAGTCACTCTTAAAATTTTGTTTTTGCTTTGTTATTTGTAGCTGTAATTTTAAAAAAGAATAAACAGGTTTTTGTGTGAATATGTTAGAGTGAATATTATAGGGCATCTTTCAACTGGAATACATGTAGTTACTAACATTGGTTGTATTTGATATATTTTCAGTGCATAAAGTGTGTGTAATCTGTATTAAGTGAAATACCTATAAATAAAGTTGTTTCTGCATTGCAATAACATATCTTCTGATATTTTTTGAAGCGCTTGTTGTCATCAGGGGCTACTGATTTCACTGACATCATCAAGGATCCTAAAATAATTTTTAGCACACTAACATCCTACAGTTTCATGGTATAATTCATTATCTGTGTTGTGTTAACCAGAACTTTATATATTGGCATTCCTGACCACTAACATTGGGAGATAACTGGTCCAAAGCAATGAAGTGGATTGAAGTGACTCATATTCAACTAAAGTTTTACTTTTGTGCATTTTATTGTACTCAAATTCTTTGAATATTGGTAATATGGTACCACTTATTAACTATTGTTTTTCATAGAACATGCTATAGATAATGGAATTTACCATGAGTTCAAATGAGATGAATTAAATATTTCTCAAACTCCTGCTATGAACAAAGCAATGTAGAGAATGATGGTGGTTATGGTGAGGGATGGGGTATTAAGGGGTAGAGATGTGGGACAATCAAGGTTCTCCCCTGGTTTCTATTAGTGTGAAAAGCCTTTTACCCAACAAGTTTAATTGAAAGTATGTTAAAAAAAAACTTTCAGCTTTTCTAGTGCAGACAATCCCTGATTATATAAGGTTTAAAAAAAACCAAAAGAAAAAAAATTAAAAGTTTTATCATAATAATTAGGAGGGTGTGTGTGTGTATGTTTGTGTGTGCACATGTGTGTGTGAATATCGCTAGTAGAGTATCTTACATGTATTAGGTATTCATTCCAAAGTTCTTGAAATCTGAACTGAGCAAGCATATACTTAACCCATTTTAGGAAGCACCTTAAAGTCATCAACACTTTCCCGAATCACATCCAAATAACAGCCAAATTCTGTTGATCTTGCCTCTAACATACCTCAGACATTTCTCCCTTTACATTTACTTATTCAGGTCTTCGTCACAAGTTACTGGTTCCACTACTAACAGGTTGTCCTGCTTCCTAGTTTCATTTGTCCAATTTATTTTCTACCCTGTACCCAGAATACTTCCTAAAACACAGATCTGATCAAGTGAAGCCTATGAGAGAAAAGCTTCTGAGTCTTTCCCCATTGCATATAGGATAAAACCTTAATTACTCTATTTTTCAAGGATTTTACAATTTTAATCAGGTCTACTTGCTCATCCTTATCTCCTACTACTCCATGCACCCCACATTTTTGTCTTACCTACTACCTCTTGTTCCTTGAATATTTCATGCACTTTGATGCTTCCATAAATCTGAACAATTTACCAGAATTACATTAAGCACTTCCTTTCGTTAAGATTCTGTGAGGACAACAAAAATAACTAAGCCATGGTCAGTGAAGTAGAAGTGTAATTGTGGAGATAATGTAAGAAAATATACTTTTAATAGCAGAGAGAATATGATAAAAAAAATGAAAGTATGCTACCTGTGATTTTATTAAAAATGAAAGAAGCCTGGATGGTACCCTTTTCTTCAACATCTTTCCTGTTTCTTAACATTAACCTTACATAATTCTCGTGAAATGAAAAGCCTCAACAAATGACTAGGTCATATAGCTCTTCAAACAGTAGTTGCCGGAAACTATTTCCAGAAAATTAATGTTACATCATTTTTCTTCATTAATCTTAGAAAGATTTTTAAATATTTACCTCAGATACTTTGATTCTTGTTACATTTCCTGTCCATGAGTTGCACTTAAAAGAAAAACTATCAACAGAAAATTTTAACCCATTTGTTCATCTTAATATGAACATATACCGGAGAACCACATACTGCTTTTAGACATTTTGGCAAAAGGAGCATATCAATGTAACATTTCTTATAAATATGGCAAGAAAAATGTGTTCTTGTCCTCAATAGAGGAACTTTTTCCATGGTGAATGGTAACAAATAGATATTGAGAACTCTGGTTAAAATGTGCTGTCTATACATAGAAACTGTCACTGAAGTACTGAGATGAAATGGTCATCCCAGATAGAAATCATTTTATCTCTTCCCCCATACTGAAAGTCAAAATTATCAAATTTGTGAAAACAGGACAGATGAAGAAACCATGGGATATCAAATGTAGATAACATCCAAATTATAACATGGTAGAGCTACCCTGAAAATTCAGAAACCACATATCCCCTCCCCAAATTGAGAGTGTATTACACACATATGCACACACACACACACACACACACATATATCTTTAAGGAATGCACTTCTTGGCACACATACTGAAAGAAAATACACCACCTGCTTCCTCAAAATAGATGAAAATAAACCACATAGTCCTTAAATTAGCCCTTTTTTTCTTTTGTTCTTATTATGACAGAAAAAAAAAACTTTCTAAATTGCATGCAGGAAACATCCTTGGAGATTGGGTGAACATCATCATAAGTAGGGAAATAATGTTTCTTTAGCTCAGTTATAATTATTGAGTTTTCCAACTATCCCAGATAAAATAAAAGCAATTATTAACATTCTTAAAGTCAGTGGCTATTTTCTTCAGTACATTACCCCTTGGGAATATAGGGCCAAAATAAAGGGGTAATGAAGTTGGAAGATTGGATAGAACGACAAGGCTAAGGACTCAATAACATGAAAACCTTGCAAGAGTAACACATTGCCACATTTCTAGTGAACAAACTTCCCTTTCATATTTGTATGGTTTTTAATATATTTTTGAAGTGCTTCTATCACAGCCGTGGGAAAATTATTATTCATAAACTACACCCTCACTTATTCTTTTTTCATCTGATAGAGCCAAAAAGTATTTTTTACTCTGATTTATTTCTTGGGAACAATCCTATCTAAAATCAATCTAACTGAAAAATTACCATAGCTATATGCCAAATCTGTCTTAAGTATATTCCTACCACAACTGTCTTTGCGCTTGTGTGTGAAATATTAAATTTCATGGTACATTTTGCTTTTCATGGAGCAAAATTCCATATCCCTTCTCCTAACTCTGATAATAGAGTTGTCAACATTCCCTTTCTTCTTCAGGCTGGTCTGGCTTGTGAAATGTGTTAAAACCCCAGGTTGACTATCACATATGGGCATGGGAAGTATTGGACCTGCTGAGAGAGACTTGCCCTCTTAACACACAAAGGAAATATGCTGTAGGTCAGTCCTCTCTATTCTCTGGATGTGTCTTGTCTCTTTTTCTAACCTCTGTCAATCCAATAAGAGAAAAAGTCTCAGTTACTTAGATATGTTCTGGACTAGGTGGCCCTTTCTCCCCTGGAAAGTAAGTCTCTGACCATCCCGTCCTTATAATACATTTTTGTAACTCTTTCTTAGTAAAATCACTCTTTGATGTACTTCAGTCAAATCACCTGAACACTCTCATTCCCTGAGCAGTGATCACTGCACTCGTTACAATGAAAATATGCACTGTATGGAGAGTAAAGTTTACCCACCATAACCTGCTATTCTGAAATTACATTTTTCATGCTGAAAGAAGTATAGTTTGCATAGCTAAAGCAACAAGGTGTTTGAATCTTGTGAAAAAGAGACTGAGACACAGGGAGACAGTACTAGTGCTGAAAAAAACAAAAGCCTAACAGAAAAAGAGAAAGAGGTGGTAGGAGCCAAAGGGTTAAAACCATGGCTTTCTCCAGGTCATCCTCATTCACTCAACCATTAGATAGTGATTGAGTACATACTTTGGATAAGGCCTTACTACAAAGTTAGGTTATGCCTGAATTTGGCCTTAGGGGAAGTAGTCCAACAATAGAAGCTGTGTACGAAAATGATGGTTACCAGGTGGCCCACAAAACCAGTACTCTTATAGATGGGAATAAATTAAAATTTTAAAGGTACTCCTAATTTTTTCCAGGAAAATAACTGTTACATCAGAAAACTTCATGTTAACTGGTTAACTGGTGTTAATAGTGTTGACTGAGGTAGAGATATAACTACTTCTCCAAGTAATTCTAACTGGTTAATTTAATCATGAGAAATTTCTTCAGTGTACACATTCACAAAGAAAGTACTTTTTCTGACTTTTTAAACTTTCTCTTTTTATCAATTTGTTATAGAATTTGAAATTTTAATATTTGGTTCATGTCAGTGTGAACTAAATATTGGGTCATATAGCTAACTGAGAATTTTTTTTAACATCTTTATTGGCGTATAATTGCTTTACAATGGTGTGTTAGTTTCTGCTTTATAACAAAGTGAATCAGCTATACATAAACATATATCCCCATATCTCCTCCCTCTTGCGTCTCCCTCCCATCCTCCCTATACCACCCCTCTAGGTGGTCACAAGGCACCGAGCTGATCTCCCTGTGCTATGCAGCTGCTTCCCACTAGCTATCTATTTTACATTTGGTAGTGTATATATGTCCATGCCACTAACCCACTTCGTCCCAGCTTCCCCTTCCCCCTCCCCCTGTCCTCAAGTCCATTCTCTACATCTGCATTTTTATTCCTGTCCTGACCCTAGGTTCTTCAGAACCTGTTTTTTTTTTTTTTAGATTCCATATATATGTGTTAGCATACGGTATTTGTTTTTCTCTTTCTGACTTACTTCACTCTGTATGACAGACTCTAGGTCCATCCACCTCACTACAAATAACTCAGTTTCATTTCTTTTTATAGCTGAGTAATATTCCATCATATATATGTGCCACATCTTCTTTATCCATTCATCTGTCAATGGACACTTAGGTTGCTTCCATGCCCTGACTATTGTAAATAGAGCTTCAATGAACATTGTGGTACCTGACTCTTTTTGAATTATGGTTCCTCAGGGTATATGCCCAGGAGTGGGATTGCTGGGTTGTATGGTAGTTCTATTTTTAGTTTTTTAAAGAACCTCCATACTGTTCTCCATAGTGGCTGTATCAATTTACATTCCCACCAACAGTGCAAGAGGGTTTCCTTTTCTCCACACCCTCTCCAGAATTTATTGTTTCTAGATTTTTTTGATGATGGCCATTCTGACTGGTGTGAGGTGATACCTCATTGTAGTTTTGATTTGCATTTCTCTAATGATTAATGATGTTGAGCATTCTTTCATGTGTTTGTTGGCAATCTGTATATCTTCTTTGGAGAAATGTCTATTTAGGTTTTCTGCCCATTTTTGGATTGGGTTCTTTGGTTTTTATCTTATTGAGCTGCATGAGCTGCTTGTGAATTTTGGAGATTAATCCTTTGTCTATTTCTTATTTATGGGTTAGTGCCATTTAGTTTCTTGGTTTTTATTTTCCTCTTACATTCTCAAATGCTTTCTCAATTTGAATAAAGTAGACCATAGAAAGACAAAAAAACAAAAAAAAAACATGGCTTTCTCTGTAACATTTCTTCAATTTCATCAACTTATGTCTTCATTAATTTGACTCTCCCTGGTAATGCTTACTATTGGCCCTTGTATTGTACAGATGATCATTCTTAAAGGTTCATATATTCATCCCCCAAGCTTTTACCCTTTCTCCCTTCCCTGGCAGACACATATATTTATATTCCCCCTGAGGTTTCCCTTTGCCTAAAGGAGTCTAATAATTCAGAAAGATCTCCATATAAGTTTCAATTTCCAGGGAGATCTAGATTTATAAATACTAATATGATATATATATATATATATATATATATATAAAAATAGAGTTAATTGAACTTAAATTTAAATCCTAATTTAAAAAGGAAAACTAGGAAGACAAAGGTTTTCTTCTAATGATAACATTTTTGTTTTGAATTTGGATAAATATTTTACTTGAATTATTGAAAATGCTTTTTACTCTTCTTGTTATATTATGCTGACCAATCTAATTCCCAGATCTGTAATATTTCCTGTAACCTTTATGAGCTGTATTATTACATCTGTGATCTGCTTCTATTTCAGAGATACAATGAACCTTAGAGACCATGTGGTATCCTAGTCTGCCTCTATTATTTGACAGATAGTGGAACCAAGGCCCAGAGAGAGAACAGACCTTTACTGAACACCTATTTTATGTCAGGCAGTGTGCTAGTCACCTTACATATAATAGTTCTTTATCTCAGAGTAAGTGGCCAAGAGAGGATCTGTGGTTAGATCTAATTAACTCTCAAGTTCTCCTTCCTCTCTATTTCATCACAGGTCTAGCAGAGCTGTGGCTCCCACAGCTCTTGATTTGAAGTTCAGAGGTCCTTCACTTTTACCATCTTCTTATTAAATTTCTCCTCTGCTGTACAAATCAACACCCAGTAAACTGGTGTAGATTTTCCCAACTCTCTTTGCCCCTTCCTGGACTCATGCTCATGTATTTAAGCTCAGACAGATGATCTTTTAGATGATTCTTGTTATTAGATTTTCATAAGGTTGACAAGCACCATGTTCATTCTGAAAGCTATGGGGCATAATTCCCAATGAACAGGTCAGTTGGAAAAATGCAAATAGTGTAGACAAAGAAGGCTCTCTTCTTCCACCTACTTCCACTCTCAATATATGAACCCCTGAACAAACTTTTAAAATAGTGGCTATTCAAAAAGTGTTTAATCAAACTGAACTTTCTGCAGAAAGTTCCCTTTCCATTCTGCCTTTTCAATATTTAAAACATAATATGATTCTAAAGTTCTACAGTTTGGTAAGCCACAAGTTGAGTTTGAAAGTACATGTGTGTCACCAAATATAAATTAATTTCTACATCAATTTACAATGAAAAGGACCATTGTAACACATTCAGTATAGTTATGAATTTCTGATTAACTTGATGAGACATATAACCAGAAATATATATATATATCAAATATGGACCACCAGCTATCTATAAAAAGTATTGAAAATTATTAATTGAAATACAATATGAATTCTTAGTCATTGAGAGTTATTAACTTTGGATTACATAGGAGAAATTGAAAAAATATTTTGTTTCTGGGTTACATTTCCTAGTTTAACCAATTCATATATAGCTATAGGAACATTAATTATTAGTGGTGTCCAACATATGCTAAACAATATATTTTTTTTCAAATGGGAAAGGTCATTACTTACTTAGGAAGTTGCCTTAACTCCTTAAGACAATTTAGGGAACGTATATATCAAATGTCCATGCTACATCAGGTTCTGAAAATAGGATTGGAAAGAAGAAGGAAAGGAGGAAAGGATAGTTCAAGGAAAATTTTGGGAGTGGCTGCTAGGCAACAGGAGTAGTGCTAGGCACACTGCACAGCAAGATGTATTGGGACGTGATTGGGCTTTAGAGTCAGATAGACTTGGTTTCCAAATCTGAATTTTTAGATATTAGCTGTATGCGTGTAACCTTTTTAACCTCAGAATCTTCTGTGATAATCAAGGTGTTCAATTAACAGGATTGTAATTGAGGATTCAATGAGATTGTGTATAAAAATTTGCATTGTACAGTGTCTCGCATAAAGCAGACAATAAATGTCCTGTTGCACATTGATGAACTCATCTAACCTGAACAATACAGTGAGCTAGATATTATTGATATCATACCCATTTTATAGATTAAAAACAAACCAACAACCTGGGTCTTGGGGGCTTCCAATATTTGCCCAAGCCCAATTTAACCAATTTAAGTACTCTTTACCCTACATCACAGCTATTTAAAATCAAGAACCTAGGCAACCGTATTTTTTATTAACTGCTTAACTAAAGCTCAGCCACAAAGCAGCCTTGCCTCTTGAACCCTATCAAGTGTGTTCTTTACAGGAGCCTGAGAAGAAGTATTGAGTATTGCTCTAGGAAATAATAACTTTAAAATCCTTTCAGTTGTAGGTGAATGAATTTTTAAATGTAGCTGGTGGAAATAAAGTTTGGCATTCTAAGGATTGTGAAAACTACTGACAAGCCTAACTTAGTGTTAGAATCATAAAATGTTCGATGAAGAAGACTCAGAATGTGAGAGTGATTTGCCCAAGGTCATATGGTTGGGATTTTAAAAGAATCAGGTGATGAGTGTTAATGTCCTGACTTCCAGTTCAGGATTCTTACCACTACATACACAACCTATTTAGTCTGATAACTTTGTGCCCTGAATAACAATGGTACAAAGTGGCATTGAATAATATTAAAATTGTGAAAAAACGGGAAACTAACAAAAATAAAACTGTTGTAGGAATCAGATTGTGGTTGAGGTTTAAGGTTTCCTATGTAATAAATCTGCTGTCACCTTGAAAGATCACATGCTCTCTGAGACTAAGTTTCTTCATGTGCAAAATGAGGAGGATGGGTTTTTCAGAACCTCAAATAAGATGATTTTGGAAAAATAATTTTAAAAATGAGAGATCTACATAAATGATAATTATTATCAATACAATAGAACTAAGAAAGCCTTTAAAACTGCTCTGCAATCACGTTTCTTCCCTCACAGGACACTGAAAATGATGGGTTCTTGATTACAAGTATCTAATTAATATTTCATGCAAGTTCCCAAAATGGCCAGCTTATGATTATATGGGGAGACTGGGAGACTCCTGGGTTTCTGAAATGCACTTTCTAATCCTTGAACTAAATTATATCAAGTATTTCTTAGAATAGTTTGTAAGCACATGGAATCAAATTCCTTAAAACCATGGGTTTTGCCTGGCATTTAATTAAGGAAGCTGAGACAGCTTTCAGTGGCAAGTGAGAGCCATTTTAGAAATGATAGAGCTATAGTGAGTCTTCTCAAAAAGAAAAAAAAAGAGAGGGAGAAAACTGTTCCTGCGTATCTACCTTCTCTGTGATAGGCACACTGGGGCAGCAGGAAGGGATTAGCTTCCAAATCAGGCAGTGTGGGTTCTAACCCTGACTTTGTTATCTTTAGCTGTTGGGTCTTGCATAAAACTTGTTAATGTTTCTGAGTCTTGGGATCTTCATCCATATAAATAGCTACAATAAGGTCAAACTCATAAGGTTGCTGTGAGAATTAAATGAGATACCCTATAAAATGTGACTGGCACATAACAGGCACTTAATTAGTGCTAACGCCCTTCATCAATTGTCTCAACTAATCCACCCAACAACCCAGTGAACAAGATATTATTAGTATCATCCTCACGTTGCAAACTAAATTGAGAGACTGAGTCTCAAGAGTTTCAATGGTTTGCTCAAGCTCAAGCAACTGGTAGTTGGCCTGTCTGGAATTTTACCAAGATTGGCCTGACTCTCAGTTTAAAGTCCACTGTCCATTTACTGTCCAAGTTAATTTTCTGTCCACTGTCCTGCCCCTGGCATAAGACCCAAAATGCCTCTGTTCAGAGGTAGTTTACAAACTCAGAAAATTCAAGTTGTTATGCATGGCATTAAACATATACTTAATTATCTTTTTCACATTCTTTTTCCTTAGGCATAGGGAGATAAGAGTAAGACTATTTTTCTGAACTGTGAATAAATAACTTTAGAGGGGAAAGTTTATAATATAATGATAAGAATCTGACTTAATATGTCATTTTAATATTAGTCATTTTACTCTATTATCTTGTATACATGAATGACTATCTTACAAAGGATAGTTCTAATTAAAATAGGTATCGAGAGATAAAACATTAAGAAAAAAATTTTAATAGAGCCTAGGTTCAACATAATTAGAATTCACATGCTATGGAAAACAAATTGCATAAAAACATTGTTTGAAACTTTAAATTATATCATATATTGTCTAGAATCTGTTAAATATTTTTTAATTAAATGTTTTATTTCCATCACAACTGGAATGCTAGTTTGTTCATATTGGTTTAGCAAACCAAATTACACATCCATAAAATTTTAAATGAATAGTTTATAGATTTTCAGCTCAGGAGAACAATTATTTTATTTCTACTGTAGTTAATTTTTCTGATTATAAAATTTTATGATAGAAAATTTAGAAAATAATGAAAAAATACAGTGAAGAAAATAGAAATCACTTTACATTCCTGCTATTCAAAATTAACTCCTTTTAGCATTTTGATAAATTTCTAATATTTTTTAAGCATAAGCTTATATATTTAAAACATATATTATTTAAAATGACAGAATTCTGACCATACTGTGACTATAAATGATTGTGTTAACTTCTTCATTTAACAAATGAGTAACTCAAAGACTGGTTTTAAAATTGAAAACACATGATCTAGACCCATAAATTGTACACCAATGAAGATAAATACCTAAAATACAAGGCAGTATAGGTATCATTTTCATTTTGAGTTTGAGGAGAAAAACCACTGTGAGCTAGAATAGAATGAGAGAGACTCATGGAGGAGAAAGAACATGATTTAGTTTTTAAAATCGGATTTAAAATGGAGAGGAAGAAAAAGTCCCAGTTGGTAGCAATTAAATGAGCTAAAGCACATGTTGTATTTTTAGAACAGGGTCTTCAGCTACCTTTGAGATATATTTAGGAAAATGTGTTAAGGCCCTATTTTGGACAACTTTGAGGAGACAATAATACCAGACTAAAGGAGTTTTGGTATTTAGTTTTGGAGCACCGTTTCTCGTATATCCTTCCCAAATGGGAAAATTATATTTACTGTCTATATTTCCTCAATTCCTATTCACTCCTCAAAACATTGTGATGTAGTCTCTTCCCACATCTGCTCACTACTCACATCTCTCATCTTGTTAGCAGTGGCCTCCTATTTGCTTAACTCAAAGGACATTTTTCATTTGAGTACCTTTCTCCTTCATTTGACACTTTTCCTCATTCATTCATTCCTTTTGGAGTTCTGTTTTCTTGGTTTCCATGACAATATTATTTTATGATTTTTCTTCTGCCTTATGACAATTTTATTTTCTGTATGTGTGTGAGTACTTCATCATCTGTCCATGGCAGCAGTGTTCATTTTTCTTAGAATTATATCCTTCATCTATTGTTCTCATCACTTTATACTCTCCCTGTTTTTTTCATATGTGCCCTATATCCTTATGAGTTCTAATCCCTGTATTTAGCCCTGACCTCTCCCTGCAGTTTTGACAGATGTGCAAAACTCCCCTATGGACATCTTCCCATCAGTGGTCCATGGATCCTCAAACTCAACATTCTTCGAATGGGATCAGTTCCCTCTGACTTCCTTTTCCCAAATCTGGCTCATTACCTGTATCAACTAATGGAGTTGATACATTCACTCAAACCACTGAAGTTGAAAACTTAGGTAATATCTTATGCTTCCTTCTCTCCTGATCCCTCCCCATTCCAATAATTCAACCATCTTTTTTTCTGATTTTACATTTGAAATATTATTAAAATAATGAAAATAATAGCTGATAATATATTTTAAAAATTTACTACAGGCCAGGAATGTGCCAAAAACATCTCATTTAATCCTCATGTTAAAGGTACCATTTTTCCTTTTTCGCTTATGGGGAAAATGGGGCTTAGGGCAGTTGAATGCTTTGCCATATGTCACACAGTTAATAGTCAGTAGAGGTGGTATTTAAATCCAAATATTTTAATTTCAGATTCCACACTCTTACACACAATGGTAGCCTGTATTGCTTCCTGTCTTTACTACATTGTTCTATTTTAGGTCCTCTTCATCTTTCACTTGGATACATGCAGTAGCTGCTTGAATGGCATTCATCTTATATCTAGTCTTGTTCCACTCAAACCAGTCTCTACACAACCAATGGATGTTCTATTTCAATTGCAGATTTTATCATTCCACTCCTGTGTTTGAAGTCCTTCACTGGCTCCTCATAATTTTCAGGATAAATACCCTAGTTTTTTAGCATAACATACTAAGCTCTCATGATGTTATCTCTAATTACTTTTCAGCCTTAGGTTTCACCCATCCCTCCCTGGGTCATAGTTTATGCTGCAGGAAAATCAAATTTCTTTCAGTGTTCTATTATACAACATGCTGTTCTTAGTCTCTGCAAATTCATTCTTGTTTTTCCTAGTGGAGGTCTGCTCTTTGTCATTCTATTAACATGATTAACTTCCATGAATTCTTTATGACTCAGCTCAGGCTCCTCTACAAAGCCTTCCCTGACCAATTTCCTTCTTACCATGATCACATAAAATCTTTTTCTAACCACTAGACTTTGAGTTGTTTGAGAGAATATTTTTTGTATTCCCAGCATAAGCACATTCCTGGGATATAATACGTATACATATATATATGATGTAAATAATGAGTGGGAAAATATTATGTTGAAAATTATTTTGAGACAACTAACTAAGGAATTAAAGATCATAATGGAAGACAGAGGCCAAGTTTAAAGTAGGGAAATCAGCTAAGAGAATGTTATGTTGAGATCAAAGTAAGAGATAAACACCAGGACTAGTGTGGTGGAGGTAGGAATTGAAAATCAGGCTTGACAAATGAAATGGGAGATCAAAGTGAATAACATTTCTAACATGGTTCCAAAATTTAAGGCAGTCAGTTGGAGATTAGTAGTTGGAGTTTGAACCAAGGTAGCTAGGAATGCAACTTCTATAAAGAATTGGGAGATGACGAGGTGGAGAAAAAATGTGTATGTGTTTTCCATGTAAAGATGGGGACACTAATTCCTTTAATCTGTAGGGGGGAAAAAGGGTGAGAAGATGAGTGCAGTGATTAAATATTTTGAGATGAACATGGCCTGTATGAAAGCTGTTATATCATAGATAAATAGATATTTAGCACAGTTTTACATATGACAAGAATAAGTTCCAGTTAAACACTACAACTATGTATTTATATTTCTTCACTATATGGTTTAGTGGAAACAATCCATCTATGATTGACTGATTAATGAGCAAGGAGTTCTTCAACTACCATCCATCTTGGATATTTTTTCCCCAAAATAACTTGTATTTGTAGGTAATTGACCCTTTTCTGACTATAAAATAGCATGCAATAATTATAGAAAGTTTGAAAAATACAGATGAATAGATAAATAAAATAAAGAAAAACAAGTTACCTGCAAATCCACCAACTCAATGACAATAAAAATGTTGTTATGGGCTTCCCTGGTGGCACAGTGGTTGAGAGTCCGCCTGCCAATGCAGGGGATACAGATTCGTGCCCCGGTCTGGGAAGATCCCATATGCCGCGGAGCAGCTGGGCCTGTGAGCCATGGCCGCTGAGCCTGCACGTGCGAAGCCTGTGCTCTGCAATGGGAGAGGCCACAACAGTGAGAGGTCCGTGTACCGCAAAAATAAAAAAAAAAAATTGTTATTTTCGTGTGTACTTTCCAATGTTTTTTCTGTGTATATACTCCAGTGATTTATTTTTGTTTTTACAAAATTGGGATTATTTTACTATTTTATTAAATATTCTTCTAAAACAAAAAATTTGATGGCTATATAATATTACATTATATAGATATTCCATAATACATTAAGTTATCTAATATTTTGGATGTTTCAATTTTATGCTATTACAAACATATACCGAAACTTAGTGAACATAAATCTCTCTGTGCACTTACCCAACAGTCAACATTACAATTCACAGAGAAACACTTGAGAAGATTCCATTAAAATCAGTAATGAGTTTAGATCACTATTTGTTTAAAATTGTTTTGGACATTTCTTTCAAAACAATAATATGGGGAAAATAATAGATATTGAAAATGAAATGCAGTGCTTTAACTATATAGTGATTTTCTACTGAGAAACTCCAAGAGAAACTTGTGGTAGTATGTAAAGGGACAGCTTTTAGAAGGAAACTTTGGTAAGGTGTACCAAAAGTCTGCAATTCTACTTCTAGAAATTTATTGTAAGCATAAATAAGAAAAAAAAAATTTAAGTGACTGAATTTTAAAACATCTTTATATTTCATCCTATCAGTTATCAAGTACTCTAATAGCTATCATTATTAAACACCTTTTTGTTTCTTATATAATATCTGCTATTTGTACATAAAGTAATTTTTATAGAGAAACTTAGTTTACAAAGTTTCATTTTATAGATTTTTTTCTGTAAAATTATATTTTCACTTCTGATTGGAAAATAATGTATAATCAACAAATAGTGGGTTTTTAGAGATTGAATGGTATTTCCATTTTCCTTTTTGTGATCTTTTCCCCTTTACATCCATTGTACACATTTTTACTTTAATGACAGAAAATATAATATTTAGTATATTGTTTGTCTCATATAATAGTTGTCATTCTCTCTCTGACTTACTCCACTTAGTATGATATTCTCTAGGTTCATCCATGTTGCTGCAAATGACATTATTTCATTCTTTTTTATGGCTGTGTAATATTCCATTGTATATATGTGCCACATCTTCTTTATCCATTCATCTGTCGATGGACATTTAAGTTGCTTCCATGTCTTGGCTACTGTACATAGTGCTGCTATGAACATCGGGGTGCATGTATCTTTTTGAATTAGAGTTTTCTCTAGAGTTATGCTCAGGAGTGGGATTCCAGGATCATATCATAGCTCTATTTTTAGTTTTTAAAGGAACTTCCATACTGTTTTCCATAGTGGTTGCACCAATTTACATTCCTACCAGCAGCGTACAAGGATTCCCTTTTTCCACACCCTCTCCAGAATTTATTATTTGTAGATATTTTAGGATGGTCATTCTTAGCGTGAGGTGACACCTCATCATGGTTTTGATTTGCACTTCTCTAATAATTAGTGATGTTGAGCATTTTTCATGTGCCTGTTGGCCATCTGTATGTCTTCTTTGGAAAAAAATATCTATTTAGGTCTTCTGTCCATTTTTCGATTGGGTTGTTTGGGATTTTTTTTGATATTGAGTTACATGAAATACTTGTATATTTTTGAAATTAACCCCTTGTCAGTCACATCATTTGCACATACTTTCTCTTATTCCATAGGTTGTGTTTTGGTTTTGTTGATGGTCTCCTTTGCTGTGTAAAACTTTTTGAGTTTGATTAGTCTCATTTTTTTATTTTACTTTTATTTCATTTGCCTTGGGAGACTGATCTAGGAAAATACTGCCACGATTTATGTCAGAGAATGTTTTGCTTATGTTCTCTTTTAGGAGTTTTATGGTGTCATGTCATATTTAAGTTTTTAAGCCATTTTGAGTTTATTTTTGTATATGGTGTGAGGGAGTGTTCTAATTTCATTGATTTACATGAGGCTGTCAGCTTTCCCAGCACCACTTGCTGAAGAGACTGTCTTTTCTCCATTGTACATTCTTGCCTCTTTTGTCAGACATTAATTGACTGTAGGTATATGGGCTTATTTCTGGGCTCTCTGCTCTGTTCCATTGACCTATATGTCTGTTTTTGTGCCAATACCACACTGTGTTGATTACTGTAGCTTTGTAGTATTATCTGAATTCTGGGAGGGTTATGCCTCTAGCTTTATTCTTTTTCCTTAGGATTGCTTTGGAAATTCTGGGTCTTTTGTGGTTCCATATAAATTTTAGGAATATTTGTTCTAGTCTTGTGAAAAATGTCATGGGTAATTTGATAGGGATCACATTAACTCTGTAGATTGTTTTGGATACTGTGGCCATTTTAACAATATTAATTTTTCCAAGCCAAGAGCATGTCAACCCATTAGTTCTTAATCTTTATACATGTAACCATTCACTTGTTATTTTTAAACCTCAAAACTAATGCTTCAGAGAATTCACTTAGAAAAATTGCAATTCAGGATGTGGTTTTTCAATATACATGTAATATCTTTAAATTGTTGTGCCATATTTAAAATAAAGACTAACGTACTCAACACTAGAAAAAAGCATAATGCTATATATTTAATATTGTAATAAAGAAGACATTTTTGGCTTACAAATAGCTCTAGAAGTTGACATTAACTTATCACTATTATGTAGAGATAACTTTAAATCTTATTTTAATAAAATTCAGCATATTGAAGTTTTTGTTTTCTATGTTGGACATAGAGAGTTAAATTATCTAATAAACAATGATATATTGAAGATTATTTACCATTTTTCAAATTTGTTTTTACTTAGTGTTAAGTGGACTTCACCCTCCCCCATTATTAGAATGGGACAAGCAAGCTGAATCATCGCTGACCCATTATATTAACCATTTTGATAAAAGTGACCTTTTATTTGATCACTGTCTAGACCAGAGATTCACAACACTGGCTGTGCATTAAAATTGCATTTAGAGGTCAGAACCTATCCCATGAGACTCTGACAGAGAAGGTCTGAATTGAAGCCTAGCTATCTTTATTTTTTAATAGCTTAACAAGTGATTTAGATGTGCAAACAGAGATGATAATCATTTAACACAAACATACCTCCATTAAATGAATCCTCGCCCACATATTTGAAACATTGGTCATTAATAAGCTTATTCACTAGACTGAGCTTTTCAATGGCAGGCACAATGTCTATATTAATTTTGTACCTCCAGTAACTAGATCAGTTTTAATCACATAAGCACTTAGGAAACATTTCTGCTTATTTGTTTGTTTGTTTGTTTAATATAGTAATAAGAACTTATTAAATCACTGAAGAATCATGACATTGGTTAGATTCATAGTAAGTGACAAAATGCTTATGAAATCAGTATTTAAAAATCAAACACAAAACTACTTTTGGAACAAATATTATCATTGCTCTTTTATTGTTCTTTTTTTCTAAGAAGGATAAATCTCCTTAAGGAAAATCAAGAATAATTTTGCTAAAAAAAGCATTTTCACCATTACAGCGCTAAATGGACACACTGTACATTGCCAAGAAATAAACTTTAGGAACTCTGCCAACTCAATGACACACAATGTGCAGTGTGTAATTCTATCTTTAAAATAAAGCAAAATAGATAGTATGGCAAGTGGAAATTAAAATATGTGTATTACGGAACTATTTTCACTAGTACAATTTTTAAATGTGAGCAAATATTAAACTGATTTTAGTGATTTTGTAAATAATGGATCTGTAGGTATGGGTAAGGTGAATCGGGTTCTTGCTTTTTATTTGTTGAGTGACTTCTGAATTTCTCTATTTCTATTTTCCAAAGAGCAACCACTGGTACCCACATACACATACAGGTACACACCACCCTCAACACATACACACATTGACCTATATTTATTGTAGTAGAGAAATACAGATTTGCAAGCTACCATGGTCTTAACTAGTACAGATGCTTTTCAATTCATATTTTTAAAAATCAAATATGACATATTGCCAATGTAAAGGACAACTTTATTCACTTCAGTTATTTCTTCACCAGTTCTTCAAATATAATCACACATAGTTGTGTAATTCTAAAACTGTATAAAACATTCAAAATAAAGTAAAAAATAGTGAATTATAAAATCATTTTTTTAGAAGAGACAGTTTTACACAGCTTATTCAAAACAAGCTATTCCAAATGATTTGCTCCAAGATTTGCATCCAAGTTAAAGCTGAGTGGAAACTTGATTGCTCACAATTAGCTAAAGTACATTTTTGGAAAAAATAAGCTTAAAATGACAAATTTAAAGAAAACGATAAAACTATTTTGAACAATTTGATGCTGCCATCGCAACTACTTTGTAAAAATATCTACCTGTCTTTCTGATCCTCTGCTTCTGTCACATTTGGTAGCTCATATGTTGTTAATATGTCCCACCTTCTAAACATTCCCATTCATGAGAAACTCAATGCATCTAAAGGAAAATGCATTAAAAATATATATAGCATCTTATAGGTTGAAAGAATTCCCTTAAAGTTCTTGCAGTGTTTTGCTGATTTAAAAAAGTCTCACTGATATAATGAAAGAAGGTGCAGGCATTTTGGCTTACTAACTTCAAAGGACAGTAATCCAAGCTAAAAAATCAAATTTAGCAATCTTTTTGATGCCTTACTAGATTCAGAATCTTACCTGGTATTACCTAATAAATTGTTGAAAACTTCTGTTCAAGAACGATCTTGGAAACTGGTATGTCACATCCATGTTTTAATTTGTCTGAAAAGATGGTACATTATACGATTAGATTTCCAGTTCTAAGGTAATTTCACTCTTTGGTAATGTCTGCTTTATAATGCTTCCTGTTTTTGGCTTGCAGAGTCATTGCCCAATAGTACCCAGCCATTTAAGCCAGTTTCATTAAGCTCTGATCCCTGGAATATACATTTTTTTTACAGCATCTGTCATTGAAACAAAATGTTCCAACTAATCTGAAAGGACTGCTGATGAGCATACTGGCCTTTCTTTCTCTGGCTTGTTTATGAATATCACCATGATAAGGTTTCACTTTATGTGAAGCAACAAAAATAACAACACTTATGTTTCCTTTGCTGGGCCTTATTAGTTCCCAGTAAAGTCTACGTAAGGTGGGAAGAGATGAAATTAGAAGTTGGAAAAGGTTGACACTAATATTGAACTATGATATACATTTATTTTGTAGGCCTAGGCAAAACACCTTGCTCTTTGAACTTGGTAATTTGCATATACAATGAAATGTTACTATAGGAAAGCTCCAGTTGCCTTGTGCAGAAACATTCAGCCACAGATTTAAGCAAGATCTTAGTTCTTCATACAAATATTCATGAAGACAAACAAACAAAAAAGGCCATTTTCAATGAGCTTTTAGATAAACAACATTTGACTTCCTTAAATAAGTTACATCCTAATATTGGCATTTGCAAACCTCACAGAGGACATTACATGATGATCTGCAAGAATACAAAAACATCCAAGAAGGAAAGATTGGATAGATTTTTATATCAGATCACATTTATCAGTATCATTGTCTAGTTTACAAAGTTCAACAATGTCAAATGCACATTTTGTTTTCTATGAAAGTGTCTGACCTTTATTTAAAATGTCACTCTCACCTTATTCTCTAAATCATAATTATTTGGTTCAGTTAATGATGTATAAAGCAGTTTGGCTGGCTTTTTTTAACACCATACATCATTATGAGATAAAATTCATAAAACCCTATGAAAATATTTTAATATGGACCTCTTGCAACTACCACTAATCTGCAACTTATTTTAGGAAATCTAAAAACAGAACAAAAACTAGCATATTTTGGAAGGTTTTGAAGCTATTACTTTGTTTCAGAAATTCTAATTTAATAAAAGTTCATTATCTGAATTTCAAACACGGGTTTTTATAAGTTTATAACATTTAAGGATATGTATTTGGAAGTTAAATAACAAAATGCCAAAGGTACTATGAAGTTAATTCAATGTGATAAGTGTTAGATTCTTTCTTTATTGTTACTACATATACATGACCATTTCAATAATTATATTAGGCCAAATCTACTTCTCATGTCCAGGGGTAAATCTATTACCCTGTTATTTATATCAAAAATAAATGTTCCTTCGTTTGAAACAAAGTATTTGGTGAGCATGTTCATTGGTACTTCAAGTACACTTTGTAAAAGATACTGCATTTTTGTCCTTTTTTCTCAAGTATTGAAAATGCATACATACATGACAATTTTATACACCTGCAATTGTTACTGAATATAGTGTCTGAACAGAAAAAGTGTTGTAAAATTAAATAATATAAAAATCAGTTAATGTACATTACAGTCGGGACTAAGTTGAACTAAAGGCAGCACCTAGGGCACAAAATTTAGAGGCATTCACTCTCAAGGACCTGCAAGTGCCCCGATAGAGAAACTTCCTGTCTCACTGTAATCCTGACCCTGGAACATTGACACTGACATATAGAGAATTAATTATTTTATTGCTTTATTTAAAAAATAATTTTAATCTTATTGGATCAAATACTCATACTTGACAACAAAATAAGTTTAATAGATCAATATCCTCAGTTAATATAATCAGTACACTTGGCACAAAGCATACCAGTATGTTCATGTTTACCAGGCACCAAAATACATATGCACATAAGAGTAGAAAGCATTTTCTTAAAAATAATGATTTATTTCCACATAAATCAAACCACTCTGTGTCATGGTCCATAAAAGTGAAAATTCAAGATCTTAAAAATGAACTGAGAGGGGCTTCCCTGGTGGTGGAGTGGTTGAGAGTCCGCCTGCCGATGCAGGGGACACGGGTTCGTGACCTGGTCTGGGAGGATCCCACATACTGCAGAGTGGCTAGGTCCGTGAGCCATGGCCGCTGAGCCTGTGCGTCCGGAGCTTGTGCTCTGCAACGGGAGAGGCCACAACAGTGAGAGGCCTGTGTACCGCAAAAAAAAAAAAAAAAAAATGAACTGAGAGCCTGAACAATTTGAATGAAATAAAACAATTTGTGTTGAAGGAGTATAGAATCAAAGGGGAGATAGGTCAGACTCAAGTACCACTGACTAAAAATTCTAGGTGCATTCTTATAGTCTTAAGCATTATAATGCTGTGATCATTATATAAGTGTTATAATTATGGAGGAGGGATAGGACTTATAACTGAAACGAAAAAAATCTTATATATGAGCAAAGGCAGTTTAATTAGGCCCACCTGTAAAATGTATCCATAAAGTGGAAAGGGCATTACAGGGAACACAGACTGGGAAACAGGGTTCATGACAGACTAGTCAAATCTCCTGACTGCTACCTAGTTCAGTGATTTTTTTTACAAGACACTAACCTACCTTCTTTTTTTTTTTCTTTTTAAATATATTTATTTATTTATTTTTGGCTGCATTGGGTCTTCGTTGCTGTGCATGGGCTTTCTCTAGTTATGGAGAGCCGACTAACCTACCTTCCTGATTCATATTACTTAATTTACCTTTATTTTACTAGTGATAATGCCAAGAAGCATATATAAAAATGCACATACAGACACACACAACCCCACACACACAGTACCAAATAAACTGGTATTTGGACACATTCTGAAGGCTTACTTTAATTTTTCCCTTTTATTTGGCTATAGAAGTCTAATATAGCCATAGTTTGATATTTTTCTTATGCCTGACAAACTAGAACAAACACTTGCTAACTCAAGCAAGTGACAGATTTCAGAGTCACATCAGCAGTTTCTTTTCCTTAATAGGATTACTGAAACTCCATTAATTTGATATGATGTATTTTTAAAGCTCATTTAGGTCTATATAAAGATAGTTGATTTTATATTTATTTCTGAAATTTGCAAACACATAGGGACTTTTGCATGTTCATTCAATATGAAACAATGAAACTAGATAAGTCAGAGTAATTAAGCTTATCTCTAGAAGTTGCTTTTAAATAATTAATTTAATATATATGTAGAAAAACTATTATGGACACCCAAAGATTCTGGACCTATTAAAATAGAGAGTTTAATCAGTTTATTACTGCCGAGGCAAAAAAGAAAATGGTTTCAATTAATTAGAGTATGGAGATGTATAAAAATAATTCACACATTAATACATTCGATAACTCGATAATTCATGTATTATTTCCTTGTCAGCTTTATGAGTTTTATGGATATTTGACTATTTAAAAATAATTAGATATTTTGTTTTGTGAGATTCACAGACAGTTGCCAATAGAAAAACACAAAGCAAGTGTACTGAGTGGGATGTGCAGAATGAAGAGTAGGCACATCATTTTATACTTGTAGACCTCTTTGAGATTCAGTTTTCTTACCTATAAAAAATGAATGTTGCATTAGTCTTTGTGGTTGTGTAACAAATTATCACTACTTTAAGCAGCTTAAAACTACTCATTTATTATCTCACAACTGGGCAGTTCAGAAGTTCAGGCAGGTTTGACTGGGTTCTTTGCATAGGGTCTCGCAAGACCAAATTCAAGGTGTTGACCAGGCTGGCTTTTATCTGGAGTCCCTGGGGAAGAATTTGTTTTCAAACTCTTTCAGGTGGTGGAAAAACTTAGTTCCTGAGCTGAGGTCCCATTTTCTTGCTGACTATCAGCTAGGAACCACTCTTAGTTTCTAGAGGCCACTCTTAGATCCTTAGTCCATGGTCCCTTCCATCTCCGCAAAGGAAATACTTCCCATGTGTTGAATCCCTTTCACATTTCAAATCTCTCTGATATCCTCTTCTGCTACCAGCTAAAGAAAATTATCTTCTTTTAAAAGGCTTATGTTATTAGATCAGGCCCACTCAGATAATCTCCTTTTTGATTAACTCTAAGACAATTGATCAGTAACCTTAATTAAATCTGCAAAATTCCTTTTGCCATTTAACACTATCATAGACATCTCATCAAATTCCTAGTCCCAGAGACTATGATGTATATCTTGAGAGATGGTCATTTTAACATTCTGCCTGTCACAAAGGTGTTGAATGAAAATGATCTATTTAGTTCTAAATACACTTATTCTAGCCAAACCAGTCTCTGGAAGTAAAATGGACTCTGGATAATTTATTATATGTGCCATCAATATTTCAGGGGCTTTCCATTTTACTTCTATCTCAAGTGAAGAAAAAATAAACAAAATATACCACTGTATGTTCTCTGGCTTAATTAATGAGAGATTTAGTCCAACAGAGAACTCTGCAAGAGGTGGGAACAGTATGTATTGTCCTCCATTATTAATGAACAGCAATTTCAGCCCTACTGAAAAGATAAGGCTACCTATTCACAAGTAAACTATAGTCTGTAAAATAAATATTCAAGAAAGGAAAGAGGAAGCATCCCAGTTGCATTAAGCTTGGTGTCAGTTACACTATAGGGTCTCCTGATTTTGTCTTACATGTTTCTATAGCCTCAGTATATATCATCTAATAGGTTAAATGAGTAGAGCTTTCTCAGTAGAATGCTAAACTTCCTGACGACTGCAAGCATCTAGGTTTTTTTGGCATTATGGGAATATAAAAATATTTGCATTTGTTTTGTAGTATTATCTAGGCAGAGCATAGAACCATGTTTATTGCAATATTTGGGGGAATATTTGAGATACTTGATTACATGTAAATATGAGTTTTTCAGGTAACAATATTTGGTAAAAATTACATAAAACTGTATTAGATGAACAGATTTTATCACGAATTCTGTAATATTTATTTCAATTTATGAAAATGGAATGCAATACAGCAATTCTGTTAGAAAAATCTATTGTACTAGTGCATTTCTTTTCCAGTGAAATACTTATCTTTAATTTTTTTGCTAAATCTTCACATCATTTTCTTTTAATGTGTTATATTTAAGTATGAAGGAACAAGTAAAAGGAAATTACAGTACTCTCAGAAACTGATTTTACATACTTTAAACTCTATTTTTATAACACTTGTTAACCTACCAAGAAAACAGAAATTAAAATAATGAAATTAAATAATGAATTAAATAATGAAATTAAATGTTCTCAAGCAGTAATTTAATTTAATTTTATTTTGTTTTTGGTGGTTTCTCCAGGGTGGGGTCATATCCAAATTTTATTGAGTTTATAACCTCCATTGCACACTAATCTTACAAACTTAGAAAAACTTGTAAATTATCTGAAAGAAAGAACATAATAATTAAAACAGAAATAAAATGGTTGTAAAGAAAACAAATATAACAATACTTAATTTTGAAGATGTAATTTTCCCTTATATATTTAATTAATGTTTATGATCATGAACTGATCTATATTTTTCTGCTACACTTTTTTTTTAATTTTTGAATTTTATTTTATTTATTTATTTTTCACAGCAGGTTCTTATTAGTTATCCATTTTATACATATCAGTGTGTTAGAGTATATATGTCAATCCCAATCTCCCAATTCATCACAGTACCATCCCCCTCTGGCCACTTTCCCCCCTTGTTGTCCATATGTTGGCTCTCTACATCTGTGTTCCTAATTCTGCCCTGCAAACCAGTTCATCTGTACCATTTTTCTAGGTTCCACATATATGCGTTAATATACAATATTTATTTTTCTCTTTCTGACTTAATTCACTCTGTATGACAGTCTCTAGATCCATCCACGTCTCTACAAATGACCCAATATTGTTCCTTTTTATGGCTGAATAATATTCCATTGTATATGTGTAACATATCTTCTTTATCCATTCATCTGTCGGTGGGCATTTAGGTTGCTTCCATGACCTGGCTATTGTAAATAGTGCTGCAATGAACATTGGGGTGCATGTGTCTTTTTGAATTATGGTTTTCTCTGGGTATATGCCCAGTAGTGGGATTGCTGGGTCATATGGTAATTCTACTTTTACTCTTTTAAGGAAGGTCCACACTGTTCTCCATAGTGGCTGTATCAATTTACATTGTCACCAACAGTGCAAGAGGGTTCCCGTTTCTCCACACCCTCTCCAGCATTTGCTGTTTATAGATTTTCTGATGATGCCCATTCTAACTGGAGTAGGGTGATACCTCATTGTAGTTTTGATTTGCATTTCTCTAATAATTAGTGTTGTTGAGCAGCTTTTCATGTGCTTCTTGGCCATCTGTGTATCTTCTTTGGAGAAATGTCTATTTAGGTCTTCTGCCCATTTTTTGATTTTTTTTTAATATTGAGATGCATGAGCTGTTTATATATTTTGGAGATTAATCCTTTGTTCGTTGATTCATTAGCAAATATTTTCTCCCATTCTTTTTGTCTTGTTTGTAGTTTCCCTTACTTTGCAAAAGCTTTTAAGTATCATTAAGCCCCATTTGTTTATTTTTGTTTTTATTTCCATAACTCTAGGAGGTGGGTCAAAGAAGATCTTGCTGTGATTTATGTCAAAGAGTGTTCTTCCTATGTTTTCCTCTAAGAATTTTATGGTCTAACATTTAGGTCTCTAATCCATTTTGAGTTTATTTTTTTATGTTATGGTGTTAGGAAGTGTTCTAATTTCATTCTTTTACATGTAGCTGTCCAGTTTTCCCAGCACCACTTATTGAAGAGACTGTCTTTTCTCCATTGTATCCTTGCCTCCTTTGTCATAGATTAGTTGACCATATGTGCATGGGTTTATCTCTGGGGTTTCTATCCTGTTGCATTGATCTATATTTCTGATTTTGTGCCAGTACCATACTGTCTTGATTACTGTAGCTTTGTAGTATAGTCTGAAGTCAGGGAGTCTGATTCCTCCAGCTCCTCTTTTTTCCCTCAAGACTGCATTGGCTATTCGGGGTCTTTTGTGTCTCCATACAAATTTTAAGATTTTTTGTTCTAATTCTGTAAAATATGCCATTGGTAATTTGATAGGGATTGCATTGAATCTGTAGATTGCTTTGGGTAATATAGTCATTTTCACAATATTGATTCTTCCAACCCAAGAATATGGTATATCTCTCCATCTGTCTGTATCATCTTTAATTTCTTTCATCAGTGTCTTATAGTTTTCTGCATACAGGTCTTTTGTCTCCCTAGGTAGGTTTATTCCTAGGTATTTTATTTTTTTTGTTGCAATGGTAAATGGGAGTGTTTCCTTAATTTCTCTTTCAGATTTTTAGTCATTAGTGTATAGGAATGCCAGAGATTTCTGTGCATTAATTTTGTATCCTGCAACTTTACCAAATTCATTGATAAGCTCTAGTAGTTTTCTGGTGGCATCTGCAGGATTCTCTATGTATAGTATCATGTCATCTGCAATCAGTGACAGTTTTACTTATTCTTTTCCAATTTGGATAAAATTTATTTCTTTTTCTTCTCTAATTGCCATGGCTAGGACTTCCAAAACTATGTTGAATGATAGTGGTGAGAGTGGACATACTTGTCTTATTCCTAATCTTAGAGGAAATGCTTTCAGTTTTTCACCATTGAGAATGATGTTTGCTGTGGGTTTGTCATATATGGCCTTTATTATGTTGAGGTAGGTTCCCTCTATGCCCACTTCTGGAGAGTTTTATCATAAATGGGCGTTGAATTTTGCCAAAAGCTTTTTCTGCATCTATTGAGATGATCATATGGTTTTTATTCTTCAATTTGTTAATATGGTGTATCACATTGATTGATTTGCATATATTGAAGAATCCGTGCATCCCTGGGATAAATCCCACTTGATCATGGTGTATGATCCTTTTAATGTATTGTTGGATTCTGTTTGCTAGTATTTTGTTGAGGATTTTTGCATCTATATTCATCAGTGATATTGGTTTGTAATTTTCTTTTCTTGTAGTATCTTTGTCTGGTTTTGGTATCAGGGTGATGGTGGCCTCATAGAATGTGTTTGGGAGTGTTCCTTCCTCTGCAATTTTTTGGAAGAGTTTGAGAAGACTGGGTGTTAGCTCTTCTCTAAATGTTTGATAGAATTCATTTGTGAAGCCATCTGGTCCTAGACTTTTGTTGGTTGGAATATTTTTAATCACAGTTTCAATTTCATTTCTTGTGACTGGTCTGTTCATGTTTTCTCTTTCTTCCTGGTTCAGTGTTGGAAGGTTATACCTTTCTAAGAATTTGTCCATTTATTCCAAGTTGTCCATTTTATTGGCATAGAGTTGCTTATAGTAGTTTCTTAGGATGCTTTGTATTTCTCCGGTGTCTGTCGTAACTTCTCCTTTTTCGTTTCTAGTTTTATTGAGTTCAGTCCCCTCTCTCTTTTTCTTGATGAGTCTGCTAATGGTTTATCAATTTTGTTTATCTTCTCAAAGAACCAGCTTTTAGTTTTATTGATCTTTGCTATTGTTTTCTTTGTTTCTATTGCATTTATTTCTGCTCTGATCTTTATAATTTCTTTCCTTCTACTAACTTTGGGTTTTGTCTCTTCTTCTTTCTCTAGTTCCTCTAGATGTAAGGTTAGATTGTTTATGTGAGATTTTTCTTGTTTTTTGAGGTAGGCTTGTATTGCTATAAACTTCCTTCTTAGAACTGCTTTTGCTGCATCCCATAGATTTTGGATCATTGTGTTTTCATTGTCATTTGTCTCTAGGTATTTTTTTGGTTTCCTCTTTGATTTCTTCAGTGATCTCTTGGTTATTTAGTAACGTATTGTTTACCCTCCATGTGTTTGTGTTTTTTACGTTTTTTTCCCTGTAATTGATTTCTAATTTCATAGTGTCATGGTCAGAAAAGATGCTTGATATGATTTCAATTTTCTTAAATTTAATGAGGCTTGATTTGTGACCCAGGATGTGATCTTTCATGGAGAATGTTCCGTGTGCACTTGAGAAGAAAGTGGAATCTGCTGTTTTTGTATGGCACGTCCTATATATATCAATTAATTTTATCTGGTCTATTGTGTCATTTAAAGCTTGTGTTTCCTTATTAATTTTCTGTTTGGATGATCTGTCCATTTGTGTAATTGAGGTGTTAAAGTCCACCACTATCATTGTGTTACTGTTGATTTCCTCTTTTCTAGCTGTTAGCAGTTGCCTTATGTATTGAGGTGCTCCTATGTTGGGTGCATATATATTTATAATTGTTATATCTTCTTCTTGGATTGATCCCTTGATCATTATGTAGTGTCCTTCCTTGTCTCTTGTTACATTCTTTATTTTAAAGTCTATTTTATCTGATATGAGTATTGCTACTCCAGCTTTCTTTTGACTTCCCTTTGCATAGAATATCAAATTCCATCCCCTCACTTTCAGTCTGTATGTATCCCTATGTCTGAAGTGGGTCTCTTGTAGACAGCATACATATGGGTCTTGTTTTTGAATCCATTCAGCCAGTCTATGTCTTTTGGTTAGAGTATTTATATATTTACTTTTAAGGTAATTATTGATATGTATATTCCTATTACCATTTTCTTAATTATTTGGGGTTTGTTCTTCTAGGTCTTTTCCTTTTCTTGTGTTTCCCACTTAGAGAAGTTCCTTTAGCATTTGTTGTAGAGCTGGTTTGGTGGTGCTGAATTCTCTTAGCTTTTGTTCAAGCAGTAATTTTAAAGAAGTGGCTCTACTTAACATAGAGTGACTTGCGAATCACGAATTTTTAGGCATCTGTTCCAGTTCTTTGAACCATCTCACACCATGACTAATTAATGTGCAAAATGATTTGGAAAATGTAATACGTTTTTGGAATTATTTCACTTAGCATGTAACCAGCCTTTTAAATCTTCCAATCAAATGTTTTAGAACTTGTCATTGATTAAAGTCAACATTCTCAAAATAACCACAAGATATTTATGGCACTTTACAATTTCCATATCTCTATTGATTGTTTGGTAACTTTCTAGATATAAATCTACCCCACAGAGAGAACGGAGCAAATTTGCTCTCTGATGATATACATTTTGTTGGATTGAAAATTACCTTAATTATGTCAGTAAAAAACAACTAAGGTATGTATTGAGGAGCTGTTTTATACCAGGTGAAATGTTGGGTGTTTGGAATGCAAAGACTACATTGGGTTGGCCAAAAAGTTTGTCTGGCATTTTCCATTAGATGTTATGGAAAAATCTGAATCACCTTTTTGGCCAACGCAATATATATATTGTGGTCCCCCCAGATGAGCTAACAGTCCAATAAACAACCATAAGTTGAAAAATCCATTAATTTAGTGGCTTTTTCCTCTTATATATATAGCAAGTTTTAAATATTTTGATAGCTATAAATTTGATTTTAGCTCTGACTACCACTACTAGCACAGTGAATTTTGTTAAGTCTTTCAGTCTCCTAGATTAAGTTTCCTTTCTTGGGAAGAAAAGTGTTTTTTAATATTTGCTATCATTTATTTTAACCTTGAGAGATCACATATAAAAGTATTTTACATTTACTGGGTGATAGCAGAAGCAGAATGAGACATATTATTAATTGAGATTCCATTTCAAATGCTTATGTTTGGCATAATTTGTCCAACACAAAAGATATATGTTAATCTTCCAAGAGGAATATAAGTTTTCGTGATATCTAAACATTGAAGGATAGGGGAGGGAGACATCAAAAATGATAGATAATCATGAGTTGGGTGTAGATCAAGATTTAATTGATCAAGAAGCATTCTTTTGGGTTTTTTTGAATTTTATTTTATTTACTTTTTTATACAGCAGGTTCCTATTAGTTATCCATTTTATACATATTTGTGTATATATGTCAATCCCAACCTCCCAATTCATCACACAAGAGGCATTCTACTGGGTATGAAATGTGTTCAGGGAATATTGCTATGGGATTATTTAGTAGAAAAAGGTTTTTTGCAGTTTGTACTAATGGTGGATTTTCCACTTTTAATCAAGGAAAGCTCTCAACTACTTCAGGGAATTTTTGCTTTATTAAACCTCCTGGAAAGTCAACCTGAGTTTTATGGATTCAGGTATGAGATTTTTTTTTCTCTATTTACCATGGCCTCATGATAAATGATTTCCTCCAGCAACCACTGGTATTCTGGTTCTCTCTCTCTTTTCAAACATTAAGAAAAACTCCAATCCACAAAATAGAATTCAGGACAATACAGACTTAAGAGAAGGGCATGTACTAGCAATTCTTCCCCTGGGACAGTGTAGATAGGATATCACCCACAGGAGAGGATATAGACCCTTCAGGGAGACTGATAAAATGAAAGCCATAAAATTAGAGAATACAAAGGAACAGATTACTTTTCAATTCAGTGAGGGTCTATAATTCTACACTGCTCAGATGCAGATGAAAACTGCTCAGGTCAGAATCAAGTTGTTTCAGTAAGAGATAGCACTATAAATAATGAGGTGTTCTCTGGTGAGCCAATCACTACCAACCGCCTGTTTGAAATGTCAGAACTGTCAAGGTCAGTTGGCCTTCAGCTGATGGCAGCACTGACCTAGTGTCACTTACACGCAGTCTTTAAATTAAATTTGAAGTCTAAAAAAAGGATTACCTTTGTTTTTAGAGACAATATTTAAATCAACAATGTTTTGGGCACCACAGTGAAAGAATGATGTGGGTTGACTGAAGTTTACAAGCTGTAGACAATTGTCCATTAAAGCAATTACATTAACACTTCGGGCTGGTGAGAAATCAATATTGAGGCAGAGGCAGTGTATTTGCATATTTTTTCTCTGTCACTGTGTCCTCACCAAAGCTTTGGGAAATTGGTGTTTTCAATGCACTTTACATTCCACAACCAGGACTAAAGAGTGAGGTACTGAGAAAAAGAGAACCCAATCAGGAAGAAAAAGAAATACACATTAGAAATAATTAGAATGAAGTTTGGTAAAAAAAGAAAAATAACTCTACTATAAATATTAAAGGAACAAAGTATACTTCCTCTGAAAGAACTTGATTAGACACTCCTTGTGACTTGTTTTAAATTAACTTTCAGATACTTTTCAAGTAGATAACTAATGTGAACTCAGCTTGTTGAAAACTTGCTTAGTTACACATTCAACAAGCCTGATGGACTGTTTTGATTATTTTTGCCCTTTATGGAGTAAGTGTACAGCAACACTAATTAAAAGCTTTTCTACTGAATAATCCATGTGCATTACCTTCCAAAGTTTAGCTTAAGGGGTCTACATTGACAAAAACACATTTTATTGCCTTTGCTTAATTTCATTAGTGGGACTCCTCTTTGACTTTGTGGGAACATTTAGATTTTCCTCCAGAGCATGTTAGAGCACAGAACGATTAGCAGAGCATTTGAAGTAACCACAGCGCAGGGATAATGGGAATGAGCCCTATAGCACTGTGCAAGCACTGGGGCCATTTATAGATGTTCTGTGCAGTGGTGGATAAAATCGGGACACACTGTATTGTACCAGAGGTATTTTCTCTAGAGCCCTCAGTAAGTCTCTTCTATGCTAAATAATTCAAACGTGTATTTTGCATTCAGTAAACAATCGCAAAGAAAAGGCAATGAAGTTGTAAAAGGAGTTTTGCTCAGTCAGTATACGTCTTTAAAAGGAAAGTGAATATGTAAAATGATACCGAATTGCCTACTGAATTGCTAGGAGTAAGAGTAACAGAGATATCTGGCACCCTAGAAAAAATTAAAGGTTTTTGGTCTTTATTGTGGTTGTTACAATTTGCTTTGTGACACTTTCTTAACAATTGAGACATTTTAGTCTGCATGTTTTTGTATGAACATAACAGAGTGATGAGAAAAATATATTTGTAGAAAAAATTCCTGAATTTATTTTGCCTTCATCTTATTTTTTTTCTTCCAGTAACTGTAATTTTACTGTTACTGTGTTCATAATTTGAAAAATTCTGTCTTAGGAAATCTTGGAATCATGTAGATACTCTTTTACCTGCTCATTAGCAGACCTATAATTTTATGTAAACCTCAATTGAGACCTAAATAGCCAGTAACACTAATTAGTCTGTAATTTCATAATCCAAGTGCTTGCAGAGAGCACAAACTTGAAAAATTCTAGATCTACAAATGCTTTGGGCTCTATGGATTTCCATACAGACTCAAAATATCACCCAAAAGGCTACTAATAAAATTTACCACAGAGCCTCCAGTGATGACTGGTCTGGGGATGAATTTCTCATTTACAAACTTGCCCTCAGAGCATCTCTATCCTTAGAAACATTTGATTCTCTTTCATTTTGAAGATGGTAGCAGATAATATCTCAGCCATTTTATGATTCAGTGTTTTCTATCATATAGGAGTGGCCTTTACTTTAGTCCATATTTTGCATTACACATGCACATATAAAATTTCCATTTTTAAATGAGCCTTTGTTCTATAATATAGTTAGTTGTAAGATCAATTATTATATTCATAATGCATTTTATTAAATTAGAAATTTTAAATAGATAATTTCAACATTTATTATAACTTGGTAATAATAGCATATATATAGCACTTAACTGAGTGCCAGGTTCTGTTCTATTAACACATATTATCTTATTTAGGTAATATTTTGAATTCCATTTTACAGATTAGGAAACTGAGGCATAGCATTGTTAGGTGAAGATGACAGGATTAGTAAGTGGTAAAGCTCAGATTTAAATGCAGTCAGTTTAGCTCTAGAATACATGCTGTTAATTTTGAGACTATAGTAGCAATTTTTAAGATACTTTAGATGACAGAATCTTAGATCTCTATTGTAAATATCTTTCAGAACTTAAAAACACTTTTGCAGCATATAACCTTTAGCAAAAGCAAGCAATGCTTATCTCCTACTAACCCTTAAACCAGATTCAGAGGATCTGTAATTTCACATAGACTTTAAAAAGGAACACTTTCTGGAAATTCTAAATTAAAAGAAACACATTCTTGAATTAATGAAAATGAAAAACTAATTAATATTTTGTGGGTTTCGATGTAAAAAAATACATGCTGTGCTATGATGAATAATATACTCCCAAAGATGTTCATGTTTTAATCCCTGGAACCTGTGAATATGATACCTTAGGTAGCAAAAGCTAATTAAATTTACAGATGGAATTAAGGTTGCTAACCAGCTGATCTTAAGATAGGTATAGGAGCCTGAATTATACAGATGAGTTCAATGTAATCAAAAGTGGAATTAAATGTTGAGAGGGGCAGACCAGGAAGTCATGGTGATGGGAAGTTAGTTGCACTGACTGCTATAGGCTTTGAAGATGGAGGAAAAGGGCTATAATCCAAGGGAATGTGAGTGGCCTCAGGAAGCTAGAAAGGGATTCTTCCCTAGAGCCTCCAGAAAGGAACAGAGCTCTATTGACACCTTGCCTTTAAAGCCCAGCAAGACCCATTTTGGACTTCTGACCTCCAGAACTATAATATAGCTTTTGATTGTGTTAAACCACTAGTCCATGGCAATTTGTTACAGCAGTGATAGGAAATTGATAAGAAATTAATACACACAAACACGTCACATATTTGTTCTGAATATCTGAATGTTCTTCAATGCAAAACAGTATTTTTGGAAATTGCTCAGAAAAATAGTGATATTATAGGCCATGATTCCAGGTTGTTGTCATTAGCAGGTAGATCGCATAACAAATTCACCATCTATCTAAGTGTCAAAGACTTTTCTAAATGCTTTAATGTGCTAATTCATTTAATTCTCACAGTAACTGTATGACATAGATTCCATTATCCTTCCCATTTCGTAGATAAGTAAACTGAGGAACAGAGAGTTTAGATAGTTGGTTGAAGGTCTCAGAACTAGTAAGTGTTAAGGAAAGGATCCAGGCTTTTTGGCTCTAGAGTCCATGTTCTTAACTATCAAGCATACTGCCTTTCAAAAAAGATTAAAAAAGAAATCTTGTTATGTGACTGATGTTGTAAGCAAGGTAAATGGCTTTCTTGTCATATTCCTTCACTTTATTGATGAGGAATCTCAGGAAACCAGAGAAGTTAAAGGATTTGGCTAAGCTCATACAGCATATCTTTGATATCTGTCATAAACTTTCTGAGAATTTCCCCCATTACAAATGGCTGATGGTGGATAGGGAAGATGGGAAAAAAAAAAAAAACATACTGAGAATACTGAGAGAGGCAGTGTGACACTTACAGAATCTGTTTCCAGGTTCTGATCTGCTACCTAATTAGGTATTGGCTTAGACTTGAGTAGGCTTCATAATTCACAAGGATGTGAAGGAGGAAGGATTGTATTAAGGCCCCATAGTTACTGGGAGAGTATTAATAATTTGGCCACTGTCAAAACGTAGACTTAGTCTAATTTATAGTCCAAATAAATGGCCAGATAAAAGTACATATATTTCTCTGCACCTATTTTTCAGTTAAAAATAAAGAAGTTGATACAAATAGACCCTTAGACTGGAAATTAAGTTTCAAGGTTTATTTTAGTGATTCCCCTTATCTGTACTCACTACTGACAGCAGGCTGTGAATATGTTCTTGACTGTTGCACTGAGTAACACTTCCCTCACTATGCATATAATAAAGACTAAAATTTATCTTGGGGTTTTGTAAAATGAACAACCTAATGAAACTTGGCTCTTGTGGTTTGTATTCTTTGCAGGCACCTATAGTAAAAACATAGCCTTATATCACGCAAAAGAGCATCATTTATTCATATATATTATATAAGGAGTGGCCGCTTTAAATAGAGAAGATGCTAAAAGGGCTATGATTAATTTCATCAGACATGATGAGATATACAAATAATTACTGTAAATCAAGAAAAAAAATTGTAGCCTAAATCGAATGCAAATATTAGTCTGAGAGGAAGGAAATAAGGATTTTACTACATTTACTGAGTTTTAAATTTAACAGGAGTTTGCCCAGAGAGTACACTTTCAGACACCCTCAAATTGCAATTCAACAATTAGTGGTTTGATGTGTGAGCAAATGTCTTTACAATGGGAAATGAATGACTAGTATATCCTAGCTGAGAATGTAAATGTCATATGTAAGAGTTCATAATGAATGATGATACATGCTCTGAAAATGATCCAAAAGAATGTTGATTTCTTTTCCAGTATTGTGATCTGATAAAGTATCCTTGAAATAGACATTAAATAGTCTATTTTAACTTATGGAATTCTCTACTCCAGGATGTCACAGAATTAACGAAATGCCATGAGTAGATTAGGGGAACAAATGAATTGTATAAGCATGTTAATGAAAGTTAAATAGGAGCAAATGAAGCAAGTATTTAGGTATAGTGTATATACATAAAATTTTTTATCTATGTATCCCCTATATATAGATGCCTTAGGACATTTAAAAGATGTTTTTTATGTGTTAGAAACCTTAAAAACCATAAACTGAATCTGATTAAATTGTGCCTAGCTTAGATGGTAATGAATAGTATATTTTCTATACAGTTTAGTAAATTTCAATTATAAGATGAAGCAATAAATTCAAATTCTGACAAAATCAATTAATTCTGTTTAGCTGTTTCTCTGAAAATTGAAATGACCTGTTTTTCATAAAATCATTTAAATCATTTTGATAGTTGGTGTGAATTATTTGGTTTATATCTAGTTTTAGCTAACATATTACATTTATAGTCCATCTGATCATCATGTACATAGAGAGTTAAAAAGAGGAATAACAAAGTTCATTGAGTTCTTACTATGTACCAAGTACTAATCTAAGCACTTGAATGTGTGTAACACAAGAGCCCTATGAAATACATTTCTTTATATCCTATTTTCTAGGTTATAAATAAATAAATAAATAAAGCCCAGAAACACTAAGTAAATTGCCCAAGGTCACCAATCTAGGAAGAAATGGAGCTAAGAGTCAAGCCTAAGCAGTCTGGCTGGAGAAATCCAGTTTTAACTATCTTTACTGATTACCATGGCTATATTGGTCAGCAAAGCAAATAGCATTCTTACCAGTACACTTATAAAAGATTCAGACATGCTAGAAATCTGGGGCAATTAATGAAATTAAACTTCATAGTAGAGAAAGTGAAAAGGAATTGAAATAAGAAATAGCACATTTAATAACTTCAGTCATTCAAACAGACTCCAAGAGTCTATATGGAAAGATATGTGGTAAAGATTTAGTTGATTCTAGAGATTTTGTTTCCAAGAAAGTTGGTTAGTTTTTAGTACTGCTTTACTTCCATCAGCGTTATGCAAATTCATATGTTGGTGATTATGTGTTCTTCAGATACTTGGCAGGATCACAAATTATCTCCACTGAGGAGAAGAGTGGAGTGATCTATTTAAAAAGAGGATGTTAGAAATGACAGAAAGCAAGTTGAAATCCATAAAAGTTGTAGGAAAATGGATTAATATTAGTACATATAAATAATCTCTAAGAATAAATCGAGGAATTAGAAAGACAATAGAAGAAAATAGATCCAAATAAGAGAAGTTTCTTCAGCCAAAACACTGTTTTAATGGTGTTAGATCAGCCCAAATGTCTATAGATAGCTCTGAGATATAGAATATTTAGTGCATTAACGTGATAGAAAAAAAAATTGGTAGAAATGTGTAGAAATTCATTTTAAATATTAAAAAATGACCAAATTTAGAAGCTTATCTGATAGTAGGGTAATTGCTCTGTGTGTATGTGTGTGTGTGTGTGTGTGTGTGTGTGTGTGTGTGTGTGTGTGTGTGTGTGAGTGTGAGAGAGAGAGAGAGAGATAGAGAGAGGACATTAGTAAGAGAATAAAAAAAAGAAAGAAAAGAAAAGAATTTCCCCTAAGGAACTATGGTAAGATATGCAGTCATATAATTCTGTAAAATAACAGGTTAGACAATGCAGAAGGGAAAGATATTTGGGAAAAAAAAGTAGGGACAAAAAAGGAGATCCTCTTCAAAGAAACACTTCTTTTTGTCTCTTGATCAGAAGAGAAGGAAACTTCTCAAGTTGGGGTCCAACTTGTGGTTGCTGAAGCGGGGTCAGTAGCCCTTAGCTACCAGATGCAACAGAGCTGGTGTCCCTGTCACAAGCTCCAGTCCATTTAGTTTTAGTTTTTCATAAAATTCCCAACAGAGTGAGAACTATTCATTGAGTTGGAACTTGGTTTAATGCCTTAATTTGGCCCTTGATGCTGGCACCACAGGGCATGGTGGGTAAGCTCTGAAGCTGGCCTAATGTCTTCCTAGAGTTGGTCATTATAGTGTAAATTTCATTGTGGTTACAGTGTTCAGACGTGAAATCTAAGCATAAAATTTATATGCAGATGGGGGAATTCTGTGTGGCCATTCTATGGTTAGTCATTAAGTAGACTTCACTCTCTAAATATATAACATTTGAAAGCCCAAGAAATTCTAAAAGAAATATTCAGAAACAGTGTTCAGGAAAGGGAACTTCGGTGAACTTTTAGTGTTTGGGGTTCATTATAGGTAGCATTTTCACTTCTCTTTCTTTTATTCCCACAGAGTTGTGTGTGTGTACAATCGTTAATCTTAAATTAACTGTCAACATATATTGGCATGAAAGAAAAACTTTTGGAAACTTTTTCAGTTTGTCCCAATTAACTTTTATATAATAAGATGCAGTAAAAGTATGTGCATGTTGGGCTGCCAGAAAAAAATTATGAAAGGCAGAATTAATTATGTTGAAAATGGTCTGCTAATATACTAGGAGTAATTAGTAGTAACCTAGGAGTGGAGTTTACACAGACAGATTTTATTTCATTAGAAGGCAGGATTTTCTAATAAAATGGAATGAGCTATCTAATGAGGTAGTGAGATTCTCAATACTGGAATTTAAAAAGCAAAGGATAGATGGGCACTTATGGAGGATTATGTTGAAGAAGTTCATAGTAGGTTGTACTGTATTAATTCCAAGGCTACTCCTACCTGTGTTTTTAAAATTTTATGATTTATTTAGTAATTTCTATCTGCAAAAGAAACAAGTCTTTCATCAAGGGTTGGGTTCAGCAAGACATCTAAAAGAGTATTTATCCATGTTTGAGAAATGCAGATGAATCCCACAGAAAAGTCATATTTTAGGGAGTTAATTCTCCACTCAATAGAAATACACCATATTATTGTTTTAGGGTCTGTTCCTGACCAATGCTGAGCCAAACAAAAATTGTGGATGTGGAACACTGTACATGATTATGTGTGGGTTTAAAAGAAAGAAAAGAAATTTTAAAAAATGGCATAGAGTTTTGTGATTTTGAGGGAGAAAGAAAAGGAATACTAAGGGGGAGGTGGTAGGAAGGGAGACAGAGAGAGAGAGGTTAGAGAGAGAAAGGGAGTGAAAAATAGGGAGTAAGTATAGTAAAGTATAGTAAAGATGAAGGGGAGAAACTTGGGAAGAGGGCGCAAAGGGGAGGTAGAGAAGTAAAGTTAAAAAGAAAGAGTGACAATAAACAACAAGGTCCTACTGTATAGCACATGGATCTGTATTCAATATCCTGTGATAAACCATAATGGAAAAGAACATGAAAAAATATATATATGTATAACTGAATCACTTTGCTGTATACCAGAAATTAACACAATATTGTAAATCAACTATATTTCAATAAAAATAATAAAATAATAAAATTTAAAAAAAAGAAAGCGTGACAGGTGGAGAAGAAAATCTGGGATCGATGGAGAGAGGCAGAGATAATCTACAGCAAGAGAGAAAAGAGGAAAAAGGGAAGGAGAATGTGAGGGTGGAAAAGAGAGAAACACAGGTATGGAGAAGTGTGTGGAGGAGAGAGAGAGAGAGAAATGAGAGAAAAAGAGATAATTTCTAGAGTTACTCTGTACTGAGGCATACTGATCATTAAATAGTATCTACTTAATAATGTAAACATCTTATAATCATCCTATTAAATTAATGATTTAATTACAAGTAGCATTTCAAATAGGAGGTATAGACTGCTTGTACTCCCTTTCTCCCTACAAGTCTTACAGGAGTGTCGGGCTCCTGGAATTACATACCTGTTGTTAACCATGATTCCTTCACCTTTGGGTGGAAAGTCCTCCTTTAGTGACCAATACTGAAATGATGCATTCTCTGCAGATGTCATGAAAAATTTTATCATGAAAAACATTATTTCACTTCTTGACTTCCTAAACATCACTGTTTTGATTATAACATTATTTTGGGATTATCAAGTGGGGTCTTGATTCACCTATTTTGAAAATCCCCTCTAACTGGTAAAAGCAGACCTATGCCTTGCAAAGCAGTTGCTACTTATTAATCTCTGATTAGAGCCAAGGGAAAGACTGAAGTAATAAACAAACCAAGCTGTATTCAGAAAGTTCAGACACATCAGAGAAAATTATTTCCTTGGGAGAGAGAATGGGCTACTCATTGACTAGGTCTTCTTAAAGAAAGAGTGAACCACCCTATGTTAAAATATCAGAGGGTGTTTATACTATTATTTAATGTTAGTGGATTCTTATTACAATATAGGCAGTTCAAATACCTACAATACATTATTTCAACCTTCAAACACGATTTAGCGCAGTTCTCTATGCAAATATTTGAAGATATTCCGCCCTTGATGTATTTTAAAGCAAATTTCTCTAGGAATAAGGAATCCAGCTTATATATAGGAAAGACAACATTAACGTGAGCTGTAATCTTGATATATTTAGATGCATTTTTATTAAAATATACTCTAGTTTGTTGATAAAATCAATGCATATTTATGAACTGCTTAGGTAGTAAGCAATTATTTCTAAACTTGTCAGTGAATAAGAATTGCAGAATGGGATAGTTGCTGTGAATAAGTGAATATTTTAGGTGTCAGACATGCCTAAGCCAATTGCTTGAAACCAGTGTTAAATTCTCCCCTTCAAAAAGTTACTAGAGAGAAAGTAATAACAACCATAACACGTGAGCAATAAACAAATCACACACAAAAATATCAGGTTTCTGAGTAGAAACATTCTTTTTTTAAAAATATCTTTATTGGAGTATAATTGCTTTGCAATGGTGTGTTAGTTTCTGCCTTATAACAAAGTGAATCGGTTATACATATACATATGTTCCCATATCTCTTCCCTCTTGCATCTCCCTCCCTCCCACCCTCCCTATCCCACCCCTCTAGACGGTCACAGAGCACTGAGCTGATCTCCCTGTGCTATGCGGCTGCTGCCCACTAGCTATCTATTTTACGTTTGGTAGCGTATATATGTCCATGCCACTCTCTCACTTTGTCCCAGCTTACCCTTCCCCCTCCCCATATCCTCAAGTCCATTCTCTAGTAGGTCTGCGTCTTTATTCACATCTTGCCCCTAGGTTCTTCATGGCCATTTTTTTCCCCTTAGATTCCACATATATGTGTTAGCATATGGTATTTTTTTCTCTTTCTGACTTACTTTGCTCTGTATGACAGACTCTAGGTCCATCAACCTCACTACAAATAACTCAATTTCATTTCTTTTTATGGCTGAGTAATATTCCATTGTATATATGTGCCACATCTTCTTTATCCATTCATCTGTTGATGGACACTTAGATTGCTTCCATGTCCTGGCTATTGTAACTAGAGCTGCAATGAACATTGTGGTACATGACTCTTTTGGAATTATGGTTTTCTCAGGGTATACTAGCCCTTTTGTTAAGTGTGCTTTCGAGAAAGGGTGATAGCAAAGTTGTGGTTAAGGGTATGTCTCCATCCAAAGAAAACATTCTAAGTCTGTTAATTAGGACAATAGACCTAACATCCCAGACACATTATTCTTTTCTTAAAAGATAGCTAAATATTTCGCCTCAGTTATTTAACTCTCTGTTTCCTTTTAAGATGGGCTTTTTCTTCATCTTACTCTTTGCTGTTCCCTTTGTTAATTGTCCCTAACCATGGGAATGTTATTGTAGAAGAATAGCACAGCCCAAGTGATAAGAATCATTGATTAGTGGCATTCAAATTTTGCCAGTACCAAGGGAAGACTTTCTTCCTCCAGGATTGAGTTAGAATAGTACCCACAATTAAAGATGTCTGTCAACTGCTGTTATGCCTCTAGTTCTAACTTTTAAGAAAGATAATCTGCTTTTTTTGAGAGTGTGGCTTATTTCCCCAGAGATTTAGAGCTCAACCTTTGTTTTTTGCTAAAATTGGAAATTCTTGACATAGCACTCCTCTGTTAGCTAGATAGTTGCTGACTGGTGTAAGGTTTATAGACATTAGTTATAGGACATTGGCTATGTGTCTCTCTGGGCTATGCTAAAACAGGCTAGGGAGACCCTATCCAGTCCTTCAGAACTATATGGTAACAGTTTAAGTTAGACTTAAAGTCAATATATGATTTTAAAATCTCACTTTGGAGTACACTAGTTCAATTAATCTTTTACACAAAATCCTAGTAACTTTGTTCTATCCATCAAATTGTTGACGTTCATATGACTGATATGTCACAAATCCAACTGTGGCCATCTTCATTGGTTTTTCCTCAATGAAGGACCTTTGTTGTAGTTGTTCTTTACTGAATTAAAGGAAATTTGAGTTTTGCCTTTTCCCACCTGAGAGTCCTGGACAAATGAAAGAAGTTAGACGGGAATCCCACTGTAGATCTGTTAGTAAATTTAAACTGAAATAACACTGTGTCTAAAACAAATTATCTTAAAGCTGGAAAATGAACAGAGAGAGTTATTGGGCTGTTAGGAGAACAGTTAATTTTATAAGATGCTACTCAAAAAGTAACAAAGCAATGAAATTCAACAGACACAGCTCAATGAAGACCAGAAATTTGAAAGGGAAACAAGTATTTTTCAATGCATGCTAATTCAGGTAAAAAATATCTCAGCAAGATGTGTTATCACAATTATTTATCAAGCCTAGTAAGTTCAAGTTTTAAAAAAGCCACTGTATAAAAAGATAACCTATGCAAGTGAGAAAGAATATTGGAACATATTTTCAATTTATCATGGCTATAGATATAAGAAATGTCCGTTACTAGAGAAGATCTAGTTTAAGAGGTTTAAGAGTTATTAGGTGAAGGAATGGTTCTAAAGGGATAAGTGAAAAGGACCTCATGAAATAAGGGAGAGATAAAAGAAAATATTTCAGTTTTCACAGATAGCTAAAGTATTTTCTTATAATTTCAGTGTACTATTCTTTTTTTTGTTTTTGTTTTGTTTTGTTTTTTTGCGGTACGCGGGCCTCTCACTGTTGTGGCCTCTCCCGTTGTGGAGCACAGGCTCCGGACGTGCAGGCTCAGCGGCCATGGCTCACGGGCCCAGCCACTCCGCGGCACGTGGGATCCTCCTGGACCGGGGCACGAACCCGTGTCCCCTGCACCGGCAGGTGGACTCTCAACCACTGTGCCACCAGGGAAGCCCAGTGTACTATTCTTTACATTGAAATTTTCCCCACTATACTGTCACTTATTCTAAAGATAAATCATTTTCCTTAAGCAACATTTGTTCCTAAATTTATACACTATTTTATATTATCAGTGAGTTTCACTTAACTTAACTTAATGATATGGAATTAAACCTCCATAGTGACCTAGCACTAAAATATCTACCAAACCCTGTCACTTTTTTTCTTTCTTTTCTTTTTTTTTTTTTTTTTTGTTACTGGTCCCTTTGAGGGGAAGCATCAGTTTCTTTGTTCTATCCAGGAGGTGCTTTATGTTTTTCAGTCAAGTTATATAAGATCCAGGAGCAGGGTTTCAGTAGATTGGGATCTACCAGGGTAATATTTCTCCTCAGTACTCTGCAGTCAACAGTGGCTAAAAAATTGGAAAGGATTGAAGTTAAACAGTAATTGGTAGTCTTCCGAGATGAAAAGTAGACTTTCCTGAGTGATGTTAGCCTTCTTCACATTTATCTGGTTCACGCCCAGATAGGAACATATTTGACCTCTTATAATTATCTCAAACTCCTACAAATTACAATTGCATTTTCATTCCTGACTTGTTTATCATTTTGAAACATATAGCTCCTCTTTGAAATATATAGCCTGCCCCTTAGAAAGTATAATTTGAATAACGTTGGAAATGGTTCCTTGCTTATGATTTTTGCCATTTGCCATTAACTTGAAGATAACACTTTAAGTTATTTGCTTGGATTTGGTCTTTGAGAATCCTGAAAGGAATGATCTGTGATTGATTTATGATTTAAGTTCAGATGTAGGCTAGGTTTCTGTATTATTATAGCATCAAGCCTTGAATGAGTAAAAGTTCATAGCTTATCTGTATCAAAGTATTATTAAGAAAATGATAATTGGATGGGCTTAATATTTTATCTTTTTTTGGATATTCAATGAGGATGCTTACCACTTTCTTACTGTTAGTATTAAATATTTTTTCAATAAGCTTAAATATGTCACATGTTATTTTAATTATTTAGATAATGACTTAAGTACTTTAATTCAAAGTCACAACTGGCAAAAGAATAATTTTTGTAAAATTAAAATAGCTTTAAGAGTCTAGATTGCAATGCTATATAACTGATTATATAATTGCCACCTAATATTAATCCATCTTTCTAAGGCTATATACAGATTTTATACATGAGGATGGTTTAAACTCACTGACTCTTTTCATTCAACCCTCAATATACATAATAAGAAGGAAAACAAAAGAATGAGTATCTTCCATATGTCTATAACTCAGTTTACATGACTATTTTTCCTTTTAAACAGTAATATACACCAATACTGAGCTGTTATATTTTCAGAAGCATAGTGGAATTTAAAAAAAAAATTCTTACCTAGTACATGAAATTCTTCACTTTCCTCTTAAGTACTATCTGTCCAATTATCTTATGCAATTTGTAAAACAAACATGCCTGGTGATTTAAGTCAGAATAATGTTTCAGTGCATCATATATAGTAAGAAATATTAAAAGTACAAAATTTATGCATCATGTAGAAAGTGAAACAGCATTTACTTCAAATGAATGCAACAGCATTTAAGAGGTCTGGATATTGGATGCTTGTGATATTACTGTTATCAGTTTTACTAATTTATTTTATCCACATTTTTATGAATCTAAAAATATATGAGAAAACATATTTGATAATCCTGTGTTAATTTCAATAATCCTCTGATTTCTAATTGTGATTCTGATATGCATAGCTTTCACTATATGTGTAGAGTAGTGATTACATTTATTAGTTGGTCTCAGTTTAAAGTATTACAGTGTCACTCTTTGCCTTTAGTGCCTGTACATAACTTTCCTTCAGCATATGGCAGAATTTCAGCCATTTTTCTTCGTCAACTTAAAAAATTAAGCTCAATTCCCTCATGCAAGTAAGACCTTTATATCTCATGCAATTGAATTAAATTCATTATGTATGTCTATTTGTCTAGTTGGGCCAATAAATCCACCGTTAATTTTAAGTTGGCCATTTAATGTTATGTAATTCTTCCCATACTGAGAAAACTAGCACTAGGACATGAAATAATGAAACTGTGCCAATCCCTTCAGAAAATGCATAAGCTTCTATCATGTACACATATTCACATCAAATTTTCAAAACAGTGATAATATGCATGAATAAGTACTGCCTTGAATCAAAGTTACTACAAGTTCCCTTTAATAGCCAAAGGTTGGAGAAGTCAACGTTGCCTGAAATTTCTGAATTGGAACCTGTATGTTTTCACAAGGTACATCCTCAGAAGCACACCTGTGGTTTATAAAACTACTTAAAAACTTCTGCCTTGGGCTTCCCTGGTGGTGCAGTAGTTGAGAGTCTGCCTGCCGATGCAGGGGACACGGGTTCATGCCCCAGTCCGGGAAGATCCCACATGCCACGGAGTGGCTGGGCCCGTGAGCCATGGCCACTGAGCCTGCACGTCTGGAGCCTGTGCTCCACAATGGGAGAGGCCACAACAGCGAGAGGCCCACATACCGCAAAAAGAAAAAAACAAAACAAAACAAAAAAAACTTCTGCCTCAGCCCAAGGTGGAGTAAAAGGGGCCAGCTTTATCATACCATCTGAAACAACCCAAAGAGAGAGAGAGAGAATGTATAAAACGACATTTCTAAAGCTGTGAACCTCAGGCAATGAAGGACAGTGATCCCTTAGAGACAGGAAACAAATGAGGTAAACTCTAAGATTACCACAGTTTACAATCTTGAGGGAGTTTCCAGGGCACAGCACAGGGAGAGGTAATCCAGATGGAGCCTGGAAACTCCCTGAGTTGAGGAGACAGAGATGGGAATCCAAAGAGACCAAGGTGGCTAGAGTTTCCAGGACACAGTGATGAAGTGAAGAGAGCTACACAGAAAGGAAACTCTGGGGATCACTAGAAGGTCTCCCTTGGGTATTCCTCAGTTTACACATCAGTGTCTGTGTGAGGAAACCATCTGAGGCCAGTGAAAAACCATCTGGTTGTATTATAGAATGGTGTCAGTTGCTTGCATAAAGCTGGAACAGTACTTGTTCCCACTAGCCAGACTGGAAAAATTCATATTTCTGGGGTATTGAGTAGAATACTCAGGAAGGTCCTGCTTAGCAGTGGGGACTATTTAGCCCTAGATGGAGTATTACTTTGGAATTATTCAACAAATAACAAAAGGAAGACTTGATCAAACTATTTCCAAATAAATGAAATGCATCCCAGATAAAAGCTCAATAATATTTATGAGAATAGAAAAATATCCAACAGCCAAAAAAGTGAATGCAAAATGAATGGCATCCAAAGAAAGATTACCAGGCATACACAAAATCAGGGCAACATAACCTATAATGAGGAAAATAATCAATCAATAGAAACTGACCCAGAACTGACACAGGTATGAGAATTAGCATAAAGTGACATTTAAAAATTTATTATAATTGTATTCTATGTGTTCAAAACATTAGGTTTAGATATGAAAGACATTAAAGAGACAAATCAAACTTCTATAGATGAAAGCTACAATCTATGAGATGGAATTAGTACAGGATGGGATTAACATCTGATTAGACATGGAAGAAGAAAAGATTGGTTAATATGAAGAAATCACGATACAAATTATCCAACATGAAATACAGAAAAATGAATTTAAAATGATAAAAAGAGTAACTGAGCTGTGGGACAACTTTAAGCAGCTTTATATATGAGGAACTGGATTCCAAGAAGGAGAGATGTGAGATAGGCAGAAAAAATATTTGAATTAATAATGGCAAAATTTTCCAAACTTCATGACAATTATTAACTCACAGGGTCAAGAAGTTTAGTGAACCTCAAGCACAAGAAACATTAAAAAAGCCTACACCAAACTCATAATAATAAAATTTCTCAAAAGCAGCCAGACAAATGGGACACATTACATAGATAGTAGCAAAGATGATGGTAGACTTATTGTCTGAAACAATTCAAGTGAGAAGATGGTAGAGGAACATCATTAAAGTGTTAAAAGAAAAAAAAAATAGCCAGGGAAGATATCTTTTAAAACTGAAAGCAAAATAAAGATATTCTTGACATACAGAAGCTGAAAGGATTTCTTACCAGCAGACATGCATTACAAGAAATGTTAAAGGAAGTTCTTCAAGAAAAAAGAAAAAACATAAGATAAAAATGTGGGTGTATATAAAGGAATGTAGAGCACTAGAAATAATGATTACAGGGCAAATATATAAGATATTTTCTCATTATTTAACTCTCCTTTAAGGTAACTTTACTAAACAAAATGAAAGACAATATATTGTGGATTTTATAGCACACACAAGTAAAAAGTAAAGTGTATTTCAATAATGGTTAACAGCTGGGAGAGGAAAAATGGAAGTACATTATTGTAAATTTTTATATTATATATGAATTAGTATAATCAATTGTATCAATTGAATTATATCAATTGAAGGTATCTGTGATAAGTTAAAGATATAGAAAATTAATTCTAAAGTAACCACTAAAATAATAATTTAAAAGATATCTAAAATGAGAACAAGGAGGATAAAATTGAATCACAAAAATGTTCTATCTAAAAGAAGGCAGTAAAAGGAAAATGAGAACAAAGGACAAATAGAAAACAAATAGCAAAATTATTAACTTAATCATAAACATATCAATAATCAAATTAAGTGTAATGGGTCTAAACACCTTAATTAAAATGAAGAGACTGTCAGATTCTATTTAAAAAAAACTAGACTACTATAATGCTGCCTACAAAAAATACCTTTTATTTTATTTATGTTTTCTCTGTTTTCCAGTTTTATTGAAGTATAATTGGCATATATCACTGTGTGATTTTTAGGTGTACAACATAAAGGTTTGACTTACATATATAGTGAAATGACTACCGCAGTAAGTTTAGCTAACATCCATCAACTCATATAGATACAATAAAAACAAATGGAAAAAAAAGAGAAAACGAATTTTCTCCTTGTAATGAGAACTCAGGATTACTCTCTTAACAACTTTCATATGTATCATACAACAATGGTAACTATAATCACCATGTTGTACATCACATCTCTAGCATCTTATAATCAGATGTTTGTACCTTTGGTGAAGGTCAATGGGATAAAATTATATATCAGTAAGAGAAAGACATCTGGAAAATGTGTCCAAATAATTGAAAACTAAATAACACACTTCTAAATAAGAAGTGTGGCTCCAATAAGAAAATGTTTTGAACTGAATGAAAATGAAAACATCGATTTATCAGAATTTGTGGGATGCTACTAAACCAGGAAATAGGAGGACATTTATAATGCTTTTATTAGAAAAGAAGTAAAGTATAAAATCAGTGACCTCAGGCTCCATTTTTTTTTTTTTTTTTTTTGTGATACGCGGGCCTCTCACTGTTGTGACCTCTCCCGTTGCAGAGAAACAGGCTCCGGGCACGCAGGCTCAGCGGCCATGGCTCATGGGTGCAGCCGCTCCACAGCATGTGGGATCTTCCCGGACCGGGGCACGAACCCGTGTCCCCTGCATCGGCAGGCGGACTCTCAAACACTGCACAGCCAGGGAAGCCCATCAGGCTCCATTTTAAGTAACCAGAAAAAGAAGAACAAATTAAACTCAAAATACTCATAAAAAAGGAAATAGTAAAGATAGATAAATAATAAATACCAAAGCCAAAACCAATGAAATTGGAAACAGAAAAAAAAAACACAGAAAAACAATCAAACCAAAATTTGATTTTTTGAGAAAAATTAATAAAATTAAAGTTGATAAATCCTTAGCCAGACTGATCCTAAAAAAAGAAGAGAGAGAATACAACTTACTAGTATCCACGGTTAGGGAGGTATGACATCACTACAGATTCTAAAACTATTTTAAAGATAAAAGGGGGATATTATGAAAAACTTTACACCTATAAATTTGACAATTTTGATGAAATATTAAAATTACTTGAAAAACACAAACTACTAAAGCTTACTAAAGGATAAATAGATAAGCTGAAGAGTCTCATATCTATTAAAGATTAAAAAATTATGGTTTAAAGCCTTCACACACAGGAAACAAGACCAGGTGGCTTCACTTGTGAATTCTACCAAGTGTTTTAGGAACACAAAACACTAATTCCACAAAAAAAATTCCAGAAAATTGAAGTGGAGAGAGTATCTCCCACTTCATTGTATCAGTCCAGGACAATCCTCATACCAAATCAAACATCAGCAACAAAAGAAGACTAAAGACCAGTCTCCTTGATGAATATAGATGCACAATTCTAAACAAAATTATATCAAATTATATCAGACTCATCATCATATACATCATGATCAAGTGGGGTTTATACTAGAATGGAGGAAAGGTTTAACCTTCAAAAATTAATCAATACATTTTACCATATTAAAAAGAAACTAAAGAAGAAAGAAAACACATGATCAGCATAAAGGTTGCTGAAAAGACATTTAACAAAATCTATCATCTGATCCTTATAAAAATTCTCAGCAAGGTAGGAATAGAAAGGAACTTCTACAACCTGATTTGGGGCATCTATGAAAAACTTAGAGCTAACATCACAATAGTGGTGAAAAGCTGAAGGCTTTTCCCTGAATATCAAAAACGAGACAAGGATATCCATTCTCAGCACTGATTTAAACATGATTCTAGAGGTTCTAGCCAGTGTATTTAGGCAACAAAAAGAAATAAAAGACATTCATATTGGAAATGAAAGAATAAGACTGTCCACAGACAGCATGATTCTCTATGTAGAAAATTCAATGGAATCTACATAAGAGCTATTTGAATGAGTGAATTTAGCATTTTTGCAGAATACAAGATCAATTTACAAAAAACAATTGTATTTCTTTACACTTGCAAGGGATAATGAGAAATTGGAATTTAAAATAAAACAATACAAGGGGGAGGGATAAATTAGGAGTTTGGGATTAGCAGGTATAAAAACTACTGCATATAAAATAGATAAACAGCAAGGTCTTACTGTATAGCACAGGGAACTATACTCAGTATCTTATAATAACCTATAATGGAAAAGAATATATATATATGTAGAACTGATCACTCTGCTGTACACCAGAAACTAACACATTGTAAATCAACTATACTTCAATAAAAATAATAAGTAAATAAATATTTTAAAAATAAAACAGTACCATTTACTATAGCATAAAAATCCTAAATAGGGATAAAATTGACAGAAACATGCAAGACATTACTGACAGAAGTCAAAGAAAGTCTATTAAATAGAAATATACTTTGCTTATGGGTCAAAAGTCTTGTTATTGTTAAGATATTAATTCTCCCACAAGTTTATCTGTAAATTAACACTACCCCTTTCAAAATCACAGAGTTTTTTGAAACTGGCAAGCTGATTCTAAAACTGTTGTGGAAATGAACAAGATCTAGAATAGCCTAAACAACTGTGAAAAGGAGGAACAAATTTAGACAGCTAACAATTCAAATTTCAAGACTTATTGTAAAGTTACAGTAAAGAAATGCACGTAGTATTGATAGAAGGGTAGACACATAGATCAGTGGGATAGAAAAGAGACTCCAGAAATAAACCTACATGTTTATGGACAACCAAATTGTGACAAAGGTGCAAAGGTAATTTAAAGAAGGATAGTATTTTCAATAAATTGTACTGAAGAAATTGGATATCGAGGTACAAAAAATAAATATTGATCCATAACTTGCAACATATACAGAAATTAACTCAAAACAGATCATAGACTTAAATGTAAAACCTAATACTATGAAAATTTTAGAAAAAACAGGAGAAAAGATTTATGACTTTGGATCAGGCAGTATCATTAAATATGACATCAAAAATCATGATCTGTAAAAGAACAAATTGGTAAATTTAACTTCAAAATTTTAAATCTCTTCAAAAAACACTTAAGAGAATGAAAAGGCAAGCCGCTGATTAAGAAATAAATTTGCAAAGCATATATCTGATAGAGGATGTGGATTCAGAATTTATAGAACTCTCAAAACTCAAAAATAAGAATGTAATTAAAATATAGACAAAAGATTTGAACAGATAGTTCACCAAAGATGGTATACAGATGGCAAAGAAAGACATGAGAAGATGCTTAGTATCATTAGTCGTTAGGGAAATGCAAATTAAAATTGTAGTTACACACCAGTTAGAATGGCTAAAATGTTAAAAACTGACCATACTGACCAATCATTAGCTAAGGGTTGGTGAGGGTGTGGAGGAAGTGGAAAACTGCTAGTCTAAATGCAAATGGTACAACCACTTTGGTAAACAGTTTGGAAGTTTATTAAGATGATAAATACACACCTGCCATATGATCTAGCCATTCCACTCATGACTACTTACCCCAAATAAATGAAACTTTATGTCTCTATAAAAATTTGTATAGGAATGTTTCTAAAAGCTTTATTTGTACTAATCAAAAACGGTAAACAACTCAAAAATGTCCATCAATAAGTGAATGGAAAAACACACATTGATATATCAATACAACAGAATACTACGTACTACTTGGCAATAAAAAAGAAACGAATTAATGATACTTGTACAATTCAGATGAATCTCAATTATACTGAATGAAAGAATCTAGATTAAAAAAGACTACATACTATTTGGTTCCATTTACATAAAATTGTAGAAAATGCAAACTAACCTATAATGACGTAAAGCATAAAACAGTGGTTACTTACGGAGTCGGGAGTAGCAGGGATCTTTGGGGTGATGAATATGTTCACGAATTTGTGCTCTTGGTGTCAAGGATGTACACATATTTCAAAGCTTATCAAATTGTTCACTTTGTGTATGATTTATTGTATAACAATTATACCTCAGTAAAGTTGTAACAATTACATATTTTAAAACTTAGTAAACTTAAATTGGCTCATTAAACTCACATTATTAAATCATACTTGAGTTAGACAACAAAAAACTTAACTTTTAAAAAGATGTGCTGTTGGACTTCCCTGGTGGCGCAGTGGTTGAGAGTCCGCCTGCCGATGCAGGGGACGCGGGTTCGTGCCCCGGTCCGGGAAGATCCCACATGCCACGGAGCGGCTGGGCCTGTGAGCCATGGCCATTGAGCCTGCGCGTCCGGAACCTGTGCTCCGCAACGGGAGAGGCCACAACAGTGAGAGGCCCACATACTGCAAAAAAAAAAAAAACAAAAAAACCCAAAAAAAAACATATGCTGTTTATTTATTGGTAAGAAGTACTAACAAAAACAGTTTAGTTGGAAATTCTAATAGGAAGGCATAGCTACATTGAAACAGTTGTGAAAGGTAGTGCTCTCCAGCACCTCAAAAATTGTTAAAAATGTTTGTATTTGAGTTCAGACAATAGGGATATTCACTCCCAAAATCTATACATTATTTTTTAATATTAAGAAACATAAAATATACAAAGGAAGTAATTTTTATTAGATGTCTTTAATATGTTTTTCTGTATTATGACATTTTCCTGTTTATATTTTTTTGCATGACTTGAAACTATTGTTAAAACAAAGGTTTAGATTTGTATACTTTGGAGTCAAAATTATATTTGATGCATACATAAATCATAAATAGTTGCTTAAAAGTATTTCTGCAACTAGTATACTAAGAAGCTAACAATGTAATGGTTATTCTGTCAGTACTTCACATCTGAAATTTGAAAACAGAAAAACATTATTGACATACTTAAAAGAGAGCACATAAACTATGTTAACCATGATGCTCTATTTCTTTTCTAAAAAATAAACAACAACAAGCCTAGAGGTTTATTTCCAGTTTTTGATATAACCATTAAAATATTTAACATATATGGTGAGAACCATCTGTGATTTCACCTTAGCTTGCTTAACTGTTTTTCTCCTTTTAGAACTGCATGGTCCAAAATGATACATCTTCCTGGATTTTTGTTGTTGCTGTTGCTCTTGTTCGATGCTAGTAACAGACCTACAACAGCTTTGTACTTTTAATACACAATTAGAACTTCCTTGATCACATCATGATAAAATTAGGGTTAACTATTCCACGGACAAAAGAGGAACTTGATACAAATGTGTGAAATGAGTAAAATGACTGAATTTAATTGGTAAGAAGTACTCACAAAAACAGTTTAGCTTGAAATTCTAATCGGAAAACACAGCTAAGTTGAAACTGTTGTGGTGAAAGGTAGGGGTCTGCAGCATCTCAAAAATTGTTAAAAGTTCTTGTATTTCAGATCAGTCAATAGCAATATTCACCCCAAAAGTCTATACATTAATAAATTTTTTAATGTTAAGAAACATAAAATATATGAAGGAAGTAATTTTTTGTATGAATCGTGTAGTGTATCATTATGTAACATCAAATAATCCTTTGACACATCCTCATTTTTCCCTTGGATATTTATACACTGGCTCTATCTGTGGAAAATAGTTTGGAAGGGAAATATTCTCACAGAATGCAAATTGAAATAGTTTATTTTAGTTGATCCCTCAAAATCCCTTGGTAATAGTGAAAGAATTATGTATGGGTTTACTTTTGAAATGGACTTACACATTTAATCAATCCATGTAATATGAAACTAGAGTGTTTATTATTTAGCATAATGTTATCATTAGTTGACAGAAAATAATCCTTTTGTAGAACTTTTAAAAATACATTTAATACTATTAAAATGAATAGTTTGCAAAACGCAAGTCAAATGCAGCATGGATCCATTAAGTAATCTCATCAATAATTAGGTCAAAACCACCACCTGACCCACAGTAAATTCATGCTTAAAATCCCTATTCTCTGAAAGTCTTTATATTAAATGCAGCTGTCTCTAATTTTTCTCTGTCTTCATAGAACTTATGTATATCTTAAAATGTCAGGATGATGTCAGTGTTTTCATATACATTGGAAATGGTCATATTTTTAAAAATACACTGTTCCTATGGAAAATTAATCTTAGAAGTTTAGATTAAAGAAAAATACTATTCAGGTGATAAAATGAAATACCCTGTATGAAGTGACTAATTTTATAATCTTTCAGGAGTAAATCTTTAAACCCCACTCCTAAAACATGCAAGTAAGTCTTGTGACAATACTAGAGCGCCATGTCAATTCATTTTGCTGTCACGTGCTAGCAGTCGAAACTGAAAGACTAAGATTTTATGGTGGTGAGAAGGAAATATAAATAACATTGGCTTTTACGATTAAAGTCAAACATAACCCTAAATGAAATTCCTAATTTTCCAGGGCCTCTTTATTTATTTATTTATTCATTTTTATTTATTTTTGGCTGTGTCAGGTCTTAGTTATGGCATGTGGGATCTTTTGCTGTGGTGCATGGGCTTCTCTCTAGCTGTGGCGTGCAGCTTCTCTCTAGTTGCGGGCTTCTCTCTAGTAGTGGCGTGGGTTTTCTCTTCTCTAGTTGTCGTGCACAGATTCCAGAGCGTGTGGGCTCTGTAGTTTGTGGCACGCCGGCTCTAGTTGAGGCATGCGAGCTCAGTAGTAATGGCACATTGGCTTAGTTGCCCCGCAGCATGTGGGATCATAGTTCTCTGACCAGGGATCAAACCCACGTCCCCTGCATTGTAAGGTGGATTCTTTACCACTGGACCAAGAGGGAAGTCCCCCAGGGCCTCTTTAATCCCTGAAATAACAAACACCAGTTTTGTTGTTCATGATGAACTAGATGCACAATGTCCTTGTACTAACCTTGAAAGAATGTAATACTCTATTATTTTAATTGTCTTTTAAAATCAGAAGACAAGTACACTATAATAAATCTCTGAAATTTTTAAGGGTGAGAAATGTATTTTCTGATGTTCTGAAAACACAGCATGTTCACATCATATTTGATAAATATTGTAAGTTCAAAATAGTTGCAATTTTACACTTTTGTTACAGAGAAGGAATTATATTAACCTTTTCAAAAAACTAAAATTTGTCTCCCAAGTTTAGGTAATTGTATGATGAAACTGAATCTTTAGCCATTTTGAAATTGCTCCATGTTTCCAAACCCACCTTGGATTTTCTATACCTCGCAGCTCTGTTCCTAGTTGTGTCACCAGATTTCAGTTTAGACATTTGGCATGAACTACTTTTTGTATGAATCAATTATTCTAGTAGTAGCTAAACAATTTTTAGTATGTAGGTACTGTACCTATGTAATATTTTTAAATGAGGCACACAACAAATACAATGCACGAGGAAGATTATGCACATGCACACACACACACACACACACACACACACGAAAAAAAAATCTCCCTGTTGAAGTTGAAGACTCTGAGCTGTTTTATTTAGTACACTAAGCTGTTTTATATTGATTGCAGTCCTCACAATCCCCACAATACCCCTTTGGCTATAGTTATTATTGTTATCCCCATTTGACAAAAAAGGAAGCACACATAGATTCCATCACAGGCCCAGAATCACATATCTAGGAGGCATTTTTGAAGTGCCCATCCACATTATTTTGCTTCAACTAGATGTTAAATTTTGTTTTTTATTCATACTCCTATTGTTGGGGATATTATAATTTATACTGTAATCATTATACAAATAATGTATAGGTGCTGAAGAAGCTTTCTCAGTAACATGATCTTGTTCTTAATACATTTTTGAATTGAAAAATGTTGGACTCTCACACAAGTTTAAAAAAAAAGCTGTATTGTATTTGACTGCAAGTACTGTGAATGACCATAAAAATTATAGGGGAACTGTGTTTCTGTCACCCATGCTTGATGTCTGGAGACTGGATTTGGATTCAAATCTGCTTCCTTGTTCTATTTTTTGGTATTTAAAATATTCAATAAAGAAAAGCTTGGTGCTTCCCTGGTGGCGCAGTGGTTGAGAGTCTGCCTGCTGATGCAGGGGACACGGGTTCGTGCCCTGGTCCAGGAGGATCCCACATGCCGCAGAGTGAGCCATGGCCGCTGAGCCTGCGTGTCCGGAGCCTGTGCTCCACAACGGGAGAGGCCACAACAGTGAGAGGCCCACATACCGCAAAAAAAAAAAAAAAAAAAGCAATAATTTGTATGTCATTAATTCTGAATTTTGCTCTCTTACCCTCTCTCTCTCTCTCTGACCAATTCCTATTTTTTCTTCTTTCGTGTTTATCTGCTATGGTTATTCAAATTTCATACATATTTACAGAGATAGTACAAGAAGGTATACTTCTAGTATACCTAATAAAGCACGCCAGGTTAAAATCTTTGAAGTTGGACGTTAATGTAATCTTCATTTTATTTACTCTGCACATATGTTTTCCTACCTGAATGCATGCTTCAATTATTGGGGTGGAGAGCATGTAATTTAATTCTGAAACACCTAATGCAACTGTATCTAGGATGAGGATAAACCCCAGGTGCCTATATGCACAAAGCAGATTTTGGGTAGTGGTAAACCAGAGGGTGCCATTATAAAAACCATGTTGCTATCAAATTATTCCCCAAGAAGAATTTTTACTCATGCTCATGCTGGGACCCACTACAAAAATTTTGACACTAAAAGTTTAATGGCTGTGTGTGCACTTGTGCTTGCAAACTAAGGGAAGGTGTGTGTGTGTGTGTGTGTGTGTGTGTGTGTGTGTGGTGGGGGGAGAGATGTAGCAGTCTAAAACAACTTGATACTGGGGTCCCAGAAATAGTTGTTTTGACTTCACCCAGATGAAAATCTTGATGTAAATAAGATAAAAGAAGCTGTAGGTGTTACCAAACACAAGTTCCTGTGCCCCATGCACAGTGAGGCCAAACAAAACAAAATGTTGGAGTTTGGAGCAGAGAAAGGTTTATTGCAGGGCTGAATGAAGAGAATGGGTGGCTCATGCTCAAAAACCCCAAACTCCCTGATGGTTTGGGGGAGAAGTTTTTACAGGCAAAATTTGGGGTGAGGGCTGCAGGGGGTATGACTTTCTTCTGATTGGTTGGTGGTGAGTTGACAGGGCAGTGATCCAGGAATCTTGTGCTCAGCCTGAAGTTACCATCCTCCACCTGGGTGGGGGCCTTAGCTCCTGCAGAAGAACTCAAAGGTATTTTGTTATGTATATTCCTTGAGAAGGAACCAGGATCCTGCCTCAAGGCTGCACTATGGTTTCTTGACTGCTCCTCCTCAGTTTCTGTATTCCTTCCCTTCCCTGACTAGCAACTGTTTGAATCTGCCCTTTGGAACTCAAGGAAGGTAGAGGAGGCTTAATGAAGTCTATTTCCTATAAACAGGAAACTGGGGACATGGAAAGGATTTGTACCTGGGAGGAACCCATAGCGTGCTGCTCTGTTTTGTAGGTAAGAAGCAATCTAAGAATAGGGAGACCAGAAGTCATCCATTTATCTCTATTCATACTCTAGGAACCTATGTGCACTTGCATGATATGTTTTGCATAAATATCCTCTACAAAAAATTCCACTATTATTATTATGTGTGTATATATATATATATATATACTTTTTTTTTTTTTTTGCGGTACACGGGCCTCTCACTGTTGTGGCCTCTCCCATTGTGGAGCACAGGCTCCGGACGTGCAGGCTCAGCGGCCATGGCTCATGGGCCTAGTCGCTCCGCGGCATGTGGGATCTTCCCGGACTGGGGCACGAACCCGTGTCCCCTGCATCAGCAGGCGGACTCTCAACCACTGCACCACCAGGGAAGCCCCTCCATTATTTTTTGATACACTTAGTAGTTGGAGGGAGATTTATGTTTGAAACTCCTATATTTGATATGGTTATTTTAGATGCAACTGAAAATTTTGCAACTAGAAATCAAACTAATTTTTCAGTTAAAGGTTTAAAATATAATTTTGTTAGAGATTTAAGTATAATTTTGCAGTTAGAGGTTTAAAAGAAAAGAAATCTTAGGGAGGAAGAAATGCCTATAACGATTTTTCTCAAAAGAACTCTAGGGCAGGACTCTGTGTTAGCAATTCCTCTACCACTTTTCTGGTAACATGTAGAGTGATTTTGCCTCAGGCCTTGGCATGGGAACTGTACCCAAATTAGTGAATCTAGTAATTTCCAATTCTCTGATTGGTATGTGGAATATGGCTACCTTAAACCATAGTCTCTCTAGGTACACCTGTCTAGTAACTTGGGTAACCGGCTGGCATCCACCCAATTACCCAAATTTCTGGAAATCAAAGGGTAATTCTGTTTCTATTTCTAAAATCAGACCCAACCACTAGGATAGAAATACCTTCAAGGCATTCTGCTGAGACATTCCACTCAACCCATGTCACCTTCCTAATCTAGGTTCCTGAGGCCCCTGAAATGTTTTGAATTTGCAATATGGCAATCTTCATTTTAGGATTTCCTAGAAGCAAACCTAAGGTGCTTGCTCAGTTTATATATTTCACTCACATGTAAACAATCTTACTCTTCTTGGATTCTTAGCTTCCAGTTCTGTGCTTTAACTGCCAGATTTTAATTGTTATTAGAATAAAGTTATTTTTAAGTGAAATCTTTAATTTTCCTATGAAGGGAAGCTTAAACCCCAAAATTATCTCTTAAAAGAAAGAAATACTAGTAAAAATAGACACAATAAAATCAGCAAGCAAAGCAAATGAAAAGGAAAAAGCTGTGTTTAAATAATAGTTGAAGATGTTGTCCACTATGTAGGCAACATGGAGTCGGCAATAATGTGGTGGGTCTGTCACTTGAAAGTTAAGGTGCGTGGAGGGGGCAGTAAAAAGGTATATATGACATTTGGGGATTGATTACCTCAAGGAAGAGTCTTACAAAGATGAGTTTAAACAATAGAAGCTGAACAAGCACAGGAAATGACTAAAATCATCAATTTTTAGTTAATCAGATAAAAATTTCCAAGGATTTTTCAGAGAGGCAGACATAAGAGGAAAAATCTACAATAGAGAGTACTGTGCTTTCTAAATAAATGAGCTAACCTGAGAGATATTATCATGGGCTAAAGCATTTGGAATTGGATTGCATTTTATTATTATAAAATATAGATTAGTGACCAGGAAAAAAATTCAAAATAAACGTGTATAAGCAGGTTTGGTGGAGTGGAAAAATACTTTACTGGGAATCAAGTGCTGAGGCTTCAGACCCAGTTCTGCATTTGTAACCTGGGTGACTGTGAGTAAATTACTCAGCCTCTAGGACCCAGTTTTCTCTGCTGTAAAAAGAGATTAGATTTGAAGATCTTTAAAATCCATTCCAGATATTGTGTAATGATTTAATCTTTGAGAATTTAATCAGAAAAGGACAATAATTATTTAATTAATTGGTACTATAAAAGTTCAGAGGAGGAAGAAATAATCAAAAGCTGAAGTGATTGGGAGGAATGAGGTATAATTTAAACTACATACATCACAGTTGCTTAAAAAGCTGGGTAGGATTTTCATAGGCAGAGAGAAAAAGAAGGACAAAAAGGTCAGTACTAGTAAGTGAATGATGAGGAGAAGTATGGGTGTATTTGACAGGAAGGGGAGTGGTTTGTAAGAGAGCAGCCTCACAGGAGTTAAGGGTTGAAAATGACACATCAGACAGAATTGCATGACTTGGTTATTTATACTAGCATATTAAGTTCTCACAGAACATATTACAAGACCAGAATATATTTCAACATTTCAAAATATATTTCAATACACAAAGTATTTTAAAATACACAATCATGAGGTGGAATATTTTGCTCTCTCCTTTAGGGTGTAAGCTCCATGTGATTTTTGTCTATTTTGTTCCTTCTTTATTCATTCACAGCATTTAGAATAGTGCCTGGCATAGGAATACATTTTACCCAGGTTAGTCTGTTTTTAAAAAATCAGAATTGTTTTTCACATCTTGAAAAATGGGATATTGTACCTTAAAGGAGCTTTGTGAAATCACTCCCATGTAGAGAGAGATATAAGGAAGTTACAATTGCTATGAGCAACCTTATTATTTTTTCAAAAGGAGATCTAGACATTTTTGTAGCTTTTCAGCTGAAGGCATTTATGACTACATCTTAAGTATCAATAAATAATGGATCTTCATTTTTCAGGTAGAAATGGTAACTAGCCAACCATGGTTTATTATTTTACTCTCGGGGCACTATGTTAAAAGTGAGTGTACTTAGACTATAAAACACCTCTGCCACTGGAGTGAAAGCCATTTGAAAGTCAGTACAACTGCAACTGCTGTTTGCTATGGAACAGGGTGTGGGAATAGTATTCGAAACAATTTAAAGCAGCAGGACAGCAGCTGTACTCATAGTAACAGCATTTGTGTGGACTTATTTTTCTGCAAGCTTGGAGAATAGTCTTTTTATTCTTCTATGGGATTTTTAAAGTCATAACCCTAATATTTAAACATAGCAGATCTAGAAATTATTTGCATTATTATCAATATTAAGGACAGGGCAGATATTTTTTTGGACACAAATTAGAATCATCAAGGGTTACTAAATTTTGACATTCTGTGTATTGAATTTCCATTGAAAATAAATGTTATTGGTGTTGAATGTTTTCCTCCTTGGTGCATCAAATATCCGAATTGCCTGAGATTCATTTTTAACAAGACAAAATTTTCAGTGAAATTAATGTGACTTCTGACATCTTCATATTTGTTTTTCATAGTTGTCCCAGTCCAACAATCACATAATAAGCAGTAAATCAATATGCATGACTTTCTCTCTCATTGAATTAATAAAGCCATGGAGAAAATTTTACTTTCTGATGATTCTCGACTAAGGGTTTGGGAATTTCTTACGTTTTCATTATTATAGATGAGGGATTATCCCTCAGCACCAGTGGGAAGGAAAGCTTCCCGTTGCCCTTTGAGGAGCCCTTGCCTGTTGAAATTGCAGTGGTAGTGGTAGCAGTAAAGCCTAGACCTATTCATTGGTATGGCGGCTATTATGTCAGTATCATGAGTGTTGTAACTCTGGATACCTTGCTCTTCCATACCTCTTACAAGTTCTATTAGCCATCAGAGCTGGAAGCCAAAAACAAAACTACCTTAAGTACCCCAACAACATTCTCTATCTCTCTGCCACCCCTTTCTATTGGAAAATAGGCAATACCAAAAACTATACACACTGAAAATACTTTAGAATGGCAATTACTTTCACTTTTAAGAATACCTATAACAGATGAATTAGATAAACTTTTTGCAAATTAGAGTTGATTTGACAATGGATAAGTTATTAATCAGTAATATCTGTTTTAATGTAAAAGTATTAACACTTGAGTTCTGTTTTGGCATGTAAAGTTTGAAGTAGGTTGAACGAAAGCACTTTATGACGTTTTCTTGACTATTTAAATTCAGCAACAAGTAATGTTTTTCTATTTATACTTTTTCTTTGGTCAGTTTAATTTTTCATTTTTGCTGAAAAGAAGTTACCATTTTTAAACTTTGAAAAACCATAAAACTGCCAATAAACAGATAAATAAATAAATAAAGCTAGGATACAACAGCTCTTTTGATGCATTGTTTGTATAACTATATTGGAAGGAAAAAAAACGTTTACTTTGGGGCATATCAACCAGCTGAGAGTCTAATCACAATCTAAACCAAGGAGATGCAGAGGGACCTTCAAGAGGTATCAGATTGGCTGTTGTAACTAAACTGAAATGAATTGGCATACCTGGTAACTAAATAATTACCAGGGTACCTGTGTTAGTTACACTTCTGCCCTTGTAATTTCAGAGCAAGTTGGCACTGGAGGAAAAAAATTCAGAAATTCAGTATCCACCATTAATTTCTCATTAGAGGGCTAGCCACAAATACAAAATACCTTCTCTCCTTCAAATTTGGATCTTGTTCCTCCATGCATTTTAGTGTCTTACCAATAGGTTTTATTTTTCTACAAGCCCTAAGATCAATGTACCTAGATCTTGGTATATTTCTTAATAGTCTATAATTGGACTGAGAACCAGATAAGATAGATTTGCTACATCAGTGTTATTTGGGAGTAGGGTCTGGAAGTTAGGTTGTTTCTTATGAAGTTCTACCATATAGCTTTGATAACATGAGTCATGTTGACATCTACAAGAATATAAGATTAATGTTTATTTTATGCATGAAGGGTGGCATTATAGAAAAGTTGACATATCTCTCAGTCTTGAGATATGAGTTGATATTAATAATGAAAAATATTAGATAGAAATGTTAATATGGTGGACCTCAGGACAAAGTGGCACTGTTCCAACTAGACAGATAATACATTTTTATTAGCATTTTATTGATAGCATCCATGGCAATAATAACAAATTCATAAGGCTTGCTTCTTTTCTCCCTGAAATGATTCAGAGAAGCTCAACTTGTTTTGTTAAAAATGTAAAATTTTCACAATATTTACTTTTCATTAGTTGGTTGACTATAAAGTCATCGAGTCTTGCCTAAGACTCATATTGCAGGGCTTCATCAAGATTTTTAGCTAAAGAAAAATACATGTCCAATGTTAATATGATTAGACTGTGTTATATTAATGAACAATAGCATTTTTATCTGCAAACTTAGTTACTGTGGCTGCATGAAGGCTACTTAAAAGAGAATCGTGGTGGTTATACTATAGTGCTCTATACTCATTGAATTTAAATAATGCTTTTACTTCCTCTTCTCTATTTGAAAACGCTCTTGCTAAAATGTGGTTTTCTCTTCTAGACTTTCCTCCATCAGCAGTACTTACATGTGCTTTGTTTAGAGGACTGACAGATTGTACTAGATCATATGCCATCTCATATCTGTGCCTCTGTGGCCCAGCAACATGCAATGTGAGATGACCTGTAATGAATAGGGTACAAGCTTAGACCCTTAGGATCTTCAGCAACCGTAGATAGCTCTTGAAAAAAGGAGAAGGAGACAAGGCCTGAGCTGAAGGAAACTGCTTACATTTAGTTTAAATGGTGCCAGGTCTAGCTATAATTTGTGGGTCACTGACTTTTTTTCTTACAGATGATTTTACATAATGATGACAGATACTGAATTTGAAGTAGTCAACATTTTAAAGATGCATGAAAATGGGAAACATTCTATTCACTTTTGTTTTCAGTAGTTTAAAGAGCATTGCACTCTTTTAAAAAAGAGGGGATACACTTAAAGTTATCACAAATAGAGGGAATGAATAGGATGCAAAGTTATGATATTCTTCTATTTTAATGAGTTATGGGAGTGGAAGATAATATAAAATGAAAGATAGTGAATGGGAAAGAAGAATATGGAATGATAGGTAAAATTATAGTGACTAGGAATATTGTTCTTTATTCTATTTGTAAAAGTGAGTAAGATATCAATACATTTGAGGGCACACAAGAGTAAATTTGGAGGTCATTCACACAAACACAACTTATCATTCTTATATGTTAAGCATGGTGATGGCCCTCGCAGACTCAGTTTTTGATATCCTTCCTTCCCCCTGCATTCATGGCCAAAGTAAGAATTAGAGGCCATGCATGTCAAATGTGCAATTCCCAGCTTTGGCTTTGTTGACAGCAGGCATTAAGTGACACCTTAACTCACAAGTTTAACTCACAAGTGTGACTCACCTAGACACACTTGTGAGTTAAACTTAATTTATAGTTGAGTAAGAAAGGGACCAAACAGTTAAGGAACTTGACAGAGAACACAGAGTCAGTTCCACAATTCATGCAACTGGATTTCCTTATTTCAGTTTAGAAAGAACTGATTTTCCACTTTCTGTTTCTTTATAGCTATCTCTTAATAAAAGTCCTGCTTCAATTAAGAGAGTTCTTTAAGCAACTGTTAGTTACACTTTCTGAAGTCAAACACATTGACTTATAAGGGGATGGAAGTCTAGAGAATGATACTTTTGGTTCTTTAAGGTTTAGAAGGCCACATTCTGTGAGTTGAATACATGAATATTTGATGCTTTTGGAGGTAAATTAACTTATTCAGAACATTATTTCCTAGAGTACAGAGAAGATATGCTTCTTACCTGAAGATTTTATCCTATATATTTTTCCTATTGCTTTGACAGTTTGTTGGGTAAAGGGAAATTTAATTTAAGGCAGAGAGATGTAGGGAACTGTTTTTGTGTCAGTTTCTTTCCTTGTTCTTCCTTTGTTTTCTCAGTTACCTGTGTATACTTATTGAAAGGGTGTGAACAGGCTGTATGGGTGAGAATGCTGTGGAAAAAGGAGATAAGCAGAAATGTTTCCTTATTTCATAGTCAGCTTTCAACATTCCCAGAGAGATGACAAAGTAGAACAGAGGCAGAACCCCTTAACAATATGACATGAGTAGGCATCTTGAATTTGGGAGTACTTTATTCCATTGTCCCTATCTAGACAGAACAATATTCAACCTTTCTAAAAACTATGTTCATAATGACAACTTAATATTTCACTTGTAGTTTAAAAAGCGTGTTCTTATTTCATTAACGACTCTGAGAGGACATATTATTATTCTGATTTTAGTGATAAGAAACATATACTCAGAGTTTCCACTTTTTACCCAGTAACACAGCTGATAAGGTACAGTGCCAGAACTTGAACAAGGTCTTCTGACTACAATCTATTTGCTTCCCCCACCTCCCACCACATCTGAACTACAAAGTAAATCAGAATTCAGAGTTGTATAGTGGGTTGGAAAAGCAAGTTTTCAAATATGAGCTGATTTAAAAACTGAGCTCTTCACTACAATAGAAAGCCTTAGCATTTATTTTTTTTAATCTGATAAGATAAGAAATTGCTAACAGTGGTGATTTCTGGAGAATGGATTTCAGATAGGAGGTTCACTTTTCTTTATAGTCCCTTCTGAGCCATACTAATATTTTTCCAATAGGTTCATGCCGTTAAATGTTTATAGTCAATCTATCTGCAGTATAAACAATAAAATAACAATAGAAATACCTTAGATTTGTATGCAGTGTTTCCCCTCTCAAAATACTACCAATACACCTGTTTTTTGTCCTTTCCTTTGTTATCTCATTTCACATTTAAAGCAACCTAGTCCCGAGCAAGTAACGAATGGTTCACAAGACCTCACAGCTAGTTTGTGTTCAACACCAATCTCATGTTCTTGATTCTAGACTGGAGCTCTTTTGACAGCAAAAGTATTTTTTATTTCTCTTGTATGTCTCCTCTTATTCAGTCTTAGCTTAATTGTCCTGAGGCTAATAGGACTTTAACATATGTTTCAGCCACGCTTCACCCTTTACCATTCCATGTTATTATCAAATACACTGATGACTTAAAATATCATTTAAGAAGTGTTCTTTTCAACTCCAGAAGAACTTATCAATTTGGAAGGATCTAGTTCACCATGCCAGATTGAAATATTGCAATAAAACATTGTGATTTATGATACCATATTTTTATAAATCTTAAAATGGGTGACCTAGTTCAGTTGTACTTTGTGGGTTCATATACAACATATACATATATAAATATATAACATGAAATTATTAAACTTTAATAAATGTTGGTAGAATTTGGTGTAGCTTAGAACTAAAAAACAGCATGTCTGAACTTTTTATATCTGTTAGAAAATGTGAAATCTTCAGTTTCAGCAATGAACTTTCACAAAATCTAATTAAAATATAAACAGAAAAGATGTGAATTTTCTTTCCCTGTTCTCTTACATTTGCATAATGATTGTAGGTTCTGGCAGACACAGAATGTTTAAGTATTCAGTGATACATCTTTTAATTAAAATACTATACAGATAATTGCATAATACCAGCTATCCCATTATTACCCAAAGGAATGTAGTTGATATAAAAAAAATAGTTGGTTAAAAAGTGGTCACCTCAGAAAGGGTAGTTTAATTATATTTACATTTTGTTGATCCCAGAGAAGAATACTTTGCAAGTCCAGAGGCAACATTTACAAATACATCCACATGTCAAAGCAGCTTTCCCTGTACCAATTTGCACTATAAAATTAGTATCCAAACAAGACTTTGCTCATTTTATGTGCAAGTTCTTAGAAAATAATGTCTTGTTACATATAAAATAGTTGTGATTGCTTTAAAACAGTGTCCCATTAGAAAGTTCAAGGCACATTGCTTAGAATTCACTGAGCATCCAGGTAGTAAGGATGATCAAAGAAGGGTCATCCTGTTTGGCCATATGGTCTGTGGAAAGACAGTGGCCTGGAATCCTGATTCTGCCAGTTCTTGCTATGTGATGTGGGATAATTTATTTAACCTCACTGAGCCTCAGTTTTCTTATTCATAAAATAAGAATAATAATACCTATCTTGAATGGTTCTAGTGAAAATCAGCAATAAGGTAAATTTCATAGTGCATACCTAGCAGACACTCAATAAAGGCAATTCTGATTATTATGCTGCTTTTTAAAGTAGTAAATGCCATAAAACATGATGCAAAAAAACCCACTACAATACTTTGGATCATAGGTCAACAAAATGGGAGACGGTGCCTAATTTATAAGTGCAATTGAGAATACCTTTTAACAGTAGCATAGACCTATGAGGGTATGAATTCCACTTCTCTGCCTTATTAGTTGTGTGTTCCTATGTGATTTACTTGATTTTATGTGACTCAGTTTCTGCATCTAAAAATTGAGATATAACGATACCTATTTCATTGAGAGTAAAATGATGTGATATGGTGAATGCACCTTATACAGTGTTTGACCCCATAAACTTCCAATGACTGTTAGTTTCAAATTTTGAATGGACTGTGAAGTCCAAATGCAAGTGAAGGTGCAAGGCATTGTAGACTATAGTGTCATGCGAATGCTACTTAGTATTATCATAATTTTAAAGTTCACTGAAATGTTCATAAATTTGTTTCCTTAGAAGAATGGGTAAGGGGAAAAACAGCATAGCTACCTGTTCTGTTCTAATTTTCACTATTTAAGAGAACATTAAAGCAACAGTAAGACAAGATGTATAGTTCAAGTAAGCAAAGAAATCTTTCTTTTTGATTTTGCACTTGGGGAATTTTTCTTGATCTTTTTCTTCAAAAGGAGAATCAATTTCATTTATTAGAGCCTGAGGTCACAATTATTACAAAGAAATAAAAAGAAATCGAATAACTTTGCATACTTTGGTAAAATAAAACAATTCAATTAAGCTTACTCAGTGTGTCTTGGTGTTTTAGCAAGGTTGGAAAGGACACTGACTTCTGTTGTTGAGTGGGCCTTTAGAGTCATTTATATCTGTACAAACATGCTACTCAATTTTTAGCACGTGAATAAACTCTAAACCAGGGAGTTTTGTCAGTTATATAGACAATGAATCCAGTGTGGAAGACAAATTGTACACTGAAGTTAAGGTGGCTGAATTTCTGATATAATTGGCTGTATGATCATGAGAACTTTACTTCTAATGATAACACAGCTGTTTCTTCTTGAAAACAGTTACTTCAACCTTAGTGAACAATTTGTCTTGTAGACTTAATGTATTAGCCTCTTAAGTGACACATTTTTTTGCCTGTTCTGAAAACTAGTTGACAGAATTCTGACAGTGAACAGAAGCTATCGGACAAGCCTTCAAGTAGCTGATCTGTTCAATTTTAAGCATTTAAAGCTTAAATGAAACTGGAAGAAAACTCACTTTACTGCTTCTAGTATAATTTTTCATATATTATTCTATATCAGTCTAGGCAAACTGTTAGCTACATGTAAGCTATACTTTAAAAATAAAATTAACAGGTATTTTGTAAAGCTTCTATGTTAGGGGTATGTCCCACTTGTATCAATTCCCTATTCTCAATTTTATAGTGGTAGAAGAGTTTCTACAAATCTGGAAAAAAAATTTTTTCTATAATATGAGCAAACCTTCAAAAGAAATGTTAAAATGCAAACGAATGACCTTAATTAATTGTACATCAATCACATGGCCAGTTATTCTTACCTTTCTATGGTTTACTTCATATTTGTATATTAATTATCTTAAAGAATATATGTCATACGAGTTCTTTTTGAGCATTGTAGATTTTGTGTTAAGTGACCATAGGTGCAAAGCTTGACAATGCAACTTACAAGTTATATGACTATGGCTTTGTTATTGGAAAACAGGACCCATTATACCATTCTGACTTGGTTGTCATGAGGATAAATGAGACAATATATGTAAATATCGTAGCACAGTGACACATAGTAGGCACTTAACACATCCTTTGTTTTACTTCCCTTTTTATTGATAATTGTTGTAAAAATAATGCCAAGACTCTAAAAATTGAATTTAAACTCTCTGATAAATTGTCTTTTCTGAAAGTTAATAAACTGCAACAAATATTTACTGAGTGTGGTCTAGACATTCTTCTAGGTGCTTGAGATGAACAATAAAAGATATCTGTTCTCATAGCACTTTGAATCTAGCAAGGGGAGAGAAAATATTAAATGCTAATCAAATTAATAAACTGTAGAGTATTAGAATGTGATAGACTTTTTGGAGTAGTGTAAATGGGATTAGAAGTGCCAGGGCTTGGGGTGGTAGCAGTTTTGTAGGTGGGGTCTGGGTCTGACTCATTGGGAAGGTGATAGTTGAGCAAATATCAAATGTGGTGAGGGAATTTGTTAAGTAAATATCTAAGGAAGAATTTTCCACCCAGAGGGAATAATTAAGTCCTTATATGAAAACATGATGAGGATGTTCAAAGAACTATAAGGAGGTGAGTGTAACTAAAGCAGCCTAAACTGAGGGGGAATGTTAGGAGAGGACATAGGGGGAGGCGATGTTGATGGTGGCAGCAGGGAAATTTTGAAGGGCCTTGTAAGAAGCCACTGAGAGGACAATGGCTTAACTCAGAGTAAAACAGAGAGCTGTGGCGGGCTTTTGTCCAAAGGAGTGAAATAATTTTACTTCGATTTCAGAAGTATCACTTTGGCTGCTGTGTTGAGAATAGTGTCTATGGGGTAATGGTGCCAGTAGAGACTTATTGCAGTAATCCCCAGGAGAGAGAGAATAGTGCCTTGGAACAGCATGGAAACAGTGAAGGTGCTGAAAAGTAGTCAGATTCTATATTTATTTGAAAGTAAAATTAAGATGATGCCCTGACAGACTAAGATGTAAGGTGTGAGAAAAATAGAGATATTGGGCTTCCCTGGTGGCACAGTGGTTGAGCGTTCGCCTGCCGATGCAGGGGATATGGGTTCATGCCCCGATCCGGGAGGATCCCACATGCCACGGAGCAGCTAGGCCCGTGAGCCATGGACACTGAGCCTGCATGTCCAAAATAGAGATGTCAAGATAACACCAAAATTTTTGGCTTCAGTAACTGAAATAATAGAGTTCCTATTAATTGAAATTGGAAGGAATGCAAGTGAGGCACATTTGTGGAAGAGAACACGATTTCAGTTTGAGACATCTTAAGTTTGAAATGTCAGACAACCACGTCTAGATGTTCAATGGTCAGTTGGATATAAGAATCTGGAGTTTGGGAGAAATGCCTGGGCTGGAAATATAAATTTGGTGGTTTACAGCATATTGTTATTTAAAGATGAGAGACTGGATATTACCAAAGGATTGAATGTGTAGAGAAAGAGGGAAGAAACCTTAGAGTTGTCCAACATTTGGAGATCTAGGAGAAGAGGAAGAACTAGTCAAGGAGACTGAGGAGTGGCTCAGAGGAAAACCTGAGTATGCGGTGTCTGGTGAGCCAGGTAAGTAAAGCTATTAAGGAGGAGGGAGTGATCTAATGGGTTAAATGCTGTTCATAGCATCAGATAAAATGAGGAAGAAACTGGCCATTGATAAGATAGTTTACTGACTTGTGAAAAGCAATATGACTTCCCAAGTGAAAAAAGACACTTTAAGACCATTAATAATAAGTGACAGGGTTCAGAGGTCACAATCTTATGGCACACTGTCCAGATCTGGTCAAAGATGGGCTTTGGCAGGCAATTTTTAGAAATAAAAAAAAAAAGAATTGAATGTGAGAGGTATTGGAAGATATGTATTCTCCTATTGGCCATAGACTCCATCATCTCATATTATATTGAATTTGGGAGGCTTCACATATTTATGATTTTTTCTTGGCTCTTGGAAATTTTTGAATTTGTGACCCTTGGATATTAAGTGCACTTTTGCTTTGACACTGAGAAAATAATCAGATGTAATTCTGAAGGCACAGTTATTTCCATTCTTTTTTTTTTTTTTTTTTTTTTGGCTACATTGGGTCTTTGTTGCTGTGCACGGCTTTCTCTAATTGTGGTGAGTGGGGACTACTCTTCATTGCAGTGCATGGGCTTCTCATTGCAGTGGCTTCTCTTGTTGCGGAGCACAGGCTCTAGGTACGCAGGCTTCAGTAGTTGTGGCACGTGGGCTCTGTAGTTGTGGCGCACAGGCTCTAGAGCGCAGGCTCAGTAGTTGTGGCTCGCGGACTTAGTTGCTCCGTGGCATGTGGGATTTTCCCAAATCAGGGCCCGAACCCGTGTCCCCTGCACTGACAGGCAGATTCTTAACCAGTGCGCCACCAGGGAAGTCTATTTCCATTCTCATAGATATAAAAGACCTTGATTTTTAGCTTGGGGTAGTTAAATTTTTCATCCAAATTTATTTCAAGGCTAGACATTCTTTCTCTCTTTTTACAAGGGCATTGAATGATAGAATGTTTGTTAAAAGGAACTCTTCATTTTGTTATAAAGCAGAAACTAACACACCATTGTAAAGCAATTATACTCCAATAAAGATGTTTAAAAAAAAAGGGACTCTTGGTTTGTAATTTGGCCTTCTTTTATCCCTCTTCACAAAAGAGGAATTTCAACACAGAGATTGTCTTGTTTAAGGTTGCACAGCAAATGGCCAGCTGTGATATCATCAAGACTCTAAATTCTCACTCAGCTCTTGAATTTTTTTAAGTATATCATATCAGTCTTCTGACATGAAGTTTGCCATTCTATCATGCTATCTAACCACTGTTCACTTAACCTATTCATTAATCATCTGACATACGTGAGACATACTATGTTTATGCAAGTGATACATGTAAAGTGCAGTCATTTGTGAAAGCAGGAAACACATTTAAATTGTGTGCTTAAATGTATCAGAATTGCATATGGTGCTTTTAAAAATCACATATAGTAGTTTTTAAGATAATATTTATCCATATTACCTCAATAATAATTTATGATCAGGTTAGCTTAAGTGGGGAAAATCATTTTAACATTCCACTTTGGTTTTGAGATAACCACCTGTATTCAATCTATTATTCTTATCCATTAGAATTCCCCTTTTGTCCAGAAATTATTGAACTCTTAGAATTAAGTCTCTGTATTTCCTCATTTATGTTTCCCTCACTCCAAGTCTAAGTAGACTCCATGTCTGCAATCTTTCCTGCCACACCATGGTTGTAGATAATATGTCTATTTAGATATAGATTGAAGGAGCAAAACAATTAATTGTAAAAAGTTATAGCAGAACTGCAATTGGAAATAACTTTTAATGGTATAGTCATTCTGGCCTCTCTTACTGCTCTAGCATAGTTTTTATTTGTTTATTTTGGGTTTTGCCCAGGTGCTTAATGCAGCTACTGTCCACCTTAGAAAAATAATAATGTAAAAACTAAAACACCTACTGACTAAGGCTAGGCAATTTTCTGTATTGCTAGGACCAAGCTATGGTTTCAATATGTTTTTTAAAAAATGGTATTGACTTATACTTTTCAGTATCTATGTACAATTTTTTTGCCACTGGCAGTGCATGAGGGGTAGGATTTTCTCCCTTACTTTCTCCTTAGCCATTATTGGATGGAGTCAGTCAGCACACATTATAGAATTTTTAGTGTATATTCTGATTTCTTAGTGATTCAGAAATAGCTGGAACAGTTCTATTCACCACTCAAATAGATCTGGATTTCATCATCTCTTTTTCATTCCTCATGTTTTCATTACATAATTCATAATGTTATCCTCCTTTCTCCTACATATGATTTTAAGAAACCTGGCATCCCTAAAGAAAATTTTATCCTAAGTGATGCTTGGCCAGGATAGTTTATTTATTTATTTACTTGAATTTAATGCCTGGGGTACGGGGGACGCAGACCACCTTCACATTTGCATTACTTTCCAGGCCTTTAAAAGCATTTGGATTTTTAATCTTTGTCTATGCTATTTTAACCCAGTCTCCTAATTAGTATTTCCCCCCTCATTCCTTCAGTCCTCCCTATCAAGGTACCCCTCCACACTTTCCCCAGATATACCATTCTAAAAACACTTCTTCATAAATCCTGTTGACTTCCCTGTTGGATGCAGGGTAAGATCCAGACTCTCTAACGTGGCAGAGGAGATGTTTCATCATCTGGTTCCAATCTAGTTTTCTAGTCACTTCACTTCTACTTTTTCTTAACCTCCTCCAAGAGCTCTAGGTGAGCATGCTAAAACCTAGTCCCTTTAGCCTGAGTGCTTTGTCATGTCCCCTTCTTTTACTTGTGCTTTTCTCTGCCTATACTCCCTTTGACTCCCTCCTCCAACTGGAAAATTCCTATTTTTCTACTAAGCACCATGAAACAATTCCTTTGTGGAGAGTTTCCCAAGTCTCTTTGGCAGATGATTCTTTTTCTGGGCTACCAATCACATTTTGCACATAGCTTTATTGTAGCACTTATCACTGCTAAATGTGATTTAATATTTATGTGTCTCTGTTTCACTTGCTATACAGTGAGCTCTCTGATAAGCAAGGTTGTGTCTAATTCATTTTTAGCACCCAGCAGAGTCTGGCACATAATAGGTGCACAAGGGATGATTCTTGAATAGGTGAAATTGTGATCTCCTTATTTATCCCTATTTATATTCTGTAAGCAGCTGCTATCCAGTACTTGCCTGCCTGATTCTCAATCTCTTCCTCTCATCATGGCTCAGACTTCCTCATGACATTGTGCTTATTCATCTTACACTCATGGCCTCTGGTTTTGGAGATGGTGATAAAGGCAGGGCCCAGGGCACTGTGATTGATTATGTGTGGACATTGCAGTTTGGTTTGGCTCCAGCATCAGTGACAGCAGCTGCCATCATTTTTCTCAATTTCCAGGATTTCTTCCAATATCTTAAGGCATAGTATAGAGATATCTCTGATGATTTAAGGCTTATGGTATGTGTAATTTAGCACTTCATGTCTGAATTTATTATACAATATAAGCCTTCCATAAAGGGCAGTTTTGTCAGTTTAAAATTTAACAACAAATCAAAGATATTGAATTTTCTATATATTGGAATGTATTACCGTGAAACTGTTTTAACAGCATTCAGACAAAATTTAGATCGAAAACATAGTGTACTAATGATATCTTTTTTATATGTCTGTAACAAACATGAGTAGAGTATCAGTTTTGAATAAATAACCATTGTAAAAATCAGTAGATTTATTCTTGAGAGTGAGATTACAAATTCTAAAACAACAAATCTGCTATTTGGCAAGTTATAGAATATGAAAGGCACAAAGTTAATCTTCTAGGTTTGAAATCAATGTGTAATAATTTGTGTTACTTAAAACTATTAAAGACCCCTTAATACTTTTGCTAAAGTGTCGGTGCAAGAAAAGAAAGAATAATGATAGGCTATTACTTTTTATATTGTCTTCTTTAATGCATTTCTGTTTCTCCTTCCTATCAACAACATTCATATTACATTATTTTTACCATGAAAATAGAGCATGTAATTTTATATATAAGGAAACAGAAACTCAGAGAATCTAAATGGCTTGCTCAAAGACATACAACTAGTTAATAACAGTGCTGGGACTAAAATCTAAGTCCCTTTACTCCCACACTGGGGATCTTTACCCTATTCTATGCTGTTCCCCTTCATTTGACATTGTTTCTTTTCCAGAGTGTGTGCAGTTTTATTTACTACACAGAAAAGATACTTGTATATCTCTGTAAAGTGATTATGAATTGTGTGGAACTATAGTCATCATACTTGTTCCTATGAATAATTGAAATACAAAATTTTGAAAAAGCCTTATCTTCACAGCCAATGGAAGTATAACAAAATGGTAATTACTGAATAGTAAAAGAGTCACATAACAGCCAATCTAATTGTCAAATATTCTATCTGAAGGCAAACATTTTTTAAAATCAATGAATTCAGGTGAATACAATTTTCCAAATTCTGACTCATCAAATAAGAACTGAAGTTCTCAATAGTCGATGGTTAGAATGGTACATCAGAAACTGAGGGGACACTGAGGAGTTTACCGAATGGTATATCTTATCCTGAATTGCCATGGTTTAAAATTAGCAAGAATATGCTTGGTCTTTAATTTCTAAGAATTAAGGACAGCTGTGGTTGTTTACCCTAAGTTTAGGACAAAATTGAAGTGAATGAAAGCAAGATGTGGAGTAGAAATTTTAACACTTAAAAAGCTGATGACTCTACCCTGAACCAGAAGTACTTATCTTCTAAAAACAGATCTGGGAAGCTGGGTTAAGCCATTCTTTCTTTCTGAACTGCCCTCCGCACACATCTCCACCAATGACATGCAATATTTCTTTCAAAGCAAAGAGTCAAGCTGACCTAAATAGCAGGGATGTTTCCTTGACCAATCACAGCCCATTTGAACAATTCCTCAATAATATTCAAGGTTTCTTCTAGGTCTTTAATTATATCTTTTGATGGATATCTTAGGAAAGCAATTTTTAAAAATAAATTTATTTATTTATTTTTGGCTGTGTTGGGTTTTTGTTGCTGCATGCGGGATTTCTCTAGTTGCGGCAAGCAGGGGTTACGCTTCGTTGCGGTGCGTGGGCTTCTCACTGCGGTGGCTTCTCTTGCTGTGGAGCACGGGCTCTAGGGCATGTGGGCTTCAGTAGTTGTGGCTCTAGAGCACAGGCTCGGTAATTGTGGCACACGGGCTAGTTGCTCCGCAGAATGTGGGATCTTCCCAGACCAGGGCTCGAACCAGTGTCCCCTGCATTGCGGGGCGGATTCATAGCCACTGCTTCACCAGGGAAGTCCCCAGGAAAGCAATTTTAACAAGTGATAATTACAAAAAGCAAGGGATTTTATAAAGTATTTTGTGTTGCCTTGATGAAGGGTATGTGTAAAAATGATAAAAATTTTTTCTAATATAAAAATTTTTTATGTTAGAGAGGAAGGAAATAAGGAAGAAGAGTTGAAATCAGTTAATTTATTAATTCTGTAGATATCATTGAGTGCCTACTATTTTTGAAATTTTCTGCTAGGCTCTGGATATAAATAGTAGGCAAGATTTGTTCCATGTCTCCAAGAAGCTCATAGTATAGCAAAAATCTTACAATTAATAAATGTTTAATAGTGGACTGTACAGTGCTATAACCAACAGTTGTCTTTTTTTTTTAAAATTATACTTCCTTCAATGGCTGTATCAATTTACATTCCCACCAACAGTGTAGGAGTGTTCCCTTTTCTCCACACCCTCTCCAGCCTTTATTGTTTGTAGATTTTTTGATGATGGTCATTGTGACCGGTGTGAGGCAATACCTCATGGTAATTTTGATTTGCATTTTTCTAATAATTAGTGATGTTGAGCATCATTCCATGTGTTTGTTGGCCATCTGTATGTCTTCTTTGGAGAAATGTCTATTTAGGTGTTCTGCCCATTTTTTGATTGGGTTTTTTTTTTTTGATATTGAGCTGCATGAACTGTTTGTATGTTTTGCAGATTAATCCTTTGTCAGTTGCTTCCTTTGCAAATATTTTCATCATTCTGAGGGTTGTCTTTTCATCTTGTTTATGGTTTCCTTTGCTGTGCAAAAGCTTTTAAGTTTAAAAATGGAGGTTCCAGGGACTTCCCTGGTAGCACAGTAGATAAAACTCTGCACTCCCAATGCAGGGGGCCCGGGTTCGATCCCTGGTCAGGGAACTAGATCCCACATGCATGCTGCAACTGAGAGTTCACATGCCACAACTAAGGAGACTGCAAGCTGCAACTAAGGAGCCCGCCTGCCACAGCTAAGACCCAGTGCAACCAAATATATAAATAAATATATTTTTAAAAATGGAGGTTCCTTAAAAAACTGAAAATAGAATTACCCTATGACCCAGCAATCCCACTACTGAGCATATACCCAGAGAAAACCATAATTCAAAAAGACACATGCACCCGGTAAAGAAAGTGTGGTACATATATATAAGGGACTATTATTCAGCCTTAAAAAGGAATGAAATTGGGTCATTAGTAGAGACATGAATGGACCTAGAGAGTGTCATACAGAGTGAAGTAAGTCAGAAAGAGAAAAACAAATATCGTATATTAATGCATATATGTGGAATCTAGAAAAATGGTAAAGATGATCTTATTTGCAAAGCAGAAATAGAGACACAGATGTAGAGAACAAATGTATGGATACCAAGGGGGAAGGGGGGTGGTGGGAAGAATTGGGAGATTGGGATTGACATATATACACTATTGATACTATGTGTAAAATAGACAACTAATGAGAATATACTGTACAGCACAGGGAACTCTACTTAATGCACTGTGGTGACCTAAATAGGACAGAAATCCAAAAACGAGGGGATATATGTATATGTATAGCTGATTCATTTTGCTGTACAGTAGAAACTAGCACAACATTGTAAAGCAACTATACTCCAATAAAAATTAATGTAAAAAAATTATACCTCCCTCGCCATTTAATCACTAAGTGAGGAATTGAATAAGGGAAAAATGAAGGAGAACTGAGTTCCATCATACTGATCACTCTCAGATAAACCTTTTTTTTTTAATTCAACAGAAACTTGACTTGTCCTTGTAAAAATCAAATATTCAACAGGGATTTATAGTTGTGGTTTCTTAAGTCATCTGGCAGTTTACAATGACCCAAGATCTGATAAAAAACGTGAGTGGCTACCTGATAAATCCTCCACTGCCTGCTGTTTTTACGCAAAAGAGGATTTAATTAGAAAAAAATTCAAGTCGGAATTATAGGTATTAATTCTTGATCTACCACTTAACCATTTATACTACCAATGAAGCCAATTTAATAAAATAAAGAATACATATTCATGTGAAAGATACATACTGTATGTTATAAACTGTAGACAAAAATGTATCATAAAAATTGCTCCTAGGGCTTCCCTGGTGGCGCAGTGGTTGAGAGTCCGCCTGCCGATGCAGGGGACACGGGTTCTTGCCCCGGTCCGGGAAGATCCCACATGCCGTGGAGCGGCTGGGCCCGTGAGCCATGGCTGCTGAGCCTGTGTGTCCGGAGCCTGTGCTCCACAACGGGAGAGGCCACAACAGAGAGAGGCCTGCCTACCACAAAAAACAAACAAACAGAAAATTGTTCCTAACATATTTATGGAAAATACTTATCATATAAGTATGCATTATTAACAGTTAGAGTTTCATGTGAAGTCTTTAATTTGAGTTGAATATTGAAAATCATCCCAGTTAATTACTGTATGCCTCATAAGGAAAACTGCTTTTCTTTCTTTTTTTTTTTGGAACTACGAATATACATCTAGACTTCTATATATCAGTGATGTTCTTTAACCTTGGAATTGTTATAATGTTCTTTTAAAATCAGGGGAAAATCTAAAATAAGGTGAATTCCATGTGGCATGACTGTCCTAATTTTTACTATATTACCTTATTAAAAAATGTTTTAATAGTTTTTTACTCATTAGAATCATATCACTCTGGAGACTTCACTTTTTGAATAAATATTCTGCTAGATTTTAATTTTAATAGCTATATATTTATTTCTTTTTGCTAGTTTAATTTCTTTTAATATTTGTGTATTTTGTGACAATGATTTATTCTTTGCTTATGTTTTAAAAATTCTTCTGTTATTTCTTTAATTGGTTTAAAGATACTTCTCTTCATCTATCTAATGATTCTCAAAAGTTCCTTGGGGTAGTAACAGGGCTATTTGTGTGGCTATTGACTCTTTTCTATGGTAAATTTTGAACTTGGAGATAATCTTTAAAGATGATTTATCTGTAGGAATTCTATTCTGCCTGAATTGAACATGCATCCTTCTAGACAAGTTTTGAGTTTACTACTGCCAGGCAACCCAGGAGTATTATGTATTTGGGACCACTGTGCAACTTGTTACTTTGGGCATCCCTAGACCATATGAGTAGTATAAATTTAGACCACAACCTGTTAAAATACAGGTCTGTATTTGTAAATTCTCAGGAGAGAATTTTTTCCACCCAGAGTCCAAAACAAGAAAAGTTCAGATTCTTGGAATCTCACTGCTCTGATGGGTAATTAAATTAAAAAAAAATCCAACCTATGTATAGTTCTTTAAAGGTCTTGGCTTTATTCAGGGATTTCCTTTACAATTTTCACCTCATATGAATCTAGGAGGAGGTTTTGCAATGGAATCACAAACGCCTTGGTTTGAGGACCTGTCAATCCCTCCTCCTCCAACACGCTCACCAGGGCAGCCCCAGTGTCAATTCCTTCTTTTTACTTTATTATTATTATTTTTTGTCCTCTGAGGATTGCTTTCCTTTTCTTGCATTCTCAGTATTACATTTAAAGAGATGTTGTTATATTTTATCCTACAGTCTATGAGTTCTGTAACAGGATAGTTTTCAGATTATTTATTCTACCATGTCACCAGAAATGGAAGTCTCCTAGGTTTACATACTCAAAAGTTTCATTTGTGATATACAGTGAAAAAATACTCAATATCTATATTTTCCCTGTAGGAAATCTATATTTTCTTCAAAGAATACTGCCATGTTCCAAGACACTTGCAGATTTCGCTATGAATTTTGTTTGCTTTCCTTATATCTGGGCTTAACTTTTAAATACATTCTTCCTGTCTTCTTTCTTGTTTTCTAAGTTCACATAGCTATCATTTCAGAAGGAAAGGGTTCTTTTTGTAAAACTAGAAAAAAGCCACATCTAACTTGAAATCTATTTTATAGGAACATTTAAATTAATTCAGAATAAAAATAAGCTAAATGCTAAGTGAAATGCTAGTATGGAAAATTGTCTTTTTTAAATGTATCTTTTTTAAGAGCTTGAAATGTCTGGTGGAGAAGCATGATTCTTTCATGAAACAGTTTCATGAAGCACAGATGTTTTTCAGCCTCCCACAGGGATATATCCCACCACAGTGAGGACAGCAGATGCCTCTTCTCCCACTTTCGTATCTGGCTCTATTCCTCAGGAATCTATTTGTTTCAGTGATTAGCTTAAATAAGTTATTTCAGCACAGTGAACCTCAGCCTTTTCTTTTTCTTTTTTTTCTTTTTTTTTTTTTTTTTGCTGTACGCGGGCCTTTCACTGCCGTGGCCTCTCCCGTCGTGGAGCACAGGCTCCGGACGCGCAGGCTCAGCGGCCATGGCTCATGGGCCCAGCCGCTCTGCAGCATGTGGTATCTTCCCATACTGGGGCACGAGCCCGTGTTCCCTGCGTCGGCAGGTGGACTCTCAAACACTGTGCCCCCAGGGAAGCCCTCAGCCTTTTCTTGAAAGTAGATTTTATGAGATGAGGTAAGGAAGAAGTAGACCAGCTCATCTAAAAATGCTTGCAGCTCCAACTGCTAATTTTTTGGAGGTACGATTTTAAATTATGCTCACCGGAAAAGAAAACAAAAACAAAAACCTAAGGATTCAAATTCCTTTAGGAAAATAAAGTTAATATGGATTTAAATTTGTCAACTTTAAATTAAATTATGTATGAATCAACCATTTTATAACACATTCTCTATGTATGTCATTGATACTATGTCAACGTCAATAGGCAGGAACTGAATAATATGTGTATGTGTTAGTTTTTTATTGTTGCCATAACAAAGTATCACAAATTTAGTGGATTAAAACAATACAAATATATTACCTTACGTTTCTGAAGATTAGAAGCCCAACACAGATCTCAATGGGCTACAAGCCTGGCAATCAGGCTATGTTCCTTTCTGGAGTCTCTAGGAGATAATCTGTTTCCTTGCTTTTACTGGTTTTCGGAGGCCACTCACATTCCTTGACTCATGGCCCCTTCCTCTATCTTCAAAGCAGAAACTTTGCATCTGTCTCATTCTTTTTCTCCTGATATCTCCCTTTGACTGCATCCAGGAAAACCGAGAAAGGTTTTCATCTTTTAAGAACTCATGTGATTAGATTGGGCTCACTTTCATAATCCAGAATAATCTTCCCATCTCAAGGAATTTAATCACATCTGCAAAGTTCTTTTGCCATGTGAGGTAACATATTCCTAGGTTCTGTGATTGGGGCATGAACATCTTTGGGTGCCATCATTCTCTCTTACTACGGTGTATGTATTTAAAGCTTTGCTCTCAGCTATCTAAAAGTTTACCTAAGCAAATGAAATGGCAATGTAATCAATCCAGTTCAGTAATATCATCATGATACAAATTTAACTGAAATATATAGAGCCAGACTTAAAATGAAAATCATGTCAAATAAAAAGAATGAGTTGAATATTCAAGTATTTGTTGAGCACCTATAATGTGCCAAACATATTGGTTCTTAATCAAATAACATTAAATTGGGTTAGACATTATTAGACTTGGTGAGTGTCTAATGTTTACTGTACATCTAGGTTACAATGACTAAATCTAGTAATTATGTAAAAGTCTATATTTTAAAGCTTTTATTTATAAAACATATATTATAAATTTTCATACTATTCATTATAAATATTTTACAATATATGATGAAAAAGAAAAAAACTCTATTTGTAACTTCCTTTTTCTAAATATTAAGAATATTATAGTGAACACTGTTTTTATTTTAAGAGATAAAATACTGGGCTTCCCTGGTTGCACAGTGGTTAAGAATCTGCCTGCCAATCCAGGGAACACAGGTTCGAGCCCTGGTCCGGGAAGATCCTACATGCCACGGAGCAACTAAGCCCGTGTGCCACAACTACTGAGCCTGTGCTCTAGAGCACACGAGACACAACTACTGAGCCCACGTGCCACAACTACAGTTTACTTCTCTCTCTCTCATACAAATAACTATATCCTAATTATAGTAATCAATTTACATGCAGTAATCATTTTAGCTGTGATAATTATAATATATATCACCTGGATCTGTATTTGTTATAAAAGGAAGAATCAATAATTCTCAAGTAGACAAAAGTGTGAAGCTGATTATGTGTTCAAGTGATCAGAGATTAGGCAGCATTTGATTAAATGAACTGCTTGGAGATTTTGCAATTACATTTAATCTGCAATATAGAAGGTGCTTATAACAAATCTAAATTTAAACATCATATTCATTTTATCTTTGCAGCTCTGTTGTCATTTTCTGAGGGAATTCACCTGATATAGAGCCTTCATGTACCTCCTAATATCTCTATGTCAAATATTAGAGAATAAAAATGTGAAAGGTACTCATTTTAGTAAAATGGTCAGTATAACTTACTTTTTCACTAATTTCTTTTAAAAATTAAGCAATTTGCCATTGTCTTTTAAACCACTTTAATTTAGTGGATAAGTGCTGAAAACATAAAAGGATTTCATTAGGAAACAATTTGTCAGCATCTTGGGGTATAGAAACATTGATACGTTCTCTTTTGAAGCAGTAGAATGAAGCATTAAAATTCCACACAATTAAAAGAAGTAAATAATATTTTGAGCAGATTTTAATTTTAACTGTAACATATAGCAACATAGTCAAGAATGAGTAAGGGAGGAGGTAAACTTGATGGATTAATCAGATTCAACAGTAATAAACTATGGTTGCTTCTCAAAGCTTGGTTTTAATAGGATGATTAGAGCCCTTGACAGAGGAATACTGTTTCAGAGAGAGATAAATAGGACCTCTAGGTAGTTTGGGGCTCATTGAGACTTATTTTTAAAATTATAGTCACTTTCGGAATTTATCTTTACCGAGATCCTTAAATAGTATCTTTGGTGGGAAGAAAGTGTCTTTTATATTCACTTATGAGGTAAAATATACCAGAGAAAGGACATTATCTCATTTCACAATGCTATATTTCTTTTAGAACACAAACATATAACATAAAGGTTTGTGTGGATCTCTCAGGGGTCCTTTCCACAATCTCACATGCAAACACTTTCTATAGTTAGCCCCATAGGCAAAGAAAAGCACTGTCTTTTTAATGTTTCCAAAGTAATTTGTCCGTACCTTTTATTGTACTTATCATACTGTCCTGTAATTCATGTTTGTATTTTTATCTGTCTTAGTATATTTTGAACTCCTTGGGGGCAGTGATTATGACATTAACTCCTATAATCTCTGCCTGTCCATCAATAAATGCCTGTGAAATATATGAATAATAACAGCATTTCTCACATATTGCGCTTTGCCTGAGCCATACATAGCAGGCTCTCAATTAATATTTATTGAATAACTGAAGGTGTATTTGATCTTCAAAATGACTTGAAAGAGTAGTAAATATTCCTGAGTATAAGCAGTGTACTGTCCCTACAAATACCATGTGGAAATAAGGTCACTTAACTTTATATTTTCTATTGAGGCTCTCCCCCTGTCCCCACCTCAACTTGACCAGTAATACTCTGGTGCCTTATGAAGTACAAATGTGGATCTGTTTGAATTCCAAATCTGAGAAGTGATATTTGATCAGTCCACTATGGCCACTGCTGCTGGCTGCTGTCTAATGCAGTTGCACACTCATCCTACATGGTCTGGAAGAGGACACAGACCAGTGCTAAGATTGTGTAGTGTAGGTCCAGATTTCAACACAAGCTCTTAGTGTTCTTCCAAAAATAAGCATACTACTTAGTGCTAATGAGCTCAGCTTTCCAAGCCTATATATTCTTGGGCTTCCAAGGAATCACTTATTGATTCAAATATATATCCTTTTGCCAGGGGACCAGCTGGTTCAAGAAACTCTCAATCAAGTTTAGTTTTTGCATCTATTACCTCATGGACCCAGATTTATTATCACCTTCACTATCCAGAAATCTACTACTAACAGTTAGCTTTTCAAAACACAGAGGACCTGATTAGACCTTTTTCATTAGACAATGATGTTTCTCACACATCCTTCAGAGGGAAGCTGCCTTCCGTGATTCTAGGAGGCCCCAAGAAAGTCCATCCTTTTTGATTCCAATGTTGCTTACACTTCTCAAATAAAAAAAGCTACTGTCATTGATTTCCCAATATTTCTTGTTAAAGAAAAAGAAAAGGAAACAATGCAGACTGTAAATTAATCCCAGGTGGGAGCGAGTGGCGTGACTCCTAACTATAGTCATGAAAAAAATGGTTGAGTATCTAATCCATTTGTGAAATTATGATTTCATAATGCACATTAGTATATACAAGGTTCTAAGAAGTCCTGAAGAAAATAGATTTAAATGTTTTACTCAGCTTCTTGAACCCATAAAATTATTTCTTGCTAAATTTGGAAATTTTTACATTATTATTTCTCCAAATATCTTTTCAGGCCTGCCCTCTTCTCTCCATGAAGAACTCTGATGATATCAACGTTAGATATTTTATTATAATCATACAAGCCTCTGAGGCTCTGTTCATTTTTTTTTCAGTTATTTTCTCTTTGTTGTTCAAATTGGGTAATTTTGATTTATCTGTTACCAAGTTCTCTGACTCTTTCCTCTCTCCCCTATGTTCTGGTGTTGAACCTATCCGTTGAGGGTTTTTTTCTGGTTATTTTTTCAGTTCCAGAGTTTCTGTTGGCTCTTTTTTATATCCTCTTTTTTTTGGCTCTTTTTTATATTCTCTTTTTTTTTTTCAGAGACTTTCTATTTTTTCAGTGTTCTAAGTGTGTTTGTTATTTCTTGTTGAAGGATTTTCATGATGGTTGCTTGGAAATTCTTTTCAGGTAATTCTAACAGCTCTGTCATTCTGATGTTGGTGTCTGTTGATTGTCTTTTCTCATTCAGGTGGAGATTTTTCTGCTCCTTGGTATGACGAATGATTTTCAGTTGAAATCTGGACACTTTTCACATTATGTTATGACACTCTGGATTTTATTTACAATTTCTGTTTTAGCAAGCCTCATCTGACACCACTCGAGTGGGGAATGGAACACTGCCTTATTACTGCCAGGTGGTGTGAAAGTCCCAGTTTCCCACTCAGCCTCCACTGACACCCTGTGGGTGCAGGGGTTTATTACTGGGTGGGGTTAGGAGTCCCTTTTCTCCACTAGGCCTCTGCTGATACCACCCTAGTTGAGAGAGGCAGAGTTGCCTTACTACTACTCGATAAGTGGCCTTCACTAACACTGAGGGAGGCTGTCTTCCTTAGGGTTGTGCAGTGCTGAGAGACCTGACTTTTCACTATGTCTTCTCTGACACCATCTACCCCAGTGGGGAGGGAGAGGGGCATCTTGTTACTGCCTGGTGTGGAGGGAATAAGTCTAGGTTTCCCACTCTGCCTCTGCTGACACCTGAGCAGTGGCGTGGAAGGGGTGATTCCTTGTTACTTCTAGGATGAGGTGGTAGTTCTGGCCTCTCCACTAATCTTCCACTGAGAGGGGTAGGAGTGACTCATTACTGCCCCCACACCATCTTCTCTGAAATCACTGTGGGAGGATAAAGAAGAAGGCGGAGGGGGATAGTGGCAGGGAAAGCAGTTAAAGCACCTGACAAAGGTGGAAAACCAGGGCCTCCACTAGGCTAGTGTATGTAGGGATGGAGCCACATTTTTTTCTGTGGTGTACGGCTGAGTCAAAATGTTGCTGCCTAACAGTTTCTTTGTTGCTAGGCTGTCCCTTTCCAGGACCTTCGGTTACTGAGAGCAGGCATTTGATGGGAATTTTTTGGTCTGTGTCTGTTGGTGTTTCCAGGTTACTGACTTCTCAAGTATACAGTCTGGATACATGAGGCAAAATGAAGACCCAGGGCCTCACAACCATGTCTTTCTTTAGGCTCTGAGGTCACTGATCTGCCCTCTCTCCAACTTTCGGACATTCCTTATGTTTGTTTGATATATGATGTTCAGTGCTTTGAGCTGTAGTTAGCAAAAAGAACAGGGAAAAGAACATCTACTTTATCTTTTGATTGTATCTTCTTTGCGATATAAGAAATGTTCAGTTCCAAAATCCATTAATACACTGTGGTTGCAACATGATGATATTATAATTATATTATTGCCTTTAATTCATTTCCTACAACACTTTTATAAAAGAAATGCTACCCCTTATCTATTATTTGGTTGCCTAGTGGTACAATTCATATAAGAAGAGCAAGATAGAGGCATGATTCTTTAGCTCTACTTACCAGTTTCTAAGATAGTGAGTTGATTCTGTCATCCTCAAAGAGAGACCAAGTAGATTATCTTCATATCATTATGAATTTATAGATTTAAATATATTTGATGTGTTTCATTTCATTATAATTCTTATCCTTATTGAAGCTCACATTATCCAATTTTGAGCCCCTCTTCAAGTTGGCTCCTGAGTTCTTTTGGCAAGATCTTAATAATCTTGACAGCTATTTGCTATTTGGTAAGATAAAATGTTCCAGGGTCACCTTGTATATTTCCTGTTTTAGATCTTGAAACTGCCAGTATTCCAAGAGAGCCTCTTTTCTTTTAGTGGGTAATATTTTGAAACCATAATCTAGGTGCTAGGGATCTTCATTGCTACTGGTTGGGTCATTCTTATAGGTTTTTTCAGTGGACAGAGATACGAAACATGTGTGTATGTGTATACACTGACACATATATATTTAAAGATAAAACACTTCATAGATTTACACTGATACTTCAAATTCAGGACTATGAGTTTTTTTATATAATGTCTTCTGTATTTTATCTGTACCTTCTTTCTTTCAGATCTATTATCCTGGTTCTAAAGGACATAAGGTATGAAAAAAGTCAGAATAGTCTCTGATTATCATTTGCTTCTTCCCATATTACACCTTCAATCATTTCAGAATAATAATACATATACTACCATGACAAATATAATCATTGAAAAGAGTTAAAACTAGTTTTGGCTATGCTCCCTCGTTGTGCACTCTTTCAAAAATAGTTGTATTATATCTACATTGATATAGTACATAAATATACTTGCTACAGTCTCTTTGTTTTAGTCCTAATTTAGTCTTCATTCTATAATAATTATATGTTTAATGCTTTGTACTAGTGTCTATTTTTTGTCTCTCCAGTCATTTTGGTTGTCTGAAGCTTATTTGCCAATGGAATCTTGGATCACTCATGGAAACAATATTCCTAAGTTCTTTCATATTGATAACTACAGTTTATGTTTTTTATAGTTGTAAGTCAGTTTTACTGGATATAAAGTCACCATATACTCCATTTCCTTATGGCATAATTACTACTGAAAAGTCTTACGATAATACGTTACATTCCCTAATAATTCACTCTCTTAGATGTTTTAAGATTTTTTTCTCTTTTTTGGTTAATTCTAGTGCTGTTTAAAGAAAATATAATGGTGTTGGTCATTCAGGGTTGACAATTTTCAGGCATGTGGTGTTGTGGTGTGTTCTTTCAATATGTAGTTTCAATATTTTTGTTCAGTTTGTATTTGTTCTGTTCTTCCGTTTGATTTTCTTCCTCAGTGAGTCCTATTATTTGTGTACTGGATCTTCTTTACTTGTTTTCAATAATTGACACTTTCTATTAAATCATTATCATCTCTTTTTTAAATTTCTTTTTTGTTTCTAAAGTTTTTCCTCCATTTGACCTTTATCGTTTTTCTTAAAATTTTTATTGGAGTATAGTTGATTTACAATGTTGTGTTACTTTCAGGTGTACAGCAAAGTTAATCAGTTATGCATATACATATATCCACTCTTTTTTAGAGTATTTTCCCATATAGGCCATTACAGAGTATTGAGTAGAGTTTCCCTGTGCTATACAGTAGGTCCTTATTAGTTACCTATTTTATAGAGAGTAGAGTGTATATGTCAATCCCAGTCTCCCGATTTATCCCTCCCCCCTCCCCCTTGCCCCCTGGTAACCATAAGTTTGTTTTCTACATCTGTAACTATTTCTGTTTTGTAGATAAGTTCATGTGTACCTCTTTTTTTTTTTAGATTCCATGTATAAGCAATATCATATTGTCTTTCTCTGACTTACTTCTATATTTTTCTGTTCTTTAAATTTAGAAGGAATGTTTTTTAAATGAATTCTTTTATTTCTATTTTCTCCTGAATTCTGTCACCTTATCTTTTTTTACAGTTTATAAGTCTGCTTTAAATTGCTCTTTCATGTTTTGTACAATTTTCTTAATGTCTTTTAGTTCATTTTAAAATAGTAAGTTATATAGTGTTAGTCCATTTTTATGAACTGTAGGAATGCTATTCTGCTCCTTATTTTCTTTTGTCTTATAATAACTTTCTTTTTTTTTTTTTTTCTTGCGGTACGCGGGCTTCTCACTGTTGTGGCCTCTCCCGTTGCGGAGCAAGGCTCCGGACGCGCAGGCTCAGCCGCCATGGCTCACGGGCCCAGCCACTCTGCGGCATGTGGGATCTTCCCGGACTGGGGCACGAACCCGTGTCCCCCGCATCGGCAGGCGGACTCTCAACCACTGCGCCACCAGGGAAGCCCTATAATAACTTTCTATGAGGTTTACCTCAATAATATTTGATTGTTCATTCTTATGTAGAATTATTAGACTTCTTGAACTTTTAGATGGGGGCAGTATACAGGGTAGCTCATGGGATCTACCTTCACAAGTAGCTCTAACTTCACAAAGCTCCCTTTTCTGTTGTTGCGTTCAAAAAATGATGGCTTCCTTTCTGAGATATCATGGTGTTCTTTCTATTCCCCACTTTATCTGGACCTTCTTTTGCCTTCGTCACTATTGTCCCTATCCCACTCAATTTTGATTCCACTCCCAGAAGTTTTGTCTCAGTTTAGAGCCTTGTCTTGGAAGGGACCCCTGATTGGTCATTTTCAAAAGTTTGTCAGGCTACATTGCTGCAGTCCCTTCAATCACAAATGCTGGCCTCTCACACTCACTTGTAGAGTGGACTAAACCCTTATCAACTTCAGCTGCTCTCTCAACTTTTTGTTTACTGTGCTTTCCAGTGAATACTACTTGGCTATTTTGGGGTTCCCCTGTTCTCAGATCCATCAACCACCCTATTGCTTCTTCTGCTTCTTCCTACACAGACCTTGATAACATGATGGTCTTATAATTGTTGGTGATTTTTCCTGAACCACTTTTATTCTGAGAATCATGGGAATACCTTGTCACCTGATTCAGTTGTAAATGTTGTCCCTGTTTTTTTGGTTTTGCAATCTAGGTGCTCTGTCTGTTTTTCTATGGGGATTCTGGAAAATCAAATTCAAAAACTGCTACCACCACCATCTTTCCAGCATCGACCTCTGTTATACTTACTCTGGGCTCACAGGTGGAGAAATATTATCTTGTTTTGGCTTCACAATAACCTTATGGGGCAAGTATTATTGTTATCTCTATATTTTAGATGAAGTAACTGAGGTTGAGTGATTTAAACAACACAGCAAATAAATGGTGGAGCAAGGACTCATCTTAGGTCTGGTCAACATGAAATCCCATGCTTTTGATTTTAAAGAGACAGCTTCTCTACTACTGTAAATAGAGATCTAGTTTGGGGTAGAACTTGGGAGAAATAACTTATGTTTCTCATTAATTAATTTACGCATACATCAAACATGTAATGAACACATCATATGCTAGATATTAGGCCTGGCCCTGGAAATGTAAAAGTGAGAAATAGTGGTGGAGCCCCTGTTAACAAGAAGCAATAGAAATCATTAAATCAGAGATGACATTGGCCACATAAAAGTTGTACCAATGTTCATTTGCAGGAATAACTAAATATTTTGCACACCAGCTTAGATCTGTTTGCAAAGATGAACATACTGCGTATGCCAAGGTGAAATTTGTTGAAGTTTAGAGTCTTTTCAGATTATCAAGTTTGCCAAGACTGTGTTCTTGTTAATTAGTTTCACAATGTGATATGTTAACAGAATGGTTTGTATTTTATGAAAAGTAATTTTGAACAAATATTACCTAGTGCTTTTAGCAGCCAAACAGTAATTGGAACAGTGTATCTTCTGTTAACTTTCTCCTTACCTATATGGATTGTGATTTATTTCAAAGATTAAAGAAAAATTGCTATGACTACCACTGTTTTGAATTATCCTTTTACAAATGGAAAGCTGCAGGTTAAATCAATAATATACATATTTTTTAAAAAAACTTTATGCTATAAATTCTGCTAAAATTCAGATTATAATCTTGGCTTTTCTCACCCCTTCTTTGAGAAAAAGAGGTGGGGGTGGGGAATGCCAGTGCATTAAAGTTGTGTTCCTGTGAAGTGATAACTGTAAAGCTGATGGAATTAGAAAAACCTCATTCTCCTCAGGACCTGAAAATCTGCAGGAAGGCTGACAAAACTGCTTTAACAAGACTGCTTTCAGGGAAATATAAAGAAATAAGCCTGTTAGGGTCATCTTCCCTTCTCCTTGGCTGTAAGTGTAATGTTCCTTTCTGGTGATTAGTCTGACTTCATTTATACTCATATTTATTATTAATGTCAAGAATAAAATTTTCTGTTACTGTTCTTATTCAGTGTATACTGATCCTCTGCAACATTTGGCCAATTATTGTACTGTGCTTTTTACTTTAGTTTTTATTACTGAAGCTAGCAGTAGTTTTCTATGTCTATAACTACCTCCTCTTTATTTAAGGATTTTTGATTTAGGATATAAGTTTAAATTTAACTATTCTTTAACTACTGGAGACTCACCTCAAAGATATTAACCCTTATTAAACAGAGAAAAAATATGAACTAAAGCTGTTGAAAGTCCCAGAGTATATTGTAAGTTTATATGAGGTAAAGTAAAATTACAAACAGATGAGCTTTTGAAATGCTGTAATTTTAACAAATGTCCACGAGGGGAAAAATGTAGGAGAAAAAGCTTTTGTATAATGGACTATGAGATCTATATTTATACCATAGGTATATTTTGATGTAGTAGATGGTATCTTGTCTAACTTTAATGCTTATATTGTGAGCAAAAACACTGCATTAATATGCCTTCAGACTGTCCATTTAAACCCAGGTCTTACTGTTCCCAGAACATTCCATATGAAACAGCTAGCTTTCTTCATTACCTTTTTATCAGGGTCACCTAAACAAAAGACTAACAATCTATATAAGCAGAAAAAATAGAATGCTAGTGTGTACATATATGTGTATGTTTGTGTGTATGATTATTGTGTTTATAATATACATCCAATACATTGATTAATATATCATATATGCTATTAACAATAGCCCAAAGTTGGAAACAACCCAAAGGTCCATCAGCTGATGAATGGATAAGCAAAATGTGGTTTATCCATACAATGGAATTTTATTCGGTCAAGAAAGAAATGAAGTACTTTTGCATGCTACAATATGGATGAACCTTCAAAATATTATACCAAGTGAAAGAAACCAGTGACAAGAGTCTATATACCATTTAGATGAAGCATCCAGTATAGTCAAATCCATAGCGAAGAAAAGCAGATTAGTGGCTGCCAGTGGCTTGGGAGATGAAAGAATGTGGAGTGACTGCTTAATAGATATGGAGTTTCCATTTGGGGTAAGGAAAAAGTTCTGGAATTAGGTAGTGGTAATGGCTGCACAACATTGCAAATGTATTGAATGTCACTGAATTGTGCACTTTATAATGGTAATTTTATGTCATCTGTATTTCCAGAAAATAAAAATATATAATATGCATATTGTAGACTTACTGTGTATACTGTCCTGCTTTAGAATGGAAGCTCATCAAAAGCACAGGCCATTGACCTACTGCATTCCAATCTTTCTTCAATTAAAGAATAATGTACGATTTAAATGATTTTGTAATTACTTTGCTTTATCATCTCTATTATTGTTTCTGTATTGCTATCATGGTATTTGTTTACATTAAAAAGTCTCACACAATTCTACTATATCTTAGCTCTGTAGTTTTAGTCCATTCAGACTAATCATTTCTTTAAGTTACCTATCATAACATTTTGAGTGTGTGTGTGTGAGTGCGTGTGCATATTTGTGTATTTATATTTGTGTATCCTTTGACATAGTTATTTTCTCTCCAACCAAATTATAAGCTTCTTGAAGGTTAGGATTCATAGGTTTGTTTTTTCTGTTTTTTCTCCGTGCCTAATACAGTACTGAGCATTTACTAGGTATCAGTAAATCTGTTGCCTGATTGATAGCACATTACTGTAAAAGAATCATATAATAACACTTCACTTAACTGGCATGTTGGTGGCTATTGTATTTTGATAAATTAATTTTTCATTTAATGGTTTTCATCATTTTATGCAATAGAATTTTTTAAGATGGGATATACCCCAAATAGAATACTGGGCTCAACCACCAAAGCACTCAGATCTGTGTATTGTTATTTGCTTGCACTATTAATTATCTTTTTAATTTTTTTGGAAGACAACTATGTTTCTCATGAAACTTCAATCAGACCAATATGCTTAGAAATTGACCATGTAAAAATACTCAACTTTATACTATATATAGCAGTGCTGTATTCACTTCAAAATGTAGAATGGATTTCCCAGTCTACTTATATCAGTTCATATACTTGGACTTCTTTTAACTTAAAACCTGTAGGAAAGCAATTGAAATCATTTTTTTGTAAATAGAAAAAACCCTCAACTTTGTTATTAATAACGTTACATGAAAAAGCATAAAATTAGAAGAAAAATTAAAATATTTCCTCCAAAATTCACATGGTTTAGAAGAGCAGAGAGAATGGAGCTTCATAAAAAATAACAGCTTCAAACTTTTTACTTGAAGAATATAAAGTTAGCACTAGTTTTGCTTGAAGGTGGAGAGATTAGGAGGTATTCATGGAATCAGGTGGGTAGACTATACCAAGATATTAGTATATTTAAAATATTGAAATACGTAGGAATTTCTTGTAATTACATCATAATTTCATTTTATTTCATAAAAGATCAATGGGAAGAGTTTCTGATAATCTTGTGTAACATAATTCCATCACAAAATACAGTAACTTCCATTTTAAATATATATTGAAAAAATTAGTCTGAATACTATTAAATATTATTAAATATTTTAATAATATTTACGATAATTGTGATTTCATTGCTGGTGTTGATTCAAATAATCTAGCAGGGCATGTCTTTCTCTCTTATTATTTCTTTCTTTTTTTTTTAATCCCTACCAAAGCTGCATGTCCTTGGATTAAGGTTATAGGAGTAGCAGGTTTGCTCCCACTAGTTCAGAGTAAGCAGGTTGAAAGTGACAACATTGAAATAGAAATCTAAAATTTTTTTAAAAGTCTAGTATTGGCTCTAGTTCTCTTTGCTAGAGAACAAATCTTAGACTTATGACTGAAAAACATGAAACAATTGACAGGCAAACACGTTCTACCCTTCCCAGGTAAGAAAGTAATGATTATGTATGACAAGGGCTAGATCATACATAGGCTACTCTGAAGTTATACTCCTTAATTAAGTTATACTCCTCAGTTAACTAGAACCCAGTCCACTGGCATCTTAGCAAATCTGTACGTGAAAAATGGGTTCTAGGTAACTGATGTATTACTGCATACAATGAAGTAAAATGGTATTTTATATGTTCAGTTTCTATGATATTTAAAGTTATATTTAATTAGCATCTTTTTTCCTAATTAATATTGATTTTCCTTTTTGTACATTTCTCAGTAGACTAAGTATACATTGTAACATGAATGACACAGACTGTTGTACTAATCAAAAGTAAAGTATATTTTCAAATCAATCAACACCAATTTGTCCTCTTTAGATAACAGGTGAACGTGAGCAAAACTCTGACTAGTCAATGTTATGGGTATACCTCTGATGCTCAGGCACTGATAAAGAAAACAGAACAAGCAAACCCAAAACAAAACAAGCAGGCTAATTCCACCAATAATTAATTTTACACAAATAATAATTTTAGCCAAATGTGAATACAGTAAATATAACTGTGTTTATGGATAAGGAGTAAACTATCTCCTTTTTACTAACTATATTAAAAATTCTAAGTTTATTCCCATTATTAAGATTGGACATGGTTATGACTGGATTTACCTTCAAAAGAATTATTCTAGAGCTCTTCTCCTAGCTTCCAGGTAAGAATAATGGAAATATTAAAATACAGTTGTTATTTGGAAAAATTTTGCAGGATGTTTTGTGGTCCAGTTCTAAAAGTATTAAGAGCATAATTTTATGTCTTTGAACTTTAATTTTTTAACAAGGTATTCTATCCTAAAGCTTAAATATACTAATAAGCAACAAAATAGCATAGAATAAAACCACTGTTAAGGAAGTTTTGAAATAATGAAAATTATGTGGCTTCTTACATATAATGTACTGAGGCAATGCCATCATCATGCTAAGAATAAAATGGAAGATTTTTTATTATTGATTTATTTTTGCCTCAGTATGTTCTATTTAGTTTGCTTCTGCCTTCATACAAATAGTTCTTATGTAGTTAACTTTAATCATTTACTGCAAACCTAAAGTTTACCACAAAAGCTAGATTATATTCTGCATATAATGAATTATATATTTTAGATTTAGAAATTCCTTATTGAAAAAAATTATTTTCTCTTACAAGTAATATTATGGAACATTCTTATAGAAAAATAATTTTTGAAAGCTATAACTTTACCCAAAAATTTATAAATATTTAATAGTATTCAGACTACTTTTCTTCAGCATATATTTAAAATGGAACTTACTGTATTTTGTGATGGAATTATGTTACCCAAAATTATCAGAAATTTTTCCCATTGATCTTTTATGAAATAAAATGAAATTATGATGTAATTACATGAAATTCCTACATATTTCAATATTTTAAATATACTAATATCTTGGAATTTCTCACAAAAATATTATGATAGGAATGTGTGTTTTTAAAGTGATGAAAAATAATGTTTTCTTTCATCAAAATAAAGTTTATAAGGAACTGTGCAGAACAAAATTACTTTTGCAAATTATCAACTTTCACTTAAAATAGAAAATATATAAGTTGCATTATTCACCAAATGTGAATTGGCCTTCAGAATTGCGCACTGAAACCAAGTTACAGAGATTTGTCAAAAAATATGCCCTCTTTGGTGATCATTAAATTATCCTAAGTGATTATATCTCCTATTTCTCTTTTTACTTATTCTGTGCCTACAGACATATCCAATAACATGACATTTCCCCCCCACCCCCCAGATATGTTATAAATTCATTACAATGATTAGTATATAAGTACCGTCTTACTATACCAAAGAGTTCTTTCATTACCTCATGACTTCATGATCCACACATTTTTCCATGTGTACTGAATGGTTTGGTTTTATGTGTTCAAATATTTGATAAAATAATCCTACAAGATTGATATGTACAGGTCTTATCTCTTTTCTAGATGAGTACTGAGGAAGTCACAAGTTAGTGAAAAAGCAGCAGTTACTATTTTTATCCAGGGCCCTGGTTTCACAGTATATCACTTAGTATAAAGTGGCTTCAGTCTGGAGAAGGCAAATTTTTCTAAGAACAAATGGGTTTTAACTTAACTTGCTTGACCAACCTCCTTATTTCATAGAGGTGAATCTAATACATGAAGTGTACAATAGTATATAGAAAAGAAAGTTTATGGCTTTGAAGAATTTTACGATCTCAAGAAAGTGTAAACTCTACACACCAAAAAAAATTTTCTGAGAAAAGATTTAGATGGTAGCATTTCCTATTTTCATACCCCCTAGGGTAACTGTTTAATGTATAAGGTAAATTAGAAAGATAGATGATAGATAGGTATCAATAGATAGAGAAAAATTTGATAGATAGATGATAGATAGACAGAGAAAAAGTTATCAATAGAAACAGGAAAAACAATGGTAGCTTTTAGAATCAGCACTAGAAGGGACTGTGAAGATTATTTAGTGAAAACCATAGTCTTACAGATGAAGCCACTAAAACCCAGAGAAGAGTGACTTGCTGAAAGTCCAAATCTTGTTAGCGGTAGAGCCAACCTTAGAATCTAGGCCTTCCAACTCTTGGTCAAATATTTTCCCTATACAGTAGTTCTGATGCATTTTAAAGTCACCCTAGTGAATCATCTAAAATCTAAAAGGTAATTATTTTTTTACTAGTGTTAGCTTAAAAAAAGGTAACCTTGACATATGTGGCCATTTCAACCTAATAGGTACATCTAGCACAGATCCTTTTTACTCTAAAAACTTCAAACACAACTTGATTCTTTGCTTTATATGAAAATAATGAATTGGTGGTGAATGCATCAAACAGCTGTGTGTTCATAAAGACCATGTTTTATTTTTGTTTAACGTTGTAATGTTTTGATGTGCTGCTGAGTGGTTTGTCTTTGGGAGACAGTAAAATGGCAGATGGTTTTACCCTAAAAGACTTCTTACTAAAGAAATTCCAGCTGTGAATATATGATACTTCCTTAAATGGTCAAAGAGAATTTATCCCATATGTAAAATTGTTCTGCACATCTGTACTGCTTTAGGAATAATATTCTCTTGGCTTCTATAAGAAGTTGTTTTTCTCTTGAAAATAAAATGTAGAAAACTGAATTCATACAAAATGTTTTAAAATAATTTGAATGAAGGTTTTAATAACAACTTTGGCAAATGTGATCTTCTTGAAAGTATAAATGTATACCAGTATTTGAGCTATGTATAATCAGTATTATGACGAGTAGTTAAATTAACGTATGCTTTACTTTGTAAAATCTCTGCTTAAAATCAGTTGTGGGCTTAAAAAGCTAAGCCCGGTACCAGTCCATAGTCCCATCGGGAAAAATCCTCTAGATTTAAAGGAAATGTTACATTGAATACCTTTAATAGTAAATAGATATTTATATTTTATACAAAATAGTAGATATTTACACTTTACCAGGTTATGAAATGTATAGATACCAACAACCATAAAAAGAAGCTAAATGGTTAGGCTGACACAACTGCATAGATGCTTTAGTAACTATTTGGCATCTGTTTGTCTCATTCTTACTATTTGCTGCCAGAGCTCATGGGGAGTGTTAAAGGGGCTTACCACAGAAATGACTGGAGAAAGATTATCTGCAACCATTATGCATTAGTTTAGTCTCAACCTCAAATTATATTTAAGTTTGTTTTCCAAGTATTTATTAAATTAATGTGTCAATAAAATTGTGTAGATCTATTTTGGTTTTAAAAATATTAGTAACAATTTCAGAAGTTAGTTAAAAGAATGAACAAATCAATGTTCATACTTTGATGGAATTATAAATGGAATTATAATTAATGTTGTGCATCACCAAGTAAGACATTATTATAAAGGTAATGTTAACAGTGTTAAAACAAATATATCAGAGATACAGAGTCCAAAATGCCATTGCCTTCATAGCAGTTACCTTGAAATACAATTTCAAATTAAACATTACAAAAAAGGTGTGAGCAATAGAAGGCTCCTTGTGAGTAATGAATACAGCCTCTCAAGATAACTACTTGGAAATGGCTTTTATTCAACTATGTACATTCTGGTAAGTTTGTTAACAACCAGTTGTGTTAACATATAGCCATACCTCGTTTAGTATCTAAGTGTGCTGTGTGTGCAGAAGCATGCACACACACACACATGCACACTCACACACACAGGAAATAGTATTTGCCATCCTGTTGGAAATACCTCATTGCTTGTCTTCCAGTTCCACTCTGCTTTTCGTCAGAATCTTATATGTGCTAGAGAGGACCTCAGACTGTAAATCTGGGGTCGGCAAACTATGACTCCTGAGCTACACCCAGTCTGCCTGTGAGCTAAGAATTGTTTCTTCGTTTTAAGAAAGTTGAAAAAATCAAAAGAAAAATAATGTTTCGTGATGGAATTCAAATTTCAGTGTCCATAAGTAAAGTTTTATTGGAACACAGCCATATTCGTTTATATGTCATCTATGGCTGCTTTCACAATACAATGGCAGAGCTGAGTAGTTGCAACAGAAATCATGGTCCACAAAGCCTAAATTATTTATTATCTATCCTTTTACAGAAAAAATTTGCTGACTACTTAGCAAATTTTTAAATCATCCACTTAGGTAAAAAAACGTGAGTGTAACAAGGGATACATTTCCCCCCAGACTTAAGGAACACTTATTATCCAATCTTTAGATAAAATTGTATGGACTTAACGAGTGATATGAATGAAGCAAAATAGTATCTTCATGGGTTTCCCTTGGGAATTAGGGGAAGAATACTTTTCCAATTTTAAACCACAACCAGCGTGTTTCTGATTACCGCGGTTCTTATGTCAAATAGGGTAGGGCGTGGATAGAAAGAAGAAAAGACAGCTTGTGATTTTATCCTATTGCCTGATTTCTTCTTCATCCTTCATGAGAGAGTAGAAGCTGTATCTGCTTCAAGATGAGTGTGGTTATTACCTGGTGCTCCTGTTGCTTGACTAGAATGCAGGTGCTGGGAGGCAAATGGCTAGTCTGAACCCACAAAGGAACACTCCTAGGCTCAAAGGGGAGCATTGTGTCCACTTGGAATTTAGCGTGTTTGATCAACCTCTGCCCTTTATTTCATGGAAATGTGATTGTAATGAGTATTTATTTCTCACAATCATCAGGGTTATTTACTGCCATTTTTGTGACTATGTCTACTCTTTTGTTGAGGAATATGCTTTTAATTTCTTTCTTGTGCTAAAATCAGTGTGTTTAAGTATAGCCACATTATAAACACATATATACACATGTATATCTACACACACCCCTAGTACACACACGTGTGTGCATATATATAATGTGGATTATTTGCATATTGCTTTTATGCGTGTATGTGTCCCAGTGATAGTGTCATTGCCATAGCAACATGGTGATTATTGGTGATTATCTAAGAAAATTTAGTTTTCTTATTTCACTGGAATACAATAGCCAAGGGGCTTGTTGATCTGTATAAGAAAACTCCTAATTGGTATCTAAATGCCCTCACAGTAGCTAAATTTCCATCTACTAGCTGTACAGAAGCCAAATAATATAGAGCATAGGGGACCAAAGCAATTTTCACTGATTGCTTCTTAGTTGAAGGATAGGAAATATGCAGAACAAGTTAAATAGCCCTAGGGACTGTGTGCATTATCACCAAGAAAGACAGAAATGTGAGTTGTAAATAGGTTTATTAGATCTTGTGTATGGTATAGCAAGAGAAGCATGAAAGTGATACCATATCACTCCTCTTTTCATTCATCCATGAATATTAGATTTATCAATTATGCTTAGTGGTTAGTCCATGCATGAAAGAGGCATTATAAAATCCATATAATCCTATAATATAGCTGCAAAAATATAGTTAGGTATCTGACACTCACTTATATAAACCAAACTATAATATTCCAGAGGGAATGGACTTAACATTCAATGTTTCCTCCAGGATATGGGATCTAAGTTATTGTTATAAATGTGTATGTGACCATTTCAATGACATCGAATTGCAAGAAAATCTACTATATAATTGTCTTACCATCCGACTTATGCATTTTTAATATTTAATGCTTTTGCTAAAAATTATAGGCCTTTACCGTTTAATTTCATTTTCTCTTTTACAGTTTGTCGTAGATGAGTCCTGACTGTGCTCTTTCTCATTAAATTCCTTAATAGTTTTTCTACCAGCTTTTCTATCATCTAGCCTTCCCCCTCCAGTCTAAATACAGTTTTCTAAATATTATTATTTAATTATCTCTCCATGTCTAGTGTAAAGCTCCCTGCACAGTCAGTGCCATCAAAAAAGCTTATTAACTAATTAAGAGAAACAAAAGTAAATGTTAAAATTTATTTAAAGATCACAGTGAGGGAAGTCTCTGAAAATTGACTGTAACTTCTCCAAAGCCTCTCTGTGGGTTCCATTACATATCTCATATTCTGTAAGATAGTGACAACAAGGATTAGGGCCAACTTGAAAATCTGATCTTTATTTTTAAGCTTCCTACTTGTGACTTTGTCAGACCTAGAATTTATTAAACAACCAATTTCTCACCACCTTCACTATTAGTGCCCTGGTCTGAGACACTATTATCTCATCTGAATTATTTCAATAGTTTCTGTAATCGTTTCCTTATTTCCCATTTGCTTTCCCACACTCTGTTCTCCAAAGAGCCTCCAGAAGGAGACTCTTAAAAAGAAAGTCAGCTAATTCTTCTGTTCAGATCTCCAATACCTCTCCTTCTCATTTAGAGTAAAACCTAAGATCCTTACAATAGTCTAGAATAGCCCTACAAAGTCTTCCTTTAGGTTACCAATATGAGTCATTTCTATTTAACTTCACCTCCTTCTACTTTTTCCCTCATTTAAACAAGGCTCTATGCTCTTCTCTATGAATTATCATGTATGAGTTCTTTTTCACATTTCCTTTTTTTTGAATCCCATGAAGCTGAAACACTCACAAATTACTTTCTACTTTGTGGCCCTTTGAAGAGTTTCCCTAGGACTCAACAGGTGTAAACGTTGGTACAAAGGCGGCCCCAAACACGGCCAGAGCAACAACACGTTGCCTGTTCTCTCCTTTTGAGATTTTTTGCTTAAACTACAAATTATGCCAGGATGGAATGGAGACTCAATGAGCCATTTTGAGCAACCTACACACACTGTTGGTTTTGACATTTTCTTGTCTTTTTGGTGGGCCAGAGGGTACCATTGAAAATTACTGCTTCAGTGCCTGAAAGAGTTAATGTATCTTCCAGAAATGATTAGTACACCCCCCAGGAGTAGCTTATACATTAGGAGAATCTGGCTTAGTTTGTTGGTAAAATGCACATCTGCTACAAGACAACTACTGATTAAAGGGGACTTCAGTGACTCTGCTCTTTAAGAGAACACTATCAGAGCAAGTTTACTGATTACAAAGTGCTTAAAGATTATATTCAAAGTCCAATATGACTTTTATCACCCCCTCCCACAGGTAATTAAATGAACATAATCAGCAATACTTTATATGTTCAAATCCTCCCTCCCATTCCTTTTAGCTGCCTTTCCATCTCAGTTCACTGTATTACTACTTATCTCCACCTCATTTTGGGCAGTCAAGTGAGGCTGAAATTTCTCCCTCTATGTAGTTAAAATCTAAAATATGAGATATCATCAGAAATTGGAGGAGATCAGCATTTATAATGGACATGAAATTGTGGGGCTGCCAATATCATTCAGATCTTTTTGTCATAATTTTCCCAGACCCACCATTTTTGAGGGATTACCATATCTATTTCCTTTATGTTACCAATTCAGTCTGACATTAGGTAAGTTATCCTTTGGACTTATTGTAGCATATGCTATTTCAGGAATCTTCTTTGCAAAGAAATCGGGAAGAAGGAGTACATTTCGAAACTGTTATTGCCTTTAGGTAGCATTAAGTGTTTCTGAAAATCAAGAGAAAACTTTTGATTTTCAAAAATTTCCTTAACAAATATTATAATTTTTCATGGTAAAGCCTTATTTTATCACCTATTACATAAAGAGAAATCTTACCTGATTTGTTATTCATTTCACACTGGGGTCCTGATTAATATTGAAAAATCATGCCAAAAAAACATAAAACGGTACAATAAGTAGATTTTAACCTTTTAGTATTTCTAAATAGTATGTTTAGAACTCTTCTGAATCTTAGAGATTTATTATCTTCTAAATAGAGATGTTTTACATTTTTACATTTTCTGGTGGGGCAAAGATTTCACCAAAGATTAATGCATTTTGAAAATGACAAAACAATTCCTTTTTCAATAGTTTCAGAATTTTGCCATTAAGGCAAAGCTATGGTTCACTATTTTGGATGTTTTAGGAGTTACTGCTTATATTATTGGTCATTTAAAAAAATGACACTTTTAAAAGTAGACCTGTTCATATAGTAGACCATAAATATAAAACCTAAGTAATTTTCTTATACAATCACCTTATCGGTACTGTATAACGATAAGAGCACTTTCCTGTTTTGGTCTTGATATTTTATCTCATAATAATCTAATGCAAACCATTTCATAATTGGGTTATATAAACATTCAGGGTTTTGAAATCACAGTCCAGGATATCTGCTTCTTCTTGTTTTCTCATTTAAAAAAGGCAGAGTAAGGTGATGTGTCTTGGTAGTTAGGTCAGTAAAGGAGTAAATAATTCAGGGTTCTATTCCTTGAACTTCAATTGATTTTAATACACCATTTATACATTTTGTAAAAGGGTGAATAGGTACCGTATAAATAACCAGTATTACAGTTTAAAAAAACACTCTTCACTAATTTTGATCCCACAGTGATTATTAACATAGCAATGTTAATAAATGTGATTTAATTCTAAAATAAATGTTACCTAAAATATAATTTATTTTTAATTAAAATATTATGTGATAAGAACAAGTCTGAATATTTCCCATGTAATCCATTAATGTTCAAAATTAAGAAACACTGTATTTAAATAGCCTATATCTTAAAATATTCAAGTACTAAATTAGAATATACTGTGGAATATGGTGCTGTCAAGTTCTTTATTGAATGATCAGAATTTTTGTCATGAATAAATTATAAACTAAACATATTTACTTTTTAAAAATACATGTATAAGTGTTAGTGGAAAATTAATCTGTATGAAATGTATCTTTCTAAAGAGTTCTGTATATAAAATATCATATGACTCAGATGAAAACACATACTTTATAAAATTTATCATTTCTTAGCACAAAAGCTTTTGACAAATACTATAATTTATTATTTTCTTCTAATGAACACCTACCATGGGCTTTTTTTTGGATCAGAGAAAATTTTTAATTTTAGTTTTCGGTTTTTTAACATCTTTATTGGAGTATAATTGCTTTCCAATGGTGTGTTAGTTTCTGCTTTATAACAAAGTGGATCAGCTATAAGTATACATATATCCCCATATCTCCTCCCTCTTGCGTTTCCCTCCCACCCTCCCGATCCCAACCCTCTAGGTGGACACAAAGCAAAGAGCTGATTTCCCTGTGCTATGCGGCTGCTTCCAACTAGCTATCTATTTTACATTTGGTAGTATATGTAAGTTCATGCCACTCTCTCACTTCGTCCCACCTTACCCTTCCCCCTCCCCGTATCCTCAAGTCCATCTTCTACGTCTGCGTCTTTATTCCTGTCCTGCTCCTAGGTTCTTTTTTTTTTTAAAAAAACCCTCCATATATATGTGTAAGCATACGGTATTTGTTTTTCTCTTTCTGACTTACTTCACTCTGTATGACAGACTCTAGGTCCATCCGCCTCACTACAAATAATTCAATTTTGTTTCTTTTTATGGCTGAGTAAGATTCCATTGTATATATGTGCCACATCTTCTTTATCCATTCATCTGTCCATGGACACTTAGGTTGCTTCCATATCCTAGCTATTGTAAATAGAGCTGCAATGAACATTGTGGTACATGACTCTTTTTGAATTACGGTTTTCTCAGAGTATATGCCCAGTAGTGGGATTTCTGGGTCATATGGTACTTCGAATTTTAGTTTTTTAAGGAACCTCCACACTATTCTCCATAATGGCTGGGTGAATTAACATTCCCACAAACAATGCAAGAGGGTTCCATTTTCTCTACACCCTCTCCAGCATTTATTGTTTCTAGATTTTTTGACGATAGTCATTTTGATTGGTGTGAGGTGATAACTCGTAGTTTTGACTTGTATTTCCCTAATGATTAGTGATGTTGAGCATCCCTTCACGTGTTTGTTGGCAATCTGCATATCTTATTTGGAGAAATGTCTATTTAGGTCTTCTGACCATTTTTAGATTGGGTTGTTTGTTTTTTGATATTGAGCTGCATGAGCTGCTTGTAAATTTTGGAGATTAATCCTTTGTCAGTTTCTTCGTTTGCAAATATTTTCTCCCATTCTGAGGGTTGTCTTTTCATCGTGTTTATGGTTTCCATTGCTGTGCAAAAGCTTTGAAGTTTCATTAGGTCCCAAATGTTTATTTTTGTTTTTATTTCCATTTCTCTAGGAGGTGGCTCACAAAGGATCTTGCTGTGATTTATATCATAGAGTGTTCTGCCTATGTTTTCCTCTAAGAGTTTTATGGTCTTACATTTAGGTCTTTAATCATTTTGAGTTTATTTTTATGTATGATGTTAGGGAGTGCTCGAATTTCATTCTTTTACATGTAGCTGTCCAGTTTTCCCAGCACCATTTATTGAAGAGGCTATCTTTTCTCCATTGTATACCCTTGCCTCCTTTTTCATAGATTAGTTGACCATAGGTGTATGGGTTTATCTCTGGGCTTTCTATTCTGTTGCATTGATCTATATTTCTGTTTTTGTGCCAGTACCATACGGTCTTGATTATTGTAGCTATGTAGTATAGTCTGAAGTCAGGGAGTCTGATTCCTCCAGCTGCATTTTTCTTTCTCAAGATTGCTTTGGCTATTTGGGGTCTTTTGTGTTTCCATACAAATTGTGAAATTTTTTGTTCTAGTTCTCTGAAAAATGCCAGTGGTAGTTTGATAGGGATTGCATTGAATCTGTAGATTGCTTTGGGTAGTAGTCATATTCACAATGTTTATTCTTCCAATCCAAGAACATGGTATGTCTCTCCATCTGTTTGTATCATCTTTAGTTTCTTTCATCAGTGTCTTATAGTTTTCTGCATACAGGTCTTTTGCCTCCTTAGGTAGGTTTATTACTAGGTATTTTATTCTTTTTGTTTCAGTGGTAAATGGGAGTGTTTCTTTAATGTCTCTTTCAGATCTTTCATCATTAGTGTATAGGAAAGCATGAGATTTCTGCTCATTAATTTTATCTCCTGCTGCTTGCTGCTTTACCAAATTAATTGATTACCTCTAGTAGCTTTCTGGTAGTATGTTTAGGATTCTCTATGCATACTCTCATGTCATCTGCAAGCAGTGACAGCTTTACTTCTGTTCCAACTTGGATTCCTTTTATTTCCTTTTCTTCTCTGATTGGTGTGGCTAAAACTTCCAAAACTATTTTGAAAAATAGTGGTGATAGTGGGCAACCTTGTCTTGTTCCTCATCTTAGTGGAAATGGTTTCAATTTTTCACCATTGAGAACGATGTTGGCTGTGGGTTTGTCATATATGGCCTTTAATATAATGAGATAAGTTCCCCCTATGCCTAACTTCTGGAGGGTTTTTATCCTAAATGAGTGTTGAATTTTGTTGAAAGCTTTTCTGCATCTATTGAGATGATCATATGGTTTTTATCCTTCAATTTGTTAATGTGGTGTATCACATTGACTGATTTGCATATATTGAAGAATCTTTGCATTCCTGGGATAAACCCCACTTGATCATGGTGTATGATCCTTTTAATGTGCTGTTGGATTCTGTTTGCTAGTATTTTCTTGAGGAGTTTTGCATCTATGTTCATCAGTGATATTGACCTGTAGTTTTCTTTCTTTGTGACATCTTTGTCTGGTTTTGGTATCAGGGTGATGGTGGCCTCGTAGAATGAGTTTGGGAGTGTTCCTCCCTCTGCTATGTTTTGGGAGAGTTTGGGAAGGATAGGTGTTAGCTCTTCTCTAAATGTTTGATTGAATTCGCCTGTGAAGCCATCTGGTCCTGGGCTTTTGTTTGTTTAAGATTTTTAATCACAGTTTCAATTTCAGTGCTTGTGATTGGTCTGTTTATATTTTCTATTTCTTCCTGGTTCAGTCTTGGCAGGTTGTGCTTTTCTGAGAATTTGTCCATTTCTTCCAGGTTGTCCATTTTATTGGCATATAGTTGCTTGTAGTAATCTCTCATGATCATCTGGATTTCTGCAGTGTCAGTTGTTACTTCTCCTTTTTCATTTCTAATTCTATTGATTTGAGTCTTCTCCCTTTTTTTCTTGATGAGTCTGGCTAATGGTTTATCAATTTTGTTTATCTTCTCAAAGTACCAGCTTTTAGTTTTAATGATCTGTGCTATTGTTTCTATCATTTCTTTTTCATTTATTTCTGATCTGATCTTTATGATTTCTTTCCTTCTGCTATCTTTGGGTTTTATTTTTTGTTCTTCTTTCTCTAATTGCTTTAGGTGTAAGGTTAGGTTGTTTATTTGAGCTGTTTCTTGTTTCCTGAGGTAGGATTGTATTGCTATTAACTTCCCTCTTAGAACTGCTTTTGCTGCATCCCATAGGATTTGGCTCATTATGTTTCCATTTCTTTGTATGTATTTTATGATTTCCTCCTTGATTTCTTCAGTGATCTCTTGGTTATTAAGTAGTGTATTGTTTAGCCTCCATGTGTTTGTAATTTTTACAGATTTTTTTCCTGTAATTGATATCTAGTATCACAATACTGTGGTCGGAAAAGATACTTGATACAATTTCAGTTTTCTTAAATTTACCAAGGCTTGATTTGTGACCCAAGATATGGTCTATCCTGGAGAATGTTCCATGAGTACTTGAGAAGAAAGTGTATTCTGTTTTTTTTGCATAGAATGTCCTATAAATATCAATTAAGTCCATCTCTTTAAATCTATCATTTGAAGCTTGTGTTTCCTTATTTATTTTCATTTTGTATGATCTTTCCATTGGTGAAATTGGGGTGTTAAAGTCCCCTACTATGATTGTGTTACTGTCAATTTCCCCTTTTATGGCTGTTAGCATTTGCCTTATGTATTGAGGTGCTCCTATGGTGGGTGCATATATATTTACAATTGTTATATCTTCTGCTTGGATTGATCCCTTGATCATTTTGTAGTGTCCTTCTTTGTCTCTTGTAATAGTCTTTATTTTAAAGTCTATTTTTTTCTGATATTAGAATTGCTACTACAGCTTTCTTTTGATTTCCATTTGCATGGAATATGTTTTTCCAACCCCTCACTTTCAATCTGTATGTATCTCTAAGTCTCAAGTGGGTCCCTTGTAGACAGCATATATACGGACCTTGTTTTTGCATCCATTCAGCCAGTCTATGTCTTTTGGTTAGAGTGTTTAATCTATTTACATTTAAGGTAACTATTGATATGTATATTCCTATTACCATTTTCTTAATTGCTTTGGGTTTGTTCTTCTAGGTCTTAATCTTCTTTTGTGATTCCTGCCTAGAGAAGTTCCTTTAGCATTTTTTGTGAAGCTGGTTTGGTGGTGCTGAATTCTCTTAGCTTTTGCTTGTCTGTAAAGGTTTTAATTTCTCACTCAAATCTTAATGAGATCCTTGGTGGGTAGAGTAATCTTAGTTGTAGGTTTTTCCCTTCATTACTTTAAATATGTTCCGCCACTCTCTTCTGGCTTGCAGCGTTTCTGCTGAAAGATCAGCTCTTAACCTTATGAGGATTCCCTTGAATGTTATTTGTTGTTTTTTCCTTGCTGCTTTTAATATTTTTTCTTTTGATTTTAATTATTGATAGTTTGATTAATATGTGTCTTGGCATGTTTCTCCTTAAATTTTCCTGTATGGCACTCTATGCACTTCCTGGACTTGATCAACTATTTCCTTTCCCATATTAGGGAAATTTTCAACTATAATCTCTTCAAATATTTTCTCAGTCCCTATCTTTTTATCTTCTTCTTCTGGGACCTCTATGATTCAAATGTTGGTGCATTTAACGTTGTCTCAGAGGTCTCTGATACTGTCCTCAATTCTTTTCATTCTTTTTTCTTTATTTTGCTCTGCAGTAGTTATTTCTACTATTTTATCTTCCAGGTCACTTATCTGTTCTTCTGCCTCAGTTATTCTGCTATTGATTCCTTCTAGAAAAAATTTAATTTCATTTATTGTGTTGTTCATCATTGTTTGTTTGCTCTTTAGTTCTTCTAGGTCGTTGTTTAATGTTTCTTGTATTTTCTTCATTCTCTTTCCAAGATATTAGATCATTTTTGCTATTATTACTCTGAATTCTTTTTCAGTAGACTGCCTATTTCCTCTTCATTTGTTTGATCTGGTGGGTTTTTACCTTGCTCCTTCATCTGCTGTGTGCTTCTCTGTCTTCTAATTTTGCTTAACTTACTGTGTTTGGGGTCTCTTTTTCCCAGGCTGCAGTTTTGTATTTCCCATTGTTTTTGGTGTCTGACCCCAGTGGGTGAGGTTGGTTCAGTGGGTTGTGTAGACTTCCTTGTGGAGGGGATTGGTGCCTGTGTTCTGGTGAGTGGGGTGGATCTTGTCTTTCTGGTGGCAGAGCCACATCTGGTCATGTGTTTTGGGGTGTCTGTGACCTTATTATGATTTTAGGCGCCTCTCTGCTAATGTGTGGGGTTGTGTTCCTGTCTTGTTAGTTGTTTGGCACAGGGTGTCCAGCACAGTAACTTGCTGGTCATTGAATGGAGCTGGGTCTTAGCACTGAGTTAGAGGTCCCTGGGAGAGCTTTCACCTTTTGATATTAAATGGAGCTGGGAGGTCTCTTGTAGACCAATGTCCTGAACTCGGCTCTCCTACCTCAGAGGCACAGGCCTAACATCTGGCTAGAGCACCAAGACACTGTCAGCCACAAGGCTCAGAAGAAAAGGGAGAAAAAAGAAAGAAAGAAAAAAAGAAAGAAAGAAAGAAGCATAAAATAAAATAAAATAAAATCTTTATTAAAATAAAAAATAATTCTTAAAAATAAAAAAAATTGGAAAGTAATAAAAAAAGAAACCTAATGAAAGAAAGAAAGAGAGAGCAACCAAACCAAAAACAAATCCACCAATGATCCAATGATAACAAGTGCTAAAAACTATACTAAAAAAGAAAAAGAAAAAAAAACTGGAAAGACAGAACCCTAGGACAAATGGTAAAAGCAAAGGTATACAGACAAAATCACACAAAGAAGCATACACATACACACTCACAAAAAGAGAAACAAGAAAAATATATATATATATCATTGCTCCCAAAGTCCACCGCCACAATTTTGGGATGATTTGTTCTCTATTCAGGTATTCCACAGATGCAGGGTACATCGAGTTGTTTGTGGAGATTTAATCCACTGCTCCTGAGGCTGCTGGGAGAGATTTCCCTTTCTCTTCTTTGTTTGCCAGCTCCTGGGGTTCAGCTTTGGATTTGGCCCCGCCTCTGCATATAGGTCACCTGAGGACGTCTGTTCTTTGCTCAGACAGGACGGGGTTAAAGGAGCAGCTGATTAGGGGACTCTGGCTCACTCAGGCCAGGGTGGAGGGAAGGGTATGGAATGCAGGGCGAGCCTGCGGCGGCAGAGGCCAGAGTGACTTTGCAGCAGCCTGAGGCGTGGTGTTTGTTCTCCTGGGGAAGTTGTCCCTGGATCACGGGACCCTGGCAGTGGCAGGCTGCACAGTCTCCCAGGAGGGAAGGTGTGGATAGTGACCTGTGCTTGCACACAGGCTTCTTAATGGCTGCAGCAGCCACCTTAGCATTTCATGCCTGTCCCTGGGGTCTGCGCTGTTAGCCGTGGCTTGCGCCCGTCTCTGGAGCTCGTTTAAGCAGTGCTCTGAATCCCTTCTCCTTGTGCACACCAAAACAATTGTCTCTTGTCTCTTAGGCAGGTCCAGACTTTTTCCCAGACTCACTCCTGGCTAGCTGTGGGGCATTAGCCCCCTTCAGACTGTGTTCACGCAGCCAACCCCAGTCCTCTCCCTGGGATCCGAACTCCGAAGCCCGAGCCTCAGCTCCCAGCCCCAACGCGTCCTGGCGGGTGAGAAGACAAGCCTCTCGGGCTGGTGAGTGCTGGTCAGCACCTATCCTTTGTGGGGGAATCTCTCTGCTTTGCCCTCTGCAGCTCTGTTGCTGTGCTCTCCTCCATGGCTCCGAAGCTTTCCCCCTGCCACCCCCATCTAGGCCAGTGAAGGGGCTTCCTAGTGTGTGCAAACTTTTCCTCCTTCACAGCTCCCTTCCAGTGGTGCAGGTCTCATCCCTATTATTTTGTCTCTTTTTTTCTTTTGCCCTACCCAGGTACGTGGGGAGTTTCTTGCCTTTTGGGAGGTCTGAGATCTTCTGTCAGCACTCATTTGGTGTTCTGTAGGAGTTGTTCCACGTGTAGATGTATTTCTGATGTATTTGTGGGGAGGAAGGTGACCTCCAAGTCTTACTCTTCCACCATCTTGAAGGTCTCTGCCATGGGCTTTTATAGTAACATACATATACTGATTTTCTTTCAGTGAACCACATTTTGCTAGTGAGTAGCTATTTCCAAATGCAAATAACTCTGAAGAAAGACTGTGGTTTGGGAAGCTGTACAGTTATTGCTAATTTTTTTAATAGCACATTTCCGTGATTTTCAGTTTATTATACCATTGTAGGTGACTTACATATAATTATGCATTTTTTCATAGAGTAGATATTTTTATGTTGTTATTGAAGAAAGATGCCCTAGCTTTCTTCTTGAAAGGGATGACACTTGCATATTAATACATATATAGTTAAAAATGAGGGAGTATATTATTTTTTTAGAAATTAAATATCATCTCTTGTATATCAGCATGTTAAGAACACCAGTGCTTAAATATACAAATAATTTCTTTAACACGTTTTACTTCTATTGGCTTTTTGTTTTCAGTGAAGTTTCATTGTAATTTCTGCAGTTAGTGGTTATTGCTCTATTTGTTTCCTTGTCAGTGCAAGTATGTAATGGTTGCATAAAATGTAGAGGACTGGGGTGTAAATCATTGAATCTATGCACAGCAGAGGGCCTAAAAAATCTCCAGCAGATTGTCATGGTTGTTATCGCATACGGCCCATAATTCCAAAAATATTTCAAAGCCTGTGTTTAGGAATGAATATTTTTCCAAAATAGATATACTGATATTCTCTTAGTCCTTCATCAGAGCACTAAATGATCTTTCCCTCTCAAGCTTTCATGGGCCATTGGTCCATAGTGATAGACCTAAAACCTGGAGCTAGGAAAAGAAAATTAATATATGCAGAATGAAAATCCCTTGGTTGCTATAATTTATAAGCAAATATTCTCTGTATGAAAAAATAAACTTCACAGAAATAGCAAGTTGTCAGTTTATCAGTCAAAATGATGTATAATCCCCACAGAAGTTCAATCATATACAAATCCTAATATAAAATTTTAATTTGTCTTTAAATGGTTTGAGCTTTACTGACAAACATACTATCATAGGCATAACTTTCTTGAGGTCTAAAATAGCAGCATCAATGTATTAGGTATGTATAATCTTGTATTTATAGATGATTGATAGAGTTAATGAGAAAAATCCCACTTATTTAAAATCTTACAAGGCTGAAATACTCAGTAAAGTATTTGTTCAGCTTGTCAATTTAATATAAGTATGTTGTTGAAATTCTTAAGGATAGAGCCTAGTTGCCTGGCAATGGATTGTAGTGAAATTCATTTAAAGTTCATTGAACATGGGAGGTATGTAATTTATTCAAATCCCCCACTTATTAAATCAGGATTTGACTTTTTAAAATATTTTTTTCCAACTAATGAAATGGACTTGAAAAGAATTAGCAAAATCTCTGTAGAATTGTGACAGAGTAATTCTGTTGACTATGTTGTCTATTAAAGTTTTCACTGACAGGAGCTGAAGGCTAAATTGAGATGAATATATTTATTGTTGTTTAGAGGATTCGTTTTTATTTTGATTTACTTAGAAAGAAATTTAGTTGTAAATGCTTTATAATCTTGCCAACTCCTCCTTTTCTAGATAAATAATGAGATCATATGTCTGCATATTTAATGGAAATATATTGTAAAAAAATGTTTATAATGGGATTCCTGGATTTCTTAATATATAACTAATGATATAGGTAATAGAAGGCAGAAACTTTCCATGGCTTTATTATATTGGTAAATAAACATAGACTTTTAAAGTATAAATATATGTCAATTAAAAGTATGTAAAATTTTAGCATCTGACTTTGAGTTTGTTTCTACCCTGCTTATACTTTTGATTACACAGGTTTTTGTTGTATTTGTTGTTGTTATTCTCTGCATGTAGGTTATCTACCTGCTCACAGCCATGTTTGCATCTATTCTCTTGAGGTTTCAAATCTTAAACCTTAGGTGTGTTTCTTATCAATCTATGGTCAAGACCAAATGGGTGAATTCTTGTTTTTGAAAGAAATGTTTTTTGACTTAGAGTTACCACTACAACGTTTTCTGATTAATGTAAGTACAATGCTGCTAAAAGTCAAAGCATTAGGTAGGAAAATGAGTTATTTGGGGATTGTTTATTTGTATCAAATAATGTGTATGGTATGTAACCACATCTATATGGTCATGTGTTCTCAGACCTCTCGTATCCATTGTATCTTTCACTGAATTACAGAAGGGATTCCTAGGGAGAAAGCTGCATGGTGCATAAGTTCATATTTAGCAATAACCAAGGAAGATAAGCTATAAATTAAATCTTGAAAAGATTGATAATGCTCTTTTGAAAATGACAACACTCTTTTCTTCACCATTATGCTTTAACAGATGAATTAGGCTCAAGTACGTATTTGAATGAGTTCACAGTGCCTGAAGGTCTGAGAAATATAAATGTGAATTATACCTGGTGCCTGCCCTTAGGAAGTTTATAGTCAAATTAGGGAAGATAAGAAATATAGGCCAAGAATTATAAATCGAGGGAGAAACTGATTGATTCCAGAAAGGAGATTGAGAGTCTAAGCCATGGGAGACCAGAGGAAGGGATAGATCTATTTGGGCAAGAGAAGGATTCCTAGTGCAGGTGACTCTTGAGCAGGTTGTGGAAAGATCAAGTTTAGACATGTTGGTCATGAGGAAAAAGGTGTTTAACAAGTAATAACAGGGCTTCCCTGGTAGCACAGTGGTTGAGAGTCCGCCTGCCAATGCAGGGGACACGGGATCATGCCCCGGTCGGGGAAGATCGCACATGCTGCAGAGCGGCTGGGCCCGTGAGCCATGGCCGCTGGACCTGCGCATCCGGAGCCTGTGCTCCGCAAAGGGAGAGGCCACAGCAGTGAGAGGCCCGCATATCGGAAAAAAAAAAAGAAAGAAAGAAGTAATAACAGAACTATTAAAGGCACAAAAGCAGATTTCTGTGGTGCACTGTTATACATCGAATAGTTCAGTTTTGTTGTGTTATACATGAAATAGAGTTGTTGGAAGAAAACTTGAAATGTTAGATTTAGGTCTTGGATGCTAGGTGAAGGAGCTCTGTTGGCATTCATAATTTGGGGGCTGGAGGGTCAGAACTTTACTTCAGGAGGTTTATTTTGGCAGAGGTACAAAGAAAATATCTGTCCCTAATATGTTTCATTCTATTTGTAACCACTGCTACTAAAGATATACTGACAGTGTGTGGCTGGAGCCAACTAATACCTGCTTGTAAGAGTAATGAGATATCTTTGTAATGATCTTACATTTTAATGTTTTTGAAATGTTATCTCCTTTGCATGATATATCCTCTGTTATAATATGTAGTATAAGGCTATAGAAAATATACTAAAGTGATTATAGTAATAATAATACTGTACAATTTATATTTGGAAATAATTTCCTTTGTGTTTCAGTTTTCTCCTGTTTTCTTATATTCCTTGAAACGTAAACATTTTTGGTTTCTGTACTCCATGTGTGCAACCTGGAAAATTGGGATTCCACCACAGCCATTCTCTTTTTGTCTTGACTGATCTTGCTGTGTATACATAGACTGAGTCACTACTGGGCCTCTGGATTAATACAGCTTCCAGCTTTTTAAAATAATCAATACATTTAAGATGATTTTGTTTTTTTATGTACTTTAACTTTGGCCCTTTGCTTAGTTATATTTTCACTTGGTGTAGGATATGATGTGATCATGCCATATATTAAAAGCTGATATGTGGCATAGTGTAACCTAAACAGAGTATATTTGTGGCTTACACGTCCAGGCAATATATAGGAAGGTGAATAATATTTTCTCTTTTGTTGTTGTTTCTAAGAAGTCAGAGTAAATAGTTTCCCCCATCTTCTCATCTTTCAGACAGAAATTTGAAACCCCACTGTGATAGGAAGAATACAGACAGATTTTTGGAAGTCAAATTTAGAAACATTCACACAATGTATTTTCAAGCAAACTAGAAAAGAAGGATTTAACAGCCCCGAAAAAAGCAAGCATTATCCAGCTCAATGAATTGTCAAAATTAAAGTAGATATATGCACAAGAACCACTTTGGGCTACACAGTCCTTTCGTGGATGAACCTTAAGTGCAAGATGGATGGATTCACTGCATTCGGATGTATGGGAGGAAAAAGAATATTTGTTGACTACTCTTTTCAGGTCAGGTTAAAGTAATATCATTCGTCTCAATATCAGATGTTGATTCTTATCTAGTTATATACCATACTTGTGAATGTCTTCATATGCAGGACTTTCATAGTTCAGGAGAAATGACTGATAGTCTAACTTACTGAGCTTTGGAAGAGTCATATGATCATCTGAGAACACATCCTTTCAAAACACAAATAATTATTGCTTGCAAAGTGATGTGAAACTTCTATTTTCAAGAAAAAGAAAGATTTTTCTCTCCTCCTCAACAGCTACTTTCTCACATAGGCCGTGTTCAAAGTGTTCTTTCTCTCAAATACTCATTCCTTAAAATTTTGAGACTACAGGACCTCCAGTTTATGTGATACAACTCAAAATAAATGAAATAAAAAAGCTTTTTCTTGGAGAACAAGCCATCCAGTTTCAATGAGTAAATTCAAGGCACTTAACATGTATGAGCCAAATATTCATTACCAAACAATTCAAAGTTTAGTTATAGTAAGTACTAAAAAAGAATATATATTCTTTTTGCATAGTTTCTTACCTAGAGAAGCTAAATGTGGCATAAGGCCTGAATTTTTTGGTTAAAAATAACACTTTTTTGTTAAAGGTACCATGCAAAAATATCTATTAGAAAATAAATTCATTTTATGGCATTAGCTGTTATGATTTCACACTGCATGCAGTTTTAGGGACCTCCTATGGAATTTAAGGGATTCACATAATTCAGATTTCTATTATAGCAATACTGAATTGAGCCTTTAAAGGATTTAAATTGCATTCATAGATGGAAAAGACCAATATCTGTAGGAAAATATGCATTTTTAATTAAAAGTAAATATATCATCAACATTTTACATTTACTAAAATGATTGTTCCTTTCCATATTTATTGTAGTATTTTCCATAATTTATTATACAAAATTACTAATGTTAGTGCAAATGAAAAATATTTTATTCTTCATGCTAAGCTTATCCTAATGATTGTTGGTGTGATTTAATTTCCAAATTTAACAAAAACTTGGCATCAAGAGCTTCCCTGGTGGCACAGTAGATGTGAGTCTCCCTGCCAATGCAGGGGACACGGGTACGTGCCCCGGTCCGGAAAGATCCCACATGCCACGGAGCGGCAGGGCCCGTGAGCCACGGCCGCTGAGCCTGCGCGTCCAGAGCCTGTGCTCCGCAGCGGGACAGGCCAAAACAGTGAGAGGCCCGTGTAACGAAAAAAAAAAACAAAAACAAAAAAAACCTTGGCATCAAAATAGAGCTCTTATTGATACATACATGCCAAATTTTTGATGACCCAGGAACACACATTGATTCATTTGCTCTTTTTCAGTTACAACTTTAAGTGTTATAGCTATAAGAAATAAAATTATCTTTACTTCCTAGGAAAGCTGGAATTCATACTTCAAGAAATATACTGTATTTTCATAGCATACAGCAAGATACTGATATAAATTGAAGTTTTGTCTTTTCTTGTATTGCTTATCATTTTATTGGCATAAATCTGAAAGATGGTAGAATGATTTCCCAGCATAAAATTCATAGTCTACTGGAATTATGTTCTTATGCTTTGTTCACTTATTAAGTATTCACTGTAAAAAACATTATATATAGCTCATTTTGTAAAACTATGGACTCTGGAGCTAGATTGTTTGGATTTGAATTCTTGCTCCTTGAGGCTTTCTAGCTGTAAATGGATAGTTCTGTGCCTCAGTTTCCTCATTTTTTGAAATGGAGTTTTTAATAATAGTACTTTGTTTACCATAAAAGGGTACTTAACCTAAGTACCAGGAAAGTAGGCTGTAAACCCGGCAAGAGTAAGGCTTATGACATAATTATCTTTATATATCTAGTACCTAGGAGAGTACCTACTAGGTATCATAAGCAAATAATAAATATTTTGAATGAAAATAAATGTTCCTTTGCATGTTGGAAGTTAATTATAATTTCCTTGTAATTTCTGGCTCAACTTACACTGGAATCCAATGTGACACCATGTTGGACCAAGTTTGCTGGTTCACATTCTAATGCAAAAAATATTTGTTGAAAGAACTTCAAAACACGATGTCCCCTTTTTCTCTGTTTGTATCAATACCATTGGATGATATTCTTTTTCTGATACAATAAATGTTCAAGAGTTTATTCATACAAATTTCTATAGCATGAAAATTAGCATTCCACAGTTCAATAGGTTAAAGGATGAATGAATGGAGGGATAAATAGGTGGATGGAAGGATATACAAGCAGATGCAAAATATAGAATTACCAGCCATTCAATTCCAAACACTAAACCAGTAAGATACTTTTTCCATTTCTTCCCCTTTCCTTTATCAGCATATGGCAAATATTTCTGTCCTATTGTCTCTCTCTTTTCTACATCCTCAGTGTTGTTTTACAGTTGTCATTGCCCCTCTTCACTACTAAAAATTGGATAATTAAAATTGTTGTTGAACATTTAATGTTAAAAGGCATTGGTGCTTCAAAAGAGAAAATGTTTCTTTATGATTTTGTTATAAGTGACCCAGAAATGATTTCCAACACAGTATGTTCTAAATTCCAAGCTGATGGAAATTCACCTATATGTTAATTAGGTATTTATTATTTATGGTTAGGAACAAAATATCAATTGTTGAGACACATGTATACATGTAGATGACATTCTTATTTTTACTGTCCCAGTAACAATACAATGAAAAATATGCAAATCTACATTCCTTTTTCTAGCTGTATGGGAAGTGAGGATGTATGGGATTTCATTCTTAAGACTGTACAATGTTGGTCTCAACAAATCACCAAAGCATCAGATGGATGTTAGGGTAGGAGTTTCTAAAGCTAAAGGACATTAAAATTTGATAAGAAATTAGAGAGAGCCTGGTTAAATAACTCTAAGCATCCAGGTGAATAACTAAAAGAGCATGTTTGATAGTGCTGATAATTGCACAAAATTGAATATACAAAAAACCGAATAAGTTATACAGTTAAAAAAGTGAATTTTATGGCCTTTTATTATATCTCAATAAATCTGTTAAGATACTCATGCAAACACTTTAAAAATGTAAACTCTATTCTGAACACTTTCAATTAAACTGTTATACAAAGCATTCTACTTTAGTCTCTCCATCCAGCTCCAGTGAAAGCCAAAACCTACACACTGAGGAGTAACAAAGTAGTAAAATCCTGTTTTCATTTGTCTTCCCAATTTGCTCCTCACATCATTCTTATCTCCTTAAGTAGCACAGAGGAGTTGGAATGAATGCCCCATTCCCCATTTCTCCTGCCTTAATAAACTCACTTGTTTAGATAATAAGAATTAACTCAGGTTTTGGAATTTAGGTTCCATATGATTAAAGAAACTGGTAGGCAAAATATTTTTGAAAACTGTTGATTATTGTAGGAAAAATGAAAAGTATTACAAGGGACCACTTATTAAATTATATTTATATGTGAGTTTTGTTGGAATGAGTGATACTAGTCATGAAAATGATTTGTTTCAGAAAGGATATATAAATGTGTTCTGATTTTCAAGCCTTCATTGATTAATTTGCCCTCTTTAATATATTATAAACCACAGAGAAATAAAAATCATGGTGAAGATATCATTAAATTCTGAGGAAAAAATACTATTAAAAATGGTACCGTATGTATAGCCCAGTTATAAATCATTCTCTCTCTCTCACTCTCATTCTCTCTCTCAGTTTAGTTCTGGATTTATACTAAGGCTACTTAAATAGAGTAGAAATGAAATTCCCAGACACACACATTCCTCAAAATTCCGATCAAACTGGTAGGTGTAAATTTATCTATATTGTACTTAATTTATTTTTTTCTTTCTAAACCATAACAAATATTATACGTTAACATAATCAATTTGCAGATGATATTCTATTCTACTTGTGATATATTTGAACTTCATTATATTTATAATTGTGATTCTCTAAAAATTTTATTTCCCAAGGAATTCCTGGCTTTCTCCTCTCTATTTAGGCTCCCTAGTGTACACAGTATCAAAGCTTTATGAAGTAAGAAAATTTTATTACTTACTATGGAATTTTTGTTTGAATTAAAGTAAAAAAATAAAAAATAAATTCATTCTATTTTTACTGCTGAATTAGATGCAGAAATATTTTCCACTGTGAAAAGAAAGATCTGTGAATATTTAGTTTATGAATATATGTTCATTGAGTGGTAAATGCATTTTTATTCACAGAAGTTCTTTCTTTTTTTTAAACATCTTTATTGGGGTATAATTGCTTTACAATGGTGTGTTAGTTTCTGCTTTATAACAAAGTGAATCAGTTATACATATACAAATGTTCCCATATCTCTTCCCTCTTGTGTCTCCCTCCCTCCCACCCTCCCTATCCCACCCCTCCAGGCGGTCACAAAGCACCGAGCCGACATCCCTGTGCCATGCGGCTGCTTCCCACTAGCTATCTACCTTACGTTTGTTAGTGTGTATATGTCCATGACTCTCTCTCGCCATGTCACACCTCACCCTTCCCCCTCCCCATATCCTCAAGTCCATTCTCCAGTAGGTCTGTGTCTTTATTCCTGTCTTACCCTTAGTTTCTTCATGACATTTTTTTTTCTTCTTAAATTCCATATATATGTGTTAGCATACACTATTTGTCTTTTTCTTTCTGACTTATTTCACTCTGTATCACAGACTCTAGGTCTATCCACCTCATTACAAATAGATCAATTTCGTTTCTTTTTATGGCTGAGTAATATTCCATTGTATATATGTGCCACATCTTCTTTATCCATTCATCTGTCGATGGACACTTAGGTTGCTTCCATCTCCCGGCTATTGTAAATAGAGCTGCAATGAACATTTTGGTACATGACTCTTTTTGAATTTTGGCTTTCTCAGGGTATATGCCCAGTAGTGGTATTGCTGGGTCATATGGTAGTTCTATTTGCAGTTTTTTAAGGGACCTCCATACTGTTCTCCATAGCGGCTGAACCAATTCACATTCCCACCAGCAGTGCAAGAGTTTTCCCTTTTCTCCACATGCTCTCCAGCATTTATTGTTTCTAGATTTTTTGATGATGGCCATTCTGACTGGTGTGAGGTGATATCTCATTGTAGTTTTGATTTGCATTTCTCTAATGATTAATGATGTTGAGCATTCTTTCATGTGTTTGTTGGCAGTCTGTATATTTTCTTTGGAGGAATATCTATTTAGGCCTTCTGCCCATTTTTGGATTGGGTTGTTGGTTTTCTTGTTATTGAGCTGCATGAGCTGCTTGTAAATTTTGGAGATTAATCCTTTGTCAGTTGCTTCATTTGCAAATATTTTCTCCCATTCTGAGGGTTGTCTTTTGGTCTTGTTTATGGTTTCCTTTGCTGTGCAAAAGCTTTGAAGTTTCATTAGGTTCCATTTGTTTATTTTTGTTTTTATTTCTATTACTCTAGGAGGTGGGTCAGAAAGGATCTTGCTGTGATTTATGTCATAGAGTGTTCTGCCTATGTTTTCCTCTAAGAGTTTGACAGTTTCTGGCCTTACATTTAGGTCTTTAATCCATTTTGAGCTTATTTTTGTGTATGGTGTTAGGGAGTGATCTAATCTCATACTTTTACATGTATCTGTCCAGTTTTCCCAGCACCACTTATTGAAGAGGCTGTCCTTTCTCCACTGTACACTCCTGAAACCTTTATCAAAGATAAGGTGACCATATGTGTGTGGGTTTATCTCTGGGCTTTCTATCCTGTTCCATTGATCTATCTTTCTGTTTTTGTGCCAGTACAATACTGTCTTGATTACTGTAGCTTTGTAGTATAGTCTGAAGTCAGGGAGCCTGATTCCTCCAGCTCCTTTTTTCGTTCTCAAGATTGCTTTGGCTATTCGGGGTCTTTTGTTTTTCCATACAAATTGCAAAATTTTTTCTTCTAGTTCTGTGAAAAATGCCACTGGTAGTTTGATAGGGATTGCATTGAATCTATAGATTGCTTTGGGTAGTAGAGTCATTTTCACAATGTTGATTCTTCCAATCCAAGAACATGGTATATCTCTCCATCTATTTGTATCATCTTTAATTTCTTTCATCAGGTTCTTATAATTTTCTGCATATAATATTCTTATAATATTCTTATAATTTTCTGTCTCCTTAGGTAGGTTTATTCCTAGATATTTTATTCTTTGTGCTGCAATCGTAAATGGGAGTGTTTTCTTGATTTCAATTTCAGATTTTTCATCATTAGTATATAGGAATGCAAGAGATTTCTGTGCATTAATTTTGTATCGTGCTACTTTACCAAATTCATTGATTAGCTCTAGTAGTTTTCTGGTAGCATCTTTAGGATTCTCTATGTATAGGATCATGTCATCTGCAAACAGTGACAGCTTTACTTCTTCTTTTCCAATTTGGATTCCTTTTATTTCCTTCTCTTCTCTGATTGCTGTGGCTAAAACTTCCAAAACTATGTTGAATAACAGTGGTGAGAGTGGGCAACCTTGTCTTGCTCCTGATCTTAGTGGAAATGCTTTCAGTTTTTCACCATTGAGGATGATGTTGGCTGTGGGCTTGTCATATATGGCCTTTATTATGTTTAGGAAAGTTTCCTCTATGCTTACTTTCTGCAGGGTTTTTATCATAAATGGGTTTTGAATTTTGTCAAAAGCTTTCTCTGCATCTATTGAGATGATCATATGGTTTTTCTCCTTCAATTTGTTAATATGGTTTATCACATTGATAGATTTGCATATATTGAAGAATCCTTGCTTTCCTGGAATAAACCCCACTTGATCATGGTGTATGATACTTTTAAAGTGCTGTTGGACACTGCAAAATAGTATTTTGTTGAGGATTTTTGCATCTATGTTCATCAGTGATATTGGCCTGTAGTTTTCTTTCTTTGTGACATCCTTGTCTGGTTTTGGTATCAAGGTGATGGTGGCCTCATAGAAGGAACTTGGGAGTGTTCCTCCCTCTGCTATATTTTGGAAAAGTTTTAGAAGGATAGGTGTTAGCTCTTCTCTAAATGTTTGATAGAATTTGCCTGTGAAGCCATCTGGTCCTGGGCTTTTGTTTGTTGGAAGATTTTTAATCACAGTTTCAATTTCAGTGCTTGTGATTGGTCTGTTCATATTTTCTATTTCTTCCTGATTCAGTCTTGGCAGGTTGTGCATTTCTAAGAATTTGTCCATTTCTTCCAGATTGTCCTTTTTATTGGCATAGAGTTGCTTGTAGTAATCTCTCATGATCTTTTTTATTTCTGCAGTGTCAGTTGTTACTTCTCCTTTTTCATTTCTAATTCTATTGATTTGAGTCTTCTCCCTTTTTTTTTTGATGAGTCTGGCTAGTGGTTTATCTATTTTGTTTACCTTCTCAAAGAACCAGCTTTTAGATTTATTGTTCTTTGCTATTGCTTCCTTCATTTCTTTTTCATTTATCTCTGATCTGATTTCTTTCCTTCTGCTAGCTTTGGGGTTTTTTTTGTTCTTCTTTCTCTAATTGCTTTGGGTGCAAGGTTAGGTTGCTTATTCGAGATGTTTCCTGCTTCTTAAGGTGGGTTTGTATTGCTATAAACTTCCCCCTTAGAACTGCTTTTGCTGCATCCCACAGGTTTTGGGTCGTTGTGTCTCCATTGTCATTTGTTTCTAGGTATTTTTTTATTTCCTCTTTGATTTCTTCAGTGATCACTTCATTATTAAGTAGTGTATTGTTTAGCCTCCATGTGTTTTTATTTTTTACTTATCTTTTCCTGTAATTGATATCTAGTCTCATAGTGTTGTGGTCAGAAAAGATACTTGGTACAATTTCGATTTTCTTAAATTTACCAAGGCTTGATTTGTGACCCAAGATATGATCTATCCTGGAGAATGTTCCATGAGCACTTGAGAAAAATGTGTATTCTGTTGTTTTTGGATGGAGTGTCCTATAAATATCAATTATGTCCATCTTGTTTAATGTATCATTTAAATCTTGTGTTTCCTCATTTGTTTTCATTTTGGATGATCTGTCCATTGGTGAAAGTGGGGTGTTAAAGTCCCCTACTATGAAAGTGTTACTGTCGATTTCCCCTTTTATGGCTGTTAGTATTTGCCTTATGTATTGAGGTGCTCCTATGTTGGGTGCATAAATATTTACAATTGTTATATCTTCTTCATGGATCGATCCCTTGATCATTTTGTAGTGTCCTTTGTCTCTTCTAATAGTCCTTATTTTAAAGTCTATTTTGTCTGATATGAGAATTGCTACTCCAGCTTTCTTTTGGTTTCCATTTTCATGGAATATCTTTTTCCATCCCCTTACTTTCAGTCTGTATGTGTCTCTAGGTCTGAAGTGGGTCTCTTGTAGACAGCATATATAAGGGTCTTTTTTTTTTATCCATTCAGCCAATCTGTGTCTTTTGGTGAGAGCATTTAGTCCATTTACATTTAAGGTAATTATCGGTATGTATGCACCTAGTCCGACTTTCTAAATTGTTTTGGGTTCGTTATTATAGGTCTTTTCCTTCTCTTGTGTTTCTTGTCTAGAGAAGTTCCTTTAGCATTTGTTGCAAAGCTGGTTTGGTGGTGCTGAACTCTCTCAGCTTTTGCTTGTCTGTAAAGGTTTTAATTTCTCCATCAAATCTGAATGAGATCCTTGCTTGGTAGAGCAGTCTTGGTTGCAGGTTTTTCTCCTTCATCACTTTCAGTATGTCCTGCCACTCCCTTCTGGCTTGTAGGGTTTCTGCTGAGAGATCAGCTGTTAACCTTATGGGGATTCCCTTGTGTGTTATTTGTTGTTTTTCCCTTGCTGCTTTTAATATGCTTTCTTTGTATTTAATTTTTGACAGTTTGATTAATATGTGTCTTGGCGTATTTCTCCTTGGATTTATCCTGTATGGGACTCTCTGTGCTTCCTGGACTTGATTAACTATTTCCTTTCCCATATTAGGGAAGTTTTCAACTATAGTCTCTTCAAACATTTTCTCAGTCCCTTTCTTTTTATCTTCTTCTTCTGGAACCCCTATAATTCGAATGTTGGTGCATTTAATGTTGTCCCAGAGGTCTCTGAGACTGTCCTCAGTTCTTTTCATTCTTTTTTCTTTATTCTGCTCTGCAGTAGTTATTTCCACTATTTTATCTTCCAGGTCACTTATCCGTTCTTCTGCTCAGTTATTCTGCTATTGGTCCCATCTAGAGTACTTTTAATTTCATTTACTGTGTTGTTCTTTGTTGCTTGTTTCATCTTTATTTCTTCTAGGTCCTTGTTAACTGTTTCTTGCATTTTGTCCATTCTATTTCCAAGATTTCGGATCATCCTTCCTATCATTATTCTGAATTCTTTTTCAGGTTGACTGCCTATTTCCTCTTCATTTGTTAGGTCTGGTGCATTTTTATCTTGCTCCTTTATCTGCTGTGTGTTTTTCTGTCTTCTCATTTTGCTTATCTTACTGTGTTTGGGTCTCCTTTTTGCAGGCTGCAGGTTCGTAGTTCCCGCTGTTTTTGATGTCTGTCTCCAGTGGCTAAGGTTGGTTCAGTGGGTTGTGTAGGCTTCCTGGTGGAGGGGACTAGTGCCTGTGTTGTGGTGGATGAGGCTGGATCTTGTCTCTCTAGTGGTCAGGTTCATGTCTGGTAGTGTGTTTTGGGGTGTCTGAGGCCTTATTATGATTTTAGACAGTCTCTCTGCTAATGGGTGGGGTTGTGTTCCTGTTTTGCTAGTTGTTTGGCACAGGTTTTCCAGCACTGTGGCTTGCTGGTCGTTGAGTGAAGCTGGGTGCTGGTGTTAAGATGGAGGTCTCTGGGAGATTTTCGCCATTTGATACTATGTGGAGCTGGGAGGTCTCTTGTTGACCAGTGTCCTGAAGTTGGCTCTCCTACCTCAGAGGCAGAGCCCTGACTCCTGGCTGGAGCACCAAGAGCCTTTCATCCACACGGCTCAGAATAAAAGGGAGAAAAGGTAGAGAGAATTAGTAGAAGTATGAAGAAAGAAAGAATGAAAGGATGGAAGGAAGGAAGAAAGAAAGAAGGAAAGAAGGCAAGAAGGAAACGAAGGAGGGAGGGAGGGAGGGAGGAAGGAAGGAAGGAGGGAAAGAAGGAAAAAAGAATATACAGTAAAATAAAATAAAGCATAATAAAGTTATTGAATTAAAAAAAATACTTATTTAGAAAAAAGAAAGGGACGGATAGAACCTTAGGACAAATGTTGGAAGCAAAGCTATACAGACAAAATCTTACACAGAAGCATACACATACACCCTCACAAAAAGAGGTAAAGGGGAAAAAATCATAAATCTTGCTCTCAGAGACCACCTCCTCAATTTGGGGTGATTCGTTGTCTAAAGGAGGGAAGGAAGGAAGGCAGGAAGGAAAGAAAGAAAGAAAGAAAGAAAGAAAGAAAGAAAGAAAGAAAAAGAAAGAAAGAAAGGAAGGAAAGAAAGAAAGAGAAAGAAAGAAAGAAGGTAAAGCCTAATAAAGTTATTAAAATTAATTATTAAGAAAAAAATTAAAAAGAAACCATGGACGGATAGAACCCTAGGACAAATGGTGGAAGCAAAACTATACAGACAAGATCTCACACTGAAGCATACACATACAAATTCACAGAAAGAGGAAAAGGGGAAAAAATCATAGATCTTGCTCTCGAAGCCCACCTCCTCAATTTGGGATGACTCGTTATCTATTCATGTATTCCACAGATGCAGGGTACATCCAGTTGACTGTGGAGCTTTAATCCGCTGTTTCTGAGGCTGGTGGGAGAGATTTCCCTTTCTCTTCTTTGTTCTCACAGCTCACAGGGGCTCAGCTTTGGATTTGGCCCTGCCTCTGTGTGTAGGTCACTGGAGGGCGTCTGTTTTTTGCTCAGACAGGACGGGGTTAAAGGAGCTGCTGATTCGGGGGCTCTGGCACACTCAGGCCGGGGGGGGAGGGAGGGGCACTGCGTGCGGGGCGGGCCTGCAGCTGCAGAGGCTGGCGTGACGTTGCACCAGCCTGAGGCCCGGCGTGCGTTCTCCCGGGGAAGTTGTCCCTGGACCCTGGGAACCTGGCAGTGGCGGGCTGCACAGGCTCCGCGGAAGAGGGGTGTGGATAGTGACCTGTGCGCACACAGGCCCCTTGGTGGCGGCAGCAGCAGCCTTAGCGTCTCCCGCCCGTCCCTGGGTTCCATGCTTTTAGCCGCGACTCACGTCCGTCTCTGGGGTCCGCGCTTTTAGCCGTGGCTCAAGCCCGTCTCTGGGGTTCGCGCTTTATCCGCGGCTCGCGCCCGTCTCTGGAGTTCCTTTAAGCAGCGCTCTGAAACCCCTCTCCTCGCGCACCAGGAAACAAAGAGGGAAGAAATAGTCTCTTGCCTCTTCGGCAGGTGCAGACTCTTCCCCGGACTCCCTCCCGGCTAGCCGTGGTGCACTAACCCCTTCAGGCTATGTTCAAGCCGCCAACCCCAGTCCTCTCCCTGCGCTCCGACCGAACCACAGAAGTTCTTATTTCATGTGTGCTAATGTTTATTACAATGCCAATCATGTATTTACATATTTGAATTGTAATCTGAATTTTGGAAGTTATTAGAAACAACTTTATTGCATTTCAGGTGTTTCTCAAATCTCCTGAGTGTGCTGTTAACAGACGACAATTTATGTTTTATTGGCATATTGAATATATGTTTTAAGTGCATGATGAGGCACAGGGCCACAAACTAACTCAATAGGCAACAGTATGATAAGAAACACCAGGAGTCACCTATTATTTTTAAAAATAGCTATAAACTTGACTTTATATCAGTTTTATAAGATTTTGTATTCTTCACAGTGGTAATTCATAATTAGTGACCTACACTTCTGTAATTATTAAAAATTTCATAATATGGTATGATCAGGGATGTTCTGAAAATCATAAAACCATAAGGGTTTGGCTAACTAGTGTTTTTGTGGCAATTTTTCAGATAAGAGGCAGAAGGCGGAACTAACATTGAAATGAGAGTCCAATATCCTTTAAGTTTCATGCTAAGCTTTTTCATCTGTGCTTACTACGTCATTTAAATTTTCAGAATAGTTAGTTGAGGTTGATGCTGTTATTCCCATTTTCCAAATGAGAAAATGAAAGCTCAGAAATAATAAGAAAATTGGCCAAGGTCACAGAACTCATACTTGGTAGAACCTAGACCCATGCTACTGATTCCACTTCACAGACAACCATTTAATTAAAAATGTCTAACCTTTCAACGCTTAACATTGCTATGAGGATAATTTGAAGTGTGTCAAGAGCTTATGTAAATGCCTTGCTAGTTCCTAAATCATTTACAAGTTGTAAATTCGGCTTCACTTTGTCTCTTTATGTCTATTTTGGACCAAGAAGTAAAGCAGTGCAATTTACAAGGAATCGGCAAGATCAGTGTTCTTGTCATATCCTGATTGTGTAACCTTTTTAAAGTCAATTCATCTATTAAATTGGCCCATGGGGATGACATATGCACAACTCAAAGGATTTTGTGGGAGTCCGGTGAGATATTTCATATGAAAACTTTTACTTCATCATTCAAAGCCTCATCAGTAAGAAATGTCTGCATTTAAGGTAGTCATTGTTACTCCTCCAGTTAAGGGAGAGGTACTTGGGATTAAAAAGTAAGCTCAGGGTGATTTTTGATTTGCCTTTGAAAGTGAAAACAAAACAATGTCTTTAAAGGAAACGAGTTACTCAAGAGAAATTCAAAATGTATAAAGTATACTTTAGAGAAAGGGAATTTGCCTTTCAAAGAATATGAAATTCCCATTGTGTATCAAGAGCACTTAACTGGTATCCCAAAAGCCGTGAACTTCCTATTCCAGAAAAGGTAAAGTGGAATTTTTAAAGTAATCATCACTTTAAATTTTCCTAGAGGAAAGTGGCTATAAAGAGCAAATAGATCTACAGAGATATGTTGGCATGCAATGTCCTGATAAATATGCCTGAATAAAATTTGAACTAGGTTCCTTTATTTTACTTTGATTTACACTGCCACTTGGTACATATTAGTATACACGTGGCAGACCATTTTGTTACTATGTGTCTGTTAAAAAAAAGACCAATTTAAGAAGCATCCATTGACAACCAACTTAGAATTTTATTTTTAAACAGAAAGTCAATATTGAAATGAAACCAGACATAGTCTCTTCCATTCCAGCTTGGAATGGAAGAGACTATGAATCTTCTGTGGATTATCTGAAATGTTAGCAAATGTCATTATGTTATTTTTACTGAATATATTTCTATCACATGTGTTTTGGGCTTTACATAAGAACCATGGTAGCAATTATTTAAATTAATGTTCATGTATTTAGAGTGAACTTGAAAAAAATTGTATTCCTATTCTAAAAATTAAACTGCTTGAAGTTTTTTTGATTTTTACTTACAAAGAAATAACATATACAGGAGTTGATTACTCTTCGTTTATATGGTAAAGGATTTTTTAATGTTTAGAGCTATAATACAATTCATTTTTACTTTCATATGCATTTATATTGTTATACATTTATGACCTTATACTTCATTCTGGGCAAAGATATCTAGTTATGTCTTTAGGTGTAAATTACACTTGAGTGCAATAAGGTAGGTTTTCCAAACAACAAAATGGACACTGAAGTGAGAAGGGAAGCATGATATTTTATTATGCAAAAATGATTTTATTTAAGAAATTAGCCAACATTAAAGGAAAATATGAATAACTTTTCCTTTATATGGGGGATTAAATGGGGCATATTGACATCCATAATGGTCTACAAATTATCTGTTTTGAATCAGATTGGAGGGTCAGTCTCTGCTCTTTATAAGGGCTTCTTTTTCTCCCAGCCAAGTGTGAGCTATAGTTTATAGTTGGTCTATATGGCCACTAAGTGGCACAGAATCCTGCCATAGTAGTTTTCTATGTAATGTGCTTAAGGATACCATGTAATATATCTAAAACACCATAGTGAATTTGATAGCCTTTAGCATTGGCCAGCTGATATTGAAATTAATTTTACTTTGACAACTGGAAATTGTGTTATCTTTCAGGTATTGCATAATGTTTTTCAATTTATACCAAGCTTTCATTTTATTATTGAACTGGGACTAAAAACTCCAAAAACACAAATGAAATAAATGAGGAACATTAGTGGTGCTTAGCTCACTTATCAAAGTACCAACACAGTGCAATCTTTGAAAATTGATTTTTCAGTTCTGAATTTACATTCTGTTTGCCATGTGTTCAACTTGAACTTACACAGCATAGCTCATTTTTATAAAGGTATAACATTAACATATATTGAGGATATGATTTATAGCTTATCTTCATAGATAAATGACTAAATGATACTGGCACTCTTTAGACAATAGACATTTTGCTCATTATATTGTGGTTTCAATTCTGAAGCCAGCTATTTTGCCGTTGCAATTGAAATTATTTCTTTTAATCATGATGATAGTAGATGATTTCGCAGCCACATGTAACAAAATTGCAGAGTCTACTTAATCTGCTTTAACTCCTTCTATGTCTCTGTTGCTCTTCTCATTTCAATGTTGTCTTGGATACTCAAGTCTTGGGACATAACTTCCCAGTTATTTCGGTCCACTTCTCTCAGGCCTACTCATTGTAACTCAGTCCTCTAGAGTCTTGTGGCTAATGGAGATAGTTACGTGGCTGGATGTTTTCAAATTAGATACCTGCTTTTCTGTTTTTATCTGTGACTACTGATGCATAAAAGGGAAAGTGTTGGTGGTGAGAGGTATATTTTGCAAACCTATGGAGATGGGCCATTAGAAGTTGCAAATGCTATGAGTAAAATCAGTTACATATATATCAACATATATGTGTATGCATTTAATTTTCAAATAGTGTGCTTAATTAGCCTATAAACATGTACAGGTCACAGTGCTTATACAATGACCACAGCCAAATTTTCTTGTTCTTGTAAGACATACCTTTACAAAACATTTTAGACCAAGTAAGAGACACTATACTTAGTCATTGATATTGTTATTACATTTCCAATTTAAGTGTACTAATACATATGTGTTTATTCTTATAAATTCTGACCAGGATTCAGATTTATAGTAAAAAGAAAAAGAACAGCTTACCTTTCCCCCTCCCTGTGTCCTCAAGTCCATTCTCTATGTCTGCGTCTTTATTCCTGTCCTGCCCCTAGTTTTTCAGAGCCATTTTTTTTTTAGATCCCATATATATGTGTTAGCTTTGTTATAAAGCAGAAACTAACATAGCATTGTAAAGCAATTATACTCCAATAAAGATGTTTTTTAAAAATAGAACAAACTAATAAATACTCAGGTTCAAAATATTAATCTTTATTTTAATGCTGTATTTTTTCTGTGATTTATAATCTCCAGAAATTATGGTGGATAATTGAATTTGATATCACAGTTCAAGGTGCATATATTCCTCTCTTGTCTGAATGGTTTCAATCATTGTTAACAGTGGCCGGCTCTTGGAGGAGTAAAGAAAATCTATGCTCCTAAGTGTTCTAAAATATAAAAATCCAAAGTGTTGAATTAGGTTTTGGGTCTAAGTTAAACTGAAGCATGTAATATGGTGCTGCTATAGAGTTGTTAAAAGCTATTAAAATGCTGATTCCCTGTATCTAATAAACATTTGGCTATATGACATGAGTGCATTAGTTTTGTACTTAAAAGCAAAATGGCCAAAATTCTAAATAATATATAAAGAGTAGAAATCTGATACATACTTCTTGACAACAAATATTGTGTGGCAGAAAACTTAAGCATAATAATGATATTAACTTCATGTTTATACAGGACTTTCCCATATATTACATTATTGGATCCTCAAAACCCTTGTGAATTAGCTAAGACAGGGATTATTAATCTCCACTGAAAAATGAGAATAGTGAAATTCAAGAAGGTATTTTACTTTTTGTAGAGTGCTAATTTAGGTCCAGTGGTATTTTTATTACACCACATTGCCTCTGAATATTCAGAATCTCATTTTCACCTAATCAAGGGAAAGGAACAATCATAAAATTAGAATGGTTTTAGGTCTATATATCTTTATAATATGTGTGTAGATATGAAGGTTCAATAGTAAGAAGTAGGTTAGTATACATCAAATGAATTTTAAACCAAAGGAATTCTAGCAATATGTGTTCTATGTTGATTCCTTATCTAATTTCAATATTTAAAAATTATGTAAATGTCACATTTGAGGAAAAAAATATCTGTATCATACCTGCACATGAAACATTGATTCTTTTTTTTTTAGCATCTTTATTGGAGTATTATTGCTTTACAATGGTGTGTTAGATTCTGATTTATAATAAGGTGAATCAGCTATACATATACATATATCCCCATATCTCCTCCCTCTTGCATCTCCCTCCCACTCCCCCTATCCCTCACCTCTAGGTTGATCACAAAGCATCAAGAAGATCTCCCTGTGCTATGTGGCTGCTTCCCACTAGCTATCTATTTTACATTTGGTAGTGTATATATGTCCGTGCCACTCTCTCACTTCATCCCAGCTTACCCTTCCCCCACCCCATGTCGGCAAGTCCATTCTCTGCATCTGGATCTTTATTCCTGTCCTGCCCCTAGGTTCTTCATAACTTTTTTTTTTTTTTAGATTCCATACATATGTGTTAGCATACAGTATTTGTCTTTCTCCTTCTGACTTACTTCGCTCTGTATGACAGACTCAAGGTCCATCCACCTCACTACAAACAACTCAGTTTCATTACTTTCTGTGGCTGAGTAATATTACATTGTATACATGTGCCACATCTTCTTTATCCATTCATCTGTTGATGGACGCTTAGGTTGCTTCCATGTCCTCGCTATTGTAAATAGAGCTGCAATGAACATTGTGGTACATGACTCTTTTTTTTTTTTTTTTTTGGTCAGTAAATAATTTTTTTTAACATCTTTATTGGGGTATAATTGCTTTACAATGGTGTGTTAGTTTCTGCTTTATAACAAAGTGAATCAGTTATACATATACATATGTTCCCATATCTCTTCCCTCTTGCGTCTTCCTCCCTCCCACCCTCCCTATCCCACCCCTCCAGGCTGTCACAAAGCACCGAGCCAATATCCCTGTGCCATGCGGCTGCTTCCCACTAGCTATCTACCTTACTACGTTTGTTAGTGTGTATATGTCCATGACTCTCTCTCGCCCCGTCACAGCTCACCCTTCCCCCTCCCCATAACCTCAAGTCCGTTCTCTAGGAGGTCTGCGTCTTTATTCCTGCCTTACCCCTAGGTTCTTCATGACATTTTTTTTTCTTAAATTCCATATATATGTGTTAGCATACAGTATTTGTCTTTTTCTTCCTGACTTACTTCACTGTGTATGACAGACTCTAGGTCTATCCACCTCATTACAAATAGCTCAATTTCGTTTCTTTTTATGGCTGAGTAATATTCCATTGTATATATGTGCCACATCTTCTTTATCCATTCATCCGATGATGGGCACTTAGGTTGTTTCCATCTCCGGGCTATTGTAAATAGAGCTGCAATGAACATTTTGGTACATGACTCTTCTTGAATTTCGGTTTTCTCAGGGTATATGCCCAGTAGTGGGATTGCTGGGTCATATGGTAGTTCTATTTGTAGTTTTTTAAGGAACCTCCATACTGTTCTCCATAGTGGCTGAACTAATTCACATTCCCACCAGCAGTGCAAGAGTGTTCCCTTTTCTCCACACCCTCTCCAGCATTTATTGTTTCTAGATTTTTTGATGATGGCCATTCTGACTGGTGTGAGATGATATCTCATTGTAGTTTTGATTTGCATTTCTCTAATGATTAATGATGTTGAGCATTCTTTCATGTGTTTGTTAGCAGTCTGTATATCTTCTTTGGAGAAATGTCTATTTAGGTCTTCTGCCCATTTTTGGATTGGGTTGTTTGTTTATTTGTTATTGAGCTGCATGAGCTGCTTGTACATTTTGGAGATTAATCCTTTGTCGGTTGCTTCATTTGCAAATATTTTCTCCCATTCTGAGGGTTGTCTTTTGGTCTTGTTTATGGTTTCCTTTGCTGTGCAAAAGCTTTGAAGTTTCATTAGGTCCCATTTGTTTATTTTTGTTTTTATTTCCATTACTCTAGGAGGTGGATCAGAAAGGATCTTGCTGTGATTTATGTCATAGAGTGTTCTGCCTATGTTTTCCTCTAAGAGTTTGATAGTTTCTGGCCTTATATTTAGGTCTTTAATCCATTTTGAGCTTATTTTTGTGTATGGTGTTAGGGAGTGATCTAATCTCATACTTTTACATGTACCTGTCCAGTTTTCCCAGCACCACTTATTGAAGAGGCTGTCTTTTCTCCACTGTACATTCCTGCCACCTTTATCAAAGATAAGGTGTCCATATGTGCATGGGTTTATCTCTGGGCTTTCTATCCTGCTCCATTGATCTATCTTTCTGTTTTTGTGCCAGTACCATACCGTCTTGGTAACTGTAGCTTTGTAGTATAGTCTGAAGTCAGGGAGCCTGATTCCTCCAGTTCCTTTTTTTGTTCTCAAGATTGCTTTGGCTATTCGGGGTCTTTTGTGTTTCCATAGGAATTGCGAAATTTTTTGTTCTAGTTCTGTGAAAAATGCCAGTGGTAGTTTGATAGGGATTGCATTGAATCTATAGATTGCTTTGGGTAGTAGAGTCATTTTCACAATGTTGATTCTTCCAATCCAAGAACATGGTATATCTCTCCATCTATTTGTATCATCTTTAATTTCTTTCATCAGTGTCTTATAATTTTCTGCATACAGGTCTTTTGTCTCCTTAGGTAGGTTTATTCCTAGATATTTTATTCTTTTTGTTGCAATGGTAAATGGGAGTGTTTTCTTGATTTCACTTTCAGATTTTTCATCATTAGTATATAGGAATGCCAGAGATTTCTGTGTATTAATTTTGTATCCTGCCACTTTACCAAATTCATTGATTAGCTCTAGTAGTTTTCTGGTAGGATCTTTAGGATTCTCTATGTATAGGATCATGTCATCTGCAAAGAGTGACAGCTTTACTTCTTCTTTTTTGATTTGGATTCCTTTTATTTCCTTCTCTTCTCTGATTGCTGTGGCTAAAACTTCCAAAACTATGTTGAATAAGAGTGGTAAGAGTGGGCACCCTTGTCTTGTTCCTGATCTTAGTGGAAATGCTTTCAGATTTTCACCACTGAGGATGATGTTTGCTGTGGGCTTGTCATATATGGCCTTTATTATGTTGAGGAAAGTTCCCTCTATGCCTACTTTCTGCAGGGTTTTTATCATAAATGGGTGTTGAATTTTGTCAAAAGCTTTCTCTGCAAATATTGAGATGATAGTATGTTTTTTCTCCTTCAATTTGTTAATATGGTTTATCACATTGATAGATTTGCGTATATTGAAGAATCCTTGCATTCCTGGAATAAACCCCACTTGATCATGGTGTATGATCCTTTTAATGTGCTGTTGGATTCTGTTTGCTAGTATTTTGTTGAGGATTTTTGCATCTATGTTCATCAGTGATATTGGTCTGTAGTTTTCTTTCTTTGTGACATCTTTGTCTGGTTTTGGTATCAAGGTGATGGTGGACTCGTAGAAGGAGTTTGGGAGTGGTCCTCCCTCTGCTATATTTTGGAAGAGTTTGAGAAGGATAGGTGTTAGCTCTTCTCTAAATGTTTGATAGAATTCGCCTGTGAAGCCATCTGGTCCTGGGCTTTTCTTTGTTGGAAGATTTTTAATCACAGTTTCAATTTCAGTGCTTGTGATTGGTCTGTTCATATTTTCTATTTCTTCCTGATTCAGTCTTGGCAGGTTGTGCATTTCTAAGAATTTGTCCATTTCTTCCAGATTGTCCATTTTATTGGCATAGAGTTGCTTGTAGTAATCTCTCATGATCTCTTTTATTTCTGCAGTGTCAGTTGTTACCTCTCCTTTTTCATTTCTAATTCTATTGATTTGAGTCTTCTCCCTTTTTTTCTTGATGAGTCTGGCTAGTGGTTTATCAATTTTGTTTATCTTCTCGAAGAACCAGCTTTTAGTTTTATTGATCTTTGCTATTGTTTCCTTCATTTCTTTTTCATTTATCTCTGATCTGATTTTTATGATTTCTTTCCTTCTGCTAGCTTTGGGGTTTTTTTGTTCTTCTTTCTCTAATTGCTTGAGGTGCAAGATTAGGTTGTTTATTCTAGATGTTTCCTGCTTCTTAAGGTGGGCTTGTATTGCTATAAACTTCCCCCTTAGAACTGCTTTTGCTGCATCCCACAGGTTTTGGGTCGTTGTGTCTCCATTGTCATTTGTTTCTAGGTATTTTTTGATTTCCTCTTTGATTTCTTCAGTGATCACTTCATTATTAAGTGGTGTATTGTTTAGCCTCCATGTGTTTGTATTTTTTACAGATCTTTTCCTGTAATTGATATCTAGTCTCATGGCGTTGTGGTCAGAAAAGATACTTGATACAATTTCAATTTTCTTAAATTTACCAAGGCTTGATTTGTGACCCAAGATATGATCTATCCTGGAGAATGTTCCATGAGCACTTGAGAAAAATGTGTATTCTGTTGTTTTTGGATGGAGTGTCCTATAAATATCAATTAAGTCCATCTTGTTTAATGTATCATTTAAAGCTTGTGTTTCCTTATTTATTTTCATTTTGGATGATCTGTCCATGGGTGAAAGTGGGGTGTTTAAGTCCCCTACTATGAATGTGTTACTGTCGATTTCCCCTTTTATGGCTGTTAGTATTTGCCTTATGTATTGAGGTGCTCCTATGTTGGGTGCATAAATATTTACAATTGTTATATCTTCTTCATGGATCGATCCCTTGATCATTTTGTAGTGTCCTTCTTTGTCTCTTCTAATAGTCCTTATTTTAAAGTCTATTTTGTCTGATATGAGAATTGCTACTCCAGCTTTCTTTTGGTTTCCATTTTCATGGAATATCTTTTTCCATCCCCTTACTTTCAGTCTGTATGTGTCTCTAGGTCTGAAGTGGGTCTCTTGTAGACAGCATATATAAGGGTCTTGTTTTTGTATCCATTCAGCTAATCTGTGTCTTTTGGTGGGAGCATTTAGTCCATTTACATTTAAGGTAATTATCGATATGTATGTTCCTATTCCCATTTTCTAAATTGTTTTGGGTTCGTTATTATAGGTCTTTTCCTTCTCTTGTGTTTCTTGCCTAGAGAAGATCCTTTAGTATTTGTTGTAAAGCTGGTTTGGTGGTGCTGAACTCTCTCAGCTTTTGCTTGTCTGTAAAGGTTTTAATTTCTCCATCAAATCTGAATGAGATCCTTGCTGGGTAGAGTAGTCTTGGTTGCAGGTTTTTCTCCTTCATCACTTTCAGTATGTCCTGACACTCCCTTCTGGCTTGTAGGGTTTCTGCTGAGAGATCAGCTGTTAACCTTATGGGGATTCCCTTATGTGTTATTTGTTGTTTTTCCCTTGCTGCTTTTAATATGCTTTCTTTGTATTTAATTTTTGACAGTTTGATTAATATGTGTCTTGGCATATTTCTCCTTGTATTTATCCTGTATGGGACTCTCTGTGCTTCCTGGACTTGATTAACTATTTCCTTTCCCATATTAGGGAAGTTTTCAACTACAATCTCTTCAAATATTTTCTCAGTCCCTTTCTTTTTCTCTTCTTCTTCTGGAACCCCTATAATTCGAATGTTGGTGCATTTAATGTTGTCCCAGAGGTCTCTGAGACTGTCCTCAGTTCTTTTCATTCTTTTTTCTTTATTCTGCTCTGCAGTAGTTATTTCCACTATTTTATCTTCCAGGTCACTTATCTGTTCTTCTGCCTCAGTTATTCTGCTATTGATCCCATCTAGAGTATTTTTAATTTAATTTATTGTGTTGTTCATCATTGCTTGTTTCATCTTTAGTTCTTCTAGGTCCTTGTTAACTGATTCTTGCATTTTGTCCATTCTATTGTCCATTCTATCTCCAAGATTTCGGATCAACCTTACTATCATTATTCTGAATTCTTTTTCAGGTAGACTGCCTATTTCCTCTTCATTTGTTAGGTCTGGTGCATTTTTATCTTGCTCCTTTATCTGCTGTGTGTTTTTCTATCTTCTCATTTTGCTTATCTTACTGTGTTTGGGTCTCCTTTTTACAGGCTGCAGGTTCGTAGTTCCTCCTGTTTTTGATGTCTGTCTCCAGTGGCTAAGGTTGGTTCAGTGGGTTGTGTAGGCTTCCTGGTGGAGGGGACTAGTGCCTGTGTTGTGGTGGATGAGGCTGGATCTTGTCTCTCTAGTGGGCAGGTTCACGTCTGGTGGTGTTTTGGGGTGTCTGTGGCCTTATTATGATTTTAGGCAGCCTCTCTGCTAATGGGTGGGGTTGTGTTCCTGTTTTGCTAGTTGTTTGGCACAGGTTGTCCAGCACTGTGGCTTGCTGGTCGTTGAGTGAAGCTGGGTGCTGGTGTTAAGATGGAGGTCTCTGGGAGATTTTCGCCATTTGATACTATGTGGAGCTGGGAGGTCTCTTGTTGACCAGTGTCCTGAAGTTGGCTCTCCTACCTCAGAGGCAGAGCCCTGACTCCTGGCTGGAGCACCAAGAGCCTTTCATCCACACGGCTCAGAATAAAAGGGAGAAAAAGTAGAGGGAATTAGTAGAAGTATGAGGAAAGAAAGAAGGAAATGAGGGAAGGAAGGAGGGAAGGAGGGAAGGAAGGAAGGAAGAAAGAAAGAAGCAAAGAAGGAAAGAAGGCAAGAAGGAAAGAAAGGAGGGAGGGAGGGAGGGAGGAAGGAAGGAAGGAGGGAAAGAAGGAAAAACAGAAAGAAAGAAGATACAGTAAAAATAAAATAAAGTATAATAAAGTTATTGAATTAAAAAATTCTTATTTCGAAAAAAAAAAGGGACGGATAGAACCTTAGGACAAATGTTGGAAGCAAAGCTATACAGACAAAATCTTACACAGAGGCGTACACATACACCCTCACTAAAAGAGGTAAAGGGGGAAAAATCATAAATCTTGCTGTCAGAGACCACCTCCTTAATTTGGGATGATTCGTTGTCTAAAGGAGGGAAGGAAGGAATGAAGGGAGGAAAGAAAGAAAGAAAGAAAGAAAGAAAGAAAGAAAGAAAGAAAGAAAGAAAGAAAGAAAGAAAGAAAGAAAGAAAGGACGAAGGTAAAGTATAATAACGTTCTTAAAATTAAAATTGATTATTAAGAAAAAAATTTTAAGAAAAAACCATGGACGGATAGAACCCTAGGACAAATGGTGGAAGCAAGACTATACAGACAAGATTTCACACAGAAGCATACACATACGCATTCACAAAAAGAGGAATAGGGAAAAAAATCATAGATCTTGCTCCCAAAGTCCACCTCCTTAATTTGGGATGATTGGCTGTCTATTCATGTATTCCACAGATGCAGGGTACATCAAGTTAATTGTGGAGCTTTAATCCGCTGCTTCTGAGGCTGGTGGGAGAGATTTCCCTTTCTCTTCTTTGTTCTCACAGCTCACAGGGGCTCAGCTTTGGATTTGGCCCTGCCTCTGCATGTAGGTCGCTGGAGGGCGTCTGTTTTTTGCTCAGACAGGACGGGGTTAAAGGAGCCGCTGATTCGGGGGCTCTGGCGTACTGAGGCCGGTGGGGAGGGAGGGGCACGGAATGCGGGGCGGGCCTGCGGCGGCAAAGTCCGGCGTGACCCTGCACCAGCCCGAGGCCCGCCGTGCGCTCTCCCGGGGAAGTCGTCCCCGGATCCTGGGAACCCGGCAGTGGCGGGCTACACAGGCTCCGCGGAAGAGGGGCATGGAGAGCGACCTGCGCTCACACACAGGCCCCTTGGTGGCGGCAGCAGCAGCCCCAACGTCTCCCGCCCGCCTCTGTGGTCCGCGCCTCCAGCCGCGGCTTGCGCCCGTCTCCGGTGTCCGCGCCCTCAGCCGCGGCTCTCACCCGTCTCTGAGGTCCGCGCTTTCAGCCGCGGCTCGCGCCCGTCTCTAGGGTCCGCGCTTTCAGCCGCGGCTCGCGCCCGTCTCTGGAGTTCCTTTAAGCAGCGTTCTTAAACCCCTCTCCTCGTGCACCAGGAAACAAAGAGGGAAGAAAAAGTCTCTTGCCTCTTCGGCAGGTGCAGACTTTTCCCCGGACTCCCTCCCGGCTAGCTGTGGTGCACTAACCCCTTCAGGGTATGTTCAAGCCGCCAACCCCAGTCCTCTCCCTGCGCTCCGTCCGAAACCGAAACCCGAGCCTCAGAGCCTCAGCTCGCAGCCCCGCCCGCCCCGGCGGGTGAGCAGACAAGCCTCTCGGGCTGGTGAGTGCCGGTCGGCACCGATCCTCTGTGCGGGAATCTCCCCGCTTTGCCCTCCGCACCCGTTGCTGTGCACTCCTCCGCGGCTCCGAAGCTCCCCCCTCCGCCCCCCGCAGTCTCCGCCCTTGAAGGGGCTTCCTAGTGTGTGGAAACTTTTCGTCCTTCACAGCTCCCTCCCACTGGTGCAGGTGCCGTCCCTATCCTTTTGTCTCTGTTTATTCTTTTTTTCTTTTGCCCTACCCAGGTACGTGGGGAGTTTCTTGCCTTTTGGGAGGTCTGAGGTCTTCTGCCAGCCTTCAGTAGGTGTTCTGTAGGAGTTGTTCCACGTGTAGATGTATTTCTGGTGTATCTGTGGGGAGGAAGGCGATCTCCGCGTCTTACTCTTCCGCCATCTTCCTGCTGTCTCCCTGAAACATTGATTCTTATGATGGGGAACAAAGCTTGACTTCTGATCCTAGAATTACAGTCCCATAATTTAGACCTCTTCAATATGATAATTTTATGGTAACTCTGCAAGCTACTACTTAAACTTTCTGCTTAGCTATTTCACAGATATTTAATGTCAATTTACTCATCATTTGAAAAACATTATATATATTCTAGCCACAGCTAAATGCATCTGCTCTGCTTGCATATGCAATGTGGTATGTACAACTAATTGAATATCTAAGCACTTTCCTTGATCCAATTAGGCTTTTCTGTTTTATTCATAGGTACAGATTGTTGCAAGCACTAAAATTGCTTCCATGAGAAAATGTTTGCCTCTAAAAACCTGGATTAGCTAATTACTTGGCACTTAGAGACAACTTCATCCATACCCTGGTTAACTCTCAATTTAAAAATACTGAAACAATGATTTAAAATAAAAAAATATGGCTTTACTCTGTGTTCTATGTGTCATAAGATAAAATAAAAGAATTCCATATGGAGTGGGATAGTTTCTCTAAATTTCGAATTACCATATAATTGTATGGTCATTTTAGTTATAAACCTTTTGAAGAGTCTATTGCCTTATGCTCCATATTTTTGTCCTTTGAAAAATGTACATGCCATAAAATGCACCGATTTTGATTGTACAGTTCAATGTATTCTGACAACTCTGCACATTCATGTACCCACCACCACAATTGAGTTATAGAATATTTTCCATCAAACAAAGTGTGTAGTTCCCTTACACCTCTTTGTAGTAGCTCTTCCCTATTCCTGTCCCAGGCAACTAGTGATCTGCTTTCTCTCACTATAGATTAGTTTTGTCTATTCTAGAGTTTTATATAAATGGAATCATACAGTAATTATAGATTTGTGATTGCGTGATAGTTAAAGAACTTATTAGCACCAAATTGAACTCTGCAGTAATGTTTACAAAGCGAAATTACTCTTGAGGTTTAGTAATAATGTGAAATCCTAATAGCTGAGGATGTTTGACACTTTAAATTTCATTTTTTAAGCAGTGTGTGGAATTCTAGTACCCCTACTCTATAACAAAGACTGAGGATTTCATGTAAAGTACACGTCTATCCAAATTTCCAAACTGTGTGACCCTTCAAGGCCCTGCTTTGTTTCGAAGCTCTGTGGAATTAACACATCCACAATAAATAGCCCAGTAGCACTTCAAGGTACTAAAGGAAAAAAATTATTTTTATAGATCTTATGCCTGTTGTTACACTTAAGTATTAAATTTGAAAAGTTATGAATATAGTATGTATTCCAAGAAAAATGTTGATATGCTATGACTTTCCAAGGACTATCCCACAAATTAATTTAAATTTTAATATAAGAAAAAATATTATTAAATATAGATTCTATCATGGAATATGCAAGGGAGAATTATTGAGTATGAAATTTCTCAAAGGATTAATTGTGACCTGAAGAAGAAAGAATAAATCTTAGACATTGTTGAGGTCTGTGGAATAGACTCTCTCTATCTCTTTTTTTTTCTTTTCCAGTAAATGCATTAAGGATATCATGACTGGTAATAGATATGCTATGCATATTTATTTGTTCTTATAAAATAGAGTCTCTCTTCAAAAGCACCTATTTTTTTCTTGAATCAACGAAAGTATTAGAATATATTGGCAACCTTTAAAATCAAAATATCTTGAAGCACTTAAATCATCTTCTGTAGTTAGAAGCACATTATTATTCTAAGTAAAAAGGCAATTATTCAACTCAACTAATTCAACTTTGCTTTCCTAGAGCAAATAGCTTTAAGATCTTAATTCTATGTGTTTCATGAAATTAAGATCTGCTCAACATCACTAATCATGAGAGAAATGCAAATCAAAACTACAATGAGATATCATCTCACACCAGTCAGAATGGCCATCATCAAAAAATCTAGAAACAATAAATGCTGGAGAGGGTGTGGAGAAAAGGGAACCCTCTTACACTGTTGGTGGGAATGTAAATTGATACAGCCACTGTGGAGAACAGTATGGAGGTTCCTTAAAAAGCTACAAATAGAACTACCATATGACCCAGCAATCCCACTACTGGGCATATACCCTGAGAAAACCATAATTCAAAAAGAGTCATGTACCAAAATGTTCATTGCAGCTCTATTTACAATAGCCCAGAGATGGAAACAACCTAAGTGTCCATCATCGGATGAATGGATAAAGAAGATGTGGCACATATATACAATGGAATATTACTCAGCCATAAAAAGAGACGAAATTGAGCTATTTGTAATGAGGTGGATAGACCTAGAGTCTGTCATACAGAGTGAAGTAAGTCAGAAAGAGAGAGACAAATACCGTATGCTAACACATATATATGGAATTAAAAAAAAAAATGTCATGAAAAACCTAGGGGTGAAACAGGAATAAAGACACAGACCTACTAGAGAATGGACTTGAGGCTATGGGGAGGGGGAAGGGTAAACGGTGACAAAGTGATAAAGAGGCATGGACATATATACACTACCAAACGTAAGGTAGATAGCTAGTGGGAAGCAGCCGCATAGCACAGGGAGATCAGCTCGGTGCTTTGTGACCGCCTGGAGGGGTGGGATAGGGAGGGTGGGAGGGAGGGAGACGCAAGCGGGAAGAGATATGGGAATGTATGTATATATATAACTGATTCATTTTGTTGTGAAGCTGAAACTAACATACCATTGTAAAGCAATTATACTCCAATAAAGATGTTAAAAAAAAGATCTTAATTCTAATTTACTGAGGAATTTGTTTAATATTTCTCAATCCTTGCCGCACATTAGAATCACTGGGGTAGCTTTTAGAAAATACTGGTACCCAGGCCCCACAGCCAGATATTCTGATTTATGGCTCTGGGTTAGACCTAGGCATTGATTATTTTTAAAAAGCTCCTTAGGTGATTCAAATGTGTAGCCAAAGTTGAGAATCAATGGCCTAGATGATCTTTAGCTCCCCTAAAGTTTTGTGATCCCAAGTTTGTTCTTCTGTGAGTTAGGAAAAATATTTTAATATCTTATATATTAAAAAAACTTGGAGGAGGCAGAGGCAAGAGAGAGTACACTTGGAACTTGCCTTCATAACACTGCCTTTGTGCCTACAGCAGTGACCCTCAACTTTGGCTGCACATTGGAGTTTCTTGGGTGCCTTAAAAGATACTGCTAGTCCCTTGGTCATGCTAATATGTAGCCACAGTTGAGAAATCACTGATCTAGTCACTAGAACCAACCCCAATGGTCTTTCTTTTGTCACTCTTGTGGATTTAGAACAAAACTTAGATGAAGTAATTCATACCTCTCCATTCCTCAGATCTCTATTTTTATAATATTATAGGAAGTCAGAAGACTTGGACCCACCTGAGCTTTGACAATTATTTAACCTTTCTGAGACTTAGTTTCTTCATTTTTTTTTTACATCAGAAAGAAGAAATAATCTTGATGTGGTAGAAAATGCAAAATATTTCCTAAAATGCTGCTGAAATATTTAGTATTAATTATCAGATGATATTTTAGAATAATTTAGAAAATAATTAGAAGAAAAAACAATTTAAGAGGCATTATGTTTTCTGGAAGTACTAAGTATGTACTGATGCCTCTCAAGGGCCATGGTTCCAGCTCTGGCTCCATCATTTGCCTTAGCCATGAACCATTCACTTAACCTCTCTGGACTTCTGCTTTAAGGGTTAAAGTAATAACCTATTCTGACTCCTGCAGAAGTTCGTTCTTAACATTAAATTCACTTATATATGAGAAAGTGTATCTGTATATCTATGTTAATATTATTACTATCAAACAAAACTTGAACATTCTAAAAACTGTTGTTCTCTACGTCTTCCTATCCAAAGGTACCTATCTGAATATTTACTTAAAAAGAGAAAACTTCTTGATTGTCTTAAAATTGCTGCTGCTGAATTCCATTCCACAATGGACACATTTAATTTAGTATACACCTGCTCAGAAAAAGTATAATCAGTAAAAAATAATTTAAGCTTACTGCTCTTAAAAAAGTATACTGGACTCTTTCATCTAATATCATCCCTGTGATTATCTATATCAATCATTCTCCCATGGAAGAAGAGCTGTTTTTTTGATGTCAATTTGTTCAATTGCTACTACAAATCTGCCACTGCTGTGAATTAAACTTATTTTCTTTACTAAGCATTACAAAAGTCATGATTACTTTAGCCATCATTTATCTGTTCAGTCATGGAACCCCTAAAGGCACATTAAAATGATAGATGTTTAAATCTCCATACTTCCTTTAAGATCAATTTTTTATGCATATAGTTTAAAAAATAAGTTTATAATGTCTAAGAAGACTGAATCTAGAGATGTTTGTTAGAGTGTCATGAAGAATTGTCATATAATAAGTCAGACATGCCTAAGGATAATGGTTTACAAATTTGCAAAGTCCAGTTATTATAAATTTTCAGGGCACCAATATGCTTTGATTTTTCAAAATATGGCCATTGATATAAGACAAATTATCAGAAATCTTTCCAAAGTAAAATATAAGCAACAAAAGAGGGATAAAATAGGACCAGATAGACTCTGCCCACTGAGAACAGGGAAAGTGGCAATGCACTTTTTTTTCCCACATACTTAATTTTACTTTTTTATAGAGCAGGTACTTATTATTTATCTATTTTATAAATATTAGTGTATATATCAATCCCAGTCTCCCAGTTCATCCCACCACCAGCACTCCCCAGCTTTCCCCACTTGGTTTCCACACGTTTGTTCTCTACATCTGTGTCTCTATTTCTGCCTTGCAAACAGGTTCATCTGTACCATTTTTTTAGATTCCACATATATGTGTTAATATACGATATTTGTTTTTCTCTTTCTGACTTACTTCACTATGTATAACAGTTTCTAGGTCCATCTACATCTCTAAAAATGACCCAATTTCGTTCCTTTTCATGGTTGAGTAATATTCCATTATGTGTATGTACCATATCTTCTTTATCCATTCGTTTGTTGATGGGCATTTAGGTTGATTGCCTGACCTGGCTATTGTAAATAGTGCTGCAATGAACATTGAGGTGCATGTGTCTTTTTGAATTATGGTTTTCTCTGGGTATATGCCCAATAGTGGGATTGCTGGGTCTTAGGGTAATTCTATTTTTAGTTTTTTAAGGAACCTCCATACTGTTCTCCATAGTGGCTGTATCAATTTACATTCCCACCAACAGTGCAAGAGGGCTCCCTTTTCTCCACACCCTCTCTAGCATTTGTTCTTTCTAGATTTTCTGATGATGTCCATTCTAACTGGTGTGAGGAGATACCTCATTGTAGTTTTGATTTGCATTTCTCTAATAACTAGTGATGTTGAACAGCTTTTCATGTGCCTCTTGGCCACCTGTATGTCTTATCTGGAGAGATGTTTATTTAGGTCTTCTGCCCAGTTTTTGATTGGGCTGTTTGTTTATTTTGATATTGAGCTGCATGAGCTGTTTATATATTTTGGAGATTAATCCTTCGTCCATTGATTTGTTTGCAAATATTTTCTCCCATTCTGAGGGTTGTATTTCTGTCTTGTTGGTAGTTTCCTATGCTGTGCACAAGCTTTTAAGTTTCATTAGGTCCCTTTTGTTTATTTTTGTTTTTATTTCCATTTCTCTAGGAGGGGAGTCAAAAAAGATCTTGCTGTGATTTATGTCAGAGTGTTCTCCCTATGTTTTCCTCTAAGAGTTTTATGGTCTTACATTTAGGTCTTTAATCCATTTTGAGTTTATTTTTGTGTATGGTGTTAGGGAGCGTTCTAATTTTATTCTTTTACATGTAGCTGTCCAGTTTTCCCAGCAACGCTTATTGAAAAGACTGTCTTTTCTCCATTGTATATCCTTGTCTCCTTTGTCATAGATTAGTTGACCATAAGTGTGTGGGTTTATCTGTGGGCTTCCTATCTTGTTCCATTGATCTATATTTCTGTTTTTGTGCAAGTACCATATTGTCTTGATTACTGTAGCTTTGTAGTATAGTACGAAGTCAGGGAGTCTGATTCCTCCAGCTCCATTTTCTTCCCTCAAGATTGCTTTGGCTATTCAGGATCTTTTGTGTTTCCATACAAATTTTAAGATTTTTTGTTCTAGTTCTGTAAAAAATGCCATTAGTAATTTGATAGGGATTGCATTGAATCTGTAGATTGCTTTGGGTAGTATAGTCATTTTCACAGTATTGATTCTTCCAATCCGTGGTATATCTCTCCATCTGTTTGTGTCATCTTTGATTTTTTCATCAGTGTCTTATAGTTTTCTGGTACAGGTCTTTTACCTCCTTAGGTAGGTTTATTCCTAGGTATTTTATTCTTTTTGTTGCATTGGTGAATGCAATTGTTTCCTTAATTTCTCTTTCTGATCTTTCATTGTTAGTGTATAGGAATGCAAGTGATTTCTGTGCATTAATTTTGTATCCTGCAAATTTACCAAATTCATTGATTAGCTCTATTAGTTTTCTGGTGGCATCCTTAGGATTTTCTACGTACAGTGTCATGTCATCTTCAAACAGTGATAGTTTTACTTCTTCTTTTCCAGTTTGTATTCCTTTTATTTCTTTTTCTTCTCTGATTGCCATGGCTAGGACTTCCAAAACTATGTTGAATAATATTGGTGACAGCAGACATCCTTGTCTTGTTCCTGATCTCAGAGGAAATGCTTTCAGTTTTTCACTATTCAGAATGATGTTTGCCGTGGGTTTGTTGTATATGGTCTTTATTATTTTGAGGTGGTTCCCTCTATGCCCATTTTCTGGAGAGTTTTTAGCATTAATGGGTGTTGAATTTTGTCAAAAGCTTTTTCTGCATCTGTTGAGATGATTATATGCTTTTTATTGTTCAATTTGTTAATATGGTGTATCACATTGATTGATTTGCATATATTGAAGAATCCTTGCATCCTTGAGATAAATCCCACTTGATCATGGTGTATGATCCTTTTGCTGTGTTTTTGGATTCTGTTTGCTAGTATTTTGTTAAGGATTTTTACATCTATTTTCATCAGTGATATTGGTCTGTAATATTCTTTGTTTGTAGTATCTTTGTCTGGTTTTGGTATCAGGGTGATTTTGGACTCATAGAATGATTTTGGGAGTGTTCCTTACTCCGCAGTTTTTTGGAAGAGTTTGAGAAGGATGGCTGTTAGCTCTTCTCTAAATATTTGATAAAATTCACCTGTGAAGCCATCTGATTCTGGACGTTTGTTTGTTGGAAGATTTTTAATCACAGTTTCAATTTCATTAGTTGTGAGTGGTCTGTTCATATTTTCTATTTTTTCCTGGTTTGGTCTTGGAAGGTTATACCTTTCTAAGAATTTGTCCATTTCTTCCAGGTTGTCCATTTTACTGGCATAGCATTGCTTGTAGTAGTCTCTTATAATGCTTTGTATTTCTGCGGTGTCTGTCATAACCTCTCCTTTTTCATTTCTAATTTTATTTATTTGAGTCTTCTCCCTCTTTTTCTTGATGAGTTTGGATAAAAGTTTATCAATTTTGTTTATCTTCTCAAAGAACTGGCTTTTAGTTTTATTGATTTTTGGTATTGTTTTCTTTGTTTTTACTTCATTTATTTCTGCACTGATCTTTATGATTTCTTTCTTTCTACTAATTTTGGGTTTTGTTTGTTTTTCTTTCTCTAGTTGTTTTAAGTGTAAGGTTAGATTGTTTGAGTTTTTTCTTGAGGTAGGCTTGTATAGCTATAAACTTCCCTCTTAGAACTGCTTTTGCTGCATACCATAGGTTTTGGATCATTGTGTTTTCATTGTCATTTGTCTCTAGGTATTTTTTGATTACCTTTGATTTCTTCAGTGATCTCTTGGTTATTTAGTAACGTATTGTTTAGCCTCCATGTGTTTGTGTTTTTTACTCTTTTTTCCCTGTAATTGATTTCTAATCTCATAGTGTTGTGGTCGGAAAAGATGCTTGATATGATTGCAATTTTCGTAAATTTACCGAGGCTTGATTTGTGACCCAAGATGTAATTTACCCTGGAGAATGTTCTGTGTGCACTTGAGAAGAAAGTGGAATCTGCTGTTTTCGGATGGCATTCCCTATAAAAATCAATTAAATCTATCTGGTCTATTTTGTCATTTAAAGCATGTGTTTCCTTAGTAATTTCCTGTCTGGATGATCTGTCCATTGGTGTAAGTGAGGTTTTAGAGTCCTGCCATTTTCATCGTGTTACTGTTGATTTCCTCTTTTAGAGCTGTTAGCATTTGCCTTATGTAGTGAGGTGCTCCTATGTTGGCTACATTTATAGTTATAATTGTTATAACTTCTTCTTGGATTGATCCCTTGATCATTATGTAGTGTCCTTCCTTGTCTCTTGTAACATTCTTTATTTTAAAGTCTACTTTATTTGATATGAGTATTGCTACTCCAGCTTTCTTTTGACTTCCATTTTCATGGAATATCCTTTTCCATCCCCTCACTTTCAGTCTGTATGTCTCCCTAGGTTTGAAGTGGGTGTCTTGTAGACAGCATATATATGGGTCTTGTTTTTGTATCCATTCAGCAAGCCTGTGTCTTTTGGTTGGAGCATTTAATCCAATCACATTTAAGTTAATTATAGATATGTATGTTCCTAGTACCATTTTCTTAATTGTTTTGGGTTTGTTTTTGTAGGTCTTTTTTTCTCGTGTGTTTCCCACTTAGAGAAGTTCCTTTAGCATTTGTTGTAGAGCTGGTTTGTTGGTGCTGAATTCTCTTAGCTTTTGCTTGTCTGTAAGGCTTTTAATTACTCCGTTGAATCTGAATGAGATCCTTGCCGGGTACAGTAATCTTGGTTGTAGGTTCTTCCCTTTCATCACTTTAAATATGTCATGCCATTCCCTTCTGGCTTGTAGAGTTTCTGCTGAGAAATCAGCTGTTAACCTTATGGGAGTTCCCTTGTATATTATTTGTTATTTTCCCTTGTTGTTTTTAATAGTTTTTCTTTGTTTTTAACTTTTGTCAATGTGATTACTATGTGTCTTGGTGTGTTTCACCTTGGGTTTATCCTGCCTGGAACTCTCTGTGCTTCCTGGACTTGGGTGGCTATTTCTTTCCCATGTTAGGGAAGTTTTCGTCTATAGTCTCTTCAAATATTTTCTTGGGTCCTTTCTCTCTCTTTTCTCCTTCTGGGACCCCTATAATGTGAAAGTTGGTGTGTTTAATGTTGTCCCAAAGGTCTCTTAGGCTGTCTTCATTTCTTTTCATTCTTTTTTCTTTATTCTGTTTCATGGCAGTGAATTCCACCATTCTGTCTTCTGGGTCACTTATCCGTTCTTCTACTTCAGTTATTCTGGCATTGATTCCTTCTGGTGTATTTTTCATTTCAATTATTGTATTGTTCATCTCTGTTTATTTGTTCTTTAATTCTTCTAGGTGTTTGTTCTTTAATTTTTCTAGGTCTTTGTTAAACATTTCTTGCATCTTCTCGATCTTTGCCTCCATTCTTTTTCCGAGGTGCTGGATCATCTTCACTACCATTATTCTGAGTTCTTTTTCTGGAAAGTTGCCTATCTCCACTTCATTTAGGTGTTTTTCTGGGGTTTTATCTTGTTCCTTCATCTGGTACATAGTCCTCTGCCTTTTCACTTTGTCTATCTTTCTGTGAATATGGTTTTTGTTCTACAGCCTGCAGAATTGTAGTTCTTCTGGCAATGCCCTTCTTAAACAGTATTGTGTAACTTGCTTCTTTTATTTTAAAGCAATGCTGAATATGAGGCAGATATTAATCATTCCATATCTAATACAATGTGTGGAACATAGAAAGCCAGCTGATAAAAGGAGTGATAATAAAGTAGGTTATATTACCGTGTTTCATGCACTTTAGACACTTTTTATTTTCTAAGTGTCTGCAGAACAATCATAGAGGACCTGGAGGTGATGGAGGGGAATAGACTAGTCTATGTGAACTAATGCAAAACAAATTGTAAGATTAATAGTCATCTGATGGTTATTTTCTGGAGGGTCAGTTTGTTAGATACAGAGGGAGTCTAGATGAGGTTGGTAGACTCATTAATGATGGGACTGTTAATCAAGATGTTTCAGGAAAGGTGAGCATGTTTCATTTTGTATAAGAAAGCAGCTGAATGACAAAAGTACAGAGGCCATACCCATTTTGGAATTGTAGCCAGTGGAAATAATGTAGACCAATCCAGCTGAGGCAAAAGATATAAACAAGTATCTTAACGTGCTATTTCCAAGTTCTCCATGTATGTATAATAGTATACAATTTGATGCTCACTAGGTTCATTTATTTTCTTATGATGTCATTTTCATCCACTCATTGAAAGCTGCTTTATTTCCATTAGATATATTTCTCAAAGTATGATCTACAAAAATATGAATAAGAGTTATCTGGGGGGAACATGATCAAAGTATAATTTTGATTCAGGTGGTTGCTGGATCCACAACAAGAAATGTCTATCTCTTTGATTCCTCTTTGCCATGATGCCACTTCATAATAAACTTTTTCTCTTGCTAGCAATTGATAGTGAGAAAGATCATTTATAAGCAAACTGTGACATTGGACACAGGAAAAGAACATAAATCATGGCAATTATCTTGTATTCCAATAAAATAAAGTTAAAATGAGGCCAAATTAAAAGACATAATTTAGCTTCAGATATAAAGTTTGTGCTAGGAAAGTTTTGCTATTTTTAGGAAATGAACTTATTTATGTCTGAAACTGAAGAAGAAAAACAAACATCTGTGTTTCCTACTGTACACACTGATCTAGTTTTAAAAACTTTAAGTACATTGGTGTGTCTTATAACAGAATTATCTTTCTTGGTGTGTTTCAGTCCTCATTCTCCACTACCTGTATGTCTTTATGTTATTTGTATGAAAATTTTCTATTTATTCACCTATTGGCTGCTCAATTTAGTTTATTGGAAAACACCTCTGTGTGAAACTGCAGGTATAGAGACATAAATCAGGGATGGAAAGAATTCAATAGATCATCCATTCCATTTCTAAATAATCAATAATGTTTCCATATAATGCACTTCTGAGAATTTTTCCTACCCAATATTTAATTTCATAAGTAATGATCTATTAATTTGTAATTCCAACTAAAATCATGTTTTATTTTCTGTATTTAGAAAAATTGCTTTTCTTTCCTCCTTTCTTAGTTTTCTTTCCTAACAACATTGCAATGCCCTTAATTCTATTTACCCTGGAGTTACAAGCAATTGTGTGGTCTGACATCACAGCCACTGAACTTACCCATGTTAGCAGCCTTTCCCAATTCTGTCTCTGTATCTATTTACTCAAGGGACACAGGTCTCATAGGTAAAAATCAATATCAGAAATGAAGCAAAACAAAGTTGCACAATATATGCATGGGGATACTTGCACTCGTGGTAGTGACTACAAGGTGGGGCTACTTTCTCCCTCATGCAATGCTGGACTACAGATTCAAAGATCCTTGAAATACTTTTTCTAGTTTTTACCTAAATCTCACAGAGCCCTAAATAAGAATGATATAATTACTAGTCATTTTATTTACTTAGGTCAGTGGGTCTCAAAGTTTTAGAGTTCAAAAAATCACCTGAGAGTCTTGGTAACCTGTAGATTTGATAGGTCAGAGGTAATGTGCAGGAAACTGCATTGTAAACAGGTACCTCAGAATCTTTGATGATGGATGCCTCTTGGACTCAGCTCTGAGAAGCACTGATTTAGGTTATGCCTATCCTGAGCAAATACTTTGTATGGAATTTCTATTTGAATGAACAAATCATATTCCCTTCTGTGGTACCTCAGTGCCACAGTGTAAAAAAACTGCCTTGAAGCAAAGCAACCGTTAAACTTTCAGAAAGTGACTCAGACTATATATTACTTTAGAGATTTTGTTTTTATTCTTTGAGAAAACTTTATTTTCTTCAAGTTTATTTTAGTTTTCTTGGACTTAAAGTATCTGTTCCAAGGTAATTCTGCTTCTTCAAAAAATTCATCCGGAACCATGAAATGAACTTGTAAGAACTGAACAAATTTCAACCAAATTTTAAAAATCTGATTTATTCCTCACAAAAAGTCATGAGAGTAACTATCAAGTTTTTCATTTCACAAATGGGTAAATGGAACTTCAGTATTACCAATTTCCCCAAGCTATACATTTAGTAAAGACAAATCCATGCTTCAGGTATATCCACTGTAGGCCATGACTCTTTTTCCACTGCATTATGAACTTGTGTACAAAGGCATAGTGGATAGCATATTTATAATCAGAGGCTGTAAGAAGGTGTGAATGACTTCTTGTTGGTATCCCATTTTTTTATTCTGGAAATGAAGGAATAATAAGACTTCAGTGAAATCAACCCAGTTGGAAGACATGTGGCACCATCCTTGTAACTACAACTATTTCTCTGAATTGGCAAAGGAGGTGTTAGAGAGACTTATGGTAAAAGATGAAGAGAAAGGAAGTCTGTGTAAGTGAATATGTTAACATCTAGCTCAAACATGGTTCCAATGACAGCATATTTATGGTCTCTAAAAAGGTTATGCATCATTTTACACGAGTTCTTTTTCTAACATTTTGCCTGTCTCTGAGAGAAAACCAATGAAAGACCACAGCAACTGTTTGTTATTGTCATCATCAAATGAAGATGAGCCAATCTTAGAAATCATTCCTAGTGCAATGTAGTGAGAAGCCAATATTTATCACCCAGAAAGGGAAGCAAAGGACCCAGCTATAGTTTGTTTGGGAATGTTTCCAGTAAGGTCTGTGATCAATTAAGTGGTTCCTCTTTTGGATTTTACTGAGATCAGACTTTGATGCTCACAACGTGGAACAGATGTATTAAAAGGGTTGGAAAAGGATCAGCATCATAAAGGCAGAATTACACCAAAAGGGAAATATAATTGTAGCCCCATAGCCTTTGTGGGACTGAGGGTTTCCTCATCAAATATGTAAAATCTTCAAATTACATTATTTCAGTAAAACCCTATTTGAGTCATTTATTTTTACTGGCATTTAGCTTTTTTTGTTTCCTGCCAGCTAACACAATATTCTGAGCTGAATACATAAATACAATAAAATTGACATCTGCCCAGCTGGGTTTACTCAAAATTTCTAAATCCTCAGTTTTTATTTTCTGGCACTAAAAGTACACAAAAATCTACCTCTGTGCATTCAAATGATCTCCTGGATAAGTTAGATCTAGTGTGTTAGAAATACGGGCTGAAAATCTTTTGGGAGGAATAGACTTATTTGATAAAGAAGCTCTTTTCACTTGAAATATTAGAAATAATTTCATAAACTCCCTCTATGGTCTAAAACAGTGATGTTCAATGAAATAGGCTCATTGTCTTTAATTTTTCTTGTTGGTATAGCTTTTCACACATATCATTCAAACAACAAAACTCTTTAGCACCTACAATGGGCAAAGAATTGTGCTAGGTACAAAGGAATAATGGTGAACAAGGCAGAATTGTTCCTGGTCCTCATAACGTTTATACACTGTCCTAGACAGCTTTTCAGAACTCTCCACAGCCATTAACTGCTCTCATCCTTTTATTGATGGTACATATTATGACAAGAGTCTTTTTCTGACATATATAGCTACTTACATATAGCTGATATTATGGCCAGAAAACAATAACCCTAGCATGCAACTTTCTTTGATGAGTTCATACGTAACTTAAGTCATAAGCAGTTGTTACACATGCCTAAAATTAAATTGTAATTACTATCATTTTAAATCTTAATCTGGAAACCTTGAGTACAAAGAGGTGAACCAGCCCCATGATCATAGTAAACTTTGTAGACGATTCATGCAATTTTTCCATAGCCTTTTCATGATTCTTGGCCCATAGTAAGCAGTCAGTGCACCCCTATTGCATGAATAGAAGACAGCATAATGCAATTGAAGGGACACCTGAGCAGAAGTAAGGAAATAGTTATTCTAGCTTTAATTCTATTGTTGTATCACCACGTGACGTTTGTGAAATTGTTTCCACTTCATGCACTTCAACTTCCTTAACTGTAAAACCACGACAGTGAACTTCATGAAATTTATTTCCTTCTAGCTCCACCAATATAGAACTATATAATACTGGGAATGTCATTTGGAAGAAGGTATTTCTCATTGCTTCCATAGCAGTCCGTATTCCTGTTGGCTGCTTATAACAAATGTTTCAAAAAGAGAGAGAGAAGGAAGGAAGGAAGGAAGGGGAGAGGAAAAGAGACATTAAGTGAAAATAAACTGGTCAAATAAATCCTACCTTAGCATATAGTTCATAAACTCCAAAAAAGTAAGAAATACATAGGGGTATATCTGTGCTAGTTTCTTGAAGGAATTTAAACTAAAGCTTAGAGCTAAATACTTCCAATTTGGCAAAACCAGGAATACTTTTATTTTCGTTAAGACTTTGGACCTCCAAAAACCTAATCAAACATTTTCACAATTTTTCATTATAGTAATAAAAAGGTTAAATTTTTATTTATGGTCATATTTGAACTGTCATATTTTGAGTCCCTCAGTAAGGAAAATGAGTGCCTTATAAATATTATTATTACTGTTCTCAAGCACTATGCTTGTTCCTGGAAACAAAGTAGAGTAATTTTTCCCTGTGGACTCAATAGATTATTAAAACTATTTTGGCTCTTTCCTGCATGCTTTAGAAAAATTCATATTCTCATCTGATGTTTGAGCAGAAATATATGTATTCCTAAGCCTTCACCTTTATTTTAATTTTGTAATAATCATATCCAGTTATGAATAAATATGGCTCTTTACTGAAAATTGAACTTCTTTTTTTTTTCTTTTAAAATGGAGATGCTGGAAGATTTGGCATCCTTACAATATTTCAGTTTAAGCATTGCAAAGATCTGCTCACATTGCAAAATATTTATAAAATGTTTTATCTAATGTAGCTGAATCCCAATAGTACAGAAAGCTTAAATCCTTTCTTTCTCTTCTTCCTTTTTTACTTGTATAGATAGTATACTCATTTTGGGCACCATTTGCTTTACTTTTTGAAATTCAACATTAGATATGTGTTTACAAGTGTTGTTGATTTAGATAAGTTTTCTTGAGACCTGTTTGTAATATTTGCAGGGGGTACCAGCTTCAAGTTGTTTTAAGGCTGCTAATGAGTGATTCTTAGGATTTTTGGCAGAATGAGAACAGTTATAAAAAGGAACAGCAAGGCTGTCTGTATAGCACGGTACCACTCTCCCAATTAACAGTACTTCACATTAAAACTTTTGCTCAGCTGAGCAGCTGACTATGCTAATTCTTCAGAGTTGTGTTAAGCCTTACTCATTTTTTTCCCCCTAAGCCTACTTGCCGGGAATAGAAAGAGAAAATTAAATTGTTCAAGGTTAGGGAAAATGAGATTACATGGCTGTTTCATTGGCATTGTCATTCAGTGTATTCTTGCATATTTTCATTTCTGAAGGTTTTGGTCCAGCTCTTTCATGATCTTGTACACACACACATATACCCATATAGAACTTCCATGCATATCTCTATCAATCTATCTATCTATCCACCTACGTTCTTATTCTCTGACTTATCTCCCTGCGTTTTAAGAACAAGGAATCTGTCTCTTTCTAGAACCTAGAATAGAGCTTGCTGCACAGTAGGTGCTTAGAAAATAGAGCTGATCCTCATTATTAACAGAGTCTGTATTTGCAAATACACTTCACTAAAATTTATTTGTACCCCCCAAATCAATACTTGTGGCATTTTCACAGTCATTTGTGGACATGCAGGGAGTGGTGAAATTTTGAGTTGCTGGTGTGCATGTTCCCAGCTGAGATCCACCAGACACTTTTCTGCCTTCTCTCAGCTCTAAGAAATGGCCATAAGATGGGGATAGTGGGGGCAGTGCAGTGTAGTATGAGCTCTGACTCGGGCCAGTTGAATGGGATTTAAATCTCAACTCTGGTACCTGTTAATGGTTGTCCTCAGGCAAGTCAGTTAACATGTATGAATGTCCTTTTCTCTTTTGTAAAATAAATAGAATCTGCTAGGAAGAATTGTATTTAGGCCTAAGAAAGAAAGAAAGATAGATAGATAGATGGATAGATAGATGTGTGTGTGTACAAGATCATGAAAAAGCTGGACAAAGATCTCCAGAAATGTGTATATATATATATATATATATATATATACACACACACACACACACACACACACACACATATACACACACACTCACACACATGCTTCCCCTAGGAATAAGGATTCAGTATTTGCTAATTTGGTGTTCACAGCAACTTTATAGAACTACTGTTAATAGAGATAATTGTAATTGTTGCATGAAGGAATGAATCACTGACCCAGAAACTGTAATTCATATTATTTATTTAATGACAAATTTACATGAATGGGTTCTAATTATTGCTCAATGATTTCCCAGAGAACGTAGGCAGAATAATGTCTACCCACCAAGGATGTCCACATTCTAATCTCTGGTAAATGTGTATATGTTAGGATACACGGCAAAAGAGGATTATGGTTGCAGACGTAGTTTAACTTACTCTTTAGCTGACTTTAAAATAAGAAGGTTAGGGACTTCGCTGGAGGTCCGGTAGGTATGACTCCGTGCTTCCACTGCAGGAGGCGCAGTTTCGATCCATAGTCAGGAAACTAAGATCCTGCATGCCAGCCATAAAAAAAAAAAAAAAAAAAAAAAAGAATAGGAAGTTTATTATGGATTATCCTGGTGCACCCAATGTAATCACAAGGATCCTTAAAAGTAGAAGAGGGCGGCAGAAGAGGGAGAACCAGAGATGGCAGTATGACAAAGACTCGGCCCAACCCTTCTGACTATGAAATTGCTAGAAGACCATGATTCAAGGAATGTGGGTGGCCTCTAGAAGCTGAGAGAGGCAAGGAAACAGATTCTCCCTTAGAGTTTCCAGGAAGGAATGCAATCCTACTGACATTTTGATTTTATGCCCATGAGATCTATTTCAGATTTCAGACCTCCAAAACTGTAAGATAATAAATTTGTGTTGTTTTAAACTAAGTAAATTTTTTACAGTAGTGATAGGGAACAAATACAGATGTCTTCAAATAATAGGTTGATATTTTTTGCTGTTGTTGATGTCATTTTTGTCAAAATGATAAAATTAACTAACACTAAAAAAGAGTCAAATGAGAACAACATTTTAGCTGAAAAAAAATTCCCCTTCAATATCATTTGTTATCAAGGAGTAGAAGAGTTTGGAGATGACAACACAAGTTGGGAACTTTACCAGGAGCAACTATTGAATGCAGACAATGATTTACCTTGATACCAATAAAAGCACAACACTCATTTAAGTCCTAGAGGGGGTTGCTCTCCTTTCAATGTGTCACATGGATCATACGTTTTTATAAAATTTCAAAAATAATATTATTAAAATAATAATATTAAGACACTAAAAAAGTGTCTCTCACATAATTTTCAGGGCCCAGAAAACCTAGATGCAACCGTGCTTGAATACCTTATTGGGAAATTTAGAGAGAGAGGGTGAGAGAGAGAGGGAGAGAGAGGGATTGACTCTGACCAAAAATATGTCAGGAAAATGAAACACCTGTGTCTCATGTACACCTGTGCATGTTTTCCTCTCAAAATTCATTTTCTATTGTGAGGGACGCATATGACAATGATATATGAGGAGTGAGATAGATATGGGGAACTTGTACCAAATACATAATTCATCTAATGTTGATCAATTAAGTACTTACTATGTGGCTAATCATTGTGACTACAAGAGAGATCTATGACTCACTCCAATTCACTAATAACTTACAGTCTAATTGGTAAGATAAAATGCACACAGACACATCATCATTAGTATGATCTAATATATAATTAAGCGCTAATATGTAAGGCACTGGAAATTAGAGAATAACATAATGCTTCAGCTTTAGCTGAACCAATAAGATGCACAAACACACACACACACACACACACAATTGAATACTGGCTACATAGAAGAGGTAAGATCCAGACTTCGTCTTAAGCGATGACTATTATATGATGTCTATTTAATTTACAGCAACTGCTCAAATAATGGCACAATAGATGAAAAACAAGTTGTCTTATGAATACTATAAGGAATATCTTGATTAGAAAAAGCAAAAATATCTGACAGGCTGAGTGCCTTACATCATTTATTTAATGTTATCTTTGTTACAACCCTCTGGGGTAGGTACTATTTACTACCCTTGTTTCCCTGATGGAGAAACTGAGACTTAGAATCATTTAACAGTTTTCCCAGGGTTGAAGATCTAGTATGTGACAAAGCTAGGACTGAAACTCAGGTCTGTCTGATACAATTCTGCTCTCACACGCTTGAGGAGTTGGGATATAGAGAGGAAATAAGATTGGGTATGTTTCAAACACTTAACGAAGACTTCATTCAGTTTGTAGGTAAGCGTACTTCCATATGAGTCATATCTTTGCATATATACACACCTAACCTTTGAGAAATTATTATTTCTTCAATAAATTAAACTAGCAATCTCCAGGAGGCTTCTGTATTTCTTTGACATAACTATGTAAATTGCTGATGTGCATGTTAACATCTAAAATCATTTGTCTGAATGTCATGGAAATGAAGTTAATGGTGTGATAAGCTTTGCTCTTGTTGTCACAAGGATAATATGGAGTACTTCAAAATATGTGATATGATAGGATAGTTATAATAACTGAAGTACTTTATAAGTCATCCTAAAAAGACGAATGTGCTTAGGGGTATTGCTTTTGAAAGAGGTAAAGGAATGTCAATCAGTGATAGTTAAAGCAAGTGGGCAGATGATTTGAATTGGAGTAATTTCACTGCATGTGAAACATAGTACATGACTAAGAGCCTATAAAAATATGAATTATTATTTAAGATTAATTCAGAAGAGTATACAAATTTTTATTAAGTTTGTTAATAATTGCAGAGATATTAACAGGTGATGGAATGGGCTATTAATCTCAGGTTGAAAATAAGTGGAAGGAAAATGTATTTTAACAACTGGAAGCTTTTCTAGGCTTTCCAATTTTTTCTTCACTATACTAAAAAAACTAATAATTACCTTCACAAATATGCAAATATCAATAGCATAATTATTGCAGAATTTAAAGAAGATGCAGTGGGATTTTGTAATATATTTGAAATATATAACTATGAACATGTGAAGTTTGATATGTGAAGCATTAGAGCTCATCAAATAAGTAAAAGAATGAAGTATATTAGATATGAGAGCTTGCATTCATCTTTGGGAGCACTAGTGTTATATATAAATGAAATAAGAAACTTGCTGTCAAGTTTCTGTATGTATGACCATGCAATAGGAAGCCATTTTGGAAAAACAAGTCCTGATAGTTGTTTAAGTCAATATATTTACCACCAAAATTAAACATGTACAAGCACTATGTTTAAGTAAGGTAACTGATGTGAACCATGAAGATTTGCTAATTTCAGAATATCTAAACAACAGTATTGTGTCTTGATTTTAGTACTGGAACACTTGTTGCCTAGTATAGCCACAGCTTCTACCTAGTGTGACCTTGTAAAATGGACTTCTCCATTCTACTAACCTCATTTCCTCATCTTTCAAGTGAGGTGGTTGATCAGATTTTTATCCAATGTATTTCTCACACTAAAATGCTAAGGTCCTTTGAATTGTTGACATTGCTGATACTAAGACATTCCACATTCTCAAGAAAATGATAAAATGCAGTGGTCTATATATGAAAAGTAAACTTGGACACATTTCTTCTGTGTTGGTAAAAGATGATACTTTCTCAGATGTTTAATATTAATAGAAATTATAAATTAATAATTGCAAGAAAGAATGAGGGAAAATAATAAACATTGTTAAGCAGTTCAAAATATTTGGTCTTGAGCTGCTATTATATGATAACACTTTATATAACTAAATAATTTTAGAGGAACACAGATTTTAAATGGTTCAGGATCACAGCAGTGCTTAGATGACAGGACCATAGTTATGGTTGCCAGCCTGGATCATATTAACACTATGAATGACCACAGTTAACACTAATATTGTAATATTAGAAATGGGTATCTTGTCAGGTATGATACATTTATTTAGGAAATATATGGGTGTATGGAATTGTGTCAGAAGTGGCAGGAGCCACCAGAAATTTACATGAAGTATGCAGTTCTTTAGTTTACTATCTATTACTTATTTTTAAATTTTACTAAGTGCTGACATTGTGTCTCATGAAAACCTTACTGTAATGGTATCTTGGCTCACACTATTGGTTAAGAGAAGTGTATTCCAACCTTGAAAGCTGCACCTAACTTAAGCTGTGTGCCCATTTAGGAACAACGTAGAATAAACCCAAGAAATAAATTGAAGCAAACTTACAAAATTGCAACTTCAAGGAAAATTCGACTTTGAAAACTAATCTAAATAGCACTTTTTCTGCATTGCTTTAAACTCCAGAAAAAAATATAACACTTTGTCTCTTTTAAACATGAGAGGAATTTTAAATAAATAGTCATGTAAACTACAAACTAGGAAATTTACAAATTTTAAGTATAAATTTCCCTTATACAGCACTGTTTCTTATATCTACATTAACAAAGGTCAAAAGAACTCTAAAAGTTTGTCTAACCATTATTTTGTGTTGTGTTAGACTTTACATTCCTTTTAAATTCATAAGGCCTCCTTCTCAACACCAAATTAAATTTTGTTTTACTTGAGTTGAAAATGTAAATATGTGATAACCACTACTTTACAAAAGGCATCTTACTGAGGAAAGACGCTTTTGGTAAAACCATATGAGTAGCTTACTTTATTTATGTAATTTACTGGAACATTCTTGTGGTCACCCCCTTTTTAATCAAAACGGTCTAGTTTTTTGGAGAATTTGGAAGTGTTCAGTTAATATGATTGAACTAACTTCTGAACATCTTGCTTCATTGAAATAGTCTAATATTAACAAGAGATCAAAGGTTTTGACTTTAATAATTTATACCTATAAAATTAAAAGAGATTTGACCATAGTAATAAGAAAATTGGCGGGTGTGTGTAGCTAGCGTGCAGTAATTGCACCTCTAGAGGATCACAAGTACCTGGTTTTACTACCAGAGTTGGAACTCATCATGACTTAAGAGGGTTTTTAAGAGTCATTACACAATGGTGCATTGGTCGATATAGTTATATGATTGCTTGAAGCTGTAGTTGAAGCTGTAGTTCTGATTATAAATGAACTTGCTTTCTTTAACACCATCTGAGTCAATTACTCATTTGGCCATAGATTTCTTTATTAATATAAGATAAATATTATTTGTTACATATAGCTCTAATTGTTTGGAGTTAAAATTAACCTTTCACTAGGTTATGCAGACTGAAGTTAAAACTACCTCCCCCACCACCTCCAATCTTACTCCTCTTGTGATAGAAATTCATTCTCTAAATTTTCTTCTTAACTTGGTTGCAAAAAACATAAAATAAAATAAATGCCACCCACATGCCATGGCTGCCTGTGTTCTTTTACCCTGGAATTCTGCCATTACTTAACGGGATGTGCTCAGCTATGTTAAATCTTTTACAACCCCCCACCTTCATATTGTAGAAGCAAAAAAAATAGTCCAAAGAAATTCTAACATCTGGCATATTGAGACTTTGAAAACTAAAGAAGGAATGTTAAGTTATGGTCAGAACAGTTTTTTTTTTTCTTTTAAAATAGCACCTATACAAGAAAGAAAGAAAAAAATAACACAGAGCTGGGACTCCACAGGCTTCATTCACTTATAGCTATCAAAACTAAAATACCACTGCAGAGGATATTTCCACCTGTACTGGCTAGTATGGTAGCTAGTAGTCATGTGTGGCTATTGAGCACTTGAAATACAGCTAGTCTGAATTAAGGTGTGCTATAAGTATAAAATATTTACCAGATTTTGATCACTTGGTATGGATAAAACAATGTAAAATATCTCATGGATAATTTTTTAAAAATTTATATTGAAGTATAATTCATGTACAATATTATCTAAGTTACAGGTGTAGAGTATAGTGATTCACAATTTTAAAGGTTATACTCCATTAATTGTTATTATAAAGTATTTGCTATATCCCCCATGTTGTACAATATATCCATGTAGCTTATTTTATACTTGATAGTTTGTACCTCTTAAACCCCTTGATTGACATTGAAATGAGAATATTTGCAATATATAGGGTTAAATATATTAAATTAGTTTCACCTGTTTCTTCTTGCTTTTTTTAGCTATTAGATATTACATATGTCTTACATTTTTGTTGAACTCTCTTTTATACTAAAAGTAGTAAGGAAAATTTTGTTTGAAGATTACTTGATACTAATTATATTATGGCTGATAAAAAAATATCAAAGACAAAGGCATGTACTATCTATGGATTTTAATATCAAATAATAATATGGAATTACTATTATTAATCATATGCATATTAACATTAAATATGCTTTTAAGGATCCAGAAACTTAAAAGTTAATTAGGGACTCGACTTCTTCTTACAGTATCTTCTAAAGGGGATTATTCTTTAGGCCACAGAAATGGTGATAACTGCCTAATTGGAAATGATGTTTATGAAAATTTATCTATTGATGTTAAGAAACTACCTGAACCTCAAAATAATAAACTGTAAAACATAGTTTTTTTAGAGGACATACTCATTTTGCCCCCTTGTACTTCTTATTTTCCTGCTCTCAAAAGTACAAGTTTTTCTTTTTTACGTATTTCTGAATTATGAGAAAGATAACCTCACACATTTCTTTGTTTTAATATATTACGTATATTTTGTGACAGATGAATTTTCACGGTTCATATCTAATCAAATCATGATAATTACTTCCATATTTTTGTTCAACTTCTTCTTCATCATTTAATGTTAGAATTATGACTAAGCTAGCTGAAAAAGCTACTCATCTTATAGCATGTCTACTGTTGTTTTGCCCTCCAAATATGCACTTGCAATGGCAAATAATGATTAATGGAATTTAAAGAATGCTGATTTTAATTAGTTTGAAATTTCTTACTTGCTTAATAAGCAACTTAACTGCATAAAGAAGGTCTTGATCACTTAGGTTTTCTTAAAGCCCCAATAATTTTGAGTGTGAGATTTCTAGTTTTGACTACATTTCATGGAAATTTAAAGTTATGTCAGCCATATTCAGTAGAAGTAAATGTGGAAATATATATATACCATTATAAAAACTACATTTAAAGTAAGAGATTAAATGGATTTAATAAATTTGCATGGTTATAGAATCATTCAGCCATATAATTCTGAGCAACACATTTTCTCCTTTGAATATTATTTTCAATTGTCTTAATAGGTGCAGCAGTTTATCCCTTTTTTGTTATTATTTTTTTAAAAAACAATGGTAACATTTATGTCATTATTTTAGATTAAGTATTAGATATTCCCCCTTCTAAGGAATTCTCTTTTTTTCAATACTTTGACCTTGTCTTAGGAAATCATTGGGAACTCATATGCACGTCTGCTCGTTTAGTTAGTCCGTGAATTATCTGACAATTCTCATTTTAAATAAGTATGAAACGGGCTATAAGAAGAGAAATTACTTTTGCTTATTACGCTTCCTCAAAATCATGCTCTAAAGCTCAAAGACACTTTCAATTTATTAGTCAGTGTGTGATTGGAGGAGCCATTTTACATCTGGGAAATATCGTATAGATTCACATCAGAATGCCAAAGTAGAGAGATAGTAACTGACTGGATTTCCCTAGTGCAAAGTGTGTTTCTTTCTGTGAATTGAGTGGAAAATACTCCAATAACTTTTTATATTATTTCCCCAATTCTATCAGACTTGGGATTTCTTTCCCTCTACTTCCCTAGGACTATTTATTTTTCTTTGGCAGATCCATTAAATTTGGAGATCTTTGTAGTGTCCCACAAAATACCACCATCTTAAAGTAACACATTCATATATTAGTGTCCTAATAGTATTTTCACATTGTTATGGCCAGATACCAGAAAAGAAGAAATTGCCAAAACAAAACAAAACAAAACAAAACCTAGGACAGGTTGTTTCACTAAAGAGAAGAATGAAGAATGAAATAACCCTTGGGATGAGAAAACATCTGAACATCTGAAGACAATTTCTTATTACTAGGCAGTGTGCAATAATCCTTTCAGATATGTGCAAATATGTCCTAAGTATTGTTCATGAGAAGCATAAACGTGTTGGTATTCCAATTCTACACCTTGAATATAAACCATTTGCAAGGCAATTATAAGCTCTGATATAACTATACACATAATATAGGAGACAATAACGTGATTTAATACAGAGAGAATTATGGTATCCACTCATTAAACTGAAGAACAGGTAATTTTCCTAAATAATTAACAATATAAGTATTGTATACTCATTTGATTTCTGAACAATATGGGTAGATGCTAAATCATTTTTGCATCATATGGTTATATATAATTATGGTATTAGTGTCATTACATTTTTTAATGTTTCATGGTCTCTTGAACTTAGCTTACTGGGACAACTAAAATAAAATAAAAGCCCATATTCTACATTCCTTTGGGGGTAGTGGGGCCATGCCTACCTTAAATAAGTTGTTTTCTTCAGCCTTTTCTTGCTTGTTTAGAAGGGGATGTAGCATAAACATGTGATAGCAGGTGATTTAAGGTTTGATTAAGTGAATTGACAGACTGCTCAGAGACTGATTCAGCATTTTATTGTTATTGCAATAAATCTTTTGCAATTTGCTCCCATTTTTCTTCAAGATCAGTATCTCCTTATAATGTTGGTGGAGTCACATAGCTACTTCATTCATTTTTTTCTACAGTCTCTATTTTGAACCACATTTGGAAAGAATAGACTCTGATTGTATGGCATTGCTAAGAGTGGTAGATGTTAGAAATGTCAAGATTTACCATTGAGTGTATAAAGAGCTATACAGAGAATTGAATACTTTCAGATACAGTTTAGATACACTGCCACCATTTTATTGAGGACATGATAAGCTAACGACAATGCAATTTTTCAAAGAGTTATGAATAATGGCAATGTTTCCAATAATAAGGGCTGCATGAGAGGAACTCCTTGCAAAAATGGGTTCCAGATAGTCTTAAGAGTTAATGGGTTATTTAAGTTTCTAACCTCATTAGTTGACAGCTTTTACAAACACCCAGAAAAATGCCAGTTTTGATATTGATATTCCAACTTTAGCTTCAAAGGTAATTGTCCTGGATTTTAAAATGGTAGGGTAAAGGGCTACTGACATGAATACACATAAAAATGAAAAGTGGGGAAATAGTTATGTGAGTGAGCCAGACATAAGAAAGTGGAGGTTAGGCCTTCAGGTTTTTCAAAAGTAAGCATTACTGAGAAATGGAGACAGACTTGAGGTAGACTAGAGACCCCTGAAGTAGGGAATACATAACAAGTTGTTTTAATTGCTAATGCATTTGTATTAACAGGGCAATCTATGACAATTGTGCTATCAATAATTACTGAGACATGGTTAAGGAACAGACAAAGCAACAAGAGATGATACTGCCAGACAAGTGGAGGTCTGGTAACTGTCTGTAGTATCAAACTCTCATGTATAATGATTTCTGAAGGTTGAGGTTTATGAGAGCAGTTCATTATGTATTTCAAACAAAGCTCTATTTTGATATTGTTCTTCCATCGACTAGAATAGTAAGCATTGCATCTGAAATTGTGCCCAAGGGAACCCATGTCTACCAGTTGGTTAACCTTGTGACATTCCACTAAAAAGCACCAGGTTTTCTTGAAATACATAATTCATGAACCTCTCTGATTGTTTAGCATTGATCAACACTTGAATAAATTGAGTTGCTATCATATTAACATAAGTAGTAATGCTTTAGTGAGGTTTTTGCTTTTTCTTTCTTTTCTTTTCTACAGTCGATCAAGTGGTTCAGGGATTTCTAGTTTTTAAAACAGGAAGTCAATTTAGAAGACTGCAGAGTTATGAATCCAACAACGATAGCAGAAGGCTGTGAAGTACATCCTTACAACTCTTTGCATATTCCATTTAAACTCCCAGATTAGGCTGCCAGTATAGATTTGTTCTCAGACTTCTTGTCTTCTCTGTTGTCAGATATGTCTATCTTTGCATTTTTCAGCTCTATACATAATTATTCTCAAATCTAGGTAGGTTGATGTGGTTATATAATTGCCCAATATGTCAGCAGGCAAGGAAATGTAATTTATATCCTTCAGGACCTGACAAGTTAACGCACTGAAGACATTGGTCTTTCTCTAAGGAGTACAAATGGAGATAGTAGTGATCTCTATGCATATGGAGAATTGTGACTATTCCAAGCCAAGGGGCTAGGTTTTCACCTTCACATGATGAAGAGTGAGAACAAGAATCTATTTGAAAATGTGCTTTAATGAATAGGTATCATTTCACTGTTTTTCTCTTTCAGCATAATTTTCACATTTTAAACCAGGTAACCATCTTAGCAAGAAGAAAACATTTTAATTATGAGATAATGTTGTGTACAGTTTGAACTAGAGAAGAAAGTTATTACTATGTCAATGTAAGTTGGGCCATATTTGAATAGATCATTTAAGATACGGACAAATGGGTTCCGCAGTAGTAGTAAGAATTTCCTCAGTGAAACTACCCTTATTCTTGGGACAAAGAACCCCTGGCGCCGTGAGAAGTAGATAGGCGCAAATGTCTCATATGATTTCATACCTAATCACTGTTCCTTCTAGAGACTCATTCATGTGTACACAGACCTTCAACTGTAAATTCTTTAGGAATATATCTGTGTGAAAAGTGGTAGTCTTGGAGAATTAGTTGCAGATTGACACCAAGAATGCTAAGTGTCCAGTGAAGCAAAAAGGAGACATAGGACATCTTCAGATTTATGAGAGAAAGTGACTCAATTTTCCAGTGTATCAGCATTTGTAGGACAAATATATGGTGATATGAAAGAGATTAACTCTCTAAAAATTTTAAAACTCATTTTGGTGCAGTATATTAAAATGTCCACATTCCTCATTTAGTGAGGTTATTACTTGGTACAAATAATTTAATACACATTTTCTTAAACTCATGACTTTATTTTTTCCTAAATCTGCCTGTTTTTATTAAACATAAATTATGTGTGAATTTTTTATTCATAAAGCTTTATTCCTTTCCACTTATTTATTTTTGCTTTTGAAAAATATTCACCATAGTTGTTTGGTTAACATCCCACACATACTGGCTCAAATAACTGAAAAAACGGACAGTAATATTTTATCAAACCTTTCCTTTGAAAAATATTTGAAATATATATATAAAATAGAGATAAGTTTAACAGTCATTATTGAATCTATTTCTAGTAGATATTTAAATAAAAACGAGATTTGGAACCATCATTCCTTGTTTTAAAAACCTTTGATGCCCTCTGACATACATGTGTTACTCAGATTTAACACATATCTAACTTTGAGGATATCTAGCTACATGTGAGCAGTAGTCTGCTTTTCTCTTTCTTCCTAAAGGAATATACAAAGCATCAGGGTGTGGAAATATGTCTTATTTCCCCCTCATTTTATATCCTAGGACAAATTGAGACTCCTGTTTTAACTTCCAACTGCTCCATCATCTCCATTACTAGGCTGTCGGCCAATTGGATGATCATACTTTCCAATTCTCCTAGTAATTCAGCCTTTAGAACAGTTTGATTTTGCCAACAGGATTCACCAGGACAATATGCTCTGCTGTCATGAGTACTTCCTAGCTTTAGAAAGAAAAAATTGAATGTTTTAAAATATATGCTTGCAGAGTGTTTTGAAATGAGTATCATAGTAATTTCTAAAATCTAGAGATTAAAAATATTAAAATGCTGCTTTGATTTGATTGCTTACAATGGCACACACACACAAACACACATACATTATTATCAGTACTTAAATACATTAACGGTACTTTTTCTACGAGCAAATCCTTTTCATTACAGTACATATGGTAACATTTTCAGTATCACCCACTGAACATAGAAATAACTACTGAATTCTGTGGGGGATTACATTCTAATAAAAATGCAAGGTCAAATCCTAAATCTTTGTACTTGAAAGTCACTCAGTTGATATCTTTTCAATCTCCATCCCCCGCCATGGCATTTTTCACCACAGAAATACCTAGGTTGCCATTAGTGTTTTGATAAGCTAATGCATTTGCTCCCTTGTTGCCAACTACTTTTCAGGCTTTTTTCTGTATTTTATATCTTTGCTTCTTTGCCTGTTTTTTTGTTCTCTTGTTACTTTTATGAAAGGTTGTACTATGTCTTCAGAATTCAGTTCCTAATACAAAATATGTTTTTATTTTCAAGTAACAATTTATTTACTTTAGAACATTCTAGGTTGTTGTCTAGAAGTATATACCCCTAAAAAAGTTATGCCTTTTAATGTGTATTTGATAAAATAAAAGTATTTCATTCTGGCATTAGTGTGGCACATCCCAAGTGATGAAATTTGCATTTTCACCCTCACGCTGTAATTTTTATGGGGTTTCTTATCTATTGAAGTAGCCTCTTTTTCATGTAGTAATCTCTATAGTCCTAAAATAAGTCTAATTCAAAGTTAAAACAATGAGAAATCCTAATAGAGTGATTACTTGGCAGTTCCTCATATCTGAGTTTGAAAATTAAATGATCCATAATATTAAAAGATGTGCTGTTTAAAACTTGTGCCCTACACTTCAACTGTAGTGACTTTGTGCTTTTTAATAATTAAATTTGTGCACATTGTGAAATTGTCAATGGATATTGACAAGCCAGAGATCTTTACATTGGGAAATCTTCCCCTTTCCTGGAAAACCTTTGAAATGTTCTTCAAATGGCAATAGTGTTGACTCAGAAGTGTTTTTTACTATTCAATTTCCTGGACAAAGAGGATCATTGAGCACTTTCAGGCCAACCATTATGCATATTTTTGTGAGAAAAAAGCAAAGATGTTTCACGTTTTTGGAAAATTCTTGAAAACAATACAACAATAAAAAAATTATAAAATTGCAAATAACAGAATTAGTCACCAACGGAAGTTATCACAGTAGGCATTAAGAAGAAGAAAGTTTTCCTTATGTACATACTAAAAGAACAATAAGATAAAATTGAAATGTTTAATATATTCTATAATATAAGTCACTTGCTAGATCAATCTTTATTCAAATTTAAAATAAGCAGGGAACATCACCTGATTCCTGGATGGAAGTAGTGGAGATCCATTCTTAAAGATATATATATATATATATATATATATATATATATGAAAGTCCCTTTCACTGTTCTAAGCTAAGATAACAAGGCACTTTGAAGACATTACATCTACTTGCTCTCACAGAGACTATGTGAGAAGACTGAATGAGCAGCTAAGCTTACACATAGGTTAGAGGGCCTAGAGTAGGGTGTGTGTGTGTGTGCCTGTATGTGTGTCTGTGTGTGTATGTGGTTTGGATGAAAACTTGAGAGAAGTTGGAATTAACATGGGAACTGAAGTTAATAGATCTGCCAAACACAAGTCAATAACAATTAGACAGAGATGTTCACCTTTTGATAACACTTTAATTAATAAGAAGGTGTAAAATATTGATAATGTTGCTTCAATCTGTCTTTAATTTTATTTATTTTCTCCTCTCAGATTAGAAAGCAAAATTTTAAAAGTCCTCAGGGAAGAAGCAAGGAAATACATTTCACTGCACAGTTCCCCCAGCACCAACAAATTTTCTTTTTTCTTTTTACTTCCTCAAGAAGCCTTTGCATCTCTAATGATAGTGTATATTCATGTGAAAAATATATTATTTAGCAGAATTGACACTCTATTAATATGCAAGCTACAGATTACGATTATATAGCTAAAAATGAGTTAAGCAGAACTGCACAGAATTTCTACACATGAACCTTTATTTTATTTGTTTGTGCTCTCTCTCTATATATAGATATAATTATTATATTTATATATGAATACATATTTATTCATATGTATTTTATATAATATATTTATATATAAATATATTTTATTTATATTCAATTAAATCAATCCTAAAGCACAAGTGTTTAAGAAAAAAGTAATGTAACAGATGTTTCATTGATCCTAAGGATTTACTTTTTTTCCCTCTTGCACCAGCATTTTCTGACTTACACTAATGAAACTAGTGAAAAACTACATTTTATGTTGTGAAGTTATGTGATCAGAACTTGAGCACAGGAACAAATTTAGGCAGATTTAGATTCAATTCTAATGATAATTAAGTCCTTAGTAAATGTGTTTCTAAGGTAGGACACATAGGACTAATAAGATAAATCATTGCGATATCATGCATCTTCCTTTTGATTTTGTTTTTAGTAAATATTATAAACGCTTACTTAAATAAACATGTAGTTGGCCATTTAAACCAAAAGGCTGAACTGAAAGATTGTGTTTTAACTTGCTCATCATATTTTTCTTCCCTTGGGCCACTAGCTAGAATCTTATCCATGGTTAAAGCACAGGCACAGTTCTGGAAATATTCTTAGGATTGCCAAAATCAACTGAGCAGGCAGTGCTTGTCCAATGAAGCTCCAAATGCCCTCTTGTACTTAATCATTGCATATACATATGTATCTGTGTGTTCCTGAAAGTGTAATGCCAAACCATATTGGCCACATCAAGGAAATTACTACCTTGTAATTCATGTCTATTTTACAGAAACATCTCTAAAAACTGCTTTCATACCTTAATCATTTTTCTGTTCTTGGATTTCTTTGTCATTTCCCTGTTTGAATTGTTCATTCACAACTTGGCTCAATAAGTGCTTTGTGTTGTTATTAATTCCATGTGTACAGCTGTTTAGAAACTTTTACAGAAAGTCTGTATTTGTCTGGAAATGAATCTAATTAAGAAATTTAAATGACATTTCTTTCCAGCTTGGCAGAAACTGTGAGAGAGAAATTATTGCCAAAAGTTTATTGCTGTGTCTTCTTTTCAGTATGGTCCCTTCAAACTTCATGGCAGTAAATGCCAAAGAACCTCATGTATCAAACTTATAGCAAGCTCTGAGCCAGGTGTCTTCAATTACAGGTCATATGCTGAGCTACATTAATCATTTTACTCTTTTGAATAAAATTCCCCCAAATTGAGTAACCTTAACCTCAGGGAAACTGTGGTTGCTAAGTTCTTTATTCTCTCACTTCTGAATTCTGCTACATCTTCTGCCTGCAATAACTATAGGAAAAGAAAAAGGCAGTTTTTCCCCATAGAAGGCAAGCAGTAAGTATTTTGAGTAAATTTAGACTGTTAGCACCTTGAGAACAGGGGCCAGTGCCACACTTTTATACAAAACTGAATCATTTAGTCCATTGTTATGCCTCCTGCTGTCACTCAGTGAACATCTGTTTATATGTACATGCTAAAATATTGTTCAGGGTTTTGTACTACTTTTGAGAGTTATCAAAACCAATTGCATTGTGCACTATGGTATGATGTTCAGGTGAAAAGAAGCGATCTTCTCTATAATTTCTCTGAAAACCAGCTCCAACTTACAAGTAGCCAAAGATAAATGATGGCTGAACTCAACAGATTAATTCAAATTATCATTAAATCAAATATGTTTTTGAAACACTTCTACCATATTGGCAGGACTACCATTTACAGCATTTAGTAGAATGTATATTCAGTACTCTTTCCATTTTTTTCAGGTGTTTGGTCTTTTTTCTTTTAATTTAGGTTTTTGGGGTTTAAATAGGTAATGTATTTGAATGGTTCAAAAATCAAAACTATGTAAGAAGGTACACACCTACAAACCTTACTTCCATGCCAGTCCCTGTCTATCCCACTTATCTTTGCCTCAATAAGCTATCACTTTCAGTTTTCTTATGTATGCTTCCAGAGTTTCTTTATGTAGATATAAGCAAATATTCATAAGATGTATCCTATTTGTTATAAACGGTCCCCTGTAGATGGATACCAGGATTTAACTACACTCTTAAAATGGTAAACAGTGCTGTAATAAATGACATTGCACAGATATCATTCATACATATTCCTAGAAGTGTGATTGTTGGGTCAAATGAACTTTAAAAATTAATTTATCTAGTTCTAGAAAAATGTTACTATTGTTTTGGGGATTACACCAAATTTAATATTAGTGTAAGGAGAAGCATCAGCTTTATGATGTTGAGCCTTCCTATCCAAGATTACAACATGTCTTTTCCTTTGTTCCACTTTAAGGTTGTGTCCTAAAGTATTTTAAATATTTTTCTTATGACCATTGCACAATTCCAGTTATATTTATTCCTGGGTACTTTATCTTTTTCATTGTTGCTATTGTAAATGCCCTTGCAGTCTTAGCAAAGTAATATCTGCAAATGTAAGAAATATGAGGATATTGAGCAAAACTGGTAGTAGCACACAGTATATTTTTATCAAATATATGCTAATCCAAATACTTTATTTTCATTAATATTTATTGAATAATTATTTCTCTTGCTAAGTTTACGTTACCATAGTAAAGGACTGGGAATTCCTCAAATACTTGCTGATTAATATATTATCATAAAATTTTTCAAATTGGAGAAAATAAAAAGAGCTTTATTATTGTTTAGTGATTTATCTCTTTAAACAAATTCAAATACTGAATTGACTCTACAGTTAACAAGACATCACTTACATTTTCCAAGCTGTTTGCTAGGATTTAGCTGTGTGACACCCTTTGATGTTAATGGGATCCAGTGCCTAAATCTCCATGAGCTGCTTGGAAATGTAACATGTCTGTGTGGCAGTAATGCCACAGCTGCTGTATTTTTTATAGATTTCTTTATTCACTTCATTTCATACATATGCATATATATATATATATATAATAGTAATATTAAGCACTTTTCACCTTTAGAGTACTGTTAACTCATGAAATCTAACACCTTTAAAAAGAGAGTAAATAATTTTACCTTCATTTTAACAGAAACAGTAAGTTACTGAGGTCATGTGATTCAAAATATCACAAAAAAAGGTGGCTATTAGAACTGAACTGCTGTTGGATGTAGGCATAGACCAACTCAAAAGTAAAAATTTGAAGCAGAAATTTAGTGCACGAACCTTGCAGTGAGTAGCAATACTTGCTCTCAGCTACCTCTCCCTCAAGCTAGCCTGGCTATCCTTGTATCTGCTGAGCTTAACTTGTCACTTTCTTTTATTTCCTTCCCAGCTCTTGCTGTAGAATAACTCAAACCCTCTCCAGTTACTTAAGTGGGCACTGCAAAATTTAAAAGCATTTTTAAAAAGTATGTCATTTCGTGTCATAAACTACAATTTTAACTTTTATTTGTTCATAACAAATCCTTTCCCATGAAAAACTGGAAGCAGGGTATAGCATTTTTAGGAGAAGGGAGAGGAATTGTAGCCAAATGAAGAGATATAAAGGCAAAGCTCGAGTAAGGTATGGAATAACTGAAGTATAATATTTAGATAGAATATTGTATTACCAGATTTTAAAAGTTTAACTTCCTTCAGATAGTAACCTTTACAATATGCATGGAAAATCACCAGTCAAATTAATTTATCAACATTATTTGATAGTTTGCAAAGAGTCTTTGTATGTAAGCAATATGAACTGATAAAGACAGAATATAAATCTGATTATTAGGAAGCAGAGTTCTTTAACAAGCCCAGTAAGTAAAAATTACTTAATAATAGAGTCCTTGATGCCACTTAACTTTGTCAGCATCATACAGTCCAAGATCTGTCCCTGAAAAGACACCAGGTTCAAAACACAGTTTTTCTTGGGAAGTCCCCTGGTTCCCTAGTGGATAGAATTCAGTGCTTTCACTACAGAGGCCCAGGTTCAATCTCTGGTTGGGGAACCATCCCACATGCTGCCAAAATACAAACAAACAAAAAAATACGTGATTTTTTCACAATGTCTACATCAGTATCAAAGGAAATATATGACAATTTAGTTCTCTAGTGTATTCCCTTTTTTTTTTTTTTTTTTTTTTTCGGTACGCAGGCCTCTCACTGTCGTGGCCTCTCCCATTGTGGAGCACAGGCTCCGGACGTGCAGGCTCAGCGGCCATGGCTCACGGGCCCAGCCGCTCCACGGCATGTGGGATCCTACCGTACCGGGGCACGAACCCGCGTCCCCCGCATCGGCAGGTGGACTCTCAACCACTGCGCCACCAGGGAAGCCCTCCCTTTTTTTAAGAATGTGCTGCAATGGCAATAGACTGGCAAGTGTATTCAGCCAAGTTGGACTTGAGATTCAGGAGAATTTAACATTGTGATAAGAAAATAAATGAAGGGAATTTAGTATTTCCAAGTCTAACTGCCTTGGGAAGAAACTGTATTTTAAATCACCATGCATCAATTTTGAATATTAGAAGGGAACTGAAACAAGTGTTTAGCAGAGGCTTAATAATAATAAAACACAATAAAAATAAAATAAAATAAAAAATATAAAACACCATCATCCTGAGGTTAGTTTTCTGCTGCATTGAGTTTTACCTTCCACACTTCAATATGATAAAAACGTTCCCTCAATCTATCAATATAGATTAATGTTTCACCATTACGGTATGAATATAATGCAGAGTGTTCTGTTTCCCATTCTGACCTTTACCATAAAACTGATTTTTTATAGCAGACTATGAGAGGAAATAATTTTTAAATAGAATTCCAATAATGCATTTGTAAACATAACTTCTATCCTTTGTACTACTAAGCGTTAACCTTGCTATAAAAAAAAAAACACGTTATTCCTGTAGGTTTTGAATAAGCTATAAGAAGTAAGGACATAGAATTAAAATGCAAAGGTGATTATGGTCAGAATCGTCTAAGATTAGTCTAAAATGTGTATTTCTAAGCATTGAATAATGCTATATAAAATGCTTTATTATCATTACAAGTTTTCTCACTGTTGTGGCCTCTCCCGTTGCGGAGCACAGGCTCTGGACGCATAGGCTCAGCAGCCATGGCTCACGGGCCCAGCTGCTCCGCGGCATGTGAGATCTTCCCGGACCAGGGCATGAACCCGTGTCCTCTGCATCGGCAGGCGGACTGTCAACCACTGCGCCACCAGGGAAGCACCATTACAAATTTTATAATAGGATGAAGTTATTCTTTGATGGTCCATATTTTGAAGAAAACACTATATATTTCAGCTATTGACCAATTGAGCTGCAATACTTCTTAGCAGTTAATCTTTTCTCAAAATTACTTCGTAATTCAAATAGCCATTTTTAACTGATTGATTAGTCCCTAAATATAAATCAATCATATGTAAAAGGGTTTTAGTTTTAAACTTATACTTTTAAATAAAACTAGGAATTCCAGATTATTGAAAATGAGAATTTTTCATGTAGTTTAAGTAATTCAATTGGAATAAGAAGTCTTAGGATCTTTCAAAGAAAGAGAAAAATAAAGTTGTAGATTAAGAATTCACAGTACAAACACCAGTATAGACTACACATCTAAAAAATCAAAGAGAAAATTTTGAATTTCAGAAGACATCATATTTTTTTTTCTTTTTTGCGGTATGCGGGCCTCTCCCTGTTGTGGCCTCTCCCGTTGCAGAGCACAGGCTCCGGACGTGCAGGCTCAGCGGCCATGGCTCACGGGCCCAGCCGCTCCGTGGCATGTGGGATCTTCCCGGACCGCGGCACGAACCCGTGTCCCCTGCATCGGCAGGCGGACTCTCAATCACTGCGCCACCAGAAAAGCCCAATGCATCATATTTTTGACAGCTCTAAATATCCCTGTCAGGTTCTGCTTTGTTTTCTTAGTGGAACCAGAGCAAGCAGAAAACTTTTCTTAGGGCAGGTTATTCTATAAATTCAATCAGCATCTGGGGTTTTCTGGGACTTTGGTAGCTCCACAAACAAAATATTTTCACCTAAAAGAATGTCTATACCCTTAGACTTCTTGGTAAAAGAAAGAATATTATGAGTCTGATTTAGTTTAATCTGCATCAGTGGTATTTTATTATTAGTATTATCTCTGTAGGCTTGGAGGATATGGAAGTTAGCTCTGTATTAGCCGTAAACATTCTGAGCTGGATTTGAATCACTTAAGACTAAATTTTTAAAAATTCCTCCCTTTTTCAACTACTTAGAAAGTTAGCATGTCTTTCCCCAAGACATCTGAGTACTCAGAGTAAAAATAATGATAAAAAAAGCATCTACCTGAAAATTTCATATATTACCTTAATGCTCCTAGCTATTGATAAGAAAGGAGTTTTTCATGAAAATGTAGTTGCCCCTCTATTAGAAACTCAGTTCAAATAGGCTCTATCCACTAGTCTCAAACAAAAATGTAATGTCACTTGATGAAAGTAAATTTCCTCAAATAACAGTCAATTTTCCATACATTTCTTTAATTATAAGATAGCATTCAAGGAGCAAAATGCATAAGAAAGAAAACAATCATCAGATATTTATTCAGTTTTCTTTAATCATAGAATCACTAAGTTGAAAGAGCCCTAGAATATGTAGTCCAATGCCATCATTTTATAAAAGGAAAAATTGAAATCCTGAAAGATAAAATAATTTTTCCAAATCACATCCTTAGTGACAGAACTGGGGCCAACATCCATCTTGCAACCCTCACTCTAATGCTCATTTTCCTAAACAGCACTGATTATCACTCAACCAATCATTGTGGGTAATGCAAGAAAACAAAAAGATATAAGCTATGATTTTTGCTTTTATGGGTTTTATAATTTAGTAGCAGATATATATACAAGACAAAAACTTCACATGATCAGGACAGGCATGATGTGTTCTATTTGTCCAGAAGCCAGATACATCATGGTGGGCTTGTAGGGTTGCAGGAGGCTTGACAAACAAGTAGTATCTGTGTGTAGGATGAGATTGTGGTGAGAAATATTACTTTAGAGTTATTATAGTGTTATACTGTTTTAAAATTTTTAAATAAATAATCTCCCCCAAAGTTTAAGAAATATTTGGTATTTTGTTTTCTCTCCCAATACAAAATAATTAAAATATTAATGATTTTGATCATATAATTGCTACTTACTGCCATTTGTGTGGATAATTTGCATAGGCATGTTCATTTTTTAGTTAAAGAGATTCATTATAATGTTTTCATATGTCATTGCTATATCATCATGTTGTTTGCTTATATTATTCTAAAAAGTATTTACTTCTCTTTTTTATTCTAGCAGGATACTCCATTTGGGGATTTAATCCACTATTATTAAGCTTCTAATCATGAGTTAAGAAAATCTTTGCTATTAATTTGTTCAGCCATTTTTCTTTTTTTCTAAAATTAATTTTTATTGGAGTATAGTTGCTTTACAATGTTGTGTTAGTTTCTACTGTACACCAAAGTGAATCAGCTATACGTATACATATATATCCCCTCTTGTTTTGGATTTCCTTCCCATTTAGGTCACCACAGAACATTGAGTAGAGTTCCCTGAGCTATACAGTAGGTTCTCATGAGTTACCTACTTTATACACATAGTATCAATAGTGTCTATACATTTGTTCTCTATGTCTGTGTCTCTAGTTCTGCTTTGCAAATAAGATCATCTGTACCATTTTTCTAGATTCCACATACATGCATCAATGTACAATATTTGTTTTTCTCTTTCTGGCTTACTTCACTCTGTATGACAGTCTCTAGGTCCATCTGCATCTCTACAAATGACCCAATTTCGTTCCTTTTATTTATTTATTTATTTTTAACTTTATATTTTATATTGGAGTATAGCCGATTAAAACTGTTGTGATGGTTTCAGGTGCACAGCAAAGCAACTCAGCCATACATAGACATGTATCCTTTCTCCCCCCAATTCCCCTCATATCCAGGCTGCCACACAACATTGAGCAGAGTTCCCTGTACTATACAGGTCCTTGTTGGTTATCCACTTTAAATATGTCAGTGTGTACATGTCTATCCCTAACTCCCTAATTATCCCTTTCCCCCACCCTTCCCCCCCTGCTAACCGTAAGTTTGTTCTCTAAGTCTGTGAGTCTGTTTCTATTTTGTAAATAAGTTCATTTGTAGCATTTCCTTTTAGATTCTGCATATAAGGGATATCATACCATATTTATATTTCTCTGACTTACTTCACTCAGTATGACAATCTCTAGGTCCACCTATGTTACTGCAAATGGCATTATTTCATTCTTTTTAATGGCTGAGTAATATTCCAGTGTGTGTGTGTGTGTGTGTGTGTGTGTGTGTGTGTGTGTGTGTGTACACTACATCTTTTTTTTTTTTTTTTTTTTTTTTTTTTTGCGGTACGTGAGCCTCTCACTGTTGTGGCCTCTCCCGTTGCAGAGCACAGGCTCCGGACGTGCAGTCTCAGCGACCATGGCTCACGGGCCTAGCTACTCCGCAGCATGTGGGATCTTCCCGGACTGGGGCATGAACCCGTGTCCCCTGCATCGGCAGGTGGAGTCACAACCACTGCGCCACCAGGGAAGCCCCACTACATCTTCTTTATCCATTCTTCTGTTGATGGGCATTTAGGTTGCTTCCATGTCTTGACTATCATAAACAGTGCTGCAATGAACATTGGGGTGCATGTATCCTTGTGGACCATGTTTTTCTCTGGATATATGCCCAGGAGTGGGATTGCAGGGTCAGATGGTAGCACTATTTTTAGTTTTTGTTGTTGTTGTTGTTGTTGTTGTTGTTGTTGTTGTTTTTTGCGGTACACGGGCCTCTCACCATTGTGGCCTCTCCCGTTGCGGAGCAGCAGGCTCCGGACACACAGGCTCAGCGTCCATGGCTCACAGGCCCAGCCGCTCCGCGGCATGTGGGATCCACCCAGACCGGGGCACGAACCTGTATCCCCTGCATCGGCAGGAGGACCCTCAACCACTGTGCCACCAGGGAAGCCCTATTTTTAGTTTTTTAATGTACCTCCATACTGTTCTCCATAGTGGATGTACCAATTTACATTCCTACCAACAGTGCAGGAGGGTTCCCTTCTCTGCATTTTCAACCTTTGTTTTTTCTGGTCAGGACATCTGAGTTCTAATAATATTTGAAGTTGATCATTTGAAGATTCCTTGAAGAATTACTCAAGTTGTTTCAGTGTCAGTTATTTAATTTTAAAGAGGACAGTGATTTATATTTTGTATTTTTGGTGCAAGGGAGTAATACCAGCGGTAGATTAATTTTATCTAAAACACTTATTTTATTGCTCAGTTTTTCTTCACAAGAACCTATAATGACACTCTTTAGCTTAAACAGACATTTTAAAACTATTTTCACATCCTAAATGTTTGAGGAAGGTCAGTGAGTGTATGTGGGTTATGTAGAGGGGAGAGGGTACTACTCCTACATCAACCACAATAGCTACACCTTTATCTATTTTCTGTATTGTGACTTTGATCCTGCTCAATTTCCATTAAAAAGGTGGGGAGACCCTTTTTTCTTTCTTTCTTTATTTTTTCTTTTTTTGTGACACACGGTCTTAGTTGCTCTGCAGAATGTGGTTTCTTCCTTGTGCAGGGCTCGAACCTGTGTCCCCAGCATTGGCAGGTGGATTCTTAACCACTGCATCACAGGGAAGCTCATGCCTTTTTTTTTTTTTATAGAGCAGGTTCTTATTAATCATCCATTTTATACACAACAGTGTATACGTGTCAATCCCAATCACCCAATTCATCACACCCCCCCACCCCCCCACCACTATCCCCCCTTGGAGTCCATATGTTTGTTCTCTACATCTGTGTCTCAATTTCTGCCCAACAAACCAGTTCATCTATAACATTTTTCTAGGTTCCACATATCTGCGTTAATATATGATATTTGTTTTTCTCTTTCTGACTTACTTAATTCTGTATGACAGTCTCTAGATCCACCCACGTCTTAACAAATGACCCAATTTAGTTCCTTTTTATGGCTGAATAATATTCCATTGTATATGTGTAACATATCTTCTTTATCCATTCATCTGTCAGTGGGCATTTAGGTTGCTTCCATGACTCAGCTATTGTAAATAGTGCTGCAATGAACATTGGGGTGCATGTGTCTTTTTGATTTATGGTTTTCTCTGGGTACATGCCCAGTAGTGGGATTGCTGGGTCATATGGTAATTCTATTTTTAGTTTTTTAAGGAACCTCCATACTGTTCTCCATAGTGGCTGTATCAATCCACATTCCCACTAACAGTGCAAGAGGGTTCTTTTTTCTCCACACACTATCCAGCATTTGTTGTTTGTAAATTTTCTGATGATGCCCATTCTAAGTGGTGTGAGGAGATACCTCATTGTAGTTTTGATTGGCATTTCTCTAATAATTACTGATGTTGAGCAGCTTTTCATGTGCTTCTTGGCCATCTGTATGTCTTCTTTGGAGAAATGTCTATTTAGGTCTTCTGCCCATTTTTGGATTGGGTTGTTTGTTTTTTTAATATTGAGCTGCAAGAGCTGTTTATATATTTTGGAGATTAATCCTTTGTCCATTGATTCATTTGCAAATATTTTCTCCCATTCTGAGGGTTGTCTTTTCTTCTTGTTTATGGTTTCCTTTGCTGTGCAAAAGCTTTGAAGTTTCATTAGGTCCCATTTGTTTATTTTTATTTATATTTCCATTACTCTAGGAGGTGGATCAAAAAAGATCTTGCTGTGATTTATGTCAAAGAGTGTTCTTCCTATGTTTTCCTCTAAGAGTTTTATAGTGTTCGGTCTTCATTTAGGTCCAAAAACCATTTGGAGTTTATTTTTGTGTATGGTGTTAGGGAGTGTTCTCATTTCATTCTTTTACATGTAGCTGTCCAGTTTTCCCAGTACCACTTATTGAAGAGACTGTCTTTTCTCCATTGTATATCCCTGCCTCCTTTGTCATAGATTAGTTGACCATAGGTGCATTGGTTTATCTCTGGGATTTCTATCTTGTTCCATTGATCTATGTTTCTGTTTTTGTGCCAGTACCATATTGTCTTGATTACTGTAGCTTTATAGTATAGTCTGAAGTCAGGGAGTCTGATTCCTCCTCTCCGTTTTTTTTCCCCTAAAGACTGCTTTGGCTATTCGGGGTCTTTTGTGTCTCCATACAAATTTTAAGATCGTTTTTTCTAGTTCTGTAAAAAATAGACAATTGGTAACTTGTTAGGGATTGCATTGAATCTGTAGATTGCTTTGTGTAGTATAGTCATTTTCACACTATTGATTCTTCCAAACCAAGAACATGGTATATCTCTCCATCTGTTTGTAGCATCTTTAATTTCCTTCATCAGTGTCTTATAGTTTTCTGCATACAGGTCTTTTGTCTCCCTAGGTAGGTTTATTCCTAGGTATTTTATTCTTTTTGTTGCAGTGGTAAATGGGAGTGTTTCCTTAATTTCTCTTTCAGATTTTTAGTCACTAGTGTATAGGAATGCCAGAGATTTCTGTGCATTAATTTTGTATCCTGCTACTTTACCAAATTCATTAATTAGCTCTAGTAGTTTTCTGGTGGTATCTGTAGGATTCTCTATGTATAGTATCATGTCATCTGCAATCAGTGACGGTTTTAATTCTTCTTTTCCAATTTGTATTCCCTTTATTTTTTTTCTTCTCTGATTGCTGTGGCTAGGACTTCCAAAACTATGTTGGATAATAGTGGTGAGACTGGACATCCTTGACTTGCTCCTGATCTTACAGGAAATGCTTTCAGTTTTTCACCATTGAGAATGATGTTTGCTGTGGGTTTGTCATATATTGCCTTTATTATATGACGTAGGTTCCCTCAATGTCCACTTTCTGGAGGGTATTTTCATAAATGGGTGTTGAATTTTGTCAAAAGCTTTTTCTGCATCTATTGAGATGATCATATGGTTTTATTCTTCAATTTGTTGATATGGTGTATCACATTGATTGATTTGCGTATATTGAAGAATCCTTGCATCCCTGGAATAAATCCCACTTGGTCATGTTGGATGATCCTTTTAATGTGTTGTTGGATTCTGTTTGCTAGTATTTTGTTGAGGATTATTGTATCTATATTCTTCAGTGATATTGGTCTGTAATTTTCTTTTTTTGTAGTATCTTTGTCTGGTTTTGGTATCAGGGTGATGGTGGCATCATAGAATGATTTTGGGAGTGTTTCTTCCTCCGCAGTTTTTTGGAAGAGTTTGAGAAGGATGGCTGTTAGCTCTTCTCTAAATGTTTGATAGAATTCACCTCTGAAGCCCTCTGGTCCTGGACTTCTGTTTGTTGGAAGATTTTTAATCACAGTTTTAATTTCATTGCTTGTGATTGGGCTGTTCATATTTTCTGTTTCTTCTTGATTCAGTCTTGGAAGGTTATACCTTTCTAAGAATTTGTCCATTTCTTCCAGGTTGTCCATTTTATTGGCTTACAGTTGCTTGTATTAGTCTCTTAGGATGTGTTGTATTTCTGTGGTGTCTGTTGTAACTTCTCCTGTTTCATTTCTAAATTTATTGATTTGATTCCTCTCCCTCTTTCTCTTGATGACTCTGGCTAATGGTTTATCAATTTTGTTTATCTTCTCAAAACCAGCTTTTACGTTTATTGATCTTTGCTATTGTTTTCTTTCTTTCTATTTCATTTCTTTCTGCTCTGATCTTTATGATTTCTTTCCTTCTGCTAACTTTGTTTTTTATTATTTTTTTAACAACTTTATTGGGGTATAATTGCTTTACAATGGTCTGTTAGTTTCTGCTTTATAACAAAGTGAATCAGTTATACATATACAAATGTTCCCATTTCTCTTCCCTCCTGCGTCTCCCTCCCTCCCACCCCCCCATCCCACCCCTCCAGGCGGTCACAAAGCGCTGAGCTGATCTCCCTGTGTTATGCAGCTGCTTCCCACTAGCTATCTACCTTAAGTTTGGTAGTGTATATATGTCCATGCCTCTCTCTCGCTTTGTCACAGCTCACCCTTCCCCCTCCCTATATCTTCAACTCCGTTCTCTAGTAGGTCTGTATCTTTATTAAAGTCTTATCCCTAGGTTCTTCATGACATTTTTTTTCTTAAATTCCATATATATGTGTTAGCATATGGTTTTTGTCTTTCTCTTTCTGACTTACTTCACTCTGTATGACAGACTCTAGGTCTATCCACCTCATTACAAATAGCTCAATTTTGTTTCCTTTTATGGCTGAGTAATATTCCATTGTATATATGTGCCACATTTTCTTTATCCATTCATCCGAAGATGGGCACTTAGGTTGCTTCCATCTCCGGGCTATTGTAAATAGAGCTGCAATGAACATTTTGGTACATACCTCTTTTTGAATTATGGTTTTCTTAGGGTATATGCCCAGTAGTGGGATTGCTGGGTCATATGGTAGTTCTATTTGCAGTTTTTTTAGGAACCTCCATTCTGTTCTCCATAGTGGCTGTACCAATTCACATTCCCACCAGCAATGCAAGAGTGTTCCCTTCTCTCCACACCCTCTCCAGCATTTATTGTTTCTAGGTTTTTGATGATGGCCATTTTGACTGGTGTGAGATGATACCTAATTGCAGTTTTGATTTGCATTTCTCTAATGATTAATGATATTCAGCATTCTTTCATGTGTTTGTTGGCAGTCTGTATAACTTCTTTGGAGAAGTGTCTATTTAAGTCTTCTGACCATTTTTGGATTGGATTGTTTGTTTTTTTGTTATTGAGCTGCATGAGCTGCTTGTAAATTTTGGAAATTAATCCTTTGTCTGTTGCTTCACTTGCAAATATTTTCTCCCATTCTGAGGGTTGTCTTTTGGTCTTGTTTATGGTTTCTTTTGCTGTGCAAAAGCTTTGAAGTTTCATTAGGTCCCATTTGTTTATTTTTGTTTTTATTTCCATTTCTCTAGGAAGTGGGTCAAAAAGGATCTTGTTCTGATTTTTGTCATAGAGTGTTCTGCCTATGTTTTCTTCTAAGATTTTGATAGTTTCTGGCCTTATATTTAGGTCTTTAATCTGTTTTGAGCTTATTTTTGTGTATGGTGTTAGGGAGGGATCTAATCTCATAATTTTACACGTACCTGTCCAGTTTTCCCAGCACCACTTATTGAAGAGGCTGTCCTTTCTCCACTGTATATTCCTGCCTCCTTTATCAAAGATAAGGTGACCATATGTGCGTGGGTTTATCTCTGGCCTTCCTATCCTGTTCCATTGATCTATCTTTCTGTTTTTGTGCCAGTACCATACTGTCTTGATTACTGTAGCTTTGTAGTATAGTCTGAAGTCAGGGAGTCTGATTCCTCCAGCTCCGTTTTTCATTCTCAAGAATACTTTTGTTATTCGAGGTCTTTTGTTTTTCCATACAAATTGTGAAATTTTTTGTTCTAGTTCTGTGAAAAATGCCAGTGGTAGTTTGATAGGGATTGCATTGAATCTGTAGATTGCTTTGGGTAGTAGAGTCATTTTCACAATGTTGATTCTTCCAATCCAAGAACATCGTATATCTCTCCATCTATTTGTATCATCTTTAATTTCTTTCATCAATGTCTCATAATTTTCTGCATACAGGTCTTTTTTCTCCTTAGGTAAGTTTATTCCTAGATATTTTATTCTTTGTGTTGCAATCCTAAATGGGAGTGTTTTCTTGATTTCACTTTCAGATTTTTCATCATTAGTGTATAGGAATGCCAGCGATTTCTGTGCATTAATTTTGTATCCTGCAACTTTAGCAAATTCATTGATTAGCTCTAGTAGTTTTCTGGTAGCATTTTTAGGATTCTCTATGTATAGTATCATGTCATCTGCAAACAGTGACAGCTTTACTTCTTCTTTTTTGATTTGGATTCCTTTTATTTCCTTTACTTCTCTGATTGCTGTGGTTAAAACTCCCAAAACTATGTTGAATGAGAGCGGTGAGAGTGGGCAACCTTGTCTTGCTCCTGATCTTAGTGGAAATGCTTTCAGTTTTTCACCATTGAGGATGATGTTGGCTTGTAATATATGGCCTTTATTATGTTGAGGAAAGTTCCCTCTATGCCTACTTTCAGCAGGGTTTTTATCATAAATCGGTGTTGAGTTTTGTCAAAAGCTTTCTCTGCATCTATTGAGATGATCATATGGTTTTTATCCTTCAATTTTTTAATATGGTGTATCACATTGATTGATTTGCATATATTGAGGAATGCTTGCATTCCTGGGATAAACCCCACTTGATCTTGGTGTATGATCCTTTTAATGTGCTGTTGGATTCTGTTTGCTAGTATTTTGTTGAGGATTTTTGCATCTGTATTCATCAGTGATATTGGCCTGTAGTTTTCTTTCTTTGTGACATCTTTGTCTGGTTTTGGTATCAAGGTGATGGTGGCCTCATAGAATGAATTTGGGAGTGTTCCTCCCTCTGCTATATTTTGGAAGAGTTTTAGAAGGATAAGTGTTAGCTCTTCTCTAAATGTTTGATAGGATTCGCCTGTGAAGTCATCTGGTCCTGGGCTTTTGTTTGTTGGAAGATTTTTAATCACAGTTTCAATTTCTGTGCTTGTGATTGGTTTGTTCATATTTTCTATTTCTTCCTGCTTCAGTCTTGGCAGGTTGTGCATTCCTAAGAATTTTTCCATTTCTTCCAATTTGTCCATTTTACTGGCCTAGAGTTGCTTGTTGTAATCTCTCATGATTTTTTGTATTTCTGCAGTGTCAGTTGTTACTTCTCCTTTTTCATTTCTAATTCTATTGATTTGAGATTTCTCCCATTTTTTTTTGATGAGTCTGGCTAATGGTTTATCTATTTTGTTTACCTTCTCAAAGAACCATCTTTTAGTTTTATTGATCTTTGCTATCATTTCCTTCATTTCTTTTTCATTTATTTGTGATCGATATTTATGATTTCTTTCCTTCTGCTAACTTTAGGGTTTTTTGTTCTTTTTCTCTAATTGCTTTAGGTGCAAGGTTAGGTTGTTTATTCGAGATATTTCCTGTTTCTTAAGGTGGGCTTGTATTGCTATAAACTTCCCTCTTAGAACTTCTTTTGCTGTATCCCATAGGATTTGGGTCGTCGTGTCTCCATTGTCATTTGTTTCTATGTATTTTTTTATTTCCTCTTGATTTCTTCAGTGATCACTTCATTATTAAGTCGTGTATTGTTTAGCCTCCATGTGTTTGTATTTTTTACAGACTTTTTCCTATAATTGATATCTAGTCTCATAGCGTTGTGGTCAGAAAAGATACTTGATACAATTTCAATTTTCTTAAATTTACCACGGCTTGATTTGTGTCCCAAGATATGATCTATCCTGGAGAATGTTCCATGAGTACTTGAGCAAAATGTGTATTCTGTTGTTTTTGGATGGAGTGTCCTATAAATATCAATTAAGTCCATCTTTTTTAATGTATCATTTAAAGCTTGTGTTTCCATATTTATTTTCATTTTGGATGATCTGTCCATTGGTGAAAGTTGGGTGTTAAAATCTCCTACTATGAATGTGTTACTGTCGATTTCCCCTTTTATGGCTGTTAGTATTTGCCTTATGTATTGAGGTGCTCCTATGTTGGGTGCATAAATATTTACAATTGTTATATCTTCTTCTTGGATCGATCCCTGGATCATTATCTAGTGTCCTTCTTTGTCTCTTGTAATAGACTTTATTTTAAAGTCTATTTTGTCTGATATGAGAATTGCTACTCCAGCTTTCTTTTGGTTTCCATTTGCATGGAATGTCTTTTTCCATCCCCTTACTTTTAGTCTGCATGTGTCTCTAGGTCTGAAGTGGGTCTCTTGTAGACAGCGTATATATGGGTCTTGTTTTTTTATCCATTCAGCCAATCTGTGTCTTTTGTTGAGAGCATTTAGTCCATTTACATTTAAGGTAATTATCGATATGTATATTCCTATTCCCGTTTTCTAAATTGTTTTGGGTTCGTTATTGTAGGTCTCTTCCTTCTCTTTCGTTTCTTGCCTAGAGAAGTTCCTTTAGCATTTGTTGTAAGCTGGTTTAGTGGTGCTGAACTCTCTCAGTTTTTGCTTGTCTGTAAAGGTTTTAATTTCTCCATCAAATCTGAATGATATCCTTGCTGGGTAGAGTAATCTTGGTTGTAGGTTTCTCTCCTTCATCACTTTCAGTATGTCCTGACACTCTCTTCTGGCTTGCAGAGTTTCTGCTGAAAGATCGGCTGTTAACCTTATGGGGATTCCTTGTGTGTTATTTGTTGTTTTTCCCTTGCTGCTTTTAATATGCTTTCTTTGTATTTAATTTTTGACAGTTTGATTAATATGTGTCGTGGCATGTTTCTCCTTGGATTTATCCTGTATGGGACTCTCTGTGCTTCCTGGACTTGATTAACTATTTCCTTTCCCATATTAGCAAAGTTTTCAACTATAATCTCTTCAATTATTTTCTCAGTCCCTTTCATTTTCTCTTCTTCTTCTGGAACCCCTATAATTCGAATGTTGGTGCGTTTAAGGTTGTCCCAGAGGTCTCTGAGACTGTTCTCCGTTCTTTTCATTCTTTTTTCTTTATTCTGCTCTGCAGTTGTTATTTCCACTATTTTATTTTATAAGAACGGTCACTTATCCGTTCTTCTGTCTCAGTTATTCTGCTATTGATCCCATCTAGGGTATTTTACATTTCATTTATTGTGTTGTTCATCACTGCTTGTTTCATCTTTAGTTCTTCTAGGTCCTTGTTAAATGTTTCTTTCATTTTGTCTCTTCTATTTCCAAGATTTTGGATCATCTTTACTATCATTATTCTGAATTCTTTTTCAGGTAGACTGCCTATTTCCTCTCATTTGTTAGGTCTGGTGGGTTTTTATCTTGCTCCTTCATCAGCTGTGTGTTTTTCTGTCTTCTCATTTTGCTTATCTTACCGTGTTTGGGGTCTCCTTTTTGCAGGCTGCAGGTTTGTAGTTCCCATTGTTTTTGGTGTCTGTCCCCAGTGGCTAATGTTGGTTCAGTGGGTTGTGTAGGCTTCCTTGTGGAGCGGACTAGTGCCTGTGTTCTGGTGGATGAGGCTGGATCTTGTCTCTCTGGTGGGCAAATCCACATCTGTTGGTGTGTTTTGGGGTGTCTGTGGACTTATTTTGATTTTAGATGGCCTCTCTGCTAATGGGTGGGGTTGTGTTCCTGTTTTGCTACTTGTTTGGCATAGGGTGTCCAGCACTGTAGCTTGCTGGTCATTGAGTGAAGTTGGGTGCTGGCGTTGAGATGGAGATCTCTGGGAGATTTTCGCCGTTTGATATTATGTGGAGCTGGGAGGTCTCTTGTGGACCAGTGTCCTGAAGTTGGCTCTCCCACCTCAGAGGCACAGCACTGACTTGTTGCTGCAGCACCAAGAGCCTTTTCTCCACACAGCTCCTCAATTTGGGATGATTTGTTGTCTATTCATGTATTCCACAGATGCAGGGTACATCGAGTTGATTGTGGAGCTTTAATCCACTGCCTCTGAGGCTGCTGGGAGATTTCCCTTTCTCTTCTTTGTTCTCACAGTTCCCAGGGGCTCAGTTTTGAGTTTGGCCTCGCCTCTGCGTGTAGGTCGCTGGAGGGCGTCTTTTTTTCGCTCAGACAGGACGGGGTTAAAGGAGCCACTGATTCGGGGGCTCTGGCTCACTCAAGCCGGGGGAGGGAGGGGCACGGAGTGCGGGGCAAGCCTGCGGCGGCAGAGGCCGGCGAGACGTTGCTCCAGCCTGAGGCTCGCTGTGCATTCTTCCGGGGGAGCTGTCCCTGGATCCCAGGAACCCGGCAGTGGCGGGCTGCACAGGCTCCCCGGAAGGGAGGTGTGGAGAGTGACCTTTGCTCGTACACAGGCTTCTTGGCGGTGGCAACAGCAGCCTTAGCGTCTCCTGCCCGTCTCTGGGGTCCACGCCTTTAGCCGCGGCTCGTGCCCGTCTCTGGAGCTTCTTTAAGCAGTGCTCTTTGTCCCCTCTCCTCGCGCACCAGGAAACAAAGAGGGAAGAAAATGTCTCTTGCCTCTTCGGCAGCTCCAGACCTTTTCCCGGACTCCCTCCCGGCTAGCCGTGGTGCACTAACCCCTTCAGGCTGTGTTCACGCCGCCAACCCCAGTCCTCTCCCTGTGCTCTGACCAAAGCCTGGGCCTCAGCTCGCAGCCCCGCCTGCCCCAGCGGGTGAGCAGACAAGCCTCTCGGGCTGGTGAGTGCTGGTCGGCACCGATCCTCTGTGCGGGAATCTCCTCGCTTTGCCCTCCGCACCCCTGTTGCTGCGCTCTCCTCCGTAGCTCCTAAGCTCCCCCACTCCGCCACCCGCAGTCTCCACCCGTGAAGGGGCTTCCTAGTGTGTGGAAACATTTCCTCCTTCACAGCTTCCTCCCAGTGGTGCAGGTCCCGTCCCTATTCTTTGTCTCTGTTTTTTCTTTTTTTTCTTTTGCCCTACCCAGGTACGTGGGGAGTTTCTTGCCTTTTGGGAGTTCTGAGGTCTTCTGCCAGCGTTCAGTAGGTGTTCTGTAGGAGTTGTTTCTCGTGTAGATGTATTTCTGGTGTATCTGTGGGGAGGAAGGTGATCTCTGCGTCTTACTCTTCCACCATCTTCCCCTCGTCACTGGGTTTTGTTTGTTCTTTCTCTAGTTCCTTTAGGTTTAAGGTTAGATTGTTTATTTGAGATTTTTCTTGTTTCTTGAGGTAGACTTGCATAGCTATAAACTTTCCTCTTAGAACTGCTTTTGCTCCATCCCATAGGTTTTGGATCATCATATTTTCATTGTCACTTGTCTCTAGGTATTTTTTGATTTCCTCTTTCATTTCTTCAGTGATCTCTTGGTTATTTAGTAATGTATTGTTTAGCCTCCATGTGTTTGTGTTTTTTACGTTTTTTCCCCTGTAAATGATTTCTAATCTCATAGTGTTGTGGTCAGAAAAGTTGCTTGATATGATTTCAATTTTCTTAAATTTACTGAGGCTTGATTTGTGACCCAAGATGTGATATATCCTGGAGAATGTTCCGTGCAGACTTGAGAAGAAAGTGTAATCTGCTGTTTTTGGATGGAATGTCCTATAAATATCAATTAAATCTATCTTGTCTATTGTGTCATTTAAAGTTTGTGTTTCCTTATTTATTTTCATTTTGGATGAGCTGTCCATTGGGGTAAGTGAGGTGTTAAAGTCCCCTACTATGATTGTGTTACTGTCGATTTCCTCTTTTATAGGTGTTTGCATTTGCCTTATGTATTGAGGTGTTCCTATGTTGGGTGTATATAAATTTATAATTGTTATATCTTCTTCTTGGATTGATCCCCTGCTCATTATGTAGTGTCCTCCTTGTCTCTTGTAACATTCTTTATTTTAAAGTCTATTTGATCTGATATGAGTATTGCTATTCCAGCTTTCTTTTGATTTCCATTTGCATGGAATATCTTTTTCCATCCCCTTACTTTTAGTCTGTATGTGTCTCTAGGTCTGAAGTGGGTCTCTTTTAGACAGCATATATATGGGTCTTGTTTTTGTGTCCATTCAGCAAGCCTGTGTCTTTTGGTTGGAGCATTTATTCCATTCACTTTTAGGGTAATTATTGATATATATGTTCCTATTACCATTTTCTTAATTGTTTTGGGTTTGTTTTCGTAGGTCCTTTTCTTCTCTTGTGTTTCCCACTTACAGAAGTTCCTTTAGCATTTTTTGTAGAGCTGGTTTGGTGGTGCTACCTTCTCTTAGCTTTAGCTTGTCTGTAAAGCTTTTGATTTCTCCATCAAATCTGAATGAGATCCTTGCTGGGTAGAATAATCTTGGTTGTAGATTCTTCCTTTTCATCACTTTAAGTATATCATGCCACTCCCTTATGGCTTGTAGAGTTTCTGCTGAGAAATCAGCTGTTAACCTTATGGGAGTTCTCTTGTATGTTATTTGTTGTTTTTCCCTTGCTGCTTTTAATAATTTTTCTTTGTCTTTAATTTTGGCCAATTTGATTACTATGTGTCTCGGCATGTTTTTCCTTGCGTTTATCCTGTATGAGCCTCTCTGCACTTCCTGGACTTGGGTGACCATTTCCTTTCCCATGTTAGGGAAGTTTTTGACTATAATCTCTTCAAGTATTTTCTCTGGTCCTTTCTGTCTCTCTTCTCCTTCTGGGACCCCTATAATGCAAATGTTGTTGCGTTAATGTTGTTCCAGAGGTCTCTTAGTTTGTCTTCATTTCTTTTCATTCTTTTTTCTTTATTCTGTTCTGCAGCAGTGAATTCCACCATTCTGTCTTCCAGGTCACTTATCCATTCTTCTGCCTCAGTTATTCTGCTATTGATTCCTTCTAGTGTAGTTTTCATTTCAGTTATTGTATTGTTCATCTCTGTTTGTTTGTTCTTTAATTCTTCTAGGTCTTTGTTAAACATTTCTTTCATCTTCTCAATCTTTGCCTCCATTCTTTTCCCAAGGTCCTGGATCATCTTCACTATCAATATTCTGAATTGTTTTTCTGGAAGGTTCCCTATCTCCACTTCATTTAGTTGTTTTTCTGGGGTTTTATCTTGTTCCTTCATCTGGTATATAGCCCTCTGCCTTTTTATCTTTTCTGTCTTTCTGTGAATGTGGTTTTTGTTCCACAGGCTGCAGGATTGTAGTTCTTCTTGTTTCTGCTGTCTACCCTCTTGAGATCTTTTACAAAGTTTAAACTTTTCAAATTTTTGAAAACCCCTTGCTTAAAGGATGAAGATCAACATTATTCAATGTCCTCTACATTCTCATTATATTTTCTACTTATTCCTCTATGCAAACAGTTTGTCTCATGCAAGCTTGTTTCCTAGATATTGTCTAGACGTACCTCGTGGTTTTCTTGCTCTCTGCCTTTGCAGATATTTGCAAAGCTCCAACTTGAAAGCTTCATTTACTACTCTCCACCCCCTACACTCCTATACAAATGTCATCTGCCTTTCCAAGGTTTTATTTAAGTTAAACTTCTCCCATGAAGTCTTCTAAATTATAATAGCTGGAAGTCACCTCTGTATTCATTGAATTCCAGTACCATTTATCACTCATTCTTATCACTACTTAATGTTAGAGCTACCTATGTAGACTAGAATAAAATTTCCTTACTTTGACAATTAATATATGTTTGATGAAAGAAAAATAAGTGGATCACAAGTGTCTCAAGAGTAATAAAGTTTAACTTTTATTGTTCTTTAAGGTTCAAGCAGTACAAAAATGATGAAAAATGTTTGAAGGAGAGGTTTCTACAAAATTGCTATCATATGGTGTTATCACTCTAGGAGTCTATAATGGTCCTATAGTCTCAGATTCAGAGAACTTTTCTGAGTGATAGCTGCTTATAATGTAAATTTTAAAATGTATTATTCTGCAGTGGTATGTTTTATAAGAATTGTAGATGTGTGTTTTAATTAGCCCTTCAACACTTTAATTTTAACACTTAGAATATTATATGTGAACTATATTTTTAATTTCCTTTGAGAATTTGCCTAAAACTGGGATTAACCCATTAAGACATAGGCCTTGTATTCATTTATTAACTTGACAGTATGTTTTTCTTGTAGCCTGCAACATTTGGTTTAATTCAAAAAGTTTTTAATTTTCAAATTGACTCATAATGACATCAAGATTAAGTTACTGACCTGAAGAGAGAATCAAGAAGCAGCCTTTTCTATGCTCTTTTTGGGTTATCCGATCAACACATTTCAACTTTAATAGCAATGGAGGCCAAAACCAATATTAATGCATTAGTATTAATGCCGTTGTAGACAGAAGTAGAAAGCTACGGGATAAGTAAATTCTTAGAAAGTCATTCTGGCAGTTTTCTTTCAGCAAATGTATTTTATAAGTAATAATATCAATGTTAGAGGGGCAGTGTTAAAAAGCACATGCAATACTATTCTGAATATTAGGAATCCTGGGTAGGAATTACCTGTGTAACTTTGGGAAATTCTCTTTCCCTATATTCACCTGAACTTGTCTCCTCTATAAAATGAAGGTTTGGAACTTGTTGATTTCTGAGATTCCTCTAGTTCAATCCTTTTATGTCTTTAGACTTTAAAAAGGTAGGGAAAATCATCAAAAAGTAATATCATACTTACACAAATATTCTCCAGAAGAACAAATATAAAAAGATATGTATATACTAGTGGAAGTTGTTTTTCAAAATTCAGTATCTTATTTTTCATGTAATGCATGGGAAAGGTGATAAATTAAGCTTTTGTTAAATAAAAAATAAATAAAAGTAATTTTTAACAGAGGAGTTGATTTCTGTGGCAGTAGAAGTTCTTCTATGCATTAAATAGAGGAAGGAAAAATGCCTCAGAAGTGCATTTTAACACAGCATTCAATTTCACAGGAAAGATTCAACATCTCTAGCAACCCCTGGGTCGCTTCAATGTAGTGCTCTAATTTATATATCAAAGTGAGAACAAGCATACTGAAACATAAGGCCTGAAGAAACAACTCACTGTTTCTATCAAAATGTAGTTCAGCAGTTACACAGTCCATGAAATGCTCATTAACAAGCTGAGGCAATATCCACTGAGTATTCAGGTTTACCTTTGCATATTAATGAGCAATGTGTAATAACCTTTATTGCTCTTGCTGTTCCACATGCAGGGAACATTGAGATTAGAGCTGGGCTATATAAATGTCAAATGGATTTATGGTCATGCATGCTGCTGTTTTAAAACAGTAGCCTCTTAACAGCTACAAAAGTCCAATTTATATGCAGGTACTTGGCACCTACTTTATTTCTTGAGCCAAAGATTACTGTTGCTATAGATTTCCAACCTACAACACAGATCTACCACCAGCAGCTTTATGAAGCCACATGCCCTTTAGTAATAATGCAGTTTGGGTTTTCCTGCCATAATAATGTACATTATCCTAATGTTTCATAAAAGTCTCTCATTTAAAGGGGACAAAACAAGATGTCAGAAAAATAAATCCAGCTAACATGTTAACTAAACAAGGCTGTAAATGCTGGAATTCAAATATGGTTTTCTGCTTTACTAGCAGCATGAGATCTCTATAGTCTAGAAACTCCAAGCCCACAAGATGGGAAAAGGGTGGAATATACACATATATTCATTCATTTCTAAGCATTCTTAAAAGACTTCAAAACCAGAAAACAATGATATCAACCTCTTAGCTGTTATCTCAATTTCAGGGAAGTCTTTCCTGACCAGCTTCCAGCCTCACAGCTCTCCTCCACGTGTGCTATACAATATGAATTAAACATATATCTTTAAAAATTAATAGTTCTATAAACATTTTCTTTCAAATTTGTCACATTCCGAAATTTATTGAATTTTGTTTGCAAACTAGGCATGCACAGTTTTTAGTTTGGTTTTAATGCAGTATTGAGAAAAGCTGATAAATTATTTAAAACGTCAAGTGACATGGTAGAGCCAGAACTTAACCAGCAGCAAATTACCTATGTGGTATAACTTTTTGGAGTATAGTATTGGGTATAGATATTCCATATTAACCAAAAGTACTTTATTAGAACAGATAGGAAATAAGAAAAATAGAGGTGGAACTGTGGAAGGCTCAAAGCAGTTAAATAACCTCCTAATACAGAGTTTACTCATTAGTTGTAGAGCCCTTTTTTTTTATTATTATTTCTATTATTTCCAAATAAACATTTTTTACAGAATACATACATTCAAGCCAGGTTGAGTGGGTAGCACATAGCTTGGCAAATTGTGTGTGCTCTTAAATGTATGTCAAATACCTAAAATATATTTATGCAATTTTAATATTTTATACATTTCTTCGTTTACCTGTGAGGGAAGACAGATTTTTAATTTTTTGCAAAATTGAACTAGAGGCTTTTACACAATAACAGTATTTTTGTCTTCTTGTACTTTTTGAGGGAAGTACTTTTGTGGTCTTGATTGTCAAGGGTATCAATATGATATATCATAAAATTGCTTCAAAACACACTGTCAGAATGGAGTAAGATGAAAAGGGGCAGAAAGAGTATGCTACCATCTTTTTCTAATAATTCAAAGTTATCCCTATGCCATCCACGATATGTACTATGAAGTAAAGATAATCACTTGTAGAATGGCAACATTTTCTAACTTTCCTTAGATGTTTGGGTAAAAAAAAAATAAGTAGAGTTAAAATGGAGATTAAGAATAGGTAGAGGGGGGCTTCCCTGGTGGCGCAGTGGTTGAGAGTCCGCCTGCCGATGCAGGGGACACAGGTTCGTGCCCCGGTCTGGGAGGATCCCACGTGCCGCGGAGCGGCTGGGCCCGTGAGCCATGGCCACTGAGCCTGCGCGTCTGGAGCCTGAAAAAAAGAATAGGTAAAGGCGTTTCCCTGGTTGCGCAGTGGTTGAGAATCTGCCTGCCAATGAAGGGGACACGGGTTCAAGCCCTGGTCTGGGAGGATTCCACATGCCACGGAGCAACTAGGCCCTTGAGCCACAACTACTGAGCCTGTGCGTCTGGAGCTTATGCTCTGCAACAGGAGAGGCCGCGACAGTGAGAGGCCCGCACACGGCGATGAAGAGTGGCCCCTGCTTGCCGCACAGAAACGAAGACCCAACACAGCCAAAAATAACTAACTAACTAAATAAAGAAGCTTTCATTAAAAAAAAAAGAAAAAGAATAGGTAGAATTTCATTTCTGATGAAGTAATTTTAGGTGTCAATTGCCAAATTCATATTTTACTCTTTTTGACATTAAGCCTTATATGTTTGGTGATATTGTAGTGGAAGAGTGATGCCTTTAAGACCCATAAATGGAGACAGACCATATGAATTTGGAAGCTAATGTCTTGTTACAGAAATGGGCTTGTCTTTCACTAAGTGACAATTATAACATGACTAGGATAGGTGAAAATAAAATTTATTTGAACATAATTTTGTCCTCTCAGGCATAAATGTTTTTAGCTGAAAAAAATTAATAACATAGGGCTCTCTATAAGCATTCATTATTTGTAGTGTGTGCACACTGGATTATGATACCTTTTAATCATGCAGCCTTTCTTTATTAAAAAAAAAGTATTTCAGAGGTCTAGTACATGTTCACGTATTTTTTTGTTCAGTCAATTATTAAATTCTCTGACTATACTTCATTGTCTTGATAATATGAACATGTAGCATTGGCCAATAAGCAAGCTTACTTAACATTTCTATGATAATTAGCTGTTATGTGTTATAATTTTAATAACATGATATTTATTTTCAGATATACCTGCTAAATTTATTTTTAATTAACTCTGACACTTAACTAAGTAACTTAGGTCTTTATAAACATTATGTCAAGTCACTAGGGTGTCTGTACTCTCAATACACGTTTTTCCTAATCTGTGTGTCATCTTTCACACAATGCCTCTCTTACCTCCTGGAGTTCTTTAGGAACAATTAATAGTTGGGGCAAAATATAATTCTTTTATTCAAACAAGGATAACATCATTTTTTTTCTTTCTTAAGTGGTTTTACTTTCTCCCTCATATTTGTCTTTAACTGTTTAGATATTTTAAAAAGTTGAACATTAACTTTTGGGTGGGAGCTATATGATTAGAAGGAAATATTTTTTCTCAGTTTAATTAGTATAGATATACTTTTAATTATTAAATATAAAGGATAAAACCATAGTAGAATATACTTTTATAATCCACCACCTCTCCCCCCTACAAGAAAACAAAATTTTAAAAAATTAAAAAAAAAATGCCAGTTGGGGCTTCCCTGGTGGTGCAGTGGGTGAGAATCCGCCTGCCAGTGCAGGGGACACAGGTTCGAGCCCTGGGCCGGGAAGATCCCACATGCCACGGAACAACTAAGCCCGTGCACCACAACTACTGAGCCTGCGCTCTAGAGCCTACGAGCCACAGCAACTGAGCCCACATGCCACAACTACTGAAGCCTGCATGCCTAGAGTCCGGGCTCCACAACAAGAGAAGCCACCGCAATGAGAAGCCCACACACCGCAATGAAGAGCAGCCCCCTCTCGCCGCAGCTAGAGAAAGCCTGCACGCAGCAACGAAGACCCAACACAGCCAAAAATAAATAAATAAATAAATAAAACTTTTAAAATGCCAGTTGATAGACAAATGAATAATTTGAAATGGAGGTAGAAAGGCAATCTATGACATCAATCTTCAAAGGGCAAATGAATGTAAAAGAAACAGTCATCTCTTGAAAAACAAAATGCAATTAGAATTTTAATCACATTATAATTCCTGTGCCTGAAACAAGCATAATGGGACAATTTCGGAAATAATTTTTGAATTTACTGAATTTTGAACTGGTTGTGTTCTTGGTCTACTTGTAACTAATTTCAAGATGGTTTCTATAAGAAATCTCTAGTTCATAATCCTTGTTGTTTCTTTTGTACTTACCATGTGTATTGTATTTGTGAACCTGGCTAGAAATACCTCTAGAAAGAAAAAAAATAAATGGAATCAACGAATGTCACATTAAATGGTGGTATAATGAGAATGAAGGCCAAGTGATACTCTTGAGTACTTAATGTTTACATTTAAGAAAATTATAACCTCAAAGTATCGCCCTTCATTCACCCTATGCTTTAACCCATTGGGCGACCTGTGGTTCCTGCAACATGAACAACTTTGTCCTGCATCCTTTTGGGGAAAATTTATTCTCACCTGATATCCCTCTCTTTGTCCCTAAGTGTCACCTCTGCATGACCTGCATGACCTTTTTCTTTAATGCCACATCAACTTTCTCTACCAAGCAGTCTCCTTTGACTGTCCCCACTTAGATGAATATTCCTTCCCTTCTCTCTTATCTACCACAGTATATTGTTGCTGTTACTCCATTTATCATAATCCAGTGATTTTGTATATATATATATATATATATATATATATATGTGTGTGTGTGTGTGTGTGTGTGTGTGTGTGTATGTGTGTGTGAAGCCCTATATATATATATATAATTAGACTGTATATATATATATACAGTCTTATATATATATATATATATATAATCTTATATATATTATATATATAATTAGTCTGTAAGCTCTTTCCTGCTCTGTAATTAGAGCAGGAACCATTCAATGTGTCATTGTCACAGCATCTACTCAACTGGTAAATATGGTAGTTCCTCAGATCTCAGTGTTAGATCACTATCTACTTTTCCTCTATGATCTCTCTTCGCGTTACTTCCTAGGGCGTTAAATACCATCTATATGCTGATAACTCTCCTTCATCTCTCAACATGTGTATCTAACTGCCTACTTAAGATCCACACTGGCATAAGTCATAGGTACCTTAAATTTTAACTCTCTTGCTGTGGTGGCAACCATAGTTCCTCCTTCATCATCTCTTTCTCAATAAAGAGTGTGAACATCAGCTCAGTTTATCTATTTCCCCTACTCAGCTTCCATTCAGTCCGTCACCAAATCCTATTGATTCTGCCTCAAAACTCTGTCTTACTCATCAATTTCTAATCATCTGCACTGCTTCCACATTAAACCAAGCCATTGTCAACCCACCATACACTCTGTACTACAGTCTCTGCAACTAAAATTCTCACATCTCTTCACAGTTTTCAGAATAGCTAGAGTGATGTTGAAAAATATAAATCAGATTAGGATGACTTTCCAATGCATTTAGAATAAGCAACAAATCTTTACCATGGTTTACAACACCCTACATGATTTGACTGACTTCTCTACGTCATTAACTTCATTTCATTCCCCTTTCCTCCTTGCTCAATATATATTCCAGACACATTGGTTTCCCTTCTTTATTTTTATGAAATAAGGCAGGCTCTGTCCTGCCTCAGTGTCTTTGCCCTTGCTATGCTTTCTTCCTAGGACACTGCTGCACCCTCTATTCTCAAACTTCAGGTTTTCGCATCCTCAGAGAAACTTTCCAGAGCCTACCTCTTACATAGATTCATCTTAATACCTCATTCTCTTCCTTCCTCTATTGTCTGTGTCACAATTGTAATTAAGATATACTTCAGGGATTACAAATTCCAGTGCCACAGAAGCCAGTCAGATAAAATAAATGGGTAAAATGGGTCTGCTTATAAAGCTGTATGAGGTATGGCAAGGACTCTGGCCAGCTGGATATGACATTCTGGGTCTAAATTGGGCAATAACTGTTTGGTACCAGGCCATTTGTAAATAAGACTGCGATGTTGGAAATATTCTAAGGTCTTCAAAAAAAAAATGGACTCTAAATGTTATGTAAATGTTCCATATTTTTTTAATGTGGTAAAACAATATTTTTGGAACAATGTATAGAACAAACAAAGCATGCCTGCAACCCATATCAGGCCCTGGGCCTTCAGTTTGTGACCTTTGATTCATTCACCCATTTGTTTTCCCGTTTGTTGCCTGTCTTACCTGCTAGATTGTGCACTCAGAGTGGGTCAGGGAATGTGTCTGCCTTGTTCATAACTGTATCTCCAGTGCCTAACACGTATCTGGCACATAATATGAACTCAGTAAATATTTATTGCATGAATGGATGAACATATTTGAATTTTATGCACATACTGTTTAATCATGCACTCTGAATGAATGAGTGAAACTGAAATTTTATATTGAATTATTTGAAAAGAACAATACGGTAGAGGCAGGCAACATTTAGTTTCATGAGCCACTATGGATGGTTCTAATCATATATAAAGATATATTAACAAGATAATGCTTATAAATATATCTTCAACATAAGTAATATTGTGCCCTTTCAGTCAAAACAGTAGAGTTACTAAAATTACAATGTTATATGCATCAAAGAAAGTTATTCATATTTGTTGTATGTGTTTTACATTCCTATAAAAGTCTCGAAAAGTGACATTGCCACAGGCATACTGTTCTGTATTCAAACACAAAGGAAAGTTCTATTTGGCATTGTTACACAGGTGTAACTACAATTAACAGCACTGATTTTGATGACTTAGTTATTGAATTCCATCTCCTTGCTTTATAGACACAGCCTATAGCAGTAGGAAACAGTGGTTATTGCAAACATCTTAAATGAAGTTTTTTTTTAATGAACAAAACTATTAGTAACCTAATGATAAATGCCTGCTCTTTACAAAGGATGTTACAATAAACTAATAGTTACAGGAAATTTGCTCATTTTTTTCAAATGTAAGCTTAGTTATAATCTGACTTTTCTGAATCAGTTCAAGAAGGCCCCAAACTAACTCTTAACAATTAAAGAGGAATAGTATATATGTCAATCATACCTCCATTAAAATGAGTTAAAAATATAAGTATTCCCTCTTTTGATTTGGAATAGAATTTTCACCAGAATGAAGATCTGTGTGTGTATGTCTATATGTATTAGGTTAGATTTTAAGGGAAAAAAGTTTAAAGTGTGACAGAATGTAATTTAAAGAATAATATCTTAAAAAGTATGTTTTAGGAAGAACATATGTGTTTTTGGTTTTGTTTGAACTATGTAAACAAAGTTTCACTGCTAATGATGTCACTATTTCAAACAGGGAAGCTGAATTTTGTGGCCAAGTAGCAAGATTTTGGTTAAATATATCATTTGATTCCTTTCTAATCCAAGATAAGTCTTTCCTTTTTCATTTTAACCTTTCTTAATGGGCATATCTGTTACAGAAATGCTTATAATTGTTTGAAAACTGATTCCATGTTGATGAATGAAAACTTTTTCAGCCTGAAGTGATAAAATGAAATATGTGGGCCTAATTAATTACTGCTTCTGGGAAGCATATATATTTTATCTGATGCATTCATTGCCAAGCCACAGAGTATATATATTACTAAAATGTATAGTTATTAAATGGCTATAAATATTAATAAGTATCTATAATATTCCATGTAATTTTTTCATATAATTTATTAGTGTTCTCATTTTCCTTCAATATAGAAGTTGATACTGAATAACTTACCTAAATTGCAAAAATTTTGAATCTCCCTATTCCTGGATTCATTTGTTTTATTTCCTCCACTGTTGAATTAGACTGATTACCTTCATTGTATTTGGTTATAATTATGCTGTAATTTTATTTTGATAATTAAAATATTAGTCTTAAATCCTTTATGGAATAAGGCAGGGTTTAAATAAGTGATTTAAATGTTGCATAAGAAGCAGCCACATATCCACCCTTCCCTCTTTCTTTTTCCCGCTTAGTTGTATACTTCAATCCAAATGTAAAATATTGTCAATGCAGAGCTATTAGTTTTATGTTACTGTTATTGTGATTACTGAATCAGATTACACTCAGGTAGAAGTGGGAATCTGGTTATTAGAAAATAATAAATAGCCAAAAGTGTTATTTGGTCTCAGTAGAGAATATTTTGATTCGAATTAGGCTCATTCTCTATGTGGTGTGTGAAGATTTGTAAGTAGCTTCTTAAAATCTATAGTCTTGAAACTCAGGCACCAATGCATCTCCAAGTGAGGTGTTGCAGTTAATTATAATGAATGTGGAAGCAACTTGAGAAAACATTAAATGCTATACAAATGTAAAACATTCTGGTGGGAGTCTGAGCTCGGTAGTATTTACAGAAAAAGGAAAGCAATCATTGTTCTGACATCTCTGAATTCACTCTCCTGGGGTTTGAGTCAGTCAGCAACATGCTTGGGTGAAGAAATAATGTTCTAGGAATTATGTGTGCCTTGGACAGGAAAGGAAGACCCAGATAACTAAAAACAGTGTTTTTATCTGAAATCTCTCAGTATTAGCTCTTTAAGATGATTCCTGGGTCATCAGAAAATATTTTTCACAAATTAGATAGATAATTGAACAGAGGACAGATTATTTGTCAAAATTCATTTCATATTTTCTAACACAATGATTTGCTATGAAAAGAACATATCTTTACAGGTGATATCATCAGTATTAGAAGAGTATAATGTTCCAAACATACATACTTAAGAGCCCAAATACAGTACATTATAGCTACTATAGTTGTCATTGTTGGAATTGGCGTTGCCCTATATACCCAGAAAATAAGTAAATTAATAAAAATAATGAATTCATCTTATTTTTATCCAGTTATTATATAGAAATCAATACAATAAATAGTGTATGTTTCTGTATTAATTCCTTAACATTGTTCTTTAAGATAGTTTTGTACTAGTAGAATGTAACTATTTTATGAGTAATAGAGCTCATATATATCTATAAACATTTTCAAATTTAAGATCTGGTTTCTTAATATTATCTATGTCTTACTAGAAGAATATATATTATATGTAATATACACATTTATATAATACTAGGAAAAGGAAAACAAAATTTTGCAGATAGGTAATTTATCAAATAAAAGTGTTGCACACATTGGCAAGATTCTTCTTTGTATTTTTGTTTGCAAACTATTTCACATATTTATACTGTGTTCCTATTTCTTAAAAAAACTCCCTTAAATAACCATCTAGTCTGAGCCACATTTTAATGTATTCCTACTAGATCATTAGACAAATTGTCATTAGTTTATATCCTTTAAGAAACTACTATTGTTAACTCAGTTTTAATATTATTATAGAAAAAATTAGGCATTTAAATTTTCCTTGGGATACTTAGCTTTTATATTGTATAACATTAATTATGATTAGTATTTCTAGTTCTTTGTGATCAGAATATGTATTTTTATGTTGATGAAACTTTTATTACATCATCACTGCTTGATATAGTCAATATTCACTTTTTTTGTAAATCAGCTATAAATTTTTTTGATTTTTATTTTATTTAATTTTTTATACACCACTTTCTTATAAGTAATCGATTTTATACATATTAGTGTATATATGTCAATACCAATCTCCCAATTCATCCCACCACCACCCTCCTGCACACTTTCCCCCCTTGGTGTCCATACATTTGTTCTCTACATCTGTGTCTCTATTTCTGCCTTGCAAATCAGTCCCTCTGTACCATTTTTCTAGATTGCACAAATATGCATTAATGTACGATAATTGTTTTTCTATTTCTGATTTACTTTACTATGTATGACAGTCTCTAAGTCCATCCACCTCTCTAAAAATGACCCAATTTCGTTCCTTTATAAGGCTGAGTAATATTCCATTGTACATATGTACCACATCTTCTTTATCCATTTGTCTGTCGATGGCATTTAGGTTGCTTCCATGACCTGGCTATCGTAAATAGTGCTACAATGAACATTGGGGTGCATGTGTCTTTCTGAATTATGGTTTTCTCTGGGTATATGCACAGTAGAGGGATTGCTGGGTCATATGGTAATTCTATTTTTAGTTTTTTAAGGAACTTCCATAGTGTTCTCCATAGTGGATGTATCACTTTACATTCCCACCAACAGTGCAAGAGAGTTCCCTTTTCTCCACACCTTCTCCAGCATTTGTTGTTTGTAGATTTTCTGATGATACCAATTCTAACCGGTGTGAGGTGATACCTCATTGTAGCTTTGATTTGCTTCTCTAATAACTAGTGATGTTGAGCACCTACTCATGTGCCTCTTGGCCATCTGTATGTCTTCTTTGGAGAGATGTCTATATAGGTCTTCTACCGATTTTTGGATTGGGTTATTTTTTTTTATATTGAGCTGCATGAGCTGTTTATATATTTTGGAGATTAATGCTTTGTCCGTTGATTCATTTGCAAATACTTTCTCCCATTCCGAGGGTTATCTTTCAGTCTTTTTTATGGTTGCCTTTGCTGTGCAAAAGCTTCTAAGTTTCATTACGTCCCATTTGTTTATTTCGTTTTTTTTTTCCATTTCTCTAGGAGGTGAGTCAAAAAAGATTTTGTTGTGATTTATGTCAAAGAGTGTTCTTCCTAAGTTTTACTCTAAGAGTTTTATATTGTCCATTCTTACCTTTAGGTCTTTAATCCATTTTGAGCTTATTTTTGTGTATGCTGTCAGGGAGTGTTCTAATTTCATCCTTTTTCATGTAGCTGTCCAGTTTTCCCAGCACGACTTATTGAAAAGACTGTCTTTTCTCCAGTGCATATCCTTGCCTCCTTTGTCATAGATTAGTTGACCATAGATGCGTAGGTTTATCTCTGGGCTTTCTATCCTTTTCCATTGATCTATATTTTAGTTTTTCTGCCAGAACCATATTGTCTTGATTACTGTAGATTTTGTAGTATAGTCTGAAGTCAGGCAGTCTGATGCCTCCAGCTCTGCTTTTTTCCTTCAGAATTGCTTTGGCTATTCGGGGTCTGTTTTGTCTCCATACAAATTTTAAGATTTTTGTGTTCTAGTTCTGTAAAAAAGTCATTGGTAATTTGATAGGGATTGCATTGAATCTGTAGATTGCTTTGGGTAGTATAGTCATTTTCACAATATTGATTCTTCCAATCCAAGAACATGGTATATCTCTCCATCTGTTTGTATCATCTTTAATTTCATTCATCAGTGTCTTATAGTTTTCTGCATACAGGTCTTTTGTCTCCCTAGGTAGGTTTATTCCTAGGTATTTTATTTTTTTTGTTGCAATGGTAAATGGGAGTGTTTCCTTAATTTCTCTTTCAGATTTTTCATCATTAGTGTATAGGAATTGAAGAGATTTGTGTGCATTAATTTTGTATCCTGCAACTTTACCAAATTCATTGATTAGCTCTAGTAGTTTTCTGGTGGCAACTTTAGGATTATCTATGTATATTATCATGTCACCTGCAAAAAGTGACAGTTTTACTTCTTGTTTTCCAATTTGTATTCTTTTATTTCTTTTTCTTCTCTGATTGCCATGGCTAGGACTTCCAAAACTATGTTGAATAATAGTGGTGAGAATGGACATCTTTGTCTTGTTCCTAATCTTAGAGGAAATGCTTTCAGTTTTTCACCATTGAGAATGATGTTTGCTGTGGGTTTGTCATATATGGCCTTTATTATGTTGAGGTAGTTCCTTCTATGCCCACTTTCTTGAGAGTTTTTTATTATAAATGGGTGTTGAATTTTGTCAAAAGCTTTTTCTGCATCTATTGAGATGATCATATGCTTTTTATTCTTCAATTTGCTAATATGGTGTATCACATTGATTGATTTGCATATATTGAAGAATCCTTGCATTCCTGGGATAAATCCCACTTGATCATGGTGTATGATCCTTTTTTTTTTTTTTTTTTTTTTTTTCCGGAACGCATGCCTCCCACTGCTGTGGCCTCTCCCATTGCAGAGCACAGGCTCCGGATGCGCAGGCTCAGTGGCCATGGCTCATGGGCCTAACCGCTCCACGGCACGTGGGATCTTCCCAGACCAGGGCACGAACCTGTGTACCCTGCATCGGAAGGCAGACTCTCAACTACTGGGCCACCAGGGTAGCCCCTGTGTATGATCCTTTTAATGTGTTTTTGGATTCTGTTTGCTAGTATTTTGTTAAGGATTTTTGCATCAATATTCATCAGTGATATTGGTCTGTAATTTTCTTTTTTTTTTTGTATCTTTGCTTTTGGTGTCAGGGTGATGGTGGCCTCGTAGAATGAGCTTGGGAGTGTTCCTTCTTCTTCAATGTTTTTGAAGATTTTGAGAAGATTGGGTGTTAGCTCTTCTCTAAATGTTTGATAAAATTCAAATGTGAAGCCATCTGGTCCTACACTTTTGTTTGTTGGAAGATTTTTAATCACAGTTTCAATTTCATTACTAGTGATTAGTTTGTTCATATTTTCCATTTCTCCCTGGCTTGGTCTTGGAAGGTTATACTAAGAATTTGTCCATTTTTCTAAGAATTTGTCCATATTTCTAAGAATTTGTCCATTTCTTCCAGGTTGTCCGTTTTACTGGCATAGCATTGCTTGTAGTAGTCTCTTATGATGCTTTGTATTTCTGTGGTGTCTGCTGTAATCTCTCCTTTTTCATTTCTAATTTTATTCATTTGAGTCCTCTTCCTCTTTTTCTTGATAAGTCTGGATAAAGATTTATCAACTTTGTTTATCTTCTCAAAGAACTGGCTTTTAGTTTTATTGATCTTTGGTATTGTTTTCTTTGTTTTTATTTCATTTATTTCTGCTCTCATCTTTATGATTTCTTTCCTTCTACTAACTTTGGGCTTTGTTTGTTCTTCTTTCTCTAGTTCCTTTAGGTGTAAGGTTAGATTGTTTGAGATTTTTCTTGTTTCTTGAGGTAGGATTGTATTGTTATAAACATCCCTCTTAGAACTGATTTTGCTGCATCCCATAGGTTTTGGATCATCGTGTTTTCATTGTCATTTGTCTCTAGGTATTTTTTGATTTCCTCTTTGATTTCTTCAGTGATCTCTTGGCTATTTAGTAATGCATTGTTTAGCCTCCATGTGTTTTTTACTTCTTTTTCCCTGTAATTGATTTCTAATCCCATAGTATTGTGGTCGGAAAAGATGCTTGATATGTTTTCAATTTTCTTAAATTTACCGAGGCTTGGTTTGTGACCCAAGTTGTTATCTATCCTGGATAATGCACTTGAGAAGAAAATGGAATCTGCCTTTTTTGAATGGAATGTCCTATAAATTTCAATTAAATCTATATGACCTATTGTGTCATTTAAAGCATGTGTTTCCTTATTAATTTTCACTCTGGATGTTGTGTACATTGGTGTGAGGTGTTAAAGTTCCCCCACTATTATACTGTTACTATCAATTTCCTCTTTTATAGGTGTTTACATTTGCCTTATGTATTGAGGTGTTCCTATGTTGGGTGCATATATATTTATAATTGTTATATCTTCTTCTTGGATTGATCCCTTGATCATTATGTAGTGTCCTTCTTTGTCTCTTGTAATAGTCTTTATTTTAAAGTCGATTTTGTCTGATACAAGAATTGCTACTCCAGCTTTCTTTTGATTTCCATTTGCATGGAATATCTTTCTCCATCCCCTCACTTTCTGTCTGTATGTGTCCTTGTTCTGATGTGGGTCTCTTGTAGACAGCATATATATGGGTCTTGTTTTTTATCCATTCAGCGATCCTGTGTCTTTTGGGTGGAGCATTTAATCCATTCACATTTAAGATCATAATCGATATATATTTTCCTATGACTATTTTCTTAATTGTTATGGGTTTGTTTGTAGGTCCTTTTCTTCTCTTGTGTTTACTACTTAGTGAAGTTCCTTTAGCATTTGTTGTAAAACTGGTTTGGGGATGCTGCATTTTCTTAGCTTTTGCTTGTCTGTAAAGGTTTTAATTTCTCCATCAAATCTGAATGAGATCCTTGCCAGGTAGAGTAATCTTGGTTGTAGGTTCTTCCCTTTCATCATTTAAAATATATCGTGCCACTCCCTTCTGGCTTGTAGAGTTTCTGCTGAGAAATCAGCTGTTACCCTTAAGGGAGTTCCCTCATGTGTTATTTGTCATTTTTCCCTGTTGCTTTTAATAATTTTTCTTTGCCTTTAATTTTTGTCAATTTGATTACTATGTGTCTTGGCATGTTTCACCTTGATTCTATCTTGCTTGGGGCTCTCTGCACTTCCCGGACTTGGGTGGCTGTTTCCTTTCCCATGTTAGGGAAGTTTTTGACTATAATCTCTTCAAATATTTTCTCGGGTCCTTTCTGTCTCTCTTCTCCTTCTGGGACCGTATAATGTGAATGTTGGTGTGTTTAATGTTGTCCCAGAGGTCTCTTAAGGCTGTCTTCAATTGTTTTCATTCTTTTTTCTTTATTCTGTTTTGCAGCAGTGAATTCCACCATTCTGTCTTCCAGGTCACTTATTTGTTCTTCTGCCTCAGTTATTCTGCTATTGATTCTTTCTAGTGTAGTTTTCATTTCAGTTATTGTATTGTTCATCTCTGTTTGTTCTTTAATTCTTTTAGGTCTTTGTTAAACATTTCTTGCATCTTCTCAATCTTTGCCTCTATTCTTTTTCTGAGGTCCTGGATCATCTTCACTATCATTATTCTGAATTCTTTTTCTGGAAGGTTGCCTATCTCCACTTCATTTAGTTGTTTTTCTGGGGTTTTATCTTGTTCCTTCATCTGGTACATAGTCCTCTGTCTTTTCATTTTGTCTGTCTTTCTGTGAATGTGCTTTTTGTTCCACAGGCTGCAGAATTGTAGTTTTTCTTGCTTTTGCTCTCTGCCCTCTGGTGGATGAGGCTATCTTAGAGGCTTGTGCAAGCTTCCTGATGGGAAGGACTGGTGATGGGTAAAGCTGGGTGTTGCTCTGTTGGGCAGAGCTCAGTAAAACTTTAATATGCTTTTCTGCTGATGGGTGGGGCTGGGCTCCTTCCCTGTTGCTTGTTTGGTTTGAGATGACCCAGCACTGGACCCTGCCTGGCTCTTTGGTAAGACTAATGATGGACTCTGGGAGAGCTCACACTAAGGAGTACTTCCCAGAACTTCTGCTGCCAGTGTCCTTGTCTTTGCAGTGAGTCACAGCCACCTCCCGCTTCTGCAGGTGACCCTCCAACACTAGCAGGTAGGTCTTGGGGTCCCTGTTCCTTCCTCTGGGTCCTCATGCACATGTTACTTTGTGTGTGCCCTCCAGGGTGGAGTCTCTGTTTCCCTCAGTCCTGTTGATGTCCTGCACTCAAATTCCACTAGCCTTCAAAGTCTGATTCTCTGGGAATTCCTCTGCCCATTGCCAGACACCCAGGTTGGGAAGCCTGACGTGGGGCTCAGAACCTTCACTCCCATGGGTGGACTTCTGTGGTATAATTGTTCTCTAGTTTGTGAGTCACCCACCCAGCGGTTATGGGATTTGATTTTATTGTGATTGTGCCCTTCTGATCATCTCTTTTTTGGTGTGTTCCAGTGTCTTCCTGTCGATGATTGTTCAGCAGTTAGTTGTAGTCAATATTCTCTTTGTGGTACAGTAGCTAGAATGACCTAGAAAAATGACGTTAACTCATTTAGTGCACAGATGCCATGTTACAGCTTCTAGAATATAATTATCTGTGGAAACATATAGAAGAAACACAGACAGCTGCTTATTTGGACTGAATGTTGGAATGATTTCTCCTACCCTAATGTGAATAAATAGAGTTCCTTGCTTTAAAATAAGTTCATTAAGACTATAACAATTTCTACTTGATTTACCTGTAAATATCTAGGAACAAAGAGAATTCCTGGTATGTGATAGGTATTATAAAGATTTGTTGAACAAATGAATGAATGTATTGTTTCCATGGAGATCTGGGGAAATAAATTATTGCCTCAGAAGTATCATATGTTTCATATATCAACCTAAAAGTAGTTTTCAAGCTGGAGAAATTGAAGTCATTTTCCGATTTTTAGAGATAAAACAATCATAATATAGTGTTCATGTACCAAATATTTTCTATGCTTTTATGAACTTCCCAGTGAAAATTTCAGTTATGAGTGCAAAATACATTACCACTTAGCAGAATGTCCTCATACTATTGAAAACAATACACGTATGAATCACAGTATATACTTGAATTGATCTTACTGGATCATTGTCAGGACAAGATCATTTTCTAATGTGTTATATCACATTATTTGAAAAGTGAATCATTTTATTTTATTATGTTATGTTGTGATTAATATTTATTGAGTTTAAAAATATGTACAGTGTTCAGTTCCCCTTTCAAAGTCTTAAGGTCAGACTAAATATTTTATGAATTTGAATATTAAATCAAGAGACAGGAAAAATAAATAAAGGTTAAGGAGGATTTACTTACATGAGACACAGCAAGAGTTAGAAACTTCCTCTACAGTCTGATGAGAAAATAACATACTGTGACATGGAATATTTTTTATTTCTTTAATTTCCAACTTTATTCAAAGTTTGCTCTAGTCTAAAGCATTAATAGGAAAAATAAACTACTTTTGGATTAAGAAGAATTCATATCTTTTTCAATTAGTAATTTAAAAATTGACATTTCTTAACACTTAAAAATTTCATCAAGTAAGTGCATATTTAGAAGCAAAACAACACAAATTCAATACTCCTGATTTTGGCTTTTTGAGGTTTTCTTGAAAAGCCCTTTGCTTTATTTCAATGTCTTGTAAAATAATTCCCCAATTAATGACATTGTACACTGATTTACATATGAAGAAAATATAATCATATCAAGTAGATATTTTCCTTTAAAAATCATGGTAATTAGCTTACAACATTGTCTAATGTCATTATGCGGACTAGTTATAACTTTCTCTACAAATTGTGAATGATTGTTTATATATATTTTGCTACTATCAAATCCAAAAGCTTTCTTCACATTAATCTTAATAAAATTCAAATACTTTTAGAGACTTATTTTGAAACTTTTCACAGATACCTGGTATTGTAGGAAGCTGTGAAGTTTCTTGCTACTTATTTTGATAAATGTATTTTTATTAAAAGCCACACACCTTAGGATATAAGGACAATATATATGGTCTGTACTTACAGATGGACAGACTGCTTCAGAGGGGAACAGAATACACATTCTGGAAATGGATCACACTTTCTTCATAATAGAACTGATTGCTATGATAGTATGTTTCAGAAAAATAGCCCTCAAAAAAAGAAACAAATGTTCTCTCAGAAGAAGGGATGTTTTAGATATTACAAAGTAACAAATATTTGGAAATAAAAATAAGATCCCTGAGAGTGTTTCCATACTATTAAAAGATGGTAGCCTGCTTGGATTTTGGTTCCACATTTTACTATGAACTAATAAGACAGTATAGTTAATGTATTTTCTAATGTAATTTTGCTATTGGTCTTCTCTGAGACCAGAATTTATTATTATCCTGTATCTGTCCCTAGCTTCAATGTAGCTTAACTAAAAGAGAGATTAACATCATTCATAGTCTCATCACATCCAGTTTGTCACAATGATAGCTTAATTAAGTGCATTATTTCCATTCAATGAATATCTTATCCAAGAATGAATAATTTCTTCAAATATAATAACAGTGCTTTTTACTATATGGGCCATGATGGTTTTGTGTAGTAAACAGTCCTGTGTGAAAGGCTTATTTTTTTTTTTTGCAAGTAAGTCACTATATTTTATTAATATTCTGCTTTATTATTCCAATAAGAGTGCTAGAATGTGTCCCTCAAGTGTTTGTGCAAGAGTAGTGTTTATGTTTCAGTGTAAATATTATTTTGAACACTGACAAAGGAAATTATCATATGTCTCTTGGAGAGAACAGTAAACAAGTTGTACCTACCCCATAACTCAGACTTTAGTTCCGTGATTATAATGTATATATGTGTGAGTGTGTGTATGTGTATGTGTGTGTCTGTGTGTGTAGTGGAATACATGAAGTCAATTGGCGGACTTGTCTTTTGAGTACAGTAATTGGAATGAAAATTATAATCTTGGTGAAGAAAGTCTGAACTTGCAATCTTTAGTAATGAGAAAGAAATAATGGAGCCAAGAACACACATACTGTAATTTGAAGATGACATAAGTAAAAAATGTCATTAGCTCTAAACAAAAATATTTGGGAGTGGTGATAGGCTGCTCACTTGTAATTATTCAGTCAATAATTGGTTTTCATTTACAAATTACAAGCACATGGCAAAGAAGTCTTCTTATATGTTCAAATTAAGACACTGGAATGCTAATTAGTCCCACATTAGCTCTTAAAGCACTGTTCATTAGCAAAGCAAAGAAATAAAAGTCAAACATCTTGTTGTGGATATTGTAGGTGACAAGTGAGCAAAGATTTGAAAGAATGAGGGAGTAAACCATGTGACTATCTGGGGTAAGCTGATTCCCTGCAGAAGGAACAAAATTACAAAGGCACCCACTGTATGCCTGATGTAGCCGGCAAGATGATCAGCATCTCTGGAGTCGACCTAGCTAGAGGAAGAGGAGTAGGAGTCGGGCAGGAGACACAGCACAAGTCAGTAAATTATGCCTGTTTTTGGACAGCCCGAGAGCTAAGAATGGTTTTTACATTTTCAAATGGTGAGAAAAATATCCCAAGAAAAATAATATTACTTCCCACATAAAAATCTTAGGAAATTCAAATTTCAGTTTCATAAATAAAGTTTTATTGGCACATAGTCATGCTCATTATTTTATGTGCTGCCTGTGGCTGCTTTCGTCCCACAGGAGTGGAAGTGAGCAGTGGCAAAACGTACCTTAGCCCCTGCCAAGCCTGAAATATTTACTATCTGTCCCTTTACAGAAACTGTTTGCTACCGAAACCCCTGTTGTAGAGCCTTGCAGGCCATTTTAAAGACCTTAACTTTTAATCAGAGTGGTTTTTGAGCAGAGGAATGATATCAGCTTATTTCCTTTTAAAAACAGGATCCCTTTGTCTGCTACCTGCTGTATTAATAAATTGGTGGGGAGACTGGGGTGAGTGGCTTCTATTTTCTTTCTTCTTAAAAATGTTTATCTTCATAACAGGAAAACAAATCTTCTAATATGTCTGCCTTTTCCCTCTGCTCGTTATTTTTCTTATACCATAAGCAAATATATACATAGACACCTATGTATACACACATATGCGTACCCATATTGGTATATGTTTATGTATATGAAGTGTAATTATAAAATAAAGAGTTGATTTTTGTTAAACTGTAAAATGAAGGGAACATATTCTTTTTTTGTCCCTTAAAAAAGTCACCTTGGAGAGCTTGAAATTCAAGTTGAAGAATGTCTGCAGTAGCAAAGATCAACTTCAAGTTACTTTAATGGCTGTAAATATGTGGTCCTTAGTTCCAGCAGGCAATGAAGCATACAAGCATCTCATACCATGTTTCCCTATATGCTTGGGTATATGAAGTCCTTTTTTTGGTAACAGATGTATTGAGATATAAATCACATACCATACAATTTACAGATTTAGTGTACAGCTCAATGATTTTATTATATTCACAGAGTTGTGCAATCATTGTCACAATTAACTTTAGAATATGTTCTTCACTCTAAAAAGAAGCACAATACCTGTTAGCAATCACCCCTGCCTGCCCCCCTCACCCAGCTGCAGACCACCACTAATCTATAGATTTTCCTGTTCTGAACATTTCATATAAATGGAATCATACAATAGATGGTCTTTTTTCTCTAGCTTATTTCACTTAGAGTAATGTTTTGAAAGCTTTTAAGTGGCATGCCCTGTTATAAAAACTGGCATACCCTCCCTCAGTTTTACTCTAGCAACAGAATTTATTTTCAGGACTTCCCTGGTGGTGCAGTGGTTAAGAATCCGTCTGCCAATGCAGGGGACACGGGTTCGAGCCCTGGTCCAGGAAGATCCCACATGCCACGGAGCAACTAAGCCTGTGCGCCAGAACTACTGAGCCTGCGCTCTAGAACCTGCGAGACACAACTACTGAGCCCATGTACCGCAACTACTGAGCCCGCGTGCCACAACTACTGAAGCTCACGTGCCTAGATCCTGTATTCTGCAACAAGAGAAGCCACCACAATGAGAAGCCCGCACACTACATTGAAGAGTAGCCTCCGCTCGCTGCAACTAGAGAAAGCCCACGTGCAACAGCGAAGACCCAATGCAGCCAAAAATAAATAAATAAATTTATTAAAAAGAGAAAAATAATTATTTCCATAAATTATTGCAGCATAGGCACTTGGGAGGAAATATCCTTTAATATGTGCATTGGAAATACAATAGCAAATGTGGTATATAGCATACTCTCTGAATATTGAAATAGCTTAGCATGTCAAAGCACATTGTAATTGTTAGTTCTTATCATAGTCTTGGCTTAAAGAAGTGTCTAATGTATTAGAACCCTGAAATTAAAGGAACAGAATGTAATTATAATATGTAATGGGTGATCATTTGTAGTATTATACTCAGATCCAAATATTTAATGTTAATCTATCTAATTAGTTTCTCTAATCATATGCATAATGTATTGAACAGCATTTATATACAAAAATAATTATGCCAGATTCCAATTTTCTAACACATTGAGGATCGTGTGCAATAAGAAATCTTAAGGTGAGGACTATCATCAACTTTATTTTTTTCATCAACAATCTCCCTAAGCTTTTCACACATGCACAGGACATTTGAATTTTATTGGACAAAGGAGAACGTTCAATCTGCATGCAAATTTTTTGACTAATTGTTAATAACAGTAGCAGGGTATATATCCTTGAAAATGCATTTACATAGAGACTATTTTCACCTCTCCTCTTCAGTAATGTAGATGCAGCGAGTGAACATTTTGTTTTTTCATGAAAATTCAGCTCAATATTTTTTCCATTTTTAAGTTCCTGACATTAAGATTATCTACAGATAGTATCTGGTACTTTCTGAAAAAAAAAAGTCAATTTTACTTAAAAAGTTTTAATCACAATGACAGCTGTAGGCACATGTACCATACTCAAATAAAACCTGTAGTTGTTCTCTATTAACTATTTATCCATAAGACAAGAATAAGAAACCTTTATCAGAAAGCTAGTTAATCTATGCACTGTGGCTGTAAAAGCCATTTCACAAACTTATTGATAATATTAATAGTTAATAATTAAACACAATGTACACACTAGCGTTTATGTGGCATAATTCATCAGGGAATGTGATATATGCCTTCATCATTAAAATGCTATTTAGGGTCTACGATCTATCAACAGAGGGGACAATTTATCTATATAATTCCCAGTTATTCATACTGTTTTTCACCTACTGCATTTATAGAATCACTTTTAAGAGAGGATTAAAATTATCTACTATCAATGCCCCTTTACTCCTTTCATGTTTTCTTTGACCTCAGAGAGAAAATGGGAAAGGAAGTAATAATCAGGATTAATACATACTGAAAAAAGAATAACTTTTAAAGTATAGATGTAAATACATACTATTTTCAGCATTTTAAAACGTCTTCAAAAACAGAATTTTGAAATGGACAATATAAATATATGTATATATGGAAATAACTATATATGTGTGCACATTTATGTGTGTATATATATGTATATATTTATCATACATATGAATATAATAAACAGGAAGAGATTTATGAGGTCAATGATTATTCCAAAAGATGTTTTATCATATTAGTTGTCAATATCTAAATAGATTTTCATTTTGATCTCTGTTCAAACACAACTTTAACTTTTTTCATTTTTTTTTCTATACTGTATCATATGGTTAGAGTATGGTTACCTTTAAGTGAAGTTATTTCTAAGAGACTTTACCAGCCGTAGATTTTATTAAAGAGGGACCCACTAAATGAGATACGTTTTCAGAGCTCTTGTATAATTAACCCAAGAACAGTAAATGAAATAAAACAGTACATAAAAATAAAAAATAATGACAGTGCTTTTACATCACTTTTTCTTAATCTTGAAGTGAAGGTCCTTTTATAATTTTTTTCTTGTGTAAAAAACACCCACTCATGAAAAATCAAAAGTCTCGAGAAATAAAAAACTTACATTAAATTTATAGACCAAATGGCCCTTCTTTCCCCAAATTATTTTTCCTGTGAATTTATACTCCCCTCAACTTCCCTATGAGCAAGGTTTATAAAAACCATCAGCTCTGTGCTGTAATGTCTGGTTGTCCCAAAAATGTTTATCTAGTATTAGTACATACTTAGCTTGTAATTCATCTCTCTCAGCATTCAATCTAAGAGGTACCTGAAATGAAGTACATAAAATGAAGTTATGCTAGTAAATACGTATTTTTCTTTTATAATTATAGAGAAAGATGGATGAGTATGTAAATAAAGCTATAAGAATGGCCTATGTAGCTAATGTACATTTATATTAATTATTACTCTATCATTCATTTTACTTGGGAATGGGGCATCATCATTCTGTTTCATTTGTGTCTGGAAACAATGCCACCATCTACAGATTATTCTTATAGTTATTACTAAAGGAGGGGAAACAGGTGGAGAGTAGAAAACTATGCTGGCTTGATTTAGTTTAGTCCGTTTTTCTTAACATTCTTCTCACATTAGTGAATTAAATTGAAATTTGATATGAATGGCATGCAGGATTTTATTGGTAATCAGTAATATTGAATGTTACATAGATTTTTAAATTTGAAATTCTATTTTTCATTGTTTATGCCATTTACCAAATTGTTAACATTACAAATTAGTATGCCATGTTAGTATGGGGCCACACTTGACAGATTGCTGGATCAGCAAGTATAAAGTGGAACATGATAAATTACTTAGTTTATTAAAAAACATAAAAGCAAAACAAGGGAATGCTGTTAAGAGAGTATCACATCTTAATTTAAGCCAGGCAAAGACAGTGCTTTAACTTTAAAGAGTAAGGTTATAGGCTATATTAAGGATGAAATTTTTCCTTTCCCATTTTAAATTCCGTATTGTTTGTAAGATGCTTGATGCAACAAAAAGACCGTTTAAACCCAATGTTAGCTTTCAAATACCATTTTTCTCTCACATCAATTGCATTATCATTTTAACATTTAAGAAATCCATGTGCTTTAGTTAAACAAATTAGCATTTTAAAAAAAATAGTTTTGCCTACAATATTTCTACAATACATTCATTATGTATATAGTAGTCTGGGATGTCAAGTTACAGCAGAGATAGGTATTTGAACGAAACCCAACAAAATTAACTTCAAAGAATAGCTCTATATTTAAGAATATGTTTCTAGTTGCCTGTAATTTGAATATTTCATGTGTCTGAATACTGTATGTAAGTTTTAAGGTGTGGCTCTTCACTCCATAAAGTTCTACATCATTGCTAAATATTGTTCTGTATGTGGCCTTGTTTGGGTACATCTTATAAGACAAGATAGAAGTACATAATTTATAAAACTTTACATTAAAAACAAGTTGTATAAGTTTAGCTGAATACATTTTAGAGATTGTCTCAAATTCATCAGATAACTGTAAAACACCCCTGTCCTACTATGGCCATGTATGCAAGGAGCTTCCTGTAATCAAGTGGCTCAGTTCTTTGTAGGTCAAGTGAGAGACAGGGATTAAATGAATCTATTCTAATGACTGAAATAACCAAAGCACAATTTGGCAACCAAAGTATTTCACAGTTTTAGCACTTAACTGAAGTACCCGGGCATAAGCTCTTATGACTTTCACACCCACACACACATACACAAGGCATGCCCACACAATACACCTTCAAAATACTTAATCCATTTGACAAATACAAATAACTTCTTCCATTTTTTTTACAGTGAATTTACTGAATCATCTGACATCCTTGTTTATTGTCCTTTAATTTTTTTAATCTTGACAGTCTTATATGGGATGGTTTCAATCTTTATTTCAAAAGTTTACCCTAAATTTTTCATAGACACACACACACACACACACACACACACACACACACATACATGCATTTAAAATTTTATGCAACTTACTTTTTCCACCATACTTCTCCTAATTTCCATTTTCTTGTTTCTTCCTTCCTTTCACATGTTCCAAAAGTTTGATAAAATATGACATATTATTGTTATAAATTATCAAATATCATGCATTATATATTAACTTTATGGTTTATATTAAGATCATCATTAATTATTTTGTATAATGTATAGGAATTACATTGATATATGTTTTTCTCTGCTTTTTTCACATGTGCAAAATCCTTTATATTTTTAAAACACTCATCCAAAAAATACCTTCAAATATTATGAGTTGTCTAAAAAAAATTATTATTCTGATCAAAGGAGAAAATTCTGTCATTGTTACTGTAGAAATTTTAAAATCAAGAAAGGGGATTGTTGTGTGAGGGGATTGCACACTGATATCAAGAAGCAAATTACATAATGACAATAAAAATAAGTGGATGCCCTGAATATTCTTATTAAGTTAGTAAGTTTCTGTTCTGACTCCAGTGTTTTAACAGTGATAGTAGTTTCACAGAGCAAAATCCAGAAAGGCCTTTTCAACTGCCAAGTTTTTCTTTTCTATAGTAGGAAATGGAAACCAATTGCCTAGAATTTTCATTTTCTCTCAGAAGCCAATAGAATTTGAATCTACTTCGGAAACATTTTTTTTTTAAGAACATAATCTGACCATCATTTGATGTGATAACACAGAACTCATATGTTAGTGTTCTGCTTTTTACCATCCAGGACACTGAGGTCCACAAAAGATGTGGTTATTTCAACCAGTCATGGATAGAGTAACGTGGAGTAAGTCAAAATGCTCAAATAAGTCCAATTAATCAAAGGGAAGGAAGAAAAGAAAAAAGGGATGGAATATGCACCTCACAAAGTGCATTTCAAGAATTGCTGTTGCTCTATTAGTTCTATACATAAATAAATATGTGGGGTTTTAAAATACCATTACAGATTCAGTTATCCTTGGCTGCTGTCTTTTGGTTATTCGGCAGTTTTGCACTTTGACATTTTCAGACAGTATCACCCAACACTTTCCTTCAGTTTTGCTCTCCTATTCTACAGTGCTGTGTAGCCAACCACCCTAATGTCAGTACTACTAGGATTTCACAGGACTTAGTTCTTTAGCTCTGAATTTTTCTTTATTCTTCATGAAATCAGTGGAGAAGGATGACACAATAACACTGATGTGTGTTAGAAATTTAAGCATTGATAATTTTCTATGGCCAATTGATTTAAACTTCTAACCTTTGAACTGGAGCTACAGAATTGCTTGTTGCATATAGAAAATCTAAATGACACGGTGTCATTGGATTATATATAAACATGTTTGGGGAACTGTCAAACAGTGCTACCATTCTATCCCACATTTATTCTGCTAGGCATTATCGATCCATCTATTTTGATTGCTTTATCTATTTAAAACCATTGCATAATCACCATAGTGTCAGTTTGGGCAATAAGCTTGGCTTTCAAATGAACATAACCTGCTGACAGTGAGATGATTGTGCAAAGTAAATAACTGATTGTATTTAATTCAAGTGCATACACAATGATTCCAATTTTATATTCATTAAATATAAACAAAGGGAATCAGAAAAATGTGAGGACAGCACTTGAACAGTTTAAAAAGAATTGGAACTTTTGGAGAAGTGTTGCTGTAGTCACTTGATGAATATTTATCAACTCCAATATCTACAGCTGTTATTTGTCTTATTTTTTATTATTTATTTTGCTTTTTATGGTGAGCAGAAAACTATAGAACAGAATTTAGGCTTCATGGAAAACATCTGACGTTGCAAGTAAAAGCAACGTTTCCCAGAGACTTAAAAATGTATTAGCAAAAGGCTTTTGTATCAAATAAGATATCTTTGCTTTATAAATAGCATATGTAGAAAATAAGGAAATTATTTTATTTTAAAAATATATAATTGTGGATAGATTTTTTGAAGTGTGAATTTTAATTAGAGGTGGCAGATTGAAACTTCTATTCAATATTGTCAGTTGTAACAGAACCAAAACACAGAACCAAGAGTCTACCAGTGCCTGACACAGGCAGGTACTTGAAATTTGTAAATAAATAAATGAATGAAATGGTCTTATTCACTTAAACTATCATTATAAAAAGTTATTAATTTCCTTGGGAAATAGAGACTTGAAAGTCAGATTTAATTTTGTATAGCTCCAGAATTCCCCCACCCCAATGGATTTTTGAATACATTTCATGATAACTTAATAATGTTTTTTCAGCAGTTTTATAATCTCTTGAAAGATGGTTCAGTTCCACATGCTTAGAAACTATTTTTCAAATAAAAATGTCAAGCTGTTCCAAAGTTTTTGTTTTTTTTAAATGTATAATATATCCATTTGGAGACTGCAGAAGCATTGAATTGTTGCATTGCCTCTGGTCTAGTGCCTTGCAAATGTGCTTGGCACGTAACAGGCAACCCTAAATACATTTTTTCATCATCAAAATCATAAGACCTAGGAAACATTCTATAGAACTGCCATGGGTAATATTTATTCATAGACATCACATTTAGTGGGTGTTTTAGTATACTCCCCTTTTCTTCCTGGTTATGATGAAGAATAAGCCAATAAAAACTGAACTATTATTTTGAAATTTAATTTTGACAACTGAGAATCCCTAAAGACATTCCAGGCAGGTACAACAATCTTTTCTTTCACCCTGGGAGTCTATTAAACTGGAGAATGCTGCTCCGTACAACCGCTTGCCTTTTGGAGATGGCAGGGGCAATGTAGAGCGCTGATATATGTGCAACTTGTGCTATAGCTAAAAGTCAAAATGTCTCAGAAAAAGGAAAAATAGAGGATACTCTTTTTTCCCCATTAACTGAAGTCTTTATTTTCTCAAAATACTTTTTTCTTTTCATTAAGCATTTTGGGGTGGACTTTTGTGGTATCAATAAGCAAGCCCACATTGCAGAATTCCCCTGGTAATTCTTAGCCTAAGTACACTCTTAAATTTGTAGAAGACCTGTTAATATACCATAAATGACACATAGAATTTGAAGTGTGGATAATTTGGAGGTTAAACTATAGCTATAGTAATATATACTCATAGAATGTTGCTAATAGATGATATGGGGGTACATTTTTATTTATCTTAAATGGGAAAGAGATAGTTATTATTTGAGTGTCTATTATTATAATTATTATTTTATTATTATTTGGCTGCTTTGGGTCTTCATCGCTGTGCTCGGGCTTTCTGTAGTTGCAGCGACCGGGGCTACTCTTCCTTGCAGTGTGCAGGCTTCTCATTGCGGTGGCTTCTCTTGTCATGGAGCATGGGCTCTGGGCATGCAGGCTTCAGTAGTTGTGGCACACAGGCTCAGTAGTTGTGGCTCACGGGCTGTAGAGTGCAGGCTCAGTAGTTGTGGAGCATGGACTTAGTTGCTCCACAGCATGTGGGATCTTCCTGGACCAAGGATTGAACCCGTGTCCACTGCATTAGCAGGGGGATTCTTAACCACTGCATCACCAGGGAAGTCCCCCTATAATTATTATTTTAATTTGAGAAGGAATAAATTGGAGTTTGGGATGTTAAATTGTTTAAACCGTCAGCAGAAATAAAATTGTGAGTGGGACTACTGAACTACTTTAGGTCTAAAATAAGTATCTATCTTTTTAAATGACAATACAACCTGATCAATTTAATCCTCTTATTTGAACATCATCTCTAATTGCAACATTTTCTGGGTAACTTTACGTCTAGATTTTTTGGAAACCTTTTCAAATTTCATTTCCAGGGGACTTCTTTTCAGATTCTACTTTAATGTATATTTGAAAAGAAGACTGTTGCTGTTGATTGGGCTTTGGGCCAGGAAAGCTTGATGGTACAATGACAAATAATTGAAGGGGAGGGGGTAAAAAAAGGAGGGACTGTTCTTGTAAATCCTGCTATTGTTTAATCTATTTGCAAGGAGTTCACAGATCTTTCCAATATCCGACATAGAACTTGATGGCAGTTTAACTTCTTTCAATAGGAAATCATTGATTAATTTGCTACACACCTATGTATTAAGAGGGAAATTACCAAGATTGCCAAAGGCAAGTTGACAACTTTGGAGCAGAACACTAGAGAAGTATCAGAGCTGTGATGAAAGACAATGACTCATTTTCTTCTCTTAGTTTCAGGCAAAATAAATGAAACTTTTAATTTTTGCAGTATTCAATGCATCATAGATATTAGATACAAGCAAGTACAAGTTTTTATAAGTTAATGGTAGAATAATATAGTTGTGCAATCTTTTCTATTAAATTCTAGACTCTATGTCTGGTTTTCTTGTAACACCTAACATTATGACTTGTACATAGTAAGTGCTCTAATATATTTCAGGGTCTTTAGGCCAGGAAGAGTTCCTAACACCTTTGAAACCTGGGCAGTACTGAAGCCTCTAGCCACATGTAGCTATTGAGCATTTGAAATGACAGTGGTCTGAATTGAGATGTGCTATGAGTGTAAAATATATACCAGATATTAAAGACTTAGTTCAAAAACCATAAAATATCTCATTAGTAATTTTCATATTGATTACATTTTGAAATAATTTTTGTGTATATTAGGTTCAATAAACTATATTATTAAAATTAATTTCACCCGGTTCTTTTCACTTTTTATAACGTGACTAATAGAAAATTTTAAATTATATACATGGCTTTTATTTGAGGTTTATGTTATATTTCTATTGAATAGTGCTAGTCAAAAGATAGAAACAAAGTGACTTTTCTAAGATAGTAAAACTTCTAATGAAGGGAAAGGCAGTAGGACAATCTTGGATATCAGGGAAGCTTTTTTTGTACTTGTTATTTAGAGACATAGTAGGCACAGGCAAGGCCTAAGGTGACGTGAAGAAAACAAAAATGGGCAAGCAAAAATGGAGGCAGGTAGTAACTGGTAGCTTGTGAGATTGTGGCAATCCTTACTTACAGAGTGAAACACTCATCCCTAAAAGGCTACTTAGGTAAGAGGCAATTTTAGAAATATAAATCTAAGAAATTCTATTAACCTTAGAATTATTCAATCTTAAATCTAAACAGCTGCTACAACAAGGTCATCTAAGTGCCCAAGTTGTAATAAAATTTACAGTATTATATAATTTGAATTTGACATTTTAAACTGTACCTTTACCCTATTTTTATACCATTATTTATTAAATAAGCAAGGTTTTATGTTCCTATTTTCTCTTTAGCTGCAGAAGAGAGCAACTTGTTTGGGAGCTTTACCTTTTTAATTCTCTTGAAAATAGGCCAATTAGTTTTCATTAGTACAGAAGAGACTATGAAATGTTACTGTGTTAAAAAATACTTATAAAATTTCTCATAATTTGTTTTAAAAATGGTATGTTGCCCTAGCATAAACCTCAAGGCTTTCTTTTTCTCCTACTATGTAGTTATAATCCTCACTTACTGAAATTCTTCATAATATTTAGGAATAGCATTTATGATAGACTACATTAGAACCACTTACTTAGCACATCTAGTGTAGGCACATCTAGATTTACATAAAATATACATTAGGGAATTATTATTTCATTTAACATATGTGTTCTTCAGCCACTTAAGAAACATTTTTTTTCTTTATAAGGTCATCTGCAAGCATAATTTCAGGAACTCACCTTGCATAAATTGACATATATATGAATATTAATATTAATATGAATGGATGTTAAATTTTCTTAAATGCTTTTTCTGCATTTATTGAAATAATGTTCTTTCCTTTATTTTGTCATGCAGTGTATTATATTTATTTTTTTATATATTTTGGTTTTGAAACTGAAGTGATGTATCTATAATCTATCTTACTTCTGTTGTTCTGTTTTGGAGATAAAAAGTGAACAATAAAACTTCATTTTAGTATCTATTAGGAGTTATTACTGTTACATTTAGTTTATTTCATATTTGTAGACATGACTAGAGAAAAAGGTTTTTCACCTTTACAAGCAAATCTTAGAGTTCATTTATGTGTTAATAGGTATTTTATCAATCCAATAAATTTCTATAGAACTATTTCTCTGAAAATTCGAGACAGCTTACATATGGCTATGTGCTTTTAACATTCTAGATCTAAAATTTCAGGAGGTAAATCCCATAACAGTAAAAGATAAGATACTACAAAGGCATTACAAGAAGAAGTAAGAAAATCATATAGGTGATAAAAAGCAGAATATATTTTGGTAGATGTGGTTTAAAACCTCACCTATGTTTGTTTTGCACCTGTATCTTTTGACTCTGGCATTACAGCTTTTGGATGGGCATCGTGTCATGCTAACAGCTGTGTTGATTGTGTAGACCTGCCAATGAAGCAGAATGTACTTAAAACAGGAAAGAATTTGTGCTGATGATTAAGAGGACTTCACTGTAGTATGGAAATGCCTTTACAAACATCAATGAACACATTTTTATATTTGAATAGTTCCATCCAACACTGAAGTTAGAAAACAAAATCATATTATGCCAGAAACTGATTAAAATATCACATTTTTTGGTTTGTTTTTAGTGTTAGACAAATAATCTAGTAAAAATACTCTAAGTACTTTATGTACTTTTCAGTTGTAATTCAACGTAGGAAACTCTTTCCCAAAAGTTTATATACTGGAGCAGATTGATGTTTGCTTGTTTAGCTTCAGTTACACTTCACGAACACTTCATGGATACTTGGAACACTAAAATGTTTTGAATGGTAGAAAGAAAGTCAAAGACAATGTGCTTTAGAATTGCACTTTAAACTTTTATTTTAAGAGACTTTGCTTATTTAAAATAGATGAATGTTTTTATGTTTATATATATACACAGCCACAAAATGCTGATAGGATAATCTTATGAAGCCCACTTCAGAACAGCAAAGCTTTCTTCAAGTTTCACGAACAAAAGTCTGAAAAAATGTGAAGATTCATTGCATCCCTTTTGATAATAGTAATATTACTATTACTACTACTACTAATGAGATACAGTGAAATTCTTTTGAGAATATAGTTTTCTCCCAGAAGATGTACTTGTGGGACACATTAAAATCTATATCACAAAGTCTGATATTTGACACACAAGAGGATGCATCTGTATAGTTCCTTTATGTGGAATCTTTGCTTTCATTTTCATGAACCAAGTCCAGTTGCAATAAAATGTCATTCCTATCTTAGACTGTGATGCCATCTTATATGACACATACACAAGGAATATAATCCTATAAAACAGAACCTCATTGGACTTTGTATGCAGCTTGAAAGTAATCACTGTTTTTCAGTGATTTGTTGTGGTTTATTTTTATCAAATTGACAATTTAGATAATGTAAGAACAAATTTAAGAACAGTTAGGGCTATATTGAAATCCCAGACACTTCTTTTGTAGACAATTATTCTGTCTATAGAAAGGGGTAATTTTTTCATGCTGTCTATATGCTTATTTATATTTAAAATTTTGTATTATTTAAAGGATTTTCCCCATTTACTACAAGTGGTATGCTCACAAAAGACAGACATGTATTGGGGTGGTGAGCATGGCAGGGACTATAAGAATTCTATCACTAAACAAATCTAGGGTTTTCATAAGAACTATATAGTTTTAATACCAACACTAATTTTACAAGAATCAACAGACATAGCAGAAGTAATGATAAGAACAAAGTGTTCTTGTCTATAAACAAAGCTGTTTTATTACAGATTTCTTTATTCTTTTTGATGAAACAATAACAAAGGAGGATAAAATCACCATAGCAACAAACAACATAAAAGGTAGTTATATGGTGAGGAAAACACCAAAAATTAATGGCTGTAGAAATTTTGAAAATGTAGGGCATAAACGAGCAGCCTAACCATAAATAAAGCATCAAAATATTTAGGTTAAAAATAACTATGTAAGAGCTGTACCATAGGTCTTTTATTCAACTTTGATTAATGAAATCTGCTGTGACTAAACATGTATTTGCAAATGGAAACTCACCTACCTATCTATTGATTGGGAAGTAGGAAACCTGACCACCAGTTTTCTCAAGTTTCATTCCATTATTGATCAACTTTGTTATTTAATGATATTAAAATAGTTTAAGTGATTTAAGATACTTCCGGAGATACTTCAGGAAAAGATATTTAAGGCATTCCTATATAAAATCTCTTCTATGTCATGAAGAAAAATTCCATTTGGTAATGACAAATTAAATTAAATTCCAAGTAGTTAATCTTTGCTTTAATCTAATTTTGTTAGTTTTTCTGGAACAGTGCTGTTTACGCCTGTTGTTATGGTATAATATATTTACACTGCCTTTCACTCTCAGGAGTATACTGGTTGAATGATCAATCATATGTTCTCTTTATCTGTTACTTTCTCATAAGAAAATACTAGAGGGGAGGACCAAAGGTCTACCATGTCAAGAAGGCTTAACTCTAGGCTAAACTGAGGAGAAATATTTCTAAAACTGATCCAAGTCAGCATTTTACAATCAAACCTGGTCTTTCAGTCAATGTCAACACTGTCTTTCCAGTTGCTCAAGCCAAAAGCCTTGAAGTTACTCTGTTTCTTTGTGTATATGTGAACTTGACTGTTTCAAAATTATACACAAAGAATAAGTTCACACTCCAGAAATAAATGTCCTAACATTCTTGTTGCATAAGAAATCAAAAGACAGCAATGGTACTTGAATTTAACTTCTCCTTGAATGGGTTTAAAATGGCATCCATAAGAGATATTTGAATACACTTTAAGTTAAATAAGACAAGTGCTTTATTTAACTAATGCATTACTACTTCTAAAAATCTGTCTCTGAAATACAAAATCAAATGGTTGTAGTATGTCCTGTATCAAAACACAAGTCTAATTATTTAGAAGACCATTAGAACACATTTTCCATACCTAAAACTCAGCAAGGGTCATCTATCCAATTTCCCTAACCTTTGAGAACCATAAAATAAGCATCTTTCTGATATGTAGGACAGTAGTTTTTAGGAATGTCTGAGTTAAACCAGTTTCCTATTATTGAGATAAAGGTCCTATTCTCCCTCACCTTAAACTTATCAAATGGTTTGTCTTCTATTGTACTATTCCTCTGCTGATCATAGTAGGTCCTGGTTTAATTGCACTGTTGACAACTTACAAGACTTACACTTTTTTCCCTATTGAGGATTAATATCATTTGCCATTACTTATCAGGCGAGAGCAAAAGTGGAGGATGTAGGACCATTTAATGGCAAAAGCTAGAACCATTGGTCTATTAACCAAAAAAAAAAAAGACAGAGTGTAAAAGAAAGTTGTTACATACATGGTCAATTGTTGTAATAAAACATTTTTAAAGCATGTCAGGGTACCATTTAAAATGAAGTAGTTTGTGGAAATATGCTTATTTCTGTTCAAAATGATATTTATAATAAAAAGGAATAAATAATTGATAGACTCAAATATTCACTTTCTTTTTGCTGTTGGTCTCATAAATGGCATCTGTTCAGAAACTCAGTTAGAACTTAAACATATTTTACTCTTACTAGGTTTTTATTTTCATCATACCAACTTTCTTTTAGAATTTTTGTTGTGTTCATTTTTATATTATAAATAAATATTTGAACAATATCAATGATAGTACTAGTTACTTATAACAGGGAAAGGAATGACTTATATGTTGAAAACCAGTTCAATAATACCTTTCTGTTTTAAGTTAGGAAATATCAAGAATACTTTTTAATAGTTTATGTTTTAAATCTCAACACATTTGCACTTCACAGGAAATGTATTTTATAGATAGTTGGCTCTGTTCAACTTATTTATCTTTGTGATCATTAACTTGGATTTTAAGACTGACCGAATAGTAGTGCACTTTAGAATCTTCTCTAGAATGGAATTTTTTTTATACTTAGTGAACTACACTCACTTTATTTGCCTTCATTTTTATGCACAAAATGCCTCTGAGATTTTGTGGACAAATACAAGTACATATTATAAAAACAAATTAATATCTCATGGATTTTGTAGCCTCTATCAAATTAACATGCTAATAACCAAATTTCTTGCTTTTCTAATATAAATATTTAAAAGTACAGAAACTTTAGAAGGGATTTAGGCTAAATACTATACAGGAATATATGAAGTAACAATGAATGAATACAGTTTGGGAAACAGCTGTGGATCAATACGTAGGCAGAATCTCTCATTCTGCTGTTATTTTCAGATGTGGATATGGGAGGGTGGGTTTTCTCACGTGACCCACTGCAAAAGGTTTAACAGGTCTTTGATGCAGAATGACATCTTTCATAGTGAGGAAGAATTACATGTATGAATTCCTGGTTTGTATACAGTAAACACATCACATTATTATTTTTAAAAGTTTTCATAGTTTATTGGGTAACAGTTTGTATAGTTTAGTGTTATAAAACTCCTTAGAAAGGGCTTTATTGCTCAGAAGAATAAAAAAACAAAAGTGTGTGTATGTTCTCAGTATAAAAAAGAATTATCCAGAGAAAATACAAAGGGATTTGGTGGAGTGCTCCATCTTGGGAACAAAAAGATGGCAATTTAGAAGACTGGTTTTAATATTATATGTCAAAATAATCAAAAGTTTAGTCATTTCACAATTTAAAAAAGTTAAATTATCATCTAAACACACTGTACTTTCTAAATATAAGTGAATCATCTTGATCCAAAGAGAAAACTTTAATAACTGAATTATATTGCTATCTTTACAATCCTCTGAAATTTAACTTAGTAATAAGTCATGTTTTCCAAATTTAATCAATTTTATGGGGAAAATAGTTTTTAATTAGCATTATTATGTAGTTTTCAAGTACCCTGCACCTTGCAGAAAGTTAGAAATAATATTTATGGCACTGTCTTCCAGTTACTGACATATACTAATAAAGAACATTTCTGGGGATTTAATTTTTATTTTATAATAGAGTATATGTGATTTACAATGTTGTTTTAGTTTCAGGTGTACAGAAAAGTGATTCAGTTATACATAAACATATATCCATTTTATTATTTTATTTAGTAGTTGTTTGTTTTGTTTTATTTTGGTTTACTAAATAGAAGGACTTTATTATTGAGGCAGAATGTTGGAAAAGTACAGTTTAGCCCATATAAAGAGGACAAAGTAGAAAATTGGTTAGGGAGGAATATACCACCATCTAAAAAAGTGATGTTCTAAAAGCTCTAAAATAACTATTTTTCTTCATTTCTCTTACTAATTATAAGTAATTATATTTTGCTGTGTGTTGTTTCATTAGAAATAGTCCGAGATATGCTAGGAATGAATGACGTACTTATGAATGTTCTTGAATGCAAGCTTTGGAGGGAAGTGTGAACATACATTAAAAAGCAATAAAAATGTTAATAAGGTTAAAGACAAAGCCAATTGCTTAAAATAAACACTAATACATCTCACCACAGAGAATTCCTGAGTCAAATAAAAATGTGACATTCTTTTTTTTTTTTTTTTTGCGGTACGCGGGCCTCTCACTGTTGTGGTCTCTCCTGTTGCGGAGCACAGGCTCCGGGCGTGCAGGCTCAGCGGCCATGGCTCACAGGCCCAGCCGCTCCGCAGCATGTGGGATCTTCCTGGACCGGGGCATGAACCCATGTCTCCTGCATTGACAGGCAGACTCTCAACCACTACGCCACCAGGGAAGCCCAAAAATGTGACATTGTTGATGCAAGAACTCCATGTATAGTATGATGTATGATAAATATCCTTATGTTGGTATTTTAAGATTGAGTCATTGACTTGATAAAAATAAAGTAATAATTTTAAAATATCATAAATAGATATAACAAATAGTTCCTGATATATAAGAACACAAAGAGAGTCTCATTGCAGACCCCATGTAAAATCTCTGTAATTTAAAGATGCTCTGATAAGCAGCAACCTCTATGCATATTTTGAAAGATGAAAACGGGTTGAGATCACAATCTGATTTTCTATTTGATTGATATTGTTGACAGTGAACATGGACTCCCTCAAATAAAGCAGCCTCTGCAATACCCTTAATGTATTTTCAAGTCATCTTGCCTATAGGATTTTGATCTCTACAGGGCATTTGTCATTATAAAATCTATCTTTTTTTTTTTCTTGCTCTATTACATATGTAATGCCCCACTTAAACAGAATTAGGCAGCACAAGTGAAAGAGATTCAGTCCAAGAGGCTATTGGCTATGTTGTAAAGTGCCATGGATGTACCATAATTATATACAACTCTACATTGCTTCTGATGTTCCGTAATTATGCCCAGTGATATATATTATTGATTTTAAAGCAATTTAGAACTGGTCCATGCTCAGATTTGAGTGGTTATGTGCCCTGTAATTGCTTTGGTAATGTGTCTGCGTTATATTTAAATGCTTAAGGATGGCTTTACAGCTAATGAAAAATCATTGTTTGCACTTTTGCATTTCTAGTACTTCCTGTTATAAATACGTCTTCCATAGCAGGAAATAATTTTCATGAAATTCCTAAAAGGATTATGTGATTGTTACTAGACACACAGGATTTGCAAGGGGAATTTAGCCAAAAAAGACAAATTGATAAAGTTACTCATTTGCATTACAAAAGGCTTGAAAGGTCAACATTGGCCTAAGGACATTTACCTGATTCTTTTAGTTACTGTGATGATAGGATTTGTGAATGACATTACTTCTATTGTGTAAACTTATGAAAATCTGTCTTAAATAATGTATAGCTAAATATAATATACAGTAATATTAATATTTAAATATAAATTGTTTCCAATTATTTCTTTGTATACCATCTATTTCTCTTATTAAAGTTCTGAAGCTAACCACTGTATTGTTTTATTTCATCATACAATAATGAAATGTATTTTCAATACTTTTAAAAGAAAAAAGCTATCATTAGTATATATTAGTACTTATGAGATTAAGTGTTCAGAGAATACACACACTTTATTCTGTTAATGTAATTATTATTTCAATCTTATTTTTATAAAATGATATTTTATGTACAGTTTGGTGTTATTTCTGATGCCTAATGATTTTGAGTAGATACAGTTATGACTCTGCCTTTGAATATCAGAAAATAATTTCTAATTTTGTAAACTCTTTGTTTAAAATGTGGGTTTCCACAGACTTCACAATCCTATATGTTGCATAACATTTCACTTGGAATTCTTGCTAATAAATCCCACCTCAATCATCTGAACACTATCCATATATCAAAAAGAAAAATTATCTAAGCATAAGTTTTTAAATATCAGAACTTTTTTGCCCAAATAGAATTTCCTGTAACATTTCTGTTATAAGAAATTCATCTGACAAAAGAGGCAATTAGTTTGCTGAATGACAACAGGAAATGTCACCAATGGCTGCAAATTGATGATTCTATTCATTATCATGTTGGCAACTCTCCTTATTATGAGCATTAAAAGGATCACTTTCCTGTCATTTAAATCTGCACCTGCATTTCTTTTTGCTGAAACATCTTAACCTCAATTGTATACTGTAGTTTTACCTGCTAATTTTTGTTTCCTTTTCCTCACTCAATATGAAGTGTCAAATTAAACCTTAAAGTATTTATTAGAAGGATTCTCTAAAAGCTATAAAACTGGAAGTTATATGGCTGAAAGGGAATCAGCCATATAACTGAAGAACTTTTAAAATAGACATTGAATGACACTGCAGATGAACAGTTTTAATCTAGATCAGAAAACAAGCAATCTAGAGACTCTCAAGCCATAGAATCATGAAGAGAAATATTCATGTTTCAATTGCAAGTAGCAATATAATAATAATTTATTTCAGCAAAATTTTTTTGGTGTCTCATTTATAGGAAAATATCTAATAATATTTAATTTCAGGGAATTGTGTGGTTCTTGGAAGAATCAAAATTAAAATTCTTGTTCCAAATTTTGCATTTTGTTCATGTTCTTTGTCTTCGTAACTACTAATTTCCTATGTTGTCTTAGGATGAAAACAAAAGCCAGTCATAGAAAATGATTATAGGTATTTCTTTGCTTTTCGATAGTAGATGACTTTGGCCATCTAGTTCAATTCCTGGAAAAATCTTGCTACATGTTTTGTTATTTTGTGGTTTCTTATCATAACCGCTGGTCATCTATTTTCTTCCTCTCCTAAAATTGGGGCAATTGGCAAAATTTAGAGAGTCACTACAATATACTGTATAAGTGTATGTTTAAATGAAATTATTCATTGTATAATAGAAAATGGGTAAGTACATATCTGATGAGTTCTGATTGGGATTATTGAAGAAAGAAAACAAGTTAGAGCTTGCTAGGATGAGGACTAGTTCAACCTGTGATGCAAAGGTTAACACTGTTGCTTTATTTGCAACAAATTTAGAGTACACAATAATCCCTTAAACTATATAAATGCCAAATTTTGGGCAGAAAATAAATAAACTTGCGAGTGTGCCCGTTCTTTGTAGTTTTGAGGACAAAGGACCAGTTTTCCATTTTTTACCATAAAATCATTGAGTTGTACTGTTGAAAGTTATTTTAGATATCTTTGGTCCAATAATCTCATTTAAAAGGTGAGAAAACTTAGGTTCAGAGAGATGAAGTGAATTTTCTAAGTTCACATGCTTGGGCAAAGCCAAACTAGAAGTTGAATCACAGTTCTATGGGTTCAGTATAGTTTCTGGTTAATAGGTCAGCTTTGGATCTAGCTTGGTGTGACAATTTTCCCTTAAATTTTCAAAGCTGGGTAATAGTGCCTTTCCTAAAACATGTTCTATGTGTGTTTTACAAGATTATTACTAGATCATGTGGCACACCATTGAAGGAGTGTCTTGTTAATGGAAGATTAGAAAACCATATTCTTGATTCTTTTCTTCACGTTAAAGACAGTATAGTCACAAATACTTTCTCAAACTGAATGGAGGGAAAAGGACTTCTTAGTCTTCATTTCTGGGAAATAAATTGTTTGTAGGGGCAAAAACTGAGTATGTTTAAATCCACTTGGAGGAATGTAAGGCAGCTTGAGTATACAGTAGCAGAATTAGGGAAGTATCATTGTATTCTCTCTTCCCTACTTTATTCTTGCCCCTGTCTCTGTTCATTCAGTTAAGGGAAGTCAGTTATATTCATTTCCAATGGAGGTCTAAACTTGGTTTAATGCCTTGAAGCGTTGTGAGAATTATAGATTTCAAGTGAGATTTATAACCTTCAAGGGAGAAAGGAAAATATAGTCCCATGCTTTCAGAGATAGCAAAAATATGGTATTTTTTCTAAATTTATATGACAAAATAAGAGTAGAGCTAAGATTGAATTTCAGAAGCATCCTTACTCTTCTGAATGTTTTCATCCACAGCCCTGCTCACAACAGATGGAGATTGAAACACAGAATTTTAATTTCATAGGAAAAGACCTAGTGATCATCTTAGATTTAGGTTTTAATTCAAATGGCAAATGGCAACTATTATTATATGAATTGCACCACACCCATATATTTCTGGACCGATAACTTTACAGACTGCATATCCATTCTTTATAATTAATCTAGCCAATTTCTTGAATAATTGACTAGATGGTTACTTAGTATAACCCCTTTTCGCTATTTTATGTTATTGATACACTGGAATATATTGCATTTATTCCCTCTTCAAGATCCGTAAACACCTTTTCAGGGCTCACTATAAGCTAGGGAATGTGCTAAACGTTAAGTTCATTGAATTCCCACCATCTAGCACTGTATCTGGTTGAAAATAAATACACAGAAAAATTTTTTGAATTGGCTAACAAGACTAACAAGAACTGGCTAATGACTAACAAGATACAATTCCTGCCTTCAAGGATCTCACAATCTAGTGGGGGAGATAAACATATCTACATATAAAAATGTTAATTGTAATAACCACTTTTTATAGCATGGGGTTTGAACAGAGGGGAGTATAGACCCAGAGGTAGTAGCAATTAACTTAGGCTGGAGAAATTCATACAAAGTACTTTCCAGTCTAATTATTCTATGGTTAACATCACATTATTTAAGATAAAGATATATTTTGCATGAAAATATGGACATAGAAATAAAATAACAATACTTCTCTATATATTTCATATCACCCTCAATTCCTAACAAAGTTGTGCTTATAATTGTCTCAAAATATTCCAGACTAAGATGTGTAGATGATTACACTATCTTCTCCTACCTAATATTAAAGATAAATTTAAGAGAAAGTATTAATTTTAAGAATATTTATCATTTATGCTTTTCTAGCCAAACAACATTATATATTTAAAGTACATGTATATGAATTATGCATCTACAGAAGTTTGATTCTGTTGTTAAAGAATAGAAAATCTAAGGTTACTAAAGGACAGTTCAAATAAAATGGAAATGTAAGAAAATATAGTAGTCCCTGTAATAGAATCAATTCTCAAACTTTGTTCCAGGTGTGAAGAAATGAAAATGTTTACACATACAAGAAAGAATTTAACAGTGATTTTATTAATTTAACAGTAGACGTCAATATACGCAACACCTAGATTCTACCACTAACATTTCCCTTTAAAACCTGATTATTTTCGGTTATTTTTTATGGTCAAAAAGTCCTTTCTCATACAGATAGTCACTTCTAATACTAAGGATCAATATTATTATGCTGACTTTACAAATAAAGGAACTGAGGTTCCGAGTCACCTTTTAGTTCAGTGCCCAAAAGTGTTATTTACATTCACAGTGTGGTTCCTGACCTTGGCTGTACATACTGATAACCTTTGTTCTACTCCTAGTGATTTTGACAGAATTGGTCTGGGAGACTGTCAGCTGTTGGGATTTTTAAATGCACTCTAGGTGATTCTAATGTGCACTCAAGGTTGAGAAACTCAAAGCAGATGTTCAAAAAATGGTCATTGAATGAATGTGGAGTAAATTTTATTAAATTATTTTTTATAACAGCTTTTTTGAGATACAAATCACATACTGTAAAATCCACCTATTTAAAGTGTACAACTCAATGTTTTTTAGTATATTCACAAAGTTTGCTATCATCATCACAAAGGATTTTAGAGCATTTTTATCACTCCAAAAAGGAAACCCGGTATCAATCAGAGGTCAATCACCAAATCCCTGTATGCCTAAGCAGCCACTAATGTACTTTCTGTCTCTATAAGATGTGCTTATTCTGGACATTTTATATAAGTGTAACCAAATAATAATGGTCTTTTGTGTCTAACTTCTTTCACTCAGCATAATGTTTTCAAGGTTCATCCACATTTTGGCATGTATACTGTACTTCATCTTTTTATGGCTGAATAATATCCCATTTTATGTACATACCACATTTTTTATCCATTCATTAGTTGATGGTCATTTGGATTATTTCCACTTTATGTGTATTGTGAATAGTGCTCTGTGAGCATTCATTTGTGTACAAGTTTTTGTATGGACATATGTTTTCAATTCTCTAGATGTGGAATTGATAGGTCAGGGATAAGGTAACACTATGTTTAACATTTTGAGCAAAACAATTTTCTAAAGCACCTACACCATTTTATGTTCCCATCAGCAATGTTTGAGAGTTCCAATTTCTCTACATCTTCAAAAACATGTTATTATTTGTCTTTTTGGTTTTAGCCATCCTACAGTAGGTGTAAAATGGTATCTCATAGTAATTTTAATTTGCATTTCCCTGATGGCTAATGACATTCCTCATCTTTCCATGCACTTTTTGTTCATTTGTGTATCATCTCTGAAAAAGTTTCTATTCTTATTTATCCTTTTGTACTAACTTATAAAAGATCTTTATGTATTCTGGACACAAGTCCATCATCAGATACACAATTTGCAAATTTTTCCCTGATTCTGTGGATTGTCTTTTCACTTTATTTGTGGTATAATTTAAAGCACAAAAGTTTTAAATTTTGATTAATTCCAATTTTATTTATTTTTCTTTTGATACTTGTGCTGTTAGTGTAATATCTAAGAAGGCTTTGCCTAACCCAAAGTCATTAAAACTTCCTCCTATTTTTTTATGAGTTTGAAGTTTTAGCTCTTAAATTTAGGTTTGTGATATATTTTGAGTTACTATTTTCATATGGTGTGAGAAAGGAGTCCAATGCCATTTTTTTTTCTTTTGTATGTGGACGTCCAGTTTTTCAAGCAACATCTGTTGAGAAGACTGTTTTTTACCCATTGAGTTGTGTTGGTACCCTGTCCAAAAGAAATTGACTGAAAATGTGAAGGTTTACTTATGGACTCTTAATTATGCTCCATTGATCTATACATCTATCTCTTATTTTTACTACTGCACTTTCTTGATATTCTTGCTTTGTAGTAAGTTTTGAAACTGAGAAATGTGAGTCCCCCAATGCTGTTGCTTTTCTTTTTCAAGATTGTTTTGACGAAGTTCTATGCATTTCTCTATAAATTTTAAGATCATCTTGTCTAGTTCTTCAAAGTAATGCAGTTGGAATTATGATAGGTATTATGTTGAATTTGTAGATTAATTTGAATTGTTTTGCCATCTTAACAATATTAAGTGTTCTGATCCATAAACATGTGATATCTTTCTATTTATTTAAGATTTCTTTGATTTATTTCAACAGTGTTTTGAATTTTCACTGTAAAAACTTTGCACTTTCTTTTTGCTAAATTTATTAAGTATTTTATCTTTTAGATAGTATTGCAAGTGTAATTATTTTCTTAATTTCATTTTTGGATAGGAATGCTACAGTAAAGAAATTCAGTTAGGATTTTCTATATACAAGACCCTGTCATCTTCAAATAGAAGTAGGTGTTCTTCTTCCTTTCCAATCTGGATGTCACTTATTACTTTTTCTTGCCTAATTGTTCCAGCTAGAATCTCCGGTACAATGTTGAATTGAAGTGGGAGGCCAGATATTCTGGATCTTAGTAAGAAAGCATTTAGTCTTCCACCATTCAGTATGATGCTAGCTGTGGTTATCTTATAGTTGTCTTTTGTCAAGTTAAGGGAGTTTCCTTACAGTTCTTGTTTATATTTTTATCACCAAGGTGTGCTGGCTTCATTGAGATTTTAGTTAAAATTTTTAATTGACTTTAGATTACCAATAAAATTATATGTTCCATTGCTCAAAATTCAGTAGAAGAGAAGCAAAACAAAGCAAAACAGAAAACCTTGTGAGCAAAATGTTTAATCCATATACATCTCAGCACATAGTTACTGCTGGTTAAGTGTAGAACACCGATCTGGGCAGTGGATGGACTCCAAAGAATATTAGTTGCTTAGAAAACACCTGAGATTATTCTTAAAGGAATACAGATTTATTTCTGTGCTTAAAATGAATGAATCTTCTCTTTACGTGTTTGGAAATACTGCAGTCACTAGGCATGTTTATTCCAAATGTATTTAAGGCAATTGTCCATGTAATTATGGTCACCGACTTCTTTCTCAAGATTTCTTTTACATAAAATATCCAAATGATTGACAGATTTATGTTTGAATTACCAAGAAAGTTGCCTCAGTACCTTAAAATGGAAATTGTTCATAGTTTTAAAAAAGGTATCTTTATAAGAAATTATTCTATTGTCTTAATCTTCTATGACCAGATAGAATATCTCAAATCATATTTCTTAACTTTAGGTTCTAATTGAAGGACTATTTTACCTAAATAATGCCAGGAAAGGCAGTAACCTTTCTTTCTGGGGGTCCTAAAATATTAACCAATGCAGGATATTGACTTTGAGATTAGTTGCTTTTATAGTCTAGGACATAATGCAGGTGGGTCTGTACTGACCTCAGTGTTAAAGTCTTGCTCAACCATGAAATAGTCCCTACTGTGTAATTTTTCAGAATAAAGAAGATGAAAAAAAGCCATTAATTTTGTTTGTTTGTTTGTTTGAGGCAATCGTTTCTTTAAGTTTCTTCTTATTACTTCTGAATTTGTTAGAAGCATTAGTGACACAATCTGACAAGTCAAATAATACTATTTAGCTCCTTCTTGAAAATAAGCAGCCAGAATTGATTAGGTCAGACATTAGTGATTACTTCAACATACACCAGGAATGTAGACATGTAGAAAAAGGGATACACAGAGACCCTACTTTTCTACTTAATTGGAACAACTAATTTTTCCTGTAAAGTCTGATTTTCAAATCTGTGACTTCCAAATATATTTGTAATTCTGTAGTGTATACAGAAGTAGAAATATAATGTTGTACATGTGAAACTTATATAATGTCATGAACCAATATTCCCTCAATTAAAAAATAATTTAAAACATGTAATGAGAAATAGAAACAAGGAAACCAACTGCTCACCTAAACAAGAAGCTTTGGTAAAATGAGAATAAATATCAGAGATTACCTATTAAGGAAAGGAACAAATGCAATATTCCACAGAATCTTGGAAGAAAATTGGGACAAAGGAGAAGCTACTTTTATTTTTAGTTTCAAAGGTGATCCTAAAAACAAGAGACTATAGACAAGAGCGATTAAAATTAATAATACAAAGAGGTAATAAACTTATAAAACCCAGCTTTAAATAAGCAAAGAGGGATAACAGAGCAAAAGATAAAGGTGTTATTGATTGGCTTGGAGGAAAACGTGATGCTTTTACTAGAGTCTTGAATTTGAGTTCACATTTTTGGAATGGAGGCTACCAAAGACATTTCCACTGCTTGAAAATGATACTGACCATGACGTTTATGGGAAAACAAAATGGCTGAACATTGATGAGTTCAGTTTTTGTTAAGTTGCAGGTATCATGTCACATGCATGTGAGAATCAGAAAATGTAGAGAATCAATTAGTGGACAAAAAGCTAAATCAGAGTTGGAAATGTAGATTTGAGACAATTTCATGCTGAAACAAAGAAAGTGTTTGATTTTAAAAAGAAAGATCTAATTGTCTAAGAATGACAGCTTTTGTTACATCTCCCAAATCTATGATAAAATGTATGTTTGCATACCATCCATCTTTCACCTATATCTCTGAGGCCTCTTGGTTGCATATAGTTAAGTCCTTAAACTATCCAAAATAAATGTTATTTCTTGATGTTAAGATTTAGAGCCTTTACCATTTTTTGTTTTACAAAGATTATAACTTCATAGCTCCTTGTACTTCAGTAATGAAAAATGATAGTTTCCCAGCAGCTATTAAATGTGGTTAACCACACAGAATAATCCTAAGAAACTTAGTTTCAGCATAAAAGCATCTAAAATATACAGAACTTTTAAAGTGTCATTTAATCATTCAAGGAGAAGAAAAGTAGACATTGTGCATCTGCAGCTTCCCTGCAAAACTGCCACAGCCTAGCATACAGTTCAATATACAGGGGAAAAAAATTCTGATTTTACAAGAAATCCATGAAGAATAAGCCATACTTTTGGATGATTAATTAAATGGACTTAGTGGATCTATAATATTCAAATGTTAGATAGATAATCAACAAGGTCCTACTGTATAGCACAGGGAACTATATTCAATATCTTGTAATAACCTATAATGGAAGAGAATCTGAAAAAGAATATATATATATATATATATATATATATATATATATATATATATATCTGAATCACTTTGCTGTGCACCTGAAACTAGCACAACATTGTAAGTCAACTATACTTCAGTTAAAAAAATAAAGACAAAAAAATTCAAATGTTAGGCACCTTTAGTTAAAAATTTCTAACTTTTGAAGCAGGTAAGAATGATACATAGAAATTACTGCTAACTGAAGAAGATATTCTCCCTTGAAAAGGACACACATATGTACAAAAATATGCATGTATTCACACACCTCTGTGATAACCTAAAATCCCTAAAATAAGAACTTCCCAATCTATAATTACATGAAGTCAAATTATTCAGATTGGTTTCCTCTTTTAGTAAAACATTGTAATTTTTCCATTTAATAGTCAAAGTAACTATCTTAAAACCACAGAAAAAGAGGTGGCAAAATAAAACTGGTTCTAAACTCCTGATTTTTTATGTACTTCTTTTCACTATGACACACTGCCACACTACGAGTTTACTGGAAGAAGCAAAATGAACAAGAGTGCTGACATATGGTTCATCATTGGAATGTCACCTTGGTTTCCAAAAATTTAGGATGTACCTAGGAGCTGACTTCTCAGATTGGGTCTGGACAAAAATGAGTAGATTTAGAGATACTTTTGACTTGATTCTTATTATTCATTGTAATGGATTTCACTAGAGCTTTAAAATCCTCACTGAAGATGCCACAGGAATTTAATGGATTAGTTAAATCACAGGCTTGTAGATATTTTCAGGCAATGTGCTGAGTTGCTTGAAAAGTAAAGCTTCCTTAATCTTCCAAGTTTAAGTTCCTTCAATTCCTACAACACCGCATACAGTTATTCAATGTGCAATATAGTGGGGAATATTGTTTCAAGAACGAGATCCAGATTCAATATGCAGAACATTTGTCAATTTTGAAAGTTAACCTTTATATCCTTGCTCATAAAACCATATGCGGTTCTGTAATTCAAGCGGTCTGCTACTTTTACATGCGAGTGGAAGAAGAGAAAAAGTATATACATGGAGATATTACATTATCCCTGCCTGGGTTAATAACTTCTGCCATGTTCTCTAATGTCCTCTAGGGCATACACCACAGATCCTTAGAATAGTTTTCCATACTTTTTTGGGGGGTGGGGAAATGGGGGGGGTCACAACCCTCACTGTAACTAGGAGTTGTTTTAAACTGTAAACAAAGTGATTTAAGTGATTCTTAATCCAGACTTAGTTTGGGACACTGTGCCCTGTACTTGCGTTTCTTTGGAGAAGTTCTGGTACAAATAATGCACCTAGCTATTAGAGTACGGAGGTGAAAAACTCAGCATATAGACAGTAGCACATTCTGACTTCATTACCAAAGCTTCTTTGGGGCTAGATTCCAGAACTGAGATGATATAAAACCCTCAAACCCCGGAGGTGGCCTAATAGACAGTAAAACTTACAAGTCAGTTGAATAATGGGGCCATTTAAGTTTGTCATCATGTAGCCAAATAAATGTTTATCTTTCGGGGCTTGCCCATATAAGTTTTGGAAACATTTTGATGTGTTTAAAGCAAAAATGTAATAGTCATTTTTTGAGTTGAATTCCTGAATTTCAGTGCAACATTCACACAAAACCTAGAATGATTTAGTTGAGCCAGTTTTTTGTAAATGTTTTTAGATGGTGTGTCAGGGTTGTATGTAACCCCAATCACTTGAAGACGTTTTATTTATGGGTGATATATATGTATACTTTTTAAAATGTTTTATATTTGGTAGTACTACTGAATATTTGTTTTGTTTTGGCTTTCTCTAACACCTCTCTCCAGCTACCACCACCACTCACTTTTTACCCATAAATGTCTTTCCATTGAGTCTTATTTGTTTCAAAGAAAGACAATAAGGCATGGCTAAATGAATTGTGAGGACAATTCAGATTGATTTCTTTTCTCATTATTTTAAATATAAAATTTCACAAGTACAGAACAAAAGACATTTTTTACAGAAATAATTTGAACGCTATGTTGGGAATAGTAGGAATCCCAAGTAGAATGAAAGCACTTAAATTCTTGCTACAATCCTGAAGGCCCCAGTGACTCTCAAAATAATGAAAACTGAAGAACAATGTCTGGAATTTGCAGCTTATTGTTAACATACAGCAGAGTGTGCTTCAATAACACACAGCGAATAACCAGTGAATATTATTTAGTAAACTAAGATGGCTATAGATGTTCAATTGATGTTCGTTATTTGCATCCACTCTTTCCTGCTATAGACATTCTATAACCATAGAATCACATCTAGCTGCAGACATATCTCAAGAATTAAAACCTGAATTTATTTGGCAGTCATATTCTTGTGATATTATTCTGTATTACTGAAAACAGTGGTCTAATGATATGTCTACATACTTTAAAATTTTTGAAAGTGGCAATATATTATGGTAAATTCATGCAATTTGGAAATGTATATTTGAAAATACATCATCTTTAAGCTGATTTTTTACCTTGCTTAAAATTCGTCAGATAACTGTGCAGTTTTCACTTATGTCCTATATTCCATGGTTTCCAGGTTCTAAGGCTTATTCAATAAATCACATATATTAAGCTTCATGTTGATTTACCAAGGGCGAGGATGAATATTCCTTAGTGTAGACAGATATTTCCCAAGTTTGAAAAGTCTTCATCTAATGATTTAAATAATGGATTTTACCATGTATTACAAGTCAAACAAAATTCACAATCATAAAGAATGAAAGTTATAACGAAAGGAATCTTTTGTTCCAAATCAAAGTCAGAGACTATTTCAGAATTAAATGAAACATTTTATGAAAAGTGGGCAAGGACATTTTTCACTGCCATTATTAATACTACTTAAAACACATGGATTCATATGAAATGTTTTTAGATAATAACTCTTCTTTTTTCCAGCAACTTTTCCCTGCAGGTATGCTAAGTTTCTCAATCAAGAATAACTCTCATGTTTCCTCACATATACAAGAAGGTAGAAGAATGAAACAATTTAACAAACTCAAGCCAAAAGATCACATTCCCTGAAATTTATAACTAACAGAAGTGAAATCTGGATTTTTTTTCCTTCTTTTAAACTGCTTTATCAACTTCACAATGTATAATGAACACCTCTCCATGTAATAGGTAAAACTCTTTTGCTGACAGAAGCTTACAGATTGGGTCAAAAACACAGCATTCAATTAGAAGCTAGTAAAGCTGGATTTTTTTTTATCTTAAAGTATTTGAATTATTTCTTTAATTTTCCATTTCACACTTTGTATATGAACACAACATGGACAGTTTAAAGCAAGTGAATATTAATAATTACAGTATGCCATTTTAATGAAGAATATAAAGACAAAATCATCAGGTTTAATTTTCTAAAAGGCAGAATACTTCAAGTAACCCTCTTTTAAGCATTTTTGCTTTCCCTTTATTGTATATATCCATCACTAATGGTGACACAAACATTTGAAAATTTTAATCCATCTGAATTTCAAAAAATGAATATAAAAACCATATTACCACTGACCGTAAAAACATGTGTATAAAAAAAGACAAGTGTTTAAACTGCTCAGCCATATAATTAGAATGATATGGAGAAAGAAATGTAGTGAAAAAAATGTTGTTTCATTGAAAAAGTTTTGGTATTAAAAAAGTCACAGTTTCTTGTCAGGAAAGTGCTTATTACTTTACGTATACCTTATTTAATGGAATAGGCAGCGTTAAAAATGAATTCCATGCTTCTATCACGGTATCTTTTTGAGCTTATTCAGAAAACAATTAGAGATAGTAAGGTTGTAGAAATCTGAAACATGTTTGGAGAGCCTGACAGACATCTTACCCCCCTCCAATCAGGAGTTTCCCCTACCACTCCGCTGAAGTAGCTATAGCAAGATCAATACTTATTTCTATGTGGCTATATATAGGGATTAGTTCAAAATACTTATCTTACTTGATTTGCCTGCAGCATTTGGTTCAGTTGGTCACTTACTCCTATTTGAATAACTTTCTTCCATTGGCTTCCTGGACCTTACTCTCTCTCTCTCTTTTTTTTTTTTTAACTTATTTATTTATTTAGTTATTTAACATCTTTATTGGAGTATAATTGCTTTGCAATGGTGTGTTAGTTTCTGCTTTATAACAAAGTGAATCAGTTATACATATACATATGTTCCCATATCTCTTCCCTCTTTTGTCTCCTTCCCTCCCACCCTCCCTATCCCACCCCTCTAGGTAGTCACAAAGCACCGAGCTGATCTCCCTGTGCTATGCAGCTGCTTCCCACCAGCTATCTATTTTACATTTGGTAGTGTATATATGTCCATGGCACTCTCTCACTTTGTCCCATCTTACCCTTCCCCTTTCCCGTATCCTTGAGTCCATTCTCCAGTAGGTCTGCATCTTTATTCCCGTCTTGCCCCTAGGTTCTTCATGACCATTTATGTTTGCTTGTTTTTTAGATTCCATATAAATGTGTTAGCATACAGTATTTGTTTTTCTCTTTCCAACTTACTTCACTCTGTATGACAGACTCTAAGTCCATCCACCTCACTACAAATAACTCAATTTCATTTCTTTTTATGGCTGAGTAATATTCCATTGTATATATGTGCCACATCTTCTTTATCCATTCATCTGTTGATGGACACTTATGTTGCTTCCATGTCCTGGCTGTTGTAAATAGAGCTCCAAAGAACATTTTGGTACATGACTCTTTTTTTTTTTTAACATCTTTATTGGAGTATAATTTCTTTGCAATGGTGTGTTAGTTTCTGCTTTATAACAAAGTGAATCAGCTATACATACACATATATCCCCATATCTCCTCCCTCTTGCGTCTCCGTCCCACCCTCCCTATCTTGCCCCTCTAGGTGGTCACCAAGCACCGAGCTGATCTCCCTGTGCTATGTGGCTGCTTACCACTAGCTATCTCTTTTACGTTTGGTAGTGTATATATGTCCATGCCACTCTCTCACTTTGTCCCAGCTTACCCTTCCACCTCCTGCTCTTTACTCTCTCTTGTCACTCTAACCTCAAAGACACTAATTCTCAGTGTCCGTTGCTGAATCCACATCTTTTCAGCCACCCTACATTGTAGTGGCCAGGGCTTGGTCTTCAAACCATTTCTCTTTCCTATCGAATCTCACTCTCTTGGTGAGCTTATACTGTCTCGTGGCTTAAATAACATCTATATACTGATGACTTCCAAATGTATATCCTCCTGTCGTTCTTCTCCCCTAAACTCGAGAGTCTCTACCTGGATGTTTTATAGGCATTTCTAACTTAATATGCCCAAGACAATTCCTGATTCCCTTCTTCCAAATCTGTTCTTCCTGAGACTTTGCCATCTCAGTTGGTCCTGCAAAACCTTTGGGATCAGTCTTGACTCCTCTGTTTCTGTCATGCCACATATTCAATCCTTTAACAACTCCTGTTGGCTCTACTGTTAAGATATATAGAATCCAACCATTTTTGACTACATCATTGCTACCCTCCTTGTCCAAGCCATCATCATGTCTCTCTTGGATTATCAAAATGGCTTTCTAACAGGTGTCCCTACCTTTCCTATTGTCCTTCAATCTATTTATCAATACATGGCATCTAGTGAAATCCTTTAAGAACTCAAGTCAGACCATGTCTCTCCTGTGTTCAAAATTGTCCAATTTCTTACCACTCACTCAGAATAAATTTCAATGTACTCAGTGGTCTGAAAGACCCTATATGACTTGATAGGCCTTGTGTCTCTAATCTTATATGTTTCTATCCTCCTTGATCATTATACTCTAACTACACTGGCCTCTTTGCTGTTCATTAGACACATCTAGCATACCAAACACTCTTTTGTGTCAGGAGCATTGTTCTTGCTGCTTTATTTGCTTGGGATTCCTTTTCCCCAGATATCCCTATGGCTTGCTTGTTTTTATCACCTTTAGGTCTCTACACAAAGTTAGCTCCTCAGTAAGAATTTCTTTGATCACTCTATGTAAAATAGCAACCATACTCTCCAGAAATTTCTATCCCTCTGATTTGTATTAAATTTTGTCCCACAGCACTGATCACCATATAAAAGACTATACATTTTTTATTTTGTTTATTTTCTGTCACACCTCCTATAGAATATAATGGCCATGGTGGTAGAGATTTTGATGACCTTATTCACAGCCGCATCCACCATATGTGGAGCAGTATATAGTACTTTGTAGGTGTTCGTTAAATATTTATTGAATTATTGAGTGAATGAATGTTCATCGCAAGTATCCTTGTCTTTAGTTTCCTGCACAGTTCATTAGTGATCTATTCTCATGAGATTTTGTATATCATGTAGGTACTGCAAAAGCCATTGAATTTTCTTAGGTCCTGACATGTCAACACTAGCCAGTATTTTCATGGCTGTGATTGCCATTTAAAATGTTTTGTGGACTTCCCTGGTGGCACAGTTGTTAAGAATCTGCCTGCCAACGCAGCGGACACGAGTTCGATCCCTGGTCTGGGGAGAGCTCAAATGCCGCAGAGCAACTAAGCCCTTGTGCCACAGCTACTGAAGCCCGCATGCCTAGAGCCCGTGCTCCACAACAAGAGAAGCCACCACAATGAGAAAACCTGTGCACTGCAACAAAGAGTAGCCCTCACTCTCCACAACTAGAGAAAGCCCGTGTGCAGCAACGAAGACCCAAAACAGCAAAAAAATGAAAAAAGTTTTGTGTCTAACCCATATATTTACATATTTCAGAATATCCATGGTTTGAACTCAACATTTATTAGGTATATTGGTTTCCTATTGTTACTGTAACATATAACACAAAACTAGTGGCTTAAAACAACAAAAACTTATTATTTTACAGTTATGGACATCAAAAGTCCAAAATGATTCTTATGAGGCTGAAATCAAGGTGTTAGCAGGCCTATATTCCTTCCAGATGCTCTTGGGGTGAATCTGTTTTCTTGGCTTTTCCAGCTTTTAAAGGCTGCCCGCATTCCTTGGCTCAGGGCCACATCAGTTTGACTTCTACTTCCCTCTTCACATCTCTCCCTCTGACTCTCCTTCTTCATTTTTTTCTTCATAAGGACCCTTGTGATTACATTGCACCCATCTGGATAATCCAGGATAATCTTTCCACTTCAAGACCCCTAATTTAATCAAATCTGCAAGTTAACATATTTACAAATTCAGTGTTTAGGATGTGGACATACTTGAGGGGTCATTATTCTACTTACCACAAAAGGCTGAATTTTTAATGGAAATAATTTAAAATGGTGATAGGAAACACTGCCAACATCTAAGCAAATAATGAAATCATTCCCAAGGTAATATATGGATCTTCATATTTAAAAAATTAGGTATAAAAGTAGAAGTTTTGTGCTCTTTATAATTCTGCCAGTACTTTTGAAAGAATAGATGCTGCAAACTAGTCTGCAAGTTTAGGTTTTTGTTTCACCAAAGAAGAAAATGCAGGTACTTATTTGATTTAAAATGTTACCAGATCTTTATTAAATAGCATGACTGGTTTGTTTCCAAGGTTCAAGTGAATTTTATTTGCTCTAAACAATGGCTAATCTTTTTTTTTTTTTTTTTTTTTTGCCTTACCACAGAGCATGTGGGATCTTAGTTCCCCGACCAGAGATCCAACCCGTGCCCCCTGCAGTGGAAGCACGGATTCTTAACCACTAGACCGCCATAGCTAATCTTGAATATAAACATAAGGGTATTTGTTCTTCTCTGCATTATCATAGACTTGAAAATCTTCTGTATTGATCTTTATAGTCAGTGAAAATAGGAATCGAAAGGTGAGGACTTAGATGAAGTGCGCAGGGAGAGTGAAACTTATATATGAGAACTGATTACATAAAGTTCTGGAAAAGTCTGGGAGGCTGAACATCTGATTGAGACAATTGTCACCTCATTCCACAGGTGGGTTTTATATTCATATTTACCCATTGGAGACAGTTATGGATTCCTATAATCTCTGTGGCAGAGGTTGAGAAAGCTGCGACTAGATACCATGAATGGAGTGATTGGGAAAATGATGAGACAGGACTGGGAGGACCTATCCCCCCAGTTTCCCTGCCTGTCTCTTTCTTCTTTCTACGTTCTTCCCTCAATGGCCTTTCCCAGCCTCTACATTTCTCATTATTACAGTCATTCAGTTGGATTAAGACATTAGGTCTCCACAAGCACAAATTCAGCCAGGGAGGAATTAGCATAATAAGAAATGAACACTTTAGGATATATTAATCAGATTGGCTTGTGATTCACTATGGAAGGTCCTGAGCAAACAAAGCCATAAAATCTATTTGATGGAATAATAGAGAAAGGAAATTTATGTTGGGGACCTGCTGAGGGAGAATAAGTCTAAATGGGGTTTATAATGAAGGGAATCCTGGGGCAGCCATCCAGTTTTTGTCATGACTAGAAAAAAACTGGCATCACTGAGAGTAGGTAGAGAATATTGCTTGGGAGGAAGACATCACCTATTAATTTTTTCCCATTTTTTCATTCATATTTTTTATATTTGGCCATGAGAGAGGATGGATGAGATGAGATAGAAAGGTATTCTGGAGACTCTTAAAGGTATTAAGAAAGTAAAATGAACATCTTTGCAAGTCTCTGCTTTTTGGACAACTTACAAAGATATCCACATTTAACAAATTTATATACAAAAGTGATCTCAAAGATGTGATGCCAAAGGCTTTGATTTTATGACATTTACAAGGGAAGAACTTGAACAATGGAAAATCTTTCTTTGCAGTAATAAGTGTCTTCAATATAATTTCATATTTGTATGATTTTTACCATGATTCTATATCCTTGAATAGATTTTTGCATGGTAAAGTTTGGTTGGTGGAAAGCCATAAATATAAGCGATTTTAATCTAGCTACATGACTAAGATTCTAAAACCTGAGGGCAGTCTTAAAAGTAGTGTTTATATATTAAATTATTTCAGCACTTTGCATAAATATATAATCTATCTTAAGGTTCTATAGAAATAGTATTGGGAAGCAAGGACACATAGTTTAAATTTAACAGTACAATTGCAATTATTTTTTGTGCAAATATTATACAGATACTGAGCTAACAATGGTTAAATTTTTGACAGCCTATTACATCATGTACATTCACATTACAGAAATTATTTTTAAAAGTCTGTATATTGGCACTGTAGTGAACTCCTCTGTAGATGATCCTCTTGGTCTAGAAAATATGTCTTAGCAGATGCAACTTTATTATTTATATCAAGCATATTTTACAGTATATATTACTAAACATATTATTTTGCTTTTTTTAGTATATCATTTGATAATTTATTTTAACATTTTATGTGATATTTTTATATATGTCATGCTTTTTAGTGTAATCATATCCATTTTAGTGTAATCAGGCTAACACATTTATTTTCAGCTCCTTTTCTTGAAACTCAAGTGTTTTGGCTGTGTCTGTAAAATACTTAATATCTTAATGAAAATGGAGGGCAAACATTAGTCAGTTTCTCAGATGTTTCTGAGTCTTTGAGACAACAACATTAAATGGGAACACATCATCATACAGTAGAGATGACCAAATCTCAGACAGCCATGTTCTTTGACTCTACATCCTACAACTCTATCTGGCATATAGTAGCTTCTCAGTTAATGTTAATTGAGTAATTAAAGGAAACGATCTTATTTGTCCTTACCCACCCAGCCTTAACATCAGCTTGTTCATCTCTAACAAATAACCTATCAATACCAGTCACTACTCCAGGGAATGAAGTGACCATAATTTTCTTTTTTCTTTTCTTTTCTCTTCTTTTTTTTCTTTCACATGTAAAGTCAGTACTTTTGACTTCAGGGGCTCTACTCTATTCTGTATTTCTTCACACAGTCTGACCCCTTTTTCCAATTCTCCTTCCCTGTTTTTTCTACTTTTGGCTTCAGTTATCTTGATAACCCCTATGTCTCATCCACATTTTCTTCTTCTGTTTATTCAGCATGTATTTATTAAGCTCCTGTTGTGTGCCAGAAATTGGTCAAGGCACAAATGTAAACAAAATGTTTTTAACCTTTGTCATGGACAACATTCTAGTGGATGGACACTGAGAATGAATAAATAGATAAATAAATAAATAGATAAATAAATAAATAAGTAAATTTATACTAAATTAACCTAGTGGGTTAATATGTGTCTTTCCAAAATATATGTCCAAGTCTTAATTGCCAGTACCTATAAATGTGACCTTATTTGGAAAAAGAGTGTTTGCAGGTATAATTGAGTTAAGAATCTTGAGATGAGATCATCATGGATTGTGGGGGTGGGGCACGGATTTTAAATCCAGTGACAGTGTCATTATAAGAAGAGGGGAAGACACAGAGACACAGAAAGAAGGCCATGTGAAGGAGGCACAGATCGGAGTTATGCAGTCCCAAGCCAAGGAATGTCAAAGGTTACCAGTAGCCATCGGAGGCCAGGAGAGAGGAGGCATGCTGCAGATTTCCTCTCAGAGCCTCCAGAGGGGACCAATTCTGCTGACACCTTGATTTTGGATTTATGACCTCCTAAACTGAAATAATTTTCTGTTGTTTCAAGCGGTCAAAATTGTGGTAATTTGTTACGGCAGCCTTAGAAAACTAAGACAGTCAAGATGCTGAGACGTGCTATTGAATAAAATAGAGAAGGAAGTTAGAGATTGTGAGAAATTGCAAATTTAGATATGTGAGTATATAATATTTGGTCAAAGATCTGAAAACAGTAAGGGACTGAGCAAAGAACAAGGGGCCAGAACATGGCTGTATATTAAAAAGGAAACAAGGAAGCCAGTGTGGATGGGCCAGTCTGAGCAAGGGCAAGGCAGAGGGAAATAAGATTAGTAATGTAGCATGAGGCTGCTTCATAAGATGTCTTGTAGGTGGTATGACACACAATGAGATGTAAATTGTTAAAAAGTCATGCTCAAATAAGAGGTATGCTATGTTATAATTCAAGTGCTGTGTTAGACTATGATTTTCTTCCTTCTTGGAATCTATAGGAAGCTAAAGTAGACCCTCTTATGCCCAAAAGTTGATTGTCGATTAAGGTGATTATATTTGCTTTGAACTAACATGAAATAAATGGCAGCATGTATCGAATACTAATGATATATGCCAGGTGCTATTCTAATTGCTGTGCACAAAGATCTGTTTAATCTTCACACCAATCCCACGAGAGAGGTGTTTTCATTCTCCTTTTTAAGGATGAGGAAACAGAGATTCAGGTAAGTTAACTAACTTGTACAAGATTTTAGAACAAATTAGCATGCACAAATGGCATTTGGTTCAGGTCTGTGTGATTCTAAAGCCTATGTTTGTAAATTCTTTGCTGTTTTTACTAATCTACTCGAACTATTTGTATACAAAAAACATATTACGAATAAAAAGCCAAATTTATTAGATACTTAAAACAAAATGTAATATGTAGGTCTTGAGCTAGAAGAATCTTTATGTGCTTATCTTCTTTGAAGCCCCTATTTGACATATTATTTAATCATGTTAGGCTTGGGATGAAGTAGGCAGCTTAAGAAATAATAGCTTAAAACCTTGGTTATTAATTTAGTTTATTTCTGCAATCACTGTACCCACTCAACATTGGCAAGCAATTGCATTTTCCCTTGACTTCAAAAGGATTTCAACATTCCTGTCTTTCTCATCAGTCTCAATATTCTGCCCATGTCTATATATAATGAGTGTGCATTTCTTTTAAAATAAAATTCCAATGAGTCTAGTAAATAAATATTTCCTCAATACCTTTGATAGGAAAGTAATAATATAGTGATCATAAAGTTCTTGATATATAAAAATGTTGCTTTCTCAGAAATATAGATTATTCATTTTTACTTTTTCCCCCTTTTTAACTAGTCCTTAAAGACCACTTACTGTAAAATCTACTATGAAATAAACTTGAGATATTAATCTAGCTTAGGTTTAGAAAATCTACTATAAAGAGATATAATTGTGATGTTGTTTTTTAATTTTTATTATAATGTTATAATATGCAAAATTTTCCTAATGCTCTAATACAAAAATAACCAGTACTAAACTTTCTACCCTTTGTAACTTAACTCCAATTTTAAAATTCCATTTTCATATTTGCTTGTTATTCCTCTTGTTTTGGTCAAGGTAAATTTGCTCTACTTGAGCTAATATGGACTCTCATTACTGTACTCCTAAATTCAATAGGTAATTGCCTAGGATAGGGGCACAGTTATATAGGTCACATCTCTATTTTGCCTACATTATTTTCCATCATATTTCAGACAGCTAACTTCTTTCTTTCCTCACTAATTATATTTACTATTTTTCCACTCTTACTTACTTGCATTACTCTCCGTTCCTCCGTTTACTATTTGCTTCAGATTTTTAGCTGATTGATGTAGGTTGTAGACTAATTCAGGTCAAAATATTTTCTAGCATATCACTCAAGATTCCTAGAAGGATCTCTTGAGGAATTAGAAATGTCAATATTATATGAAGGGCTTTAATATAGTCATAATGCATATTCTTCAGGTTCTTACAAAAGGAAGTTAGATTTACCAATACCTTAGTCTAGCACATTTTTTAACTATAGAAAACATCTTATTTCTTTACTAGTTTATTGATAACAACCTAGGAATTGGATATACATATGCTTAGCAAGCAATACTGATGAATGTTTTTTTTTGTTGTTGTTAAATTTATTTATTTTATGTTTGGCTGTGTTGGGTCTTTGTTGCTGTATGCGGGCTTTTCTCTAGTTGCGGTGAGCGGGGGCTACTCTTTGTTGCGGTGCGCAGGCTTCTCATTGCAGTGGCTTCTCTTGTTGCGGAGCACGGGCTCTAGGTGTGAGGGCTTCAGTAGTTGTGGCACGTGGGCTCAGTAGTTGTGGCTCGCAGGCCCTAGAGTGCGGGCTCAGTAGTTGTGGCTCGCAGGCCCTAGAGTGCAGGCTCAGTAGTTGTGGCGCACGGGCTTAGCTGCTCTGCGGCATGTGGGATCTTCCTGGACCAGGGCTTGAATCCGTGTCCCCTGCATTGGCAGGCGGATTCTTAACCACCCTGCCACCAGGGAAGCCCATGATGAATGTTTTTAAAATAATTAATTAGTAAGATTTTTGGTGCTGAAAACCAATTTTAATTAATAGCATAAATAATGTACCTACATGGATTGTTTTTAATTCTTTAATATTGAATTTATGCTCACAAAGCCAAGTTTTCATAGCAGCAATGAGGGCCCCTATTTGGCCATGTTTATGTTGCCAAAAATATTCAACATAAGCAGCATCTTTGAAAAACTCAGAAGACTTTCATGACAGCAACCTCATGAGACAGTTTTCTTTTGTACAAGAAATCTAGTAAGACTTTGTTTGTACCTAGCATGTGAATCTTGGTTGGAGTTGAAAACAGATTTCCTAAATTTTTAACATGCCTCACTAAATTCTCAAGTTTAGGAAGAAGTCCCTTTTTGTGCCTTATGATATAAATCCTGAGGGAAATCATGATTTCCATAATGAAATAGGACTATTCTCTGTCTCTGTCCCGCACTTGAACCTAATGTCCTGATATTAGGACAAAAAGTATATAATTCTTAATTTTTGACTTGTAATTTGATTTTGGGAGAAGAAAGCTAATTCATAATTGCTGTGGCCACCAGCTCTCAGACATCCCTTTTTCCATAGATTTTGTGTTCACAGGTGAAACGATAGAAGAAAAAGCTAGAAGTCCACAATTCCATTCTCTATTTAAATAATTGGTGTCATCATTTTCATGTCTGAATGATGGCAAGTTAGAGTAGACACAGATGATGCAATTATAATTCATTTATAGTTAAGGGCAGACATGTTTAACATTTAGGAATTACCAATCCAGATTTTAATGTGTAACTGAAAGAGAGATTTTTCATTTGACATAATCATTAGGAAGACTTACTGCAGGCAAGATTACAGACTGGAGGTAGTGATAAAGTTATTATTTTATGTGTGTGTTCTAGACAAAGGTTAATTTATCTTTACCAGAGATTGCAAGGGGGTGTGGATATTAGTACTACTGATATACAACAGATCCTCTTCATGATGATGTCTAGTTTATATACAGTAGAGTCCCTTTCGTAGAGACAAGAATGATGATGCCAATAACCTAAACAATTTTCATTGTGCCATGTTTTTCATTGCAGGGAATAGTTAAGTCTTTAGGAGTTTAGCTTCATCTGTACTGTATTTATTTCTATGAATAATAGGAATACTATAATTTTTGCTTAATTGCAATCACATTTAGTATTTTGAGCATAAATTTGGCCAAACTTGCTGTATTTTTCTTTCCAATTGCAAAATAATACTTTTATATTTCAAATTAAACATTGCTACAACATATAATAAATTATCATATATTTCCCCATTCAAGAGATTTATGCATGGAAAAATGTTTCCAAGTGAAAGACACATGTTTTAAAATGTACAAAAAATGCATGAATTACTTCTACTCGTGTCTTAGAAATAATATAAAAATTAATGTTTATGTAAAAAATCACCCCACATTAAAGGGGTAAATAGTCAGTTAATCTCACTCTTTTGAGTTCTTTCAATTCCTATTGGAAAAAGTTTTTTTTTTTTCTTTTTTGCGGTACGCGGGCCTCTCACTGTTGTGGCCTCTCCCGTTGTGGAGCACAGGCTCCGGACGCGCAGGCTCAGCGGCCATGGCTCATGGGCCCAGTCGCTCCGTGGCATGTGGGGTCTTCCCGGACCAGGGCATGAACCCGTGTCCCCTGCATCGGCAGGCGGACTCTCAACCACTGCGCCACCAGAAAAGCCCATAGAAAAAGTATTTTAAAACAAAGGTTTACCACCACCCCTACGCTTTCTCTAACAATTTATAAAATCTTTGAAAATGTATAATTGTTGTCTCTGAATTATAAGTTTAGAATAGTTTTTAACGCTTTCATAGCCAGCTTTAAAGAATTTGAAACCATTTAAGAGATTAGCCCAGATGCTACTTACATAGTGTATTCTTGAGAATTTATGGTAACTTCAATGACAATAATTACTTTGAAAATGAGGACTAAATGAGGACTAAATGAAATTTATAGAAGTGTGTGTGTATGCATGTGCATGTGTGTGCATGTGCATACTTGTGTCTTTATTTGGGTCTAGTTCTTGAAAAATAATCGGCAGCCATTTGTTTGAAATATCCGTGTCTACTATGAGGAGTAATTTCCAGCCATTCTCAGAGAGTTGAAAGCAAGAAATAATCTAGTGAATAAGCAAACATGAATTATTCTTTAAAGGTGTTAAACATAATTTACTGATATTTTCTGATAAGCGTTGATATTTAAAAGATGAAAGTTCAAATGATCTGGTGTTAAATAATCTGATGACAGCATAATCCTTCTACTGAATATTTGAGGCTCATTATTATGGAACATACCTTAATTGGCTTTCAGTAGGAACATTGAAATATGAAAACACATACAGAGTTATAGTTCTGTGTATTACTTTTCTGGTCTTTTGTGTGCTAATAAGAATATGTATTTTTAATGTGTAGTAAACTTAAATTATGTAAAATTGAGAAAAATGTCTTCTCCTTCAAATAAAATTGATCAGCTTGGACTAAATATAAATTACCTGAGAAAAAAATACTTTATTTTTTTCCAGTAATGTCTGTGACAGGTACAATCTCTCCCAAGTGCCCTGGGGCAGGCCACCTCCTATAGATATGATCACTGGGTCTTTTTATCTAGATCTGGATGCTTGTCAGGATCAGAGCTCTTCAAAGAAACATTAAGAAAAAGCTTTTGCAATGTGAACATTTCAACATGTATGGATAATCTGTGTGAAAAGCATTGTTCTTCTATGGATGACCTCTTTGCACAGAGTGATAGCTTTATCCTTTTTCACATCATTATGTTTGCTGGGGGAAAATCCTGCTGTGCTACATCATAATAACATGTAATCTTCTTGCTCAGTTTAGCTGAGATTTAAGGAGACTCTTTTCATAGAAGCTGTTCTTTAAAGCCTGATCTATAATTTTGCAGAATCACCACAGCAGAAGAGCAAGAGGCTTCATAAGAGAGATACAACCATTAAAACTCTTAAATGAAGATTAGTTTCAAGTTTTACACTCCGGTACCAAACCATCTGGCAAATCTCATGTCAGATTTTGTTAAACCTCTGAGCTTTCTAAGTGTTAATTCATCCCCCTTCTAAAACATTCCCCCTTCCCTAAACACATAAGCATACACTTGACTTGTTGATGATTAAGATAAAAGGTCTAATTAAGTGCTCCAAGCTTGTTGATTTTTCCACCTGGTGATTTGTTACCCTTGAAGACAATTTCAAAATAGCTGTTTGCTTTTGGCAGAACCCTTGGAATCCTTATGGATAAATTAATATATTCCTCACAAATTACTCCCCTCTTTTTGTCACATTTTGCTTAGGGCTAACTACAACCAGAAAGAGGGTCGGCATATTCTTGTGCTGCCAAACTCGTTCTGAGGGACTCAGACAATTCTGGAAAATAGTGGATATGCCTATGGAATAATCCAACACTGTTTTCCTTAGGCCCTCATCATTTTAGCTTTGATGATAGTGGTTATCCTAGAAAAAATAATCTTAAAATAACTTTTAGTTTATATTAACCTGTGTTAAATCTTTTCTACACCATTCCATCCACCACTATCAAATGTGTTCTTTACTTTTAGAAACCCATGTCTCTTAACACCAGTTTGCAAGTAAAAAGCAAAATAAAGCAAAAAAAGATCCAAACAATAAAGACATAAGGTCATAGGACATAAGGTGTTCCAAATCCACAATGTACTATCTATACCAGAATGCTGATGAACATAGGTTTTCATACCATTTAAATTCTGACAAATGTGTCCCATTGGTCATGTGGAAAGGAAACATAGTAAATTGTGTATTCCTGGCCTAGCCTCATCTTCCAAAAATATGCTATAAATTTAGTCTGTGAGTTTATATGGGAACACTTTACTCTGTATAACTTATTAGGAAATTTTAAATTTGTCATATTTCTTCAAGCATGTAATGTATACAGTACTTTTAGGAGACAATATTTTAAGAAGACTTGAAAATTTTAAATGAAAACCAAATAACAAACTCCATCTTTAAATTTACTCAATCCAAACCCTCTGCTTCTTGCCACAATCCAAAAAAATTTCACTGAATTCTAAGCAAATTTACACACATTGTATAACATGTTAATAAGTCAATTCATTTAAAAGTTTTCAATAGTCAGTTTGGCTTTGTCTATCTTTAGGTATTCATAAATATGATTAATACTCGTTCTCAGATTTTGAAGATTTCGGGAAATCTCCAGTTCTGTAAACCAACGTGGTTTTTGGAATGCCAAGTAAATTCACAGATAATTTATTTTTATGTGACTAAAAGGAATTTATCTATAATCAAAAGCGGTTTCTCCCAATTAGGAGTTATGCAATAATTGGAAAAATAAGGAATAATTAAGGTCTACCTCTTCCCTGTTCCCTCAACCCTCAATCAACACATTCCTGTGCTATTTATTGTAGCACTTGGTAATTTTAATTTTTCAAATATACAAAAACCTTTTCTAAGTAATTGGAATTACTAATTTCAAAAATGTTGAGATGAAAAGAGAGAGGGAGAGGGAGGGAGAAAGAGAGAGAGAGAGAGAGAACCACATGGGGGATGGCTGTAGAAGGTTTCCACTTCATGTGATTAGGGTAGATATATCCATAACAGTTCAAGTGAACAGGATACTTATAAGGTGCCAGGCACTTTAGTAACTCAGTAAAATACAGTGATCCTAAGAGGCTCATATTATACTAATTTCCCAGATGATAAAACTGAGAGTCATCTTTAATTTGACAGAATTCGTAAACCTAGTAGATGTAGAGCCACATGCAGATTTCAAAGGCCCTGCCTTTTCCACTATTGCACTATAATGATGAGCAGATGTTAATTTTTTTTTTTTTTCCGGTACGCGGGCCTCTCACCGCTGCGGCCTCTCCCGTTGCGGAGAACAGGCTCCGGACGCGCAGACCCAGCGGCCATGGCCCACGGGCCCAGCCGCTCCACAGCATGTAGGATCTTCCCGGACCGGGAGCACGAACCCATGTCCCCTGCATCGGCAGGTGGACTCCCAACCACTGCGCCACCAGGGAAGCCTGATGTTAATTTCTTTTAAACACTTATCTTTACCTCCTCAGATATTGCCTACCACTTTGCTAATTGTAAGACAGAAAAACACACAGAAGGACCTTAGGAAACCTTAAGGAGTGTAGGAATTAACTAAGGGATTTTATTCCTATTTCAGGAACTTTCTGGAGTGTATTCACTGCCAATGAAAATTGTTCCACGTTACTTACTATAAAAATTAAAAGTTGACATATTGTCAACACTTTATTTTTTAACATCTTTATTGGAGTATGATTGCTTTACAATGGTGTGTTAGTTTCCGCTTTATAACAAAGTGAATCAGCTATACAAATACATATATCCCCACATCTCCTCCCTCTTGCATCTCCCTCCCAACCTCCCTGTGCCACCCCTCTAGCTGGGAGACTTTATATATATATATATATATATATATATATATATATATAACATCTTTACTGGAGTATAATTGATTTACAACGGTATCCTACTTTCCGCTTTATAACAAAGTGAATCAGCTATACATATACATATATCCCCATATCTCCTCCCTCTTGCATCTCCCTCCCTCACACCCTCCCTATCCCACCCCTCTAGGTGGTCACAAAGCACCAAGCTGATCTCCCTGTGCTATGCGGATGCTTCCCACTAGCTATCAATTTTACGTTTGGTAGTATATATATGTCCATGCCACTCTCTCACTTTGTCACAGCTTACCCTTCCCCCTCCCTGTGTCCTCAACTCCATTCTCTAGTAGGTCTGCATCTTTATTCCCGTCTTGGCCCTAGGTTCTTCATGACCAATTTTTTTTTAGATTCCATATGTGTGTGTGTGTGTGTGTGTGTGTGTGTTAGCATATGGTATTTGTTTTTCAATTTCTGACTAACTTCACTCTGTATGACAGACTCTATGTCCATCCACCTCATGACAAATAATTCAATTTTGTTTCTTTTTATGACTGAGTAATATTCCATTGTATATATGTGCCATATCTTCTTTGTCCATTCATCTGTCGATGGACACTCAGGTTGTTTCCATGTCCTGGCTACTGTAAATAGAGCTGCAATGAACTTTGAAGTACATGACTCTTTAAGAATTATGGTCTTCTCACGGTATATGTCCAGTAGTGGGATTGCTGGGTCGTATGGTAGTTCTATTTTTAGTTTCTTAGGGAACCTCAATACTGTTCCCCATAGTGGCTGTATCAATTTATATTCCCACCAACAGTGCAAGAGTGTTCCCATTTCTCCACACACTCTCCAGCATTTAGTGTTTGTAGATATTTGGGTGATGGCCATTCTAACCGGTGTGAGATGATATCTCATTGTAGTTTTGATTTGCATTTCTCTAATGATTAGTGACGTTCAGCATTCTTTCATGTGTTTGTTGGCAATCTGTATATCTTCTCTGGAGAAATGTCTATCTAGGTCTTCTGCCCATTTTTGGATCGGGTTTTTTGTTTTTTTTGATATTGAGCTACATGAGCTGCTTGTATATTTTGGAGATTAATCCTTTGTCAGTTGCTTCATTTGCAAATATTTTCTCCCATTCTGAGAGTTGTCTTTTGTCTTGATATGGTATCCTTTGCTGTGCAAAGGCTTTTAAGTTTCATTAGGTCCCATTTGTTTATTTATGTTTTTATTTCCATTTCTCTAGGAAGTGGGTCAAAAAGGATCTTGCTGCGATTTATGTCATAGAGTGTTCTGCCTATGTTTTCCTCTAAGAGTTTGATAATTTCTGGCCTTACATTTAGGTCTTTAATCCATTTTGAGCTTATTTTTGTGTATGGTGTTAGGGAGTGATCTAGTCTCATACTTTTACTTGTACCTGTCCAGTTTTCCCAGCACCACTTATTGAAGAGGCTGTCCTTTCTCCACTGTACATTCCTGCCTCCTTTATCAAAGATAAGGTGACCATATGTGCATGGGTATATCTCTGGTCTTTCTATCCTGTTCCATTGATCTATCTTTCTGTTTTTGTGCCAGTACCATACTGTCTTTTTTTTTTTTTAACATCTTTATTGGGGTATAATTGCTTTTCAATGGTGTGTTAGTTTCTGCTTTATAACAAAGTGAATCAGTTATACATATACATATGTTCCCATATCTCTTCCCTCTTGCGTCACCCTCCCTCCCACCCTCCCTATCCCACCCCTCCAGGCAGCCACAAAGCACCGAGTTGATCTCCCTGTGCTATGTGGCTGCTTCCCACTAGCTATCTACCTTACATTTGGTAGTGTATATATGTCCATGCCTCTCTCTCACTTTGTCACAGCTCACCCTTCCCCCTCCCCATATCCTCAAGTCCGTTCTCTAGTAGGTCTGTGTCTTTATTCCTGTCTTAACCCTAGGTTCTTCATGACATTTTTTTTCTTAAATTCTATATATATGTGTTAGCATATGGTATTTGTCTTTTACTTTCTGACTTACTTCACTCTGTATGACAGACTCTAGGTCTATCCACCTCATTACAAATAGCTCAATTTCGTTTCATTTTATGGCTGAGTAATATTCCATTGAATATATGTGCCACATCTTCTTTATCCATTCATCTGATGATGGACACTTAGGATGTTTCCATCTCTGGGCTATTGTAAATAGAGCTGCAATGAACATTTTGGTACATGACTCTTTGAATTATGGTTTTCTCAGGGTATATGCCCAGTAGTGGGATTGCTGGGTCATATGGTAGTTCTATTTGTAGATTTTTTTTTTTTTTGAAAATGGGCTATTTTTTTTTTTCTTTGCAGTACACGGGCCTCTCACTGTTGTGGCTTCTCCCGTTGTGGAGCAATAGGCTCCAGATGTGCAGGCTCAACGGCCATGGCTCACGGGCCCAGCTGCTCTGCGGCACATGGGGTCTTCCCAAACCAGGGCACGAACCCATGTCCCCTGCATTGGCAGGTGGACTCTCAACCACTGTGCCACCAGGGAAGACTGCTATTTGTAGTTTTTAAAAGAACCTCCATACTGTTCTCCATAGTGGCTGTACCAATTCACTTTCCCACCAGCAGTGCAAGAGTGTTGCCTTTTCTCCACACCCTATCCAGCATTTGTTGTTTCTCGATTTTTTGATGATGGCCATTCTGACTGGTGTGAGATGGTATCTCATTGTAGTTTTGATTTGCATTTCTCTAATGATTAATGATGTTGAGCATTTTTCATGTGTTTGTTGGCAGTCTGTATATCTTCTTTGGAGAAATGTCTATTTAGGTCTTCTGCCCATTTTTGGATTGGATTGTTTGTTTTCTTGTTACTGAGCTGCATGAGCTGCTTGTAAATTTTGGAAATTAATCCTTTGTCAGTTGCTTCATTTGCAAATGTTTTCTCCCATTCTGAGGGTTGTCTTCTGATCTTGTTTATGGTTTCCTTTGCTGTGCAAAAGCTTTGAAGTTTCATTAGGTCCCATTTGTTTATTTTTGTTTTTATTTCCATTTCTCTAGAAAGTGGGTCAAAATGGATCTTGCTGTGATTTATGTCATAGAGTGTTCTGTCTATGTTTTCCTCTAAGAGTTTGATAGTTTCTGGCCTTACATTTAGGTCTTTAATCCATTCTGAGCTTATTTTTGCGTATGGTGTTAGGGAGTGATCTAATCTCATACTTTTACATGTACCTGTCCAGTTTTCCCACCACCATTTATTGAAGAGGTTGTTCTTTCCCCACTGTACATTCCTGCCTCCTTTATCAAAGATAAGGTGACCATATGTGCGTGGGTTTATCTCTGGGCTTTCTATCCTGTTCCATTGATCTATCTTTCTGTTTTTGTGCCAGTACAATACTGTCTTGATTACTGTAGCTTTGTAGTATAGTCTGAAGTCAGGGAGCCTGAATTCTCTAGCTCCGCTTTTCATTCTCAAGACTGCTTTGGCTATTCGGGGTCTTTTGTGTTTCCATACAAATTGTGATATTTTTTGGTCTAGTTCTTTGAGAAATGCCAGTGGTAGTTTGATAGGGATTGCAATGAATCTGTAGATTGCTTTGGGTAGTAGAATCATTTTCACAATGCTGATTCTTCCAACCCCAAAACATGGTATATCTCTCCATGTATTTGTATCATCTTTAATTTCTATCATCAGTGTTTTATAGTTTTCTGCATACAGGTCTTTTGTCTCCTTAGGTAGGTTTTTTCCTAGATATTTTATTCTTTTTGTTGCAATGGTAAATGGGAGTGTTTTCTTGATTTCACTTTCAGATTTTTCATCATTAGTGTATAGGAATGCCAGAGAATTCTGTGCATTAATTTTGTATCCTGCTACTTTACCAAATTCATTGATTAGCTCTAGTAGTTTTCTGATAGCATCTTTAGGATTCTCTATGTATAAAATCATGTTAGCTGCAAACAGTGACAGCTTTACTTCTTCTTTTCCGATTTGGATTTCTTTTATTTCCTTTTCTTCTCTGATTGCTGTGGCTAAAACTTCCAGAACTATGTTGAGTAAGAATGGTGAGACTGGGCAACCTTGTCTTGTTCCTGATCTTATTGGAAATGCTTTCAGTTTTTCACCATTGAGGATGATGTTGGCTGTGGGTTTGTCATATATGGCCTTTATTCTTTTGTGGAAAGTTCCCTCTATGCCTACTTTTTGCAGTGTTTTTATCATAAATCGGTGTTGAATTTTTTCAGAAGCTTTCTCTGCATCTATTGAGGTGATCATATGTTTTTTCTCCTTCAATTTGTTAATATGGTGTATCAAGTTGATTGATTTGCATATATTGAAAAATCCTTGCCTTCCTGGGATAAACCCCACTTGATCATGGTGTATGATCCTTTTAATGTGCTGTTGGATTCTGTTTGCTAGTATTTTGTTAAGGATTTTTGCATCTATGCTTATCAGTGATATTGGCCTGTAGTTTCCTTTCTTTGTGACATCCTTGTCTGGCTTTGGTACCAGGGTGATGGTGGCCTCGTAGAAGAGTTTGGGAGTGTTCCTCCATCTGCTATATTTTGGAAGAGTTTGAGAAGGATAGGTGTTAGCTCTTCTCTAAATGTTAGATAGAATTTGCCTGTGAAGCCACCTTGTCCTGGGCTTTTGTTTGTTGGAAGATTTTTAATCACAGTTTCAATTTCTGTGCTTTTGAATGGTCTGTTCATATTTTCTTTTTCTTCCTGATTCAGTCTTGGCAGGTTGTGCATTTGTAAGAATTTTTCCATTTCTTCCAGGTTGTCCATTTTATTGGCATAGAGTTGTTTGTAGTAATCTCTCATGATCTTTTGTATTTCTGCAGTGTCAGTTGTTACTTCTCCTTTTTCATTTCTAATTCTATTGATGTGAGTCTTCTCCTTTTTTTCTTGATGAGTGTGGCTAATGGTTTAACAATTTTATCTTCTCAAAGAACCAGCTTTTAGTTTTTTTGATCTTTGCTATCATTACCTTCATTTCTTTTTCATTTATTTCTGATCTGATATTTATGATATTTTTCCTTCTGCTAACTTTGGGTTTTTTTTTTGTTCTTCTTTCTCTAATTGCTTTAGGTGCAAGGTTAGGTTGTTTATTCCAGATGTTTCCTGTTTCTTAAGGTAGGATTGTATTACTATAAACTTCCCTCTTAGAACTGCTTTTGCTACATCCCATAGGTTTTGGGTCGTCGTGTCTCCATGGTCATTTGTTTCTATGTATTTTTTGATTTCCTCTTTGATTTCTTCAGTGACCACTTCGTTATTTAGTAGTGTATTGTTTAGCCACCATGTGTTTGTATTTTTTACAGATCTTTTCCTGTAATTGCTATCTAGTCTCACAGCATTGTGGTTGGAAAAGATACTTGATACAATTTCAATTTTCTTAATCTTACCAAGGCTTGATTTATGACCCAAGATATGATCTATCCTGGAGAATGTTCCATGAGCACTTGAGCAAAATGTGTATTCTGTTGTTTTTGGATGGAATTTCCTATAAATATCAATTAAGTCTTCTTGTTTAATGTATCATTTAAAGCTTGTGTTTCTTTATTTATTTTCATTTTGGATGATCTGTCCATTGGTGAAAGTGAAGTGTTAAAGTCCCCTGCTATGAATGTGTTACTTTCAATTTCCCCTTTTATGGCAGTTAGTATTTGCCTTATGTATTGAGGTGTTCCTATGTTGAGTGCATAAATATTTACAATTGTTATATCTTCTTCTTGGATTGATCCCTTGATCATTATGTAGTGTCCTTCTTTGTCTCTTGCAGTAGTCTCTGTTTTAAAGTCTGTTTTGTCTGATATGAGAATTGCTACTCCAGCTTTCTTTTGATTTCCATTTGTGTGGAATATCTTTTTCCATCCCCTCACTTTCAGTCTGTATGTGTCCCTAGGCCTGAATTGGGTCTCTTGTAGACAGCATATATACGGGTCTTGTTTTTGTATCCATTCAACCAGTCTATGTCTTTTGGTTGGAGCATTTAATCCATTTACATTTAAGGTGATTATCGATATGTATGTTCCTATTGCCATTTTCTTAATTGTTTTGGGTTTGTTCTTGTAGGTCTTTTCCTTCTCTTGTGTTTCCTGCCTATAGAAGTTCCTTTAGCATTTGTTGTAAAGCTTATTTGGTGGTGCTGAGTTCTCTTAGCTTTTGCTTGTCTCCAAAAGTTTTAATTTCTCCATCAAATCTGAATGAGATACTTGCTGGATAGAGTAATCATGGTTGTAGGTTTTTCCCTTTCAACACTTTAAATATGTCCTGCCAGTCCCTTCCGGCTTGCAGAGTTTCCACTGAAATATCAGCTGTTAACATTATGGGGATTCCTGCGTATGTTATTTGTTGTTTTTCCCTTGCTGCTTATATTTTTTCCTTTTTTTAAAATTTTTGATACTTTGATTAATATGTGTCTTAGAGTGTTTCTCCTTAGATTTATCCTGTAAGGCACTCTCTGTGCTTCCAGGACTTGATTAACTATTTCCTATTTCCTTTCTCATATTAGGGAAGTTTTCAACTATAATCTCTTCATATATTTTCTCAGTCCCTTTCTTTTTCTCTTCTTCCTCTGGGACCCCTATAATTTGAATGTTGGTGCATTTAATATTGTCCCAGAGGTCACTGAGACTCCTCACTTCTTTTCATTCTGTTTTCTTTATTCTGCTCTGCAGTAGTTATTTCCACTCTTGTATCTTCAAGGTCACTTATCCGTTCTTCTGCCTCAGTTATTCTGATATTGATTCCTTCTAGAGAATTTTTAATTTCATTTATTGTGTTGTTCATCATTGTTTGTTTGCTCTTTAGTTCTTCTAGTTCCTTGTTAAACATTTCTTGTATTTTCTCCGTTCTATTTCCAAGATTTTGGATCATCTTTACTATCATTATTCTGAATTCTCTTTCAGGTAGACTGCCTACTTCCTCTTCATTTGTTTGGTTTGGTTGGTTTTTACCTTGCTCCTTCATCTGCTGTGCATTTCTCTTTCTTATTTTGCTTAACTTACTGTGTTTGGAGTCTCCTTTTCAAAGGTTGCAAGTTCTTAGTTCCCATTGTTTTTGGTGTCTGCCCCCAGTGGCTAAGGTTGGTTTAGTGGGTTGGGTAGGCCTCCTGGTGGAGGGGATAGTGCCTGTGTTCTGGTGGATGAGGCTGGATCTTGTCTTTCTGGTGGGTAGGTCCATGTCTGGTGGTGTGTTTTGGGGTGTCTGTGACCTTATTATGATTTTAGGCAGCCTCTCTGCTAATGGGTGGGGTTGTGTTCCTGTCTTGCTAGTTGTGTGGCATAGGGTGTCCAGCACTGTTGCTTGCTGGTCGTTAGGTTTAGCTGGGTCTTAGCGTTGAGATGGAGATATCTGGGAGATTTTTGCCATTTGATGTTACGTGGAGCTGGAAGGTCTCTTGTGGACCAATGTCCTGAACTTGGCTCTCCCACCTCAGAGGTACAGCCCTGATGCCTGGCCAGAGCGCCAAGGGCCTGTTATCCACACGGCTCATAATAAAAAGGAGAAAAAAGCAAAGAAAGATCAAAAAAGGTAAAATAAAATAAAATGAAATAAAATAAAGTTATTGAAATAAAATATAATTATTAAAAAATTAAAAATTAATTTAAAATAAGGAAAGAAGAGAGCAACCAAATCAAAAAAAAAAAACAAATCCAACAATAACAAGTGCTAAAAACTATACTAAAAAAAAAGAAAAAAGAAAAAGAAAAGACAGAACGCTAAGACAAATGGTTAAAGCAAAGCTATACAGACAAAATCACACACAGAAGCATATGCATACACACTCACAAAAAGAGAAAAAGGGAAAAAGTATATATATGGTTGCTCCCAAAGTCCATCTCCTCAATTTGGGATGATTTGTTGTCTATTCAGGTATTCCACAGATGCAGCGTACATTAAATTGATTGTGGAAATTTAATCTGCTGCTCCTGAGGCTGCGGGGATATATTTCCCTTTCTCTTTTTTGTTTGCTCAGCTCCAGGTGTTCAGCTTTGGATTTGGCCCCTCCTCTTCGTGTAGGTCGCCTGAGGGTGTCTGTTCTTTGCTCAGACAGGACGGGGTTAAAGGAGCACCTGATTCGGGGGCTCTGGCTCATTCAGGCCGGGGGTGAGGGTGGGGTACGGATGCGGGGCGAGCCTGCGGCGGCAGAGGACAGCATGGCATGACGTTGCACCAGCCTGAGGCACGCTGTGTGTTCTCCCGGGGAAGTTGTCCCTGGATCACGGGACCCTGGCAGTGGCGGGCTGCACAGGTTCCTGGGAGGGGACGTGTGGATAGTGACCTGTGGTTGCTCACAGGCTTCTTGTTGGCTGCAGTGGCAGCCTTAGCATCTCATGCCCATCTCTGGGGTCCGCACTGTTAGCCGCGGCTCGCGCCCGTCTCTGGAGCTCCTTTAAGCAGCCCTCTTAATCCCCTCTCCTCGCGCACCAGGAAACAAAGAGGGAAGAAAAATCTCTTGCCTCTCTGGCAGTTCCAAAGCTTTTCCCGGACTCCCTCCCAGCTAGCTGTGGTGCACTAGCCACCTTCAGGCTGTGTTCATGCAGCCAACCCCAGTCCTCTCCCTGGGATCCACCGAAGCTGGAGCCTCAGCTCCCAGCCCTACCCGCCCTGGAGGGTGAGCAGACAAGTCTCTCGGCCTGGGGAGTACTGGTTGGCACCGAACCTCTGTGCGGGAATCTCTCTGCTTTGTCTTCTGCACCCCTGTTGCTGCACTCTCCTCCGTGGCTCTAAAGCTCCCCCCTCCACCACCCACATCCACCCATGAAGACGCTTCCTAGTGTGTGGAAACCTTTCCTCCTTCACAGCTCCCTCCCACTGGTGCAGGTCCCATCCCTATTCTTTTGTCTCTGTTTTTTTCTTTTTACTTTTGCACTACCCAGGTACGTGTGGAGTTTCTTGCCTTTTGGGAGGTCTGAGGTCTTCTGCCAGCGTTCAGTAGGTGTTCTCTAGGAGTTGTTCCATGTGTAGATATATTTCTGTTGTATTTGTGGGGAGGAAGGTGATCTCCACGTCTTACTCTTCTGCCATCTTGAAGCTCCCCTCTGCCAACACTTTTAACACAAAATCCTTCAAGTAAATATATCGTGGGCAAAAATAAGGATAAAATTTCACTTTGTATTTGTAAATGTTTGCCATAGTTTTGATGGATATTATTCCCATAGTAAAGATTTGGATTTCTTTTAAGGAATTAAATGAGAATGAGGGAAAAGTTTTATAAATATTATCACTAGAAGCATCACCCGCATACTTACCTGTCTTTAGGCATATATCATTGTGGTAGATATTACATAAGACTCTCCAAAAATGTCTTATATGCTAGTTTGAGAAGACTTTTTCCCTAACCTGTCAATGTGTCTAATATATGGCAATAAAATAACAAAAATCTATCAGTTAAATTCACTTGTAGTCTTTGGTAGCTAAAATAAAAAGATGATTGTGACAACTTAGAATGTCACATTTCTGCAAAATCTGAGATTCTTGGGTTTCTTACCATTACCAAGAAAATAGAAGCATACTTACCTTCCTAGTGGGAAACCTGCAACCTTTGAGAAAGAAATGTAATTGCTGAATCACTGAAGCTCCTCTGGATTCTCATTTTGCTAGATTTTGAAACAATAATGTAATGTTGAGACTAGTCAGAAATATCATGATCTTATTCTAACTATGATTTTCTTACCATTAGATTTAAGTGGCAATAAATATTCCCAAAAGGGAGAATAAAGGATGCATTCTGCATTTCACCCTAAAAGAATCACAGAATCAGTCTGGGTTTGCCTGACCCAGTAGTTTGGGGATTAGTCAGGTTAAGGTATGCAGTTAATATGTTAAGTCCCTGAATCTCAAATTCTGTGCGACACTGTCAGGAAAACATTTGGGAAGAACATTTAGAAGGCCTTGCCATATTTAGAAGTTTCAATCTAATTATCTTGCTTCATAAGCCTTTTTTGTGAGGCAGTCACAGTTGGAGAAGTGAATTTTATTCTTGTAGGTCACCTATTATTTTTTTAAAAAACTAAACCCTTTGGCCACTGAAAATATTTTCCAATTTATCACAAAAACTATATCACTGTGTATATTTTGGGCTATAATTCACATTTCTGTGAATGGAAATTTGGTTGAAAATTTCCTTACTTCTTGCCTGAGACAAAAAATTAGGGGAGATTTATTGCAGTTTTGGACATTTACTCTGAATTAGTGCTCCTTATTAGCCAGACTCTTCCCACATTCATAGATAAAGTCATTCAAACAGACTATAGACAACTTTTTAAGGCATAAAATTTCTGGATTCTGAAAGGTGAAATAAGATAAATGAACGTTTTATTTTTCTTTCATGTATGACTATTTCATTAGATCAACAGGGCATCACTGGTGAAATATTAGTGTCTAACGGATTTAATACATTTTTAAATAAAGTTGAATTCCCTTCCAATGTCTAAACTATGAACTAGTAATATCTGATAGATAAGAAGAGCCAATATCTATCCATCCTCTTGGAAGTATTATTATTTAATTTTTAGCAATAATAACAGTGACACTTCTCACAACTCTTTACGATCAACAGTAAGATGTACTTCTCACTTTTCACTATTGAGCACTGTCTTAATATGAACTGGATTAAAATGAGGTTTAAATCTGTAAAGACGGTGATTATTATAAAGCACTTTACTCTTTACTTGACAGTTTGACATCTGATTCCATAAAAGGGAAGATACATTTTGGTTCAGTATGTGGTGCATGTAAAGATACAGAAACATAGATCTGCATCTTATCTTTCAGAAGTCAATGATGAACCATATTTTGTTTTATTAAAAAGGTCAAGCATAGATTTTTTGAGCACTAATATTTCCTAGAACTGCCATTTCTCTCATTTGTATTATAGTTAATCCTCAGCAGTTCTGTATATTGGTGCTATTTTATTAGACCATTTCTTACTTATTAGTATTAAAACTATGGGGTTTGGTGGAAGGGAGAAGAGTAATGGAAAGAACATTGTTAGGGGTGGGAGTATTATTTCACCTTTAAATTGTTATTTTTGTGTGCAATATAATTCAATAAACTTTTCCTAATATTTGAATATTGAAGCATATTATACAATAGAGATATTTAATTGTCAAAGTTAAATGGACAAGATACATCCACATAGCTTTAAGCATTTAACCACCTAATATACTATCCCTAATTAATTTAATGGACATTTGAATGTTGTCAGGCAGGAAAAATTTTACTCTGTCCTTCTAAGTTCTTCTGGCTGTTCTAAGAGTTAAAATGACTTGAGACAGATTAACAGGAGAAAATCAAAACAAAAATTTAATAACATATATACATGGGAGACGTCCCAGAAAACCGGATAACTCACCAAAATGGCTGAAACTCTCATCTGTGGTACGTGGGCCTCTCACTGCTGTGACCTCTCCCATTTCAGAGCACAGGCTCCGGATGCGCAGGCTCAGCGGCCATGGCTCAGGGGCCCAGCCACTCCGCGGCATGTGGGATCTTCCCGGACCGGGGCACAAACCCATGTTCCCTGCATTGGTAGGCGGACCCTCAACCACTGCGCCACCAGGGAAGCCTTGAAATGCTCATCTTAAATACCATCTTCAACTATAGACAAAGAAGGATGTTGGGGGTAGTGGTTTGGGTCTTTGATGCTGAGGAAGGCAATTGACATGGAGATGGAAAAGCAAATGTTTGGTAAACAAATTTTGCTGGGGCAAGCAGGGAGGATGGGACACAGAGTGGACTCTGATCTCTAGGCCCTGCTGAGTTTCCTCCACCTCACCAAGCTTATATTCTTTGAAAATATCTCTGGTGATAGCTCTATTCTGGGAATAGGCCCTTCATCTAAATGCTTTTAGGCAGTTAAGGGGGAAGGAACAAGAAAAATTTCCTGATCTTTCTGTTTCTTAGAAATAACCAGCCCAAATTAATCCTCATGTCAAAAAGACAAGTTTTGGGGTGGCAAATTTTGCTACCCTACAATGTGGCATGATACGTTTGACAGACTGACACACAGACAGACATAAAACTGCTCACAATTGACAGAAAATTTTAAAATCAGATTCTTAAACTGTGCATAGGGAATGCAACTCTAGTAGACTTGGTCTAAAAAATAAGGTTAAATCTGAGATCTGAGCACAAATCTGTTTAGAAACTATTGTAGCACAGGACACTTTACTCAAATACATTTGAGAATTTCATCTTTGCTTAGTGTATAACTATAAAATCACCAGCTGACTTTGCAAGTCCATCAGGAGTATGTGCTTAATTCACTTTCTCATACATCTGTCCCATCTTTCAGTTACATCTTCAGTCATATAGACCACAACCTGGATTTCCCTACCTTAGACCATATTGCTCTCTCTGCCAAAAAAAGTCTTCTCTTCACCCTCTGCATCTAGAGTCTACCAGACTTTACTTATTTCATAGACTTGGTCATTAATTACAGTTATTAGTTTGTCTTTTCTTTTCCTCTAGATCAGAAGTCAGCAAACTTTTTCTGTAAAGGGCCAGAGTAGTGTTGCTGAAACCTGACCTCTGTCACACCAAACTGAATCTTGGAGACAGAGTTTGGGGTGAAGTAGCAAAGAATAGCTTTATTGCTTTGCCAGGTGAAGCAGGCCACAGTAAGCTAATGCCCTGAAAACTGTGTCCCAACCCATGGGGGCTTGTGAGGAGTTTTATAGTAATGGTTCAAGGGAGGCAGGGTTGCTGATAAGGATCAGGGTGCATGCAGGGCTTGCATTCCTTCAATCCAGGGATCATCTGGTATCACCGTGGTCTTGTGATGGGCTTCTGTGGTTCTTGAAGTTATCAAACTGTGACCTTTTCTCTGGAATGAAGAATGCTTCATCAAGTAGTTAACATCTTCCATTTGGTGAGGGTTTTAGTTCTGCAGAAGAGCTCAAAGATATTGTTATGTACATCCCTTGAGGAGGTAACAGGACCCTGCCCCAAAGCTGCACTATCATTTCTTGACTGCTCCTCCCTTGTCTCCCAATCCTCTCCCTTCCCTGGTTAACAACTGTTTGAACCTGCCCTTTGGAACTAGGGATGGTCATGGAACCTGAATGAAGCTTATTTCCTACAAACAAGAAACAGGGGAGGCAGAAAGGCTTTTGTGCCCAGGAGCCCCACAGGGTCCTGCTCAGTTTCAGTCGGTTTTATATATAACAAAAGAGAAACCAAATTCCCCAAAAATTTCAATTGATGATATTCAAACCATCAAATGTAATAATAATGAGTACAATGTTTTATGTAATAGAGGACTACTAATGAAATGAATGGTCTTGTATATCTGATCTCAGAAAATGTCTTTTCACACAGATAGGTACTGCCCAATACTGATATCAATCCACAAGCATATAGATTTAACTCAACATATCTATCCTTGGAAGGCATGTGAAGAGCTCTATTAGATTCTTTTCTTCATATCTGCCATTTAGCATGCCATTACATTGAAGATTAATCATTTCTAATTGACAGATAAAAGCTCCTCAATTCCATATTTATTGCAACCTATTGAAAATTTGAGTTTGTGCACAAATGGAAATTCTGCTTCTTGTTTTAACTTCTACAGGGCTGGAGTGTATAAAGTAACTTACCATTACTTGTGACTCAAACAATTTTAGTTGTCATCAGAGTGACTTTACTGCAGTATAAATTTTGCATATAAGCACTCTTTTACCTTACAATTTTAGGTTGATTTATCAAACGTTATCAAGTTTTCAACAAAAACTAATTGCCAGAGTGATTCAGCATTCAATAATAGTGGTCAAGGGTACTTCTCATTCAGCAAAATTTCCGTCTTGGCTCTGAGCTCAAAAATAAACCTTTGCCACTTATAAGCTATCCAACTGCTTGTATGGTAAGGCAAGTCAGGATATTCAACTTGCAATTTTGACAAAAGTTCACAGAATGACAATGGTTCCATTAGCAATAGTGAATGAAGTTCACTATTGACACTCCTAGTTGAATAACACATGATAGACTCAAATATTTTGCACAAAGTACCTGCTGATGTATAATACAATAAACAGCCATAGGTTTTGAACACCTTATGTTTTCCAAAGCATTGTATATTTGTCCAGCTAAACTTTTTTTCTGTGCAACATATATTTCACTCACCATTAGTTGTAACACACCTTAACAGATCCCACATCAGGTTTTACTGAATTAGTGTTTTGTCAAATTCTTTGAAAATATTCTTACCTGTTCTGTTCCACACAGACAATTCATTCATAGAGGCTAATTTTTCAGTCTCTTCAAACTTGGTATTGCTTCCTCAAGCAAGTAACAGCAATTAAGCATTGTTGGTAACATCTGTTAACTCACAAAGGAAAAACACTCCATACCATTTTCCCTTTTTTTAAAAAAATTACCGTTGCTGTTGCTCTCAATGTCCTCAACTTTTTGAGTAACTGTACTTGGTGAAACGCTAATAGTCTTAAGTTTGTTTTCTCTAGATGTATTTCTTTGGTTGCTGTAAGCAAACCCTGTTTAATAACTCACCATCAGTGAGTAGTTCTCTCTGCTTGGCTAACAAATTAGCTTTTCAGAAACTTACTTTTGTCACTCATTTTCATTTATTTTTGTGATGAAATTCTGCTATGATGAGACCTTTCATTTTAATTTTCGAATTCTTCTAACTGTTGCTTTCCTGTGAGTTGGAATATTGTGATGAGTGCTTAGTCTGTAATATTAACGTGTATTGCATTCTTTTTGTCACAGGTATAGTGTCATTGCAGAATAAACACAATTTGCCATTTAAATGATAACAAAATAATTCTTGCTCAACTGGGCCTTAAAAATGTGATGTTCCACATCTGACTGTCTCTCTTTTTTTAAAAAATTTTATTTTATTATTTTATTTTTTGCTGCATTGGGTCTACGCTGCTGTGCAAGGACTTTCTCTAGTTGCGGCAAGCATGGGCTACTCTTTGTTGCAGTGCATGGGCTTCTCACTGCAGTAACTTCTCCTGCTGCAGGGCACGGGCTCTAGGCGCGCGGGCTTCAGTAGTTGTGGCATGCGGGCTCCAGAGCGCAGGCTCAGCAGCTGTGGCACATGGATCCAGGTGCTCTGCGGCACGTGGGATCCTCCCGGACCAGGGATTGAACCCGTGTCCCCTGCATTGGCAGGTGGATTCTTAACCACTGCTCCACCAGGGAAGCTCTAACTGTCTCTTCTTTTTTTTTTTTTGCGGTACGCGGGCCTCTCACTGCTGTGGCCTCTCCCGTTGCGGAGCACAGGCTCCGGGCGTGCAGGCTCAGCAGCCATGGCTCACGGGCCCAGCCGCTCCGCGGCATGTGGGATCTTCCCAGACCGGGGCACGAACCCGTGTCCCTTGCATCGGCAGGCGGACTCTCACCCACTGTGCCACCAGGGAAGCCCCTCTTCTTTTCTTGATTTGACATAATGGACATGCAGGAATAATAAAAATATAAAAAATAAACTGTCATGGTAAGGCAATAGGAATGGGGCACTTAAAACTGTGTGGGAGGAAAAATAATTTTTCCTCCACCCTTTCAGATTCTTGGCTGAGACCCTCCCCCCAACCTCATAATAAAAGACAGATTAACAGGAGAAAAACAAACAAGTTTAATACCATGTATCCCTCCTGTATATGTGAGAGATACCCAGGAAATCTGAGTAACTATCTGAAATTGCCCAAGCCATCACCTTAAATACCATCTTCAGATAAAGGCAAAAGAAGATGTTGGGGGCAGGGGAGCCAGTTATGGGAGGCTATGAGGAAAAGCACAATAATCAAGGGTAAGATTGTTGTGCAGATTTAAGTCTGTTGCCTACTTCACTGAAAAATGTTTTAGAGATTTAGTCATCCTTCACTTCCTGGTACAGAGAGGGAGACACACTTACAAATGGAGATTTCCCTTATAAATGTAAATATCCTTTACAAAAGGGTAACTTTTCTTGGTTTTCAGAGCTTTTCTTATGTCTGCTGTTTCATAAAAATAATCAGCCTAAAATAATCCTTATGCCAGAAATATTTTGGGGTGGCAAATATGCTCTCCTTCAAAACCCTGTCAAGTAATAATTACATAACTCTAATTGGTAGTACACCAAACATCAGTATGAAGTCTTGAGAGTGTGACATAAGGTCTCTGTCACTGTTACTCTATTCTGCTATTATAGCCCATGAGATTCCAACAGTCACTGAACTTGGTTTTCTTAGCTTCCTTGAAAAATTTCTCCCTTGGCTAGATAAAAGGATAACTTTTTAACCAAACCCTTTCCCCCATATACTAAAATCACATACATAGAAATGTGTAGAGTATACATTCAATATTTTTTAAAACACAGAATATACTCTCTGTCCTGAAGAAAATAAAATGGATATAGACATCACCTTTTCAAAATCTTGATAATTATTCTGGGTTGGTATGCTAGTATCTCTATATTGGTTCATAAGCTTTTTGGAATTTATAACAACTGTTAAATATCTTTATATGATAGATAGCAAATTTGTGATGTGGTGGCATGCACAGGATAGATTTTAATTTCAGACACTGTAAATTTGCAAATACAAGCTGTTGAAGCCATTGAGTTGTAAAAGTATTGGACTGAAAGTCTCTCCAACTTAAATTTCAGCCATTTAAATGTTTTAAACTGCCCTCCACAATTGCACTCAAATGTTTAATGGAACTCTTAAATGTAACACTGGGTTATAAGCTCCATCGGAAAAGGAATTTTTTTTTTTTTGTCTCTTGTTTATTCCCAGTACCTAGAGGTGTGCCTATCACATTGTAAGTCCTCAATAACTACAATGTCTAGAAAGAGATATTTACCCAGGCACTATTTTACTTACCTGTGTTTGATGCATGTGTGCATTGTACTATGTTTTCCACATTTAACAAACAAAAATACTTCTATTTTGTTCCCCTTGTAAAGCCAATGAAGGAGGTTATACGATCTCGCACACCCATGAAAGAGACAACTACTGTGGAGATCTGGACTCATCCCCAACAACAGGTATGAAAGGAAACACTTGATATTTCCCTTTACTTGATTTTTATGAATGTATAAAAACCATTCTTTTTTAAATTTTTATTTTTTTTTATTTTTTAACATTTTTATTGGAATATAATTGCTTTACAATGGTGTGTTAGTTTCTGCTTTATAACAAAGTGAATCAGTTATACATATACATATGCTCCCACACCTCTTCCCTCTTGCATCTCCCTCCCTCCCACCCTCCATATCCCACCTCTCTAGGTGGTCACAAACCACCGAGCTCATCTCCCTGTGCTATGTGGCTGCTTCCCACTAGCTATCTATTTTACGTTTGGTAGTGTATATATGTCCATGCTACTCTCTCACTTTGTCCCAGCTTACTCTTCCCCCTCCCCATATGCTCAAGTCCATTCTCTAGTAGGTCTGTGTCTTTATTCCCGTGTTACCCCTAGGTTCTTCATGGCCTTTTTTCCTTTTCCTTAGATTCCATATATATGTGTTAGCATACGGTATTTGTTTTTCTCTTTCTGAATTACATCACTCAGTATGACAGACTCTAGGTCAATCCACCTCACTACAAATATCTCAATTTCATTTCTTTTTATGGCTGAGTAATATTCCATTGTATATATGTGCCACATCTTCTTTATCCATTCATCCGATGAAGGGCACTAAGGTTGCTTCCATGTCCTGGCTATTGTAAATAGAGCTGCAATGAACATTTTGGTACATGACTCTTTTTGAATTATGGTTTTCTCAGGGTATATGCCCAGTAGTGGGATTGCTGGGTCGTATGGTAGTTCTATTTTTAGTTTTTTTAAGGAACGTCCATAATCTTCTCCATAGTGGCTATATCAATTTACATTCCCACCAACAGTGCAAGAGTGTTCCCTTTTCTCCACACCCTCTCCAGCATTTATTGTTTCTAGATTTTTTGATGATGGCCAATCTGACCAGTGTGAGATGATATCTCATTATAGTTTTGATTTGCATTTCTCTAATGATTAATGATGTTGAGCATTCTTTCATTTCTTTGTTGGCAATCTGTATATCTTCATTGGAGAAATGTCTATTTAGGTCTTCTGCCCATTTTTGGATTGGGTTGTTTGTTTTTTCGCTATTGAACTGCATGAGCTGCTTGTAAATCTTGGAGATTAATCCTTTTTTGCTTCAAATGCAAAATATTTTCTCCCATTCTGAGGGTTGTCTTTTGGTCTTGTTTATGGTTTCCTTTGCTGTGCAAAAGTTTTGAAGTTTCATTAGGTCCCATTTGTTTATTTTAGTTTTTATTTCCATTTCTCTAGGAGGTGGGTCAAAAAGGATCTTGCTGTAATTTATGTCATAGAGTGTTCTGCCTATGTTTTCCTCTAAGAGTTTGATAGTTTCTGGCCTTACATTTAGGTCT